>NC_058521.1:322652324-323302012 GCF_904849725.1 Hordeum vulgare subsp. vulgare | reverse complement strand
ATTCCACCGCCACCGCCTCCTCCAGAAAGCTTGACTATGACTCAGTTCCTTCAAGTTCTCCAAGAGGAACGTCAAGCCAGTAATGCCGCTATCGAGGAGCTGGCTCAAGTCTTGGTGAACAACCCACCGTAGAATGGGAATAGCAACGGTCAATCTACTCTATCTGAATTTATGCGGATTACTCCTCCCATATTCATGGAGACGACTGATTCATTAGATGGCGATGACTGGATCCTTAGTATCTAAGACCTCCTTTCGCTGGTCAAGTGCACTGATGATCATGAGAAAGTCCTTTATGCTTCTCACTGTCTCGGAGGCACGGCCGGAGCTTGGTGGGATGGGTTCCAGATCATGCGAGCAGGACAAGTCATCACTTGGGCAATGTTCTAGGAAGGATTCCGCGCTTCTGACATTCCTCCTAGAATGATGACCATTAAGAAGCGGGAATTCCGACCCTTAAGGCATGGCAGTGGAATGGCAACGAGTATTAGCATAAGTTCAACCTCATGTCAAGATATGCACCAGAGGACGTCAACACTGAGGCCGCAAAAGTGGAACACTTTATGGAAGGACTTCAGCAGTCACTTCAGCATCAACTAGTTGTTTGTGAATGTCGGACCTTCTGCGATCTGGTGAATAAGGCCCTTATGTTGGAAGATAAGCATCATGAAATGGACGACACCCGTAAGCACAAGCTGATGGGTAGTGGAGGACCCAATAATCCAAAGCCACGCCCATGGTAGTCAGCTCCAGCAAGATCCAGTTGTCAGCAGCAGGAGTACAAGGCTCCAACGTTTCGCTAGAACTACCAGCCTCAGCGGCAAGTCAACACCAAGCCAGCATTCAACCGACCAAAGAACAGTGGAGTCAAGACCAATCTTCCAGGACAAGTTGCATGTTTTAGATGTGGACAGACCGGGCACTATTCCAGGAAATGTCCCAACAAGAAGCCCGACGCACCATGCCCCAATGCGCCAAATCAAGGTCAAGGAGCACCAGGCAGGAACCAAGCTCCCCGCAATCAGGAGTATCACAACAGGGGACGTATTAATCACATCTCCGCAGAAGAGGCGCAGGAAGACGCGGACTGCATTCTGGATGCGTTCCTCATCAACTCCACCCCAGCAACAATATTGTTTGATTGTGGTGCTTCGC
Source organism: Hordeum vulgare subsp. vulgare (assembly GCF_904849725.1). Classification (NCBI taxonomy): domain Eukaryota; kingdom Viridiplantae; phylum Streptophyta; class Magnoliopsida; order Poales; family Poaceae; genus Hordeum; species Hordeum vulgare. Next base: position 323,300,857 of record NC_058521.1, on the reverse strand, counting down.
ATTCTTTTGTTAGTCAGAAATTTGTGGAAAAGTGTGGTTTGAAGCCTACCCTGCTTAACGGGAAAATGGCAGCACATACCCCGGGAGCAGTGTTAAGGACCAACATAGGGTGTTGAGGAGTCGTGATCGTTATCAATGTGATATGCTTCTCGGCGGATGTCATCGTTATTAAGTCGCAAGGCTTAGAAGTAAGCCTTGGAACGAATTGGTTGACCAAACGCCAGAGCATCTTGGACTGTGCCAACAGGGCTATTACCATGACAAGCGACCAAGGGGTCAAAGTCACATATGTCTCTGAGCAAGTATCCACTCGAGTACCGCAGGTTAATAGCCTGTCGGGAGAAGAGCTGGATCGAGTGTCGATGGTCTGTGAGTACCTTGACGTCTTTCCTGATGAGCTACCAGGGATGCCTCCCGACCGAGACATCGAGTTCATCATTGAGCTCATGCCCGGATCGAGGCCTATCTATAAGAATCCTTATAGGATGGGATCCGAAGAGCTAGTAGAGCTGAAGAAGCAGCTGGATGAGCAACTCAGGAAGGGATTTATTTGTCCGAGTGCATCACCTTGGGGATCATCTAAACTGTTTGTGTCTAAAAAGGATGGGACTATCAGACTCTACGTCAATTACCGTTCTCTCAAGGAAGTCACAATTAAGAACAAGTACCCACTCCCCAAGATTGAAGCCTTGTTTGACCAGTTAATTGGACCCAAGGTATTTTCCAAGATCGATCTCCGGTCTGGATATTACCAGCTGAAGATCCGACCTGAAGACAAACCCAACACTGCGTTCGTGACTCGGTACGGTCTATACGAGTGCACTGTCATGTCTTTCAGGTTGACAAATGCCCCAGCTTACTTCATGTACCTCATGAACAAGGTCTTCATCGAATACCTGGATAAGTTTGTCGTCGTATTCATCGATGACATATTAGTCTTCTCCAAGTCCGAAGAAGAACATGAGCAACACTTGAGGTTAGTGTTGGAGAAGTTTCGAGAGCACCAACTTTATGCCAAATTTAGCAAATGCCAACTCTGGCTGAATGAAGTTGGATTCTTCGGTGATACCATGACGACAAGTGGATTGGCGGTCGATCCTTCCGAGATTACCACGGTAACCAACTCGGAGTCGCCAATCGATGTGAAGGAAGTCAGGAGCTTCCTCGGACCTGCGGGATTTTACCGGAAGTTTGTAGAAGGATTCTCCCGCATCGCTCGACCCATGACTCACCTCTTGAAGAAAGGCAAGAAGTTCGAATGGACACCGGAGTGTGAAGCAAGCTTCCAGGAGTTGAAGAAGAGATTGACTACCGCCCCTGTATTGGCTACTCCAGATATCAGCAAGGAGTTTGTGATGTATTGTGATGCCTCCAGAACCGGGCTCGGTGGAGTCCTAATGCAAGACGGCAGGTTCGTGCCGTATCTGTCACGGCAACTGCGCCCGCATGAGGAGAATTATGCCACCCATGATCTCGAGTTGGCAGCAGTAGTGCATGCCCTGAAGACATGGCGACATTACCTTCTTGGAAGCGATGTGAAATATACAGTGACCACAAAAGTCCGAAATATATCTTTACTCAAAGGGAATTGAATATGAGGAAACAAAGATGATTGGAGTTAATCAAAGACTATGACCTCAGCATTAAATACCACCCCGATAAGGCCAATGTAGTGGCTGATGCCTTAAGAAGGAAGGCAATCACATTGAATGTTATGCTCAAAGAAAGGCTACCCACCTTATATGAAGAAATGGAAAGCTTCGGGTTGGAGCTAGTTGAACCAGGATTCCTCGCTAACCTCGAAGTCAAACCAACGCTGCCTCACGACATCAAGGAGGCCCAGAAGGGGCATGAGAGCATCCAAGGCATCGAGAAGAAGATCCAGGAAGGCAAGGCCCCAGAATTCTCCATGGATGAACAAGGAGTCGTGTGGTTTGGGAAACATTTATGCGTACCCAACAAGGCAGAACTCAAGGACTTGATCCTGCAGGAAGCACATGACACACCCTACTCTATTCACCCCGGTGGTACTAAGATGTATCAAGATCTCCGAGAAAGATTCTGGTGGCATGGAATGAAGAGGGAAATAGCGTCTTATGTTGCCAAGTGTGATGTATGTCAGCGAGTCAAGGCTGAACATCAGCGACCTGCTGGACTGCTACAACCTCTCCTAGTGCCAGAATGGAAGTGGGACAAAGTAGGCATGGACTTCATCACCAGCTTATCCAGGTCGAGCAGAGGCCATGAATCTATATGGGTCATTGTCGACCAACTGACCAAGGTGTCTCACTTCATCCCGGTCAGTACCACCTATGGGGGCGACAAGCTGGCTAGCCTCTAGATTGAGCGTATTGTGAGCCTTCACGGAGTACCCAAGGAGATTGTATCTCGCCGAGGCACGCAGTTCACCCCAAGATTCTGGAAGAAGTTCCAAGAAGCCCTCGGGAAGAGTCTCTCTTTCAGCACCGCTTTCCAATCATAGACGGGCGGACAAACGGAAAGAGTGAACCAGATACTCGAGGATATGCTCCGCGCTTGTGTCTTGGCACATGGTGCCAAATGGGAAGACTGTCTGCTGTTTGCTGAGTTCTCCAACAACAACAGCTACCAGACCAGTCTCCAGATGGCCCCATTCGAAGTGTTGTACTGACAAAAGTGCCGCACCCCACTCAACTGGTCCGAAACCGGTGAACGGTTGATTTTTGGGCCGGAAGTTCTGCAAGAGGCAAAAGATAGGATGCAGATTGTTCGGCAAAATTTGAAGACAACGAAGTCGCGACAAAAGAACTATGCGAATTCTCACCGCAGAGCAGTGGAGTTCGTTCCCGGAGACCAAGTGTACCTCCGTGTCACACCTCTCAAGGGAACCAAGCGTTTCCACGTCAAGCGGAAACTTGCTCCAAGGTTCATTAGACCTTTTAAGATCATGGCAAGGCGTGGAGAAGTTGCTTACCAGTTGGAGCTACCTCCGGAACTTTCGGGTGTGCACAACGTCTTCCACGTGTCACAACTTCGGAAGTGTCTCCAAGCGCCAAACTGTCCAAATCTTTATAAGGACATTGACCATCAGGCCACCGACCTTCAGCCAGATATCACTTATCGTGAGAGGCCGATCTGCATCCTGGATGAAGCAGAGCGTTGCACCAGATGCCGCATCATCAAGTATTTCATGGTTCAGTGGAGCAACCACACCGAAGTAGAAGCAACATGGGAGCGTGAAGACTATCTCTGATCTGAGTTTCGGTACCTTTTTAGCACCTCGCTTAGGAATCTCGGGGACGAGATTCTTGTAAGGGGGATAGGCCTGTCACACCCTGTTTGCACTATCACTTCTTCTGTAATTCAAAACTCTGAGTTTATTAAAACTTTTTCAAAACTAATGTTGTGAGTGCCATGATTGTTATTGTATGATTGTATGCTTGATTGTGTGATATCAAAAACCATATTTCTCCTAACCTATTTATATTCGAAACATTTTTCTTATTTCTGGTTAATGCAAAACCATGTTTGGGTTGCACTACAAGTCCTTGATGGCAAGAAGTGCTCTTACCCTAAGTTGGTGATTCGGTTCGAAAACCATAATAGCTCACCAAAACCATAAAATAATTATTTTATGAATTATTTTCCTATTTTATTTGCATGTCCATTTCTGAGGCCAGAAATGATATTCCTATATTGAAAAGTACTTTTGTGCCTTAGAAAAATCTGAGCAAATTTGGAGATATTCATAAGGACATATATTTTCCATACATAAGGTTTTCAACCCCTATTTATATTATAAATATTTGAGTAAAACCCTGAAAACCTTTTCTGTCTTTTTGACCTTTTGAAATATTTCCAAAGGAAATATTCCCAATAAATTCCTAGAAAATTCCAGTAGATTCCCTAAGACAAATTTTGATCCAAGGTGGTTAAGGTCACCAAATAATTCCAAAACCCCTTCTGTCAAGTATGAAGTTAGAGCAACTCTACATAGCAAAGTTCATCCAATGGAGCTGAAACTTTGCAAGCCTGCCTAATACCTCAAATGAGGACTCCATGCCAAAAATGGGATTTGTGGGACTTGATTTGCCCACACTCCCTTTGCAAGGAGCTGATCTGGTCATTTAGGGATGTTTTCAAGTTTACAAAGCTAAACTTATCCAATGAAGCTCAAACTTCCTGTAGCCCCATGTTTTAGCACCAAACCCAATCATGTTAAGTTGCATAGCTAGTGGTGTGGTGCAACCATCCCAAACCACTGTAGAGCACCTTCTGACAGTTGGGTAAAACCCCTCCAAACCCCAGCTAAACCCCTTTCTCTCAAACTCATAGATTAGGTGGCTGACATCAGTGCCTATATCCAGTCAAGTGGCCCCTCTCTGGTTCAAAGTAGATAAACCAAAATCCTCAACTTGAGCTTCAGACCAAGGCTGACAGCAGCTGTTTCCCTGTCTTCCTTTGACCAGCGGAGGCTCCCACGGGACTCCAACTGCTAGGCATCTCCAAGCCAGTGCCCAGGACATGCTAGACACGTCCAAGGCACCCAGCACGCCAGCATGCTTTGGCATGCCAAAGCTGCGCTCTGGGCACGCTACAGAGAGCAACCGAGGTGGGGGTGACTCCCACGACCAGTTCCAGCCTCCCCGCGGTGTCTCTCCTCTCCCCCCGACAGCCTCTCCTCTCCTCTCTCCCTCACGCACGCGTGCCCGCACGCACCAGAGCAGCGCGGCCACGATAGCTCTTCTCTCCTCTCTCCCTCTCTCTCGCAGTGAGTCCTGGAGGTCCAAAACCACGTCCTGAGACCGTGCTTTCGACCCCAGCCTCTCTCTGCACCCCCATGCACGCCACGGTGGATCATCGGCCCTCCCAAGTCGGCTCACCGTCGCGGGCCTATAAATAGCCCCTCCCCTCGCTCGAGAACCCCTCACTCCACCTCACTGATACCTCAATCACCTCCCTAGCAACCCCATTGAGCAAGCAGAGCCCAGGTGCTCGAGATCGATCGAGGCCCCTCCGCCTGGGAGCTCTGGTCGATCTCTGGCTACACGTCAGCTCTCGCATCCCTCTGCCCACCAAAACACTCCCCACTCTTCCCCGAGCGAATCCGTGCCCGTAGCTGTAACCTCCACCTTCACTCGAAAACCCTGCGCCGCGGCAACCTCGTCGCTGGTGAACCAGAGCCCCTCCATCGTCGACTCGACCACCAGCAGGTAGGTGACGACGAGCCGAACCCATTCCTTTCATTGTTAGGGCCTGAGGACGTCGGTAGCCACGCCGGCGTGATCTTCCTCCTCTCTGGCCAGAGGTAGGAGACGACTCCGACAGCTGTGCCCACCTGTCGGTGGCCCATCTCTCTCTCCCTCATTGCCCGCAGCAACTGACCGTAGGGGCCCGTGCGTCAGGTTCAAACCTGACGGTATGCGTGCCTGCGCAGGCTGCTTGGCTGGCAACTTGGCCGGCCCAGTCCCAGACGAAGCCAGGCCGGGGCTGTAGCCCTTTTTATTTTTATTTAAAACTTGATTTTAAATGATTTTTGTAAAAAACATTTAACTAGTGAAAAATTATGATTCTTCCACTCTTATTTTTTCTAAAGATGTGTAGTATTTAAGGGAACCCTTGGATGAATTTTTGCAACAACTATTCTGTTTTATAATAATAAAAAGGGTTAATTTGGAATAGTTTTGCTTATGTTATATTGATTTTAAAAATATTCTTTCACTAAAACCAGAGACAAATATTTTTAAAATAACAATATGGATTTACCAGAATTAAACAACATTCTTAAAGTGACTCTGTGATCTGTTTTGGAGTGAGCCACTTATTGCTTTTTATTTATTACAATGATAGAAAACCCGTGTGACGAAGGTGTTGGACTTGAAGACCTTGAAGACCCCAGATACCTAGGTGACCAAAGCAAGCAGCCCTTTGACCATGTCTGAGCATATTTTATATTACGTTCTAGAGTAGCAAATATTACCGCTGCATGTGATCATAAGTGTCGGTAAATCATTGAAGTGATGTTACCAAAGGCTCCTCCGGAGCACTTGCATTGAACTTCATCCTACCACCTATGAGGATCACACTAATATCATGTTGACAAGTAAAGCTAGAATTGTAGTAGCATGAGCATGATGTTGGTATAAATCAAAGGTTTATGGAAACCCCATCGGGTGCCACTAATGCTCGAGGGTGATGATGGGTTAGGTGGCCACTTTTGGAGAAGTGGTGCACCGGGTATTTTGATTGTGTATATTTTCGGAAATGGGATTAGATTTATGATGTGTCGACCGTCCCAACCTTACATGTACGACCATGTTACCCCTTTATGGGACGGGGCTGTGCTGATAACTCTGGTCGGTGCTAGCAAAGAGGCACATTACTAGTGGAGGGAGTGATGTGTGGTCACCCTCGTAATGGGGTCGTTCCAGGTAGGGTGACTATGTCGTTTTTACGTGTTCCAGGCACACCCTTGGTCCCCACATGGTTGATACTGCCTAGAGTCGGTGCTCGTAAGACGTACAACATGTGGGATGGGAATCAATCGAGTGGACCTCTTTGTCTAGTACCGTCAGGGGAATGGCATTGATCGGGTACTTACCTCGGGTATGTTATATACCGCGAGTCGTGGATGACACAGAAGTTTCCCGGATCTTGTGGGTCCAACATCCTACCTCTGCAGACTTACCTCGAATAGTTGTGTCCATGGTCAAGGACAGTTGGGTAATCCTGCTTAAACTACGTCTAGTCCTTTCCACATACACCAAGTGTGCGTGTGTGTAATGGTGTTATCTAAGAAAGAGTTGATGTGACCAAGTTTGGTGACTTGGCATAAAGGGTGAACCCGAAGTGTTCAGCCCTTAACAGATATGTTGATATCTGTGACCTGTTCATCTAAATAATATATAGCTTATGTTGCGCATCCATGATAATGTTTATTTACATTTAAGCCGCTATCCACCAATACTACATATTACTTGTTATCCTACCAAATGCATTATCCATATCTTGGGCTGTTTGCAAGTACATTCAATGTACTCACTGGCTTGCCAAACATGGAAGGACCAGAGTTTGGAGAAGAGTATGTCATCGGAGACGGACCTACGAACTAGGACGCTTCCCAGTCAGAAAGCTTGTTGGTGTAGACTGATGACATGGGTACCCGCTTAGCCCCGAGATTTCCGCTATTAGTTGTATCAGTGTGTTTTGGCCTTATAGGCCCTACCTATGTGAACTTGATCTTACTGGTCATGTGTTGTAATATTCTGGTATGTTGGATTTAGACTCTTAATATTAAGCATTTGTGTGTTCGGTGAGCATTCATCTCTAGGATAACTGAGCACGTTCATTCGGCGATCTTGACTCGTAAGTCGGGGTCCCCACAAAGATGTTCAAGGAACACTCCTTTCGGAACGACTCGCCGAGTGCATACAATCTTGGCCAAGTTATTTGCCGCCTGGTTATTGGCCCGAGGTACATGGTGCAGCTCCAAGCCTTCAAAAAATTTCTTCAGCTTCGTGACTGCATTGCAGTAATAGGTCATGGTTGGGCTTCGAATGTCCCAATTCTTTTCACCTGGTTCACAATGAGGTCCAAGTCTCCGCAGACCATCAAAATGGTGAATGTCGAGTGAGATGGTCATATGGAGCCCATACAGGAGGGTTCGTACCCGTCTTCATTGTTAGATGAGTCGAAGTGAATCTAGAGTTCATAGCTCAGTCGGTCTCCCCTGGGGGAAATGAGAATCGCTCCAACCCCCGAGCCGTGGAGCATCTTTTATCCATCGAAGAACATAGTTCAATGATGAGGGAGACTTGGGGCCGGTTTGTTGGGGGTATGGACCATGTGTCGGGACCCTGATCCTAAGTCATAAGAACCCATCCTATAACATATCACATCACTTTGCGGCCTCACGCACGGTAAACTCCACGGCTGCCACCTTACCTTGGCCGGGACCGTTTGCGTCTTTTGGCTCACGTATATGAATATGTTGCTAGCGTTCAAACGACAAAGAACCCGGGTCAACATGACTAGTTATAAACCCAAGCAGTACACCCGTAGAGGGACAGGCATACATAACCCAACAAGGCAGGTGTCGATCAACAGCATGTGTAGACGGGTCGTAGCAGGCTACAAGGACTCCATTACACCGCGTGACATTTCCCCGAGGGGACAGACACAGCAGCAAAGAAGGATACACGCCGGTCAATCAATGTGTCTAGAGCAGTAGCAAGCTACCAAGGCTCGATAGAAGCACAAAGAGGCATTTCCCTGTAAAGAGTACTACTAAAGGCACACAACTAGGTGTCGAATCCCACACATATAATGCATTTCATAACATACACACAATATGCATGATATGTGTAGATACAACATGGCATCACAACATAACTATATGACTCAAGCTTTTGTTAAGGACTCATAAGAATCAACATAGTGTGATATTACAAATAGGGGTCTCGTGACCCAACACTCAAGTCATACAAACAACAAGCGGAAGCAATTCATGTCTGGGTACACACATCTACTAAAAGTGGCTGGAAGAGCCTGAAAAGCTACTACGACCCTACCAAAGGAGCCAGAGCTCTGTCTGGGATTCCCAAGCTATTCCGTTCAACATCGAACACATCGCGTAGAACCTTTTTAATGAGTCTAAGTCTTCTCTGCAAAAACATAAATAAAGCAACCGTGAGTACAAAGGTACTCAGCCAGTCTTACATCAGAACTATCTACATATGCATCATGTTTCAATGAAAGGATTGTGGGGTTTGATTGCAGCAAGCCAGCTTTGACTCTTGGCTAACCTGTACTACGACTACAAGTTCTTTCTTTGAGGTGGGATAGCGCACACGAGTCCACATATTCACCAATTCAATACACCACTGTGGATCCACTCCCATCTCCCTACGAGAAGGCCTTCCATAGCACTCACACTTATCTTGCATGTTTTAGAGTATCCATTTAAATTGTCTATGTACCACGTAATGCTTCCAAGTTGTCCATATCCGAGGACGCTGCTATTCGAACAGATTAAATCACCATGCAGGGGTATACTTCTTCACACACGCTCCCACCACTTATCACCATGTGCATGGCATGCATCTCGGCAACCTTCAAGCGGAAGCACTGGCGTGGGTGTCGGCCACGACCGTTAACCACACAAGACCCTAGTCCAGGTTTATCGCCTATTTCAGACTAAACCCGCAATGAAGTCCGGCCGAGGTTTCCTCCACGGCCCCAAACGATGTGGGCAGGATTCTCAAGCCCACCATCCGGGTGCCACTTGGTACACCGTGCCACTGTGTATCTACCGTAGTGAAGCCTACCCCGTCGGGGAGAGCTAAACACGGCCGCCAACACTTTTCCTACAAACACCAAAAACTAATTGCAACTCCTGGACAGAGATCTAGGCGATTAATAAGACGAGACGGTCAATTAAGTATCCCAATGTGTGGTAGTATATTGTCTTGGATAACACACATGGAACTCAGTTCTTAAGGACGGTCCCAATGAGACAACCCGCCATGTACTCCTACATGGCCTCTCATCGCTACCTTTACCAAATCAGATTCACACCTTTACTCTCACACTGTAGGACATGAACACAACCATTCTGATTCATCATCCAGATGGATCAGACCCGACACGACTCTAAGCATAAAAGGCATTGTAAACAAGCATGGATGAGTAAGCACAACAAGGATCAAGCAGTTGCTACTCATGCTAACTGGTTTCAACTATTTACTGTGACAAAATCAGGTCATGTAGAGGAATGGGTTCAACTACCGATAACATGTACAATTGAATTGTATTTGTCCTAATGCAGTAAAAGAGAGCATGAGCGAGAGAGTGGGTTTATTTCAATATGCTCAAGGGGGTTTGCTTGCCTGACACGTCTAAAGATAGCAATGAGTCTTCATCAATGTCAACAATCACCTCGTCGGAAACATCGTCTACCGAGAGGGAACAACATCGGCAAACAAGAAAGAACAACAATTACTTCACGGGAATGCAACACTATGATGCATGCTCAAGACATGGAATGAAAGGTGGCAGGGCTAATGTGGCTATCATTTCTTCAGTTGAAGTTGGATTTGAATTTGAATTCAAATATCACTTCAAGCCGGGTATTTTTCCAAGTACCCTTATAATTGATTCGACCTAATGCTCATAACAAATTGTTCCAACATGCATGGAGTTAGTATCTTGAGGTACTGATTTGCATTGACCAATGTTTGGTCATAACAATTGATGTGGAATTCAAATAGGAATCAAATTCCAACTCCAAACTAATTATTAAATTTATCCTATTCATCATTTGGCCTATTTGGTGATGTTAACTTTTTCAAACCAGTATGAAAGTGCCATAATCAGTTTCTATGGATATTTCTGATCATTTTTCATATATAAATTATTTTCATTGGACTTAAAAATTATTTTCTATGATTTTTAAAAGTTTTAGGCATTTTTTGGATTTATAATAATACAAAATTAGTATTTACTGCGTCAGCACTTCGTCAGCATTACATCATCAGGTCAACTGACCTAGTCTGGGTCAAACCTGACGTGTGGGGCCCACACGTCAGTGTCACATTTACTAAAAAGAGTTTAATTTTAAACTTTTATTTCTAATTAGGGTCTGGGCCCATTGTTAGTGGGTCATTAGGTTAATTATCCTGTTTAACTTATTTCTAAAATTATTCTAATTTGACAGGGGCCAGGCCCCACCTGTAGGTGACCCAAGGGGTCAACTCCCTGGTTGACAGGGTCAGACCCACCGGCGGCTCGACGCCGGCGAGGTCCGAGACGGCGGAGGTGATCGGAAATCACCCTCCGGTGACCAATCGAGTGGCGGAGGCTACCTACATGGAGCTGGGACTCGCTCGCATCCATTCCAACCGATTTGGGGCTCCGAGGTGGGCTGGAGCAATGGCGGCGACGAGCGGAGCGGTCGTCGGAGTTCGGCCACGGTGGGGAAAGGGCTACGGGGCACGAGAGAAGGAGTTCGAGGAGGCTACGGGTTCGTGCGAGCGCGGAGAGGTGCTCGACTGCGGCCCTAGGTGGCTCTAGCCACGACGGCGCCATGGCCGGCGGCAACGGCCTTCAGACTACGGCGGTACACGGCTCTAGGAGAGGGGAACGGCGATGAGGCAAGGGGGAAACGAATCCGGAGCTCACAGCGAGTCTTATGGCGTCAACGTCAAGCTCGTGGTCGCTTCAGATGCTACGAATCGACGGCGGCGACGTCCGGTGGCCGGCGGTGAGGATGATGCAGATGGCGGCACTCCAGGGCGTCTGAGATCCATTCTTCTGGCGTAGGGATGGGGAGGAGAACGGCGGAGCTAGGGGACATAGACTCTGGGCTGGAGGGGGTCGGTGGTCGCGGTGGTGTTCGCCGGCGCTCTCGGGCGTGCGTTAGGAAGAGAGACAGAGGGGGGAAGGAAGAGAGAGGGAGCAAGGAAAGAGGTTGAGGGAGGCAAGGAAGAGAGTGTGGCATCCTTAGCCAGCTCCAGACGACCGGAGGCAAGCAGGAGGTGGCCAGGCGACGTGGCGGTGCCCGGCGATGCGTCGGGCACGAAGCTGCTTCTCCTCCTGGCAGGAGGAAGAAGACAGTGGTGCCCCTGGTGGGCTGGGCCGCTTCAGGTGACCGCAGGTAAGGTCTTCCCTCTGTTTTTCCTTTTTCTGTTTTTATTTCTTTTTGGCATTTAGGTTTAGGTTTTAAAATAAAATGTTTAAATATTTTATAAAACCCTAAATTAGTGTTATGTGACAGTGATAAAAATAAGCAATGCCACATAATAGTGTCAACATTTTTGAAACTTTTAAAAATATAAAAGACGAAATAACTCCATTCCAAAGAGTTATTTGATCAAATCAAAAATCCATCTCAAAAAGTTCTTGTGACCTAAAATTTTGGTTTGACAAAGTTATTTTATGTCACTATTTTCTCAAATATTTGGAATATTTTCCTGGTTCATTTTAAGGTAATAATTTTATTTCCTTTTGTCAAATTTCAAATCATTGGGCTTGATCACTTCCGAGAAGAAAAAAAAAGAGTTTAAATATGCATGCATGAATGCTTGTCAAGCAAGGTGAAACCAGGGCTGTGACACAACGACAATCTATGGGTCCTGGGAGGCCCCATTAGAATTATGCACGGTAGCTTTGGTGCATGCAGAGCATCACTCGGCCAGATCACATGCAAGGGGTTTATACAGGTTCGGGCCGCTCGGCAACGTAAAACCCTACATCTTTTTTTGGTGGTAGTTGATTAGGTGGGTACAGTACATGAGTGTAGCTTCCCGGCAAGGGTGATTGAGGGGCTCAGCTACGAGTGCGATTGAACACGGTGTTGACCCTTCTTCCCGTGGCCATGGACATCTTTTATAGTGTAAAATGGTTACCAAAGTGGCCCAAACGGTCATTTTATTGGGTGTACAGTGCGTACTGCAGCGACATGAGTGTTTGCCGGAATAGGTAGTGGGAAATACCTTACTCTTTTGGACTGGGACAAGTGCACTAAATGTGCCGTAAGGTGGCGCGTGAGCAACATCTCCCGGTAAGGGTGCCTCCCTCTCTGTGCCATTCGACTTGCTTCCTCGTATTCTGCTGCCATGTCGTGGGGTGGGGTCATCACGGCTGGGGACGCGCCCTCTGCCATGGCCATGTACCCCCTACCCGCTCTGCCTTCTTCCCTTCCCGCTCGACACCTCGGGAGATGTAGACAATCAGCCCCCTCGTGAGGTGGAGCTGCGGCTTTGTAGGCTGAGATCTTGTCGGGCACCACGAGCGAATGTCTGCATAGGCCATTGGGAGTCTTCCCTCCCCGCCTCGGCCTTGGTGTTGGTTTGCGTCGGGGCTCGGAGTGAATCCGACAAGGAGTTCCTAGTCTGGGGTTGCGGCTGCCCGTGCCTAAGTCAAGGGAATTAAGGTCCCCGTTTCTTAGGACACCGACTGTAACCCACGGGTATGCGCCAGACACACGCGCGCGCAGTGTTTTTGGGCTAGGCCCAAAATAGTGCACGGGCATGCGCGGCCACACTTTTCTATAACGATGATTGTGCTCACTGTCCCCACCTGTCATGCACTATGTTTTTCCTTCTTTGTTAAGCTATCGTAGCCCAGAAATTAGGACCAAGTAAAACTTTTTCGGTGTGATGTGATGCTTGAACTAATTGTTGTTTGCTTACTTGTTTGCTTGTGTTTTAAATCACAAAACTCCCTCCTACACTCGCCTCCTTGTCCCAAGCCTTTGTCCAATGACTGTACCATGTGTATAGGACCAAAAACTATTTTTATCAAATATTATTTTGACTAAAAAGCATTTATTTAATTTAAGCTCTCAAAAACTGCTTAGTTGGGATTTGTACTACAAGTCCTCAAATTAGGGAACATGTTTTGGCCCAAATATTTTATTCAAATTCTATTATCAAAAGAACTTCCCAAAACCACAGAATTATTATTTTGAAAGTTATTTTCCTGTTTTGTTCATGTACCTTTTTCTGAGGCCAAATATGGTCTTTTCGAAAGAAAGATTATTTTTCTTGCTTTCAAAATATTTGATAATTTTAGGGAAACTCAGTGGACATATATATTCCACGTAAGAGAGTTTCAACACATGGTGATGTTAAAAATATTGGATAAAACCCTTCAAAACCATTTTTCCTATTTCAAGATTTTGCAATAATTCTGTAAGAAATATTCTCAATAAATTCCAGGAAAATTCTAGAAAGTCACACATGATATATATGATGATCTTGCAAATCCAAGCTGATTTGATTCACCTAAATATCCAAAAACCCTATCTGTCCATATCCAAATTTGAGCAACTCTACATTGACAAGTGTCTCCAATTGTGCTCAAATTTTTTGACATGTTCTAATGCTCCAATAATGCGTCCACACCAAGTGGTGCATCAAGGAGAACAAATCAACTTTCCCCAAGCCCCTCAAAACCACCTTTGTTGATTTCTAGAATTGGTGAACTTTATATTTTGAAGTTTATCCAATTGGTCGCAGATTTTTTGGAAATGCTCTAATACTCAAATAATGTCACCACACCAAGTGTTGCATTAATTGGAATTAATTTGCGTGGTTTATCTTCAGAAAGCCATTTTTGCCCATTTCCAAGGTTTTTCAAGCCTACATTGGAAACTTTCTCCAACAAATCCCAAAGTTGTGTGCAACCTTATTTACCACCACCATTTGATAATGTTAATTTTCTAATCCAATGGAGCACCAGACGTAGCCCAAACAGTGATCAAAAACTTTCTGGTGGAATCGAAAGTCAAATAATAGAGCCCTCAAATGACTTCTCCTTGGACCATAATTTTTGCCACACCTCCACCACACACTCAGCTCAATTATTGGAAGGTGAAACCCGAGGAATCCTTTCCTGGACAACAAGAAACTACCCCTCTCTCAGCCTTGCTTCTCAACCAAGGGTCCACCAGAGCATCCAAGGGAATCCCTGCATTGTTTTCTCCCAAGTGGCTAGTGGACATGAGAGGCCATGTGAGAGCACGTGAAAAGTTTTGGTGTGTCGGCCAAAGTCGCGCTCTCGAACGCGCCTACGCATTCCAGAGAGCTAACCTCTCAACCCCCACCACCTCAAGCCCCTCCCCCTTGCCTGCAGGTTGTCCTCGGTGTGCGTGACACGTCTAGCTACCTCGCCCATCCTTCCTTTCCCCCTTCATCGCCCTATGGTGCATGCTCGCCGCCGCTCGTGTTTGCCACTTCCTGACCATGCTGCTAGCCCGCCTCTGCCTCGCCCTTCTCCCCTCCCTCCTCAGCTCGATATGGACCACGCCCACGAGCGCTTTGGAAATGGTCCGCAAAGCCCCCGAGCACTCCAGAGACAGCCAAGGCCCCTACCGGATCTTGGTCCATGGTGGACTAGCGCCCGGCCATATGAGGCTATCCCTAGCCCCCCTACGTTGTCCTCTTGCTTCCCCCTCCTCTTAATTATGCCCCAAACCAACCATCCGTCCTCCCGGGCCCTCTCCATTCCCCCATGGCCAAAGCCTCCCCATTGGCCTATGGTGAAATTGGCGCATCCTTGAGCCTCTCCTCTTCTTTCGAGCACTCCAACACCTTCTATCCCTCTTGCGAAACCCCCCAATGTTGTCATGCATATGCGGGATGGTTCTGCACTCAAACCAATGGTGGTCGGCGGCTTATCACGTGTCCATCTACACCGGCGTTGTTGCATCCTTCCATTGCATGCACTCGGTGCAGGAACACGTGCGGCGCGGCCACCCGACCCCACAAGCGTGTCGGGCCTCACCAGAGGTGGCTAGAGGGCCGAGAGCCGCGCACTCTCAAACTCCCCTGCATCGGGCCCCGGCTCTCGACCGATCAGCGAGACCAGGCCACTAACGGGTGGGCCTCCCTTTTTTTAAGTGGAGAAGGTAATCATCGCAAGTCGCCATCGCGAGGGGCTGGCGTAAACCGTTGGGGCGCCTTTGGCATCGCCCTAGCCTTCGACGTGGTTGAGCCAATGGGCAGGCCCGCTCACTGTCCCGCGCTAGTGCATTGCGCTTCTCGCTAGGACTCGCCCATCTAGGTAATTGATTTTCTCTTTTTCCTTTTTGCGAGAGGGATTAGAAAATCCATGTTAAATTCATCCTAACTCCAAATTTGATCATTCAAGTTCCTACATATTCCTAAAATCATGTTATATATAAATATGTGCATTGCAAAAAAAAATTCAAAGAACTTTTCTTTAGTATTAATATTCAAATAAAAAATTGAATATTTGGAACCACACATTGAAAAAATCCTACAGAGCTCAAATCAACTCCAAATGGAGTGATTCAAATTTTCACCAACATCAAAAACCGTGCCCTATTTTTCTAGACTTAGTCAACATTTTTATTTGCATTACTTCTGTTGCACCAAATAAATAGCCCCTTTTACCCACTATTTGCATATTAGAAAAATCATAGGCAAAGCATCCCAACTACAAATCCAATCAAACCACCCCCTAAATGTTTCTAAAATCATGCGCTATTAAATAAGTGCCTCCACTCATTTTCCATGGAAGATTTTCCGTAGAATTCTTGAGGGACCAGTGATTCCTCTGTTTCCACCATTCAAAAATATCTATTGATCCAAATCCCTTAGTACAACATTAGGTATTTTTCTTATGACCAGAGATGTTTAAGCAAAATAAAAATCCTACTTATAGAGCACTTTGTTTCTCTGCTTGATTGTGTGGCTAATTGTGGTTGTTTCCAACGATAGTTGATGAAGTAAAAGGAGTGCTCGGAGTTGGATGAGGAGCGTTAGAATACCTCGAAGACTTTGTTGAACTAGGCAAGAAGCCCTTTGACCATGTCTAAGAGACAATTTATTTTGCATGCCATATAGCACTATATTTTTTTGCATTTGCATCATGATCAGGTCGGTGACACCTTGGTGGATTGTCTCTAAGAAACTCCTCGTTGATACTTGCACTTTGGCGTGACCCTACCACCTATGAGGGTTGTGCTGGTGGGAAGTAGTTAGGTTGCTAATAGTTTCTACATAAACGGGATGGGACTATGCATTGTGACAATGAAAGATATGATTTCAAAGGCTTTTTAAAAAAAACCGTCGGGTGACACTAATGCCGGAGGGAGATGGTGATGAGATGGGTAACCACTTGGGCAAGAACTGGTGTGCCGAGAAAAATTTTGTGTGTGTGTGTGTGGTTTAGAAAACGGATTGGTGTAAGTTGGGACCGTTAACCTAAGCTTACATGTGCGACCATGATACCCCTTATGGGATGTGGCTTTGTTGATTACTAGTAGCGAGAGTAGCGTGGTCACTCTCCTAACGGGGTCATGCTAGGTAGGGAAACCATGAGATGTTTTCACACGCACCGGGCACACCGTTGGCCCCTTCATGGATGGTAGGATCTAGAGCGAGGCTCGTATGATGTACATTATGAGTGGTGTGTACCAATCGAGTCGACTCTTTATTTAGTGTCGATAGGGGAAAGGTATTTTTTGGGTGCTTACCTTGGGTATGTGAAATACCGTGAGTCGTGGATGACATAGAAGCTCCTGAGTCTTTTGGGTACACCACGCAACCTCACCAGAGTGTAAAACTATTCGAATAGTTGTGTCCATGATGAAGGACAGTTGGATTACTTATCTTGGGCTACGTCCAGATGTTTTCGCATAAACCAAGAGTGCGTGTGTGGAAAAATATGGTTGTGGGTGTAAGATGGTACTCAAGCTAAGTCAGATAACTTGGCCTGATAAATGAACATGGGACGTTCGACCCCTGCTTACTATGATACTTGAGTTAAGTCAGATGAATTGGCGTGGCAAATGAATGTGGGACATTCAACCCCTTCATCTGATGATATATATAACTTGTTCATATGGATATGTGCAACACATTGGTGCATGCTTTTAAAATATTGATCTTGTCATTGCACTCAAAATAAGCTTTTCGCAAATTACCTTCTTAGTGCTATATTATGCTTTCTTAGTGCCTTGTTCCAAACATGGGTTGCTTGCAAGTACATTCAAAGTACTCATTGGCTTGCGACTGGTTATTTTATTGGCCAGGCATGAGACAAACATGATATGATGAAGATTACCCCGGTGACGCACGTGTGAGCTAGGATGCTTCCCAGTCAGAATGCTTGTAGGGTTAAGGCAGATAACATGGCTTAACGCTATCAATGAACCTTTTCTGCTATAATTTTTATGAAGACTTGGCCATGGAGGCCATATCCGAGATAAACAGTACGTAATGGATGTTAGAGTCTTGTTAATTAGTTTTTGTGTGTTCAGTGAGCACTGGTCTCTGAGATCACTATGCACGTTCATTGGTGAGTACGACTTATAAGTCGAGGTCCCCACAGAACTGGTATCAGAGCCATCCTAATGATAGGAAGCCCTTAGTTAGCACGGACGTTAGTTAGGACAAAGCTGTTTTTGAGACCTTTCGAATCACTTACAAAACCTATATATTTATCACCTCTCCTAAATTTTGAAAGCAAGTGAAGGTTTTGCTTTAGCACTTCCACCCTTATTCCCTTAACTCTCCTCATATGCTATTTGAAAACATGCAAACCATCGGTAGCACCCTTATGCCCCTGACCACTAGATTACTTGAAATCCTCGTGGGTAACTTGGAAGGAAGCATCCTTGCCTAACGATCACCCACATTCTTGGAAGAAAAGGATGACAATGCTACGACAAGACGACACCCCCCAAATCTACCTTCGCGAGGAATGATGACATCGAGACTCGGAAGATGGTGACATCCTCGACACTCTCCCAAAGTGATGCTACCTTTTCCTACGATGATCAGGACGATAGATATGCAAGATCATGATATGCATCGCTAATAGGGCAACTCTATCCTTGTCCTTGTTGTGTCCACAACCGCCGCCTGATGAGAAACTCGCCATTTGGTCCGCCTGACCATGGTGACTAGGAAAATGGTTCTCTTCATCCTCCGCCCATTGTATCGATGTTGTCATCAACATAAGTGACAGGTCGGAACTCTACCATGGCATGTTGATGTCATTTCATAAAGGATTGTCCACTCGGAACACTCGATGCCTTGGGAGACAAGAAGGTCTTGAGGGGATTACGAAGAAAACAGAATACCCTGTCCAACGACAACCATGGAGAACCATATTCGTTGACAGCTCACCAGATGAGAAGCTGCCAAGGACTCTTTCCAGCTCAACCCGTGTCATTTCAACAAAGAACAGTAAGAGACATAGCGACACCTGAAGAAGACCTAGAAGACTAGACAGAATCCTCTCGAAGACACGAAGTAAGCACGACTATCAAATTCGAGAACCCCTAGGGTAGGATGAGTCATGTATCCCTTATGCGAAGTGGAGTCAATGTGATGATTCGAATGGAACCATATTGTGTGTTGCTTGTTTTGCTTGTTTGTGGCTTAATATAAGTCACACTTTTGCCCCAGGTAACATGTACATGACTATATCACCTGTCTCATCTTGATGTTTTCATTTCGCCTTTCAGCACATGTTTGATTGCACTTTCACTATACCATCCCCTTAGGCCCTCCACTATGTGCTACTTTTCTCTCTCTCGCCTTTCTTGATAACTCAAGACCAGCAAGACAAGATGCACCAACGATCCACCCCGATAGTCAACTGGCACTGAAGACTCTGACTACAATGTGCTTAACGATACGTAATCCCGTAGAGTTATGCTTTTCTGTCAAGATTGGAAACCCCTCCATGGACCAACCTTAGCCCCACATGTTTCCCCATCTCAAACCTTGGATATCACGTTAATACATGCCTTTGATAGAGCACCCGTTGAGCTCCGATAACCCCTGCTTAGCACCGGGTTCATTATGGAACAAGTTATCACAGTGTACAAGTGTCCTTCATTCTTAAGCTACCACCGGAACCTTGATGCCATAGGAAGGATCGTTCCAAGGAGATACGATTTGTAGACATTAATTTAAGGAGACTATAATAGGTGTCTCGTGGATGTAGCTGACCCCTTTGGTGTATTACAGGGACTTTCATGGTGGAAGGTGACATGGTGGGACAAGTTGGTCAAGTAGCATAATGTCACGCCCAAGACGCGACCTTATCCTCAATTTGGCAAGATGTCAGGGATAGAAGTGCATCTCGTCGTGTCGCAAGAATGGATATCATTACAAGTGCATGTACTGAAAAGAAGAGATATATATATATAGAATTGGCTTACACTCGTCACAAGCTACATCAGAGTCACATCAGTACAATACATAACCATCATGAAGAAGAGCAGGGTCCGACTACGGACGAAAACAAACGAGAAAAGAAGAACGACGCCCATCCTTGCTATCCCAGGCTGCCGGCCTGGAACCCATCCTAGATCGATGATGAAGAAGAAGAAGAAGCAACTCCAAATGAACAATCAACACGCTCACGTCAAGTAACCTTTACCTGTACCTGCAACTGGTGTTGTAGTAATCTGTGAGCCACAGGGGACTCAGCAATCTCATTTCCAAACGTATCAAGACTATCAAAGCTTATTAGGGAGGTATGGTTATGTGCTGAGGTTGCAGCAGCAGCTAAGCAATATATTTGGTCGCTAAACTTATGAGTACAAGAAATAAGAGGGGGAAGATCTACGCATAACGGACATGAGCTACTGATGATCAAATAAATGATCCTGAACGCCTACCTACGTCAGACATAACCCCATCATGTCCTCGATCGGAGAAGGAACTCATGAAATAGACACTCACGGTTACACACACAGTGGGCATATTTTAATTATGTTAACTTCAAGTTATCTAGAACCAGTGTTAAACAAAGTTTCCACGTTGCCACATAACCAAGGGCACGGCTTTCCGAAAAGATTTAACCCTGCAGGTGTGCTACAACTAGTCCATCACAAATGACCACAAGCCGCATAGAAGTCCTCGATCACGACACTCACGATCTCGTCGGATTCCTTAGTGGAAAACCTCAACTCTAAGATTACCCAAAGCATCACCGGAATCCCGATGCACAAGATATCTCGTCAAAGGTAAAACTAATCCAGTAAGGCCGCCCGACGTGTCGACGATCTTGATAGGAGCAGCGTATCTCGTTCTCAGGACACGACGGATAAGCACAACGTACGGTGGCCTGATAGAAATCTCCGAAGTTGCCCCGGGTTGGCCCCGCAAACGGCTCTAGTTTTGGACCAACACCATCAGCACTGCCCCCCTGTATTATGTAGAATTACTCCTCGGGTAGCGCTAACTCCCTATGCAATTCAGTTTAACAGAATTATTATGTTGGGCAAATAGTACCAATGTTGGGCCTTGCCAGAACAAGGGAACACCATGATCTTGACAGAACAAGATGATAGACCCAAAAGAGCAACATCACAATGCCTCCGGAACAAGAGAATAAAACTAGATCATACTGAAGAATAGAATGAAGAAAAGAATGACAACTACTATCTCAAATGAACTTGGCAAGCATCCTTGCAAGAAGAATTGAGTGGAGTTGTTGGAAAAACAACAACGAAAAGAACAAGATAGTAGAGGGCTTATGGAGACCTTTCAACTAATGAAGTGACAACCAGCCACTAACAGAAACAAGGATTGATTGGGACAAACAAGATATGGACAATTTCTTACACCAAGAGGATACATTGAGAACTTGGATTAATTACAAGCACCATGATAGCAACAATCCATAGGAAAAGCTTTAGGTGAAATCCAAACCAAGATAGCTCAAGGAAGAAATCATGGGTTGAAAATATCTCATGATCATAGAATTGGTGGGTTTAATTATCTCATTCTTGAAAGGAATTCTCTTCGAGGCTCCTACACTAACAAGAATGCTATAATACCACCTCAAAGGATAAAGGAAGAACAATTTCACATAGAAATGCAAGAGAAAGGATACTTGAGGTTCTCCAACAAGAATCATGAAGAACACTTGAGAATGGATTGAAACCTTGATGAACCACCAAGAAGGACCTCTGTATACGAATGAATGATACAAATATATCAAGGTAGAAAAGAATAAGATTATGACCTTGCCAGGATTTAGATGAAGGCTCACAAAGAGATACTTGATAGACTTGGAACTTCGGAAAAGAAAGATAAGCACTTGCGAAAAGAATTGATATCATGAGCCACTCCGGAAGAAGAATTCTGATTGCTACGAACAAGAATAAGAATTATGTTATGCTTATCCTTCATCAAGTTTAATTGATGACAAGCAACGGATTTAGCATACAACTTATTATTCTTGAAGGAATCTTAAAGAGATAGAGAGATAAGCACCACTTCAAGCATAATTGAATGAAGCACCGGTAAGAATTCACAATTGAATGGGAATACCCCGAATTAATGGAGATACATGAGAATGAATAGATCATGAGCCACCTGAGATAAAACTAGAACAAGGCACCAGAATAATAGAGAGACGTAAGAAGAGACAACAATTGAGAAGAATTGAGGATCAAAGATGAAAGCTGAGAACGAAGAATCTTCTGAAATGATGGCCTTCGGAGGAACGAGAATGAAAACAACTCAGAAAAGCGCCGGATAGCGAGAAATAGATTCTCATGATTGGAACAAATGAGAGGATAACACGAAACTGAGATGACAATCTTCACAAGAATGGAGCAAGACTGAGAGAAACACTCCTTCGAATTTGCAAGATGAGAATGATGACGAGAAACAGCACCAAGGATAATGAGACACTCCGGAATAAGGACAAGGAAAAGTTGATCCAATGACAAAAATAAATTTGCAACGATCTTGAAGAAGGAATATGACTGATGAAATTCATACTTATGTCATAGTTGAAAACAATTAAGGACCTCTCGAAAGATTACAGAGCTATATAAGATCCTGGGAAAAATCTGTGGGTTATGGGCCCACTCGAAGAAACCACCGTTAGAAAAGATTGCTTAGAAGAGAGATATTGCACCGGTATGAAGAGAACTAGATGAGGTTAGCACCTCGAAATAATTAAAAGAATTGAAAACACGAAACTTTCGAGATATCTTCAGCACTCCGGATAGACTAGAGAGAAAAGAATAACAAGATAGGTTGATAAGAATTTCCAACAAGGAAAATATTTACAAGGATGAATAGGATATGATGAACACGGATATCTGAATTGAATTCACCGGAAAAGATGACAAGATTGAATAAAGATGAACACAAAGCTCCTGAGAATCTTCACAATGAATCACCGGCTACGAAAGGAAGAAGTGATAGCGGAAACACAAGAAAGAAAACTCTTGGATAAAAACTAATCACTCACGAAAATGCTGGGAGGGCGGGAAAAAACAAAGACAGCTTGGGACAGATGATATGAACTCTGGAAAAGAAGAGAGATTGATCTTGCAAAATTGGAGAGGATTGAATTCACTTGGAGAGAAACACACTGGTTGAAAAGAATTTACACCACAACTCCGGTTGACAAGAATTGATAAGACAACTGATTAAGAAAAAGAATTAGCGCTCACATAAAAATATGACAACATAGATTAGGACAGATCTGAAATCACCACTTGACATCGAAGCAACTTGAATTACCATATTCAACAAAACAAAGGATGCGGCTTACGAAACAAGCGAGAACAAACTCATGAGAGAGATTTCCGTTCGATATTTTTGTGGACAGGATCGCACGGGCTCGAACCTTACAGTAGCCATCAGGTGCAAGGCAGTGCACCCGACATACGAAGCGTCCCCGAGTCGTAGCAAACTAAAAGGACTCTTTAAGACACAACGAGAACCGATGTAAGTCGACCGTCAACAAACGAATCCACTAGATGTCGAACCCCAACCTAACATCATGCATTTGTTTGAAGATTGTCCTATAAGTAACTACTTGAATTCCCACCTAAGAATTTCCGAAATATCTGGTCATGCAATCTGGTACACGGATACAAGGAGTAATAATCACACAACTCATATACTAACCCGTCACCTGTATCACATCTGTCAACACACAACCAGAATCTCGGACCTTCATCTACAACACACCCTCGTGATCACAACGATACAAAGTATGGCAGTACTCCCGAACAATCTGCACCAGTACTGGGGACATCGGGGTTATCTCGCCACTACTAGTATTGAAGCAATTACGAACATCCTTCGTTCTGAGATACTAAGAAACCTGAATGATAACGATGTGCTCAAGAATCCTGTGGAGCTCAACTCCCCGGAAGAAATCAAGTCAGACAGGAGGCACCAAGACAGAACTCCGTCACATCCACATCATATAGATTTCAAAAATATCCGCGTGATCCTAAAAATAATTTGAGTGTGAAGAGGAGTAGACTAAATTATTACGTCAAGATTCCTCTCCAGAGCATAGAAGAGGAGAAAAAAGAATCCTACTCTTCGATATATAACTAGACTCAAAGCAGTTTTTCACTAGTCTCGACTCGGCGAAGTTCGATCAATCAAGGGGGCTCCTAGGTCGGTACTGCTCTGATACCAACTTGTCACGCCCAAGACGCGACCCTATCCTCAACTTGTCACGCCCAAGACGCGACCCTCTCCTCAATTTGGCACGGGGCCTCATCAGGGATAGAAGAGCATCTCGTCGTGTCGCAAGAATGGATATCGTTACAAGTGCATGTCTTGAAAGAAGAGATATATATAGAATTGGCTTACACTGGCCACAAGCTACATCAGAGTCACATCAGTACAATACATAACCATCATGAAGAAGAGCAGGTTCCGACTAAGGACGAAAAAAACAAGAAAAGAAGAACGACGCCCATCCTTGCTATCCCAAGCTGTCGGCGTGGAACCCATCCTAGTTCGATGATGAAGAAGAAGAAGAAGCAACTCGAAATGAACAATCAACGCGCTCATGTCAAGTAACTTTTACCTGTACCTCCAACTGGTGTGGTAGTAATCTGTGAGCCACAGGGGACTCGGCAATCTCATTTCCAAAGGTATCAAGACTAGCAAAGCTTATTAGGGAGGTATGGTTAAGTGGTGAGGTTGCAGCAACGGCTAAGCAATATATTTGGTGGCTAAACTTACGAGTAAAAGAAATAAGAGGGGGAAGAACTACGCATAATGGAAGTGAGCTACTGATGATCAAATAAATGATCCTGAACACCTACCTACGTCAGACATAACCCCACCGTGTCCTCGATTGGAGAAGGAACTCACGAAAGAGACAGTCACGGTTACGCACATAGTTGGCATATTTTAATTAAGTTAACTTCAAGTTATCTAGAACCAGTGTTAAACAAAGTGTCCACATTGCCACATAACCGCGGGCACAGCTTTCTGAAAAGATTTAACCCTGCAGGGGTGCTCCAACTAGTCCATCACAAATTACCACAAGCCGCATAGAAATCCTCGATCACGACACTCGCGATCTCGTCAGATTCCTTAGTGGAAAACCTCAACTCTGAGATTACCCAAAGCATCACCGGAATCCCGATACACAAGACATCTCGTCAAAGGTAAAACTAATCCAGCAAGGCCGCCCGACGTGTCGATGATCCCGATAGGAGCCGCGTATCTCGTTCTCAGGACACGACAGATAAGCACAGCGTATGGTGGCCTGATAGAAATCTCCCAAGTTGCCCCGGGTTGGCCCCGCAAACGGCTCTAGTTTTATACCAGCACCATCAGCACTGGCCCCCCTGTATTATGTAGAATTACTCCTCGGGTAGCGCTAACTCCCTATGGAATTCAGTTTAACAGAATTATTATGTTGGGCAAATAGTACCAATGTTGGGCCTTGCCAGACCAGCTTTAATCTAAAACGAATTATCAAGGGGGTCCCCATAACAACCCCGATCGTGTTAGGAGCGCTCAAATATGGGACATAACACCGGT
This sequence comes from Hordeum vulgare subsp. vulgare, assembly GCF_904849725.1. Lineage (NCBI taxonomy): Eukaryota > Viridiplantae > Streptophyta > Magnoliopsida > Poales > Poaceae > Hordeum > Hordeum vulgare. The sequence goes on along the minus strand of NC_058521.1, from coordinate 323,275,565 downwards.
AGCCGAAAACTAAGGGGGCAAAGGTGGAACAAAACACCAGGCTAGAAAGGCCGAGCCTTCCACCTTTTACCAAGTATATAGGTGCATTAAAATAGATAGCATTTAGTATGGTGATATAACAAGGAACCCATGTAATCACATGCACACAACTGCACCTGCAACTAGCAACGCTAACACAAGGTTAAGCAAGCGGTAACATAGCCAATCAGTGGTTTCCTAGGTTGAACAGGTTGAAGGTTTTCATGGCATTGTTGAGAGGCTGGTATTTAACATGTGGTAGGCAACAAGACATAATCGATAGAAACGGTAAAACTAGCATTGCAATGATAGTAATGGTATCTGGGGAAATGGTCATATTGCCTGAGATCCGCTTGGAAGAAGAATGACTCCATGAAGCAGACGAACTGATGTAGTCGAACGGTCCTCACATCTGACACGCTTGCGGAACTCTATCGAAACAAAGGAAACCGGAAACAAGCTTCAACACACGATATTCACCACACGATGCACAAAACAAATGATGCATGAGCAACTCAATACATGCAAGCCACGGCATGGCAATTCACCACACTCAAACACTACACATTAAGTGAAGTTCAATATGCAACGAGTTGCATATTGACAAAACTCCACGTATATTTATTTAGTTCTATCCCGATTAAGCACACGGCAATATTAAATGTGGTTAAACATGGCAAGAGGTGAAGCGTAATTAAACTACCTATCTAGGCATTTTAAATGAGGTCAGAAATGACATATAGCACCTCTGAAACGACCTCACATGTTAATTTACAATTCTGTCCAGATCTGAACTAACACGTTTAATTAGTTGTTAAACAGCAAAACAAATAGGTTCACGTGATTCTACGCGTCGTGACAAGCAATTTACACATAGAGAACATCTCCAACGGAGCTACAGTTCAAAAGATACAAGCACCGCAAGACATGATGGCATGAATGCAAAATGTGTGCAACGACGGTCACGAGCACTTCAAAACATACAACCAGCAAGGTAAAATGAAACTACACAAGATTCTAAGCAAGTTCCATATAGGACACGATCAAATTGGAGCTACGGTTCAACAAATACGTGCAAAAAAAGAAATCACTACAATCTGCCAAAATCAGCTACTACTACGCCCCACAACTACGAGCTACAAAATCCCAATATGCTCAACCAAGGCATGACACGATAGAGGGCAAGAAGCACTACAACAAACAACTAACAACAACTGGCATGGCATCATGGAACACTAGGAAAAGAAATCACAAAATGGCTTCTCACACACAGTTTCAGGCTTAGTGAAAATAGCAGTTTATGAAGCTGCAGTTTTCGATCTGAAGGCATATTGACAGCAGTAAAATTATAATCTAATGGACTCCAAATGGCATGAAAATTCACAGCATGCTAGAGAATCCCAAAGTCTACAACTAACTCCATTGGACCAAGCTCAAAAGAGCTACAGAACACAAGATAGAAGCAAGGCAAGACAACAACAAAATATAACAGATTTCAGACTTAGAAATAATTCAGCACCTCCAAATCAGCACTATTTCTAGCAACTTGAGAGCAAGCTAACCACACCTAAACATGCATTTCTAGCAACTTGAGAGTAAACAACCAAGAACAACTCTCTAGTTGACAACTCCTTCAAACGAAGCACGGAATAAATCCTACGAAATAGACAAGAGGGCAACATTGCAAAATATCGCGCGAACTAACTTGCTAAAAAGCTAAAACTAAATACACTACGTGGGGTTGCAACACAAAAATATTGCCACATGTAAATGCGAGATAAAGTCCTAAACACGAGATAATAATGAGCGACTAAACCCTACGTGCAAAAATACCAATGACTACTCTAAAATACATGGCAAAGGTGTTCCTAAAACATGGACATTTAATCTACGGCATTCGAGCTATTCGAACACGCGCGGAAAATAAATGAGGGCACTATCCTATTGAGACAGCACGTAAATCTAGGCAGATGGCGGCTCAAACTATGTCAAATAAATATGGAAGTTATAAATTCAGATTCTACGCGAAATTCTACACCAAAACCATATACAATACGTCTCGAATCGACTTACGGTTTAAAAGTTACGGGAGTTTTATTATACATCTATTTCTATGGAATTTATATTAATTCCGAAATAAAACCTAATTACTAACGGGCCTAACAGGGGCGTAATATAACAAAATCTGTGTTGGGCGGGGGATAAGCTCACCTGAGGGCCTCTTGGGCCGGCTCGGAGATGGGGCTGGGCATGGAGGCTGAAGCGGTTGAGTGTGGAGGCAGCTGGGCCGCTGGGGAGGCCGAAGGCCCGAGGCGAAGCCAAACAGGGGAGGAGGCCCACGCGGCCAGGGCGATCTGGGCCGACGCTGGCCTAGCCACGGGAGCCGGCTCGATCGTCCCTACCTCGCGTTCCCGATTGGGATCGAGGAGCTGCAGCGGCGGCGGTTGCCCAGCAAGCGGGCTGCAGCCGGTGGCGGGGATGGCGCCGGCAAGCTCCCGACGAGCGGCGGCCATGGACTGGATAGAGCATGAGGGGGCGGAGGCCATGGCGCTGGGGGTGCTGGCCGGAGGCGAGGGAGGACATGGCGGCGGCGCTTGCAGGTCTCGGCTGGCAGGGAAACAAGGAGCAGGGTCTGGTGGGGTTCCGGCGAGCGGTGGCCGGAGGCGGGGCCGACGGGGAAGCTTGGGGCAGCGAACAGCAGCGAGGAAGGCAGGGGCTCGGGGGAGCCTGGGGCGGCGCGGGCACGGGGAGCCTGGGAGCTCGGCTAGGGTTTGCCTCGGGCCCTAATCGGCTTCGGCGGGCCTGACCCGGGCTCGGGAGGGCCGGCGGCTGGAGGTGGGAGACACGGGGGAGAGAGAGGCTGCTCGGGTAGGTGGGGCGCGGTTTTTGAGGCGGCTAGGGTTTGTTGTCTGAATATGCATGGGAGGTCCTATTTATATGCAAAGGGGGGCTACGTTTAGCGAAATTTCGTTCCGGATCCAACCGTGCGGTCGGATTCGGACGATTCTGCACGCGGGAACGGGTAAGTGGCTGTGTAGTGTAGATATCCGGAGACGAGAGGGGAAACGGGTGATGCGGCAACGATATTTAAAACAACAAAAGACGTCTCACGATACACCGAATACGGTGCCGCTACGATCGACCGTTCGGGTACCAGACGGACTCCGATTGCGACGAAACTTGACAGGCGGCCTACCTATATTATAATAAGACCGCGCGTCAAATCTCAACCCAATCAGAGAATGTTTTCAACACACTTTTAAAAACAAGATTAGAACGATGCCGCGGGCACGTGCGTGTGTGGTCGGGCTCAGAACGGACAACGACGAGAACCGGCAACTAACAACGGATGCAACTTTTGAAAACTGGCGGCAACGGAGATGCCGATGTAATGGAGATGATGCGCACGATGCGATGATGATGCGACAAAAGAAAATAGACACACGACGAAAACGGAATAGTAGGGGAATCTTCTGGAACGTCGGTATCGGGCTGTCACACATAACCTTCATATCCCTGGATTAAGATTGGATTTTGTAGGACGATTATGATCACGAGCTAATTTCTTGGTCGTATGATAACCTGATCCTGACAAGTACTATCATGAATTGATGATGTTACAATAGTGACTTGGAGTAACAAGTAGGATTCCGCTGGACATCAGTTTTGGATTTAAATAAGTAATCTTAATAGAGTATCAATGATAAAGGGGATCACATGGTTCATTGTAATTTGGACCTAGTCCAATGATCTTGATCATGATACCATGTCCCTTGGTGGATGATAGAGTAAGAGTAATTGGGTGATGATAGGGATGATTAATAGTCCATATGAGCTTTACCTTGGAATTTACTTGGTCATGATATTGCAACTTGGTGGACATACTGTGATAATATTCCTTTCAATGATTATGCATTATAGGACTCTAGGTGATTATGTAGAAATGTTGGATTTGTAGGAGTTATCTATCATGTAGCGTTTAACAGGATTGATGAACCACTTGATTGGAATCATAGGAAGGAAACAAGATCCCGGATAAGCATACTACATGTTTCCTTGGTATAGGGATACACCAACTTAGCCCATGGATAACGTAGGTGAGCACTTGGATTTGTCGAGTTTCAACCAAGCTTAGCAGCTTGAAGGCTTCCCCAGATTTTTGCATAGGGACAGAAATGAGTAATTATAGCATGCTTATTAAGTTTTGCTTTAGTCCTCCTCTCAGACCTTGGAGTTGAGTAGCACAAGTGATGTTGAAGTTGATTTATATGGTGTGATACCTTTTATGATACTTGATGATATCATCTGAAGAAATATGTAGGACTATTAGCATCTAAAAACTGTGTTCAAGGATAAGATGGTAGGTGTTCACTCACATCCTATGCTCCTTAAAAACCCCAAAGCTCCACCGAGCCACAATATGGTTGGATTATGACCATAGGTCTTGATTCTAAGTCATTAGACTATGGCCAATACTCCACCGTGACGACCACCAATCATGTCCACGAGGAAGTGGGCATGAAGCACTAGATTACGTTCGATCTCCAAACCCCTTTACAAGTGACGATCCGGAGCAAATCCCCGCTCCTCTCGCATATCCCATGAGCAATGTGCTTATGTGGTCCTTGGAGAAATACTTTTTTGTCCTCATGAATGACATACTTATTTAACCAAAAACCGAAGGATAAGCCAGCGACTGTGTAATCACCTGGGCTGATTTCAAGCAAGGGTTCCGCACTACTCATATCCCTTCTGGAATCATGGCTATCAAGAAGTGGGAATTTTGAACGCTGAAGCAATAGTAGCTCTGTCAAGGAATACCTGCATAAGTTCAAACTTCTTTCAAGGTATGCACCTAAAGACGTTGGCACTGAGGCGGCCAAGATAGAATGCTTCATGGAAGGGCTCCAGCAAGCCCTGCACTATGAACTTGTTGTCTGTGAATCCTAGACTTTCTTCGAGCTTAGTGAACAAGGTTGTTATGTTTGAAGACGAGCGTCGTGCCATGTAGGACAAACACAAAAGCAAGGCGATCAAAATGGTGGTTCTAGAAACCAGAATACTCGCCCTTGGCAACCAGCCCGAGTGAAGCCAACTTATCAGCCTCAGCAAGTCAAGACCCCTTGCGCCTCGTCCGAGCTACCAAGCTTAGCAGTATGCCAACCCAAGCAAGCATATAACAACCCCAAAAAAGTAGTGACAACAATGACAACTCTAGCCAAGTCACCTGTTTTGGTTGTGGTCAGCGAGGGCACTATTCGAGGACGTGCCCCAATAAGAAGCCTGATGCGTTGCACCCCAATGCGGCAAAGCAATTCAGCTTAGTCCTATTTGGATAATCCCCAAAATCTCTGATTGCCACTCTACTCAAGTGTGAAGTTTGTACCTTGAAGAGGTGGATTCCCAGAAGCCCCCTCCAAGTAGTATAAGAAAATCTAACACAAGAAATATGAAGAACCACCACAATCGGAAAACCACGACGAAGGACGAGAAGCTATAGAAGTCAACCACCAATCCTCATCTAGCTACGTCAACTATGTCAAGAAGCATCGGCGTTCAAGCACAAACAAACCTTTGGAAGTCAAGAGGAATTAGAGAGCCCCTTCTTGGTCCAATCAAGGCCGTAAGTCCTAACTGGACCATGGTGAAACCCCTGTCAAAGGTAGTTCACCCCACTTGCCAAGCCACAGACACTCTACATTGCCATGTATTCCGGATTTGGGATACACATGCAAACCAGACCCTTGCCTGAACCTCGATCACCAAGTCGTTGATCTATAGTCAAGCCTAGCTTATTGCTAGAACCCCGTTAATGTTCAAACAAGGGAAATCGATGCATTCGAAGTTGTATCATCAAGCACGTCCAATGGGGCAATCACGTCGAAGAAGAAGCAACATGGGAACGTGAAGACTACGTGAGACCCGAATATCTGTATCTATCCAACGCCTATCTTAGGAATCTCGGGGACGAGATTCTTCTAAGTGGGTAGGACTGCCACACCCTGTGTTTTTCCTTCTTTGCTAAGCTATCCTAGCCCAAAAATTAGGACCAATTAAAACCTTTTATGTGTGATGTGATCCTTGTACTGATTGTTGTTTGCTTTCTCATTTTCTTGTGTTTTAAATAAGAAAACTCCCTCCTACTCTCTAAACTCATCTCCTTGTTCCAACCCTTTATCCAATGACCATACCATGTGTATAGGACCAAAGTTTATTTCTATCAAATATTATCTTGACCAAAAAGCATTTATTTAATTTAAGCTTTCAAAAACCCTTGAGTTGGGATTTCTACTATAAGTCCTGAAATTAGGGAAGATGTTTTGTCCTAAATATTTTATTTAAATCCTATTATCAAAAGGACTTCCCAATACAACAAATTTATTATTTTAAAAGTTATTTTCCTATTTTGTTTAAGTACCTTTTTCTGAGGCCAGAAATGGTCTTTTACAAAGGAAGATTATTTTTCTTGCTTTCAAAATATTTGATAAATTTTAGGGAAACTCATTGGAGATACGTATTCCATATAAAAGAGTATCAACACATGGGCATGTTCAAAATATTGGACAAAACCCTTCGAAAGACTTTTTTCTATTTCAAGATTTTGAAATATTTGTACAAGAAATATTCTCACTAAATTCTAGGAAAATTCTAGAAACTCACACATGATATATGCGATGATCTTCCCAAGTTTATTCCCAATCCAAGCTGATTTGATTCACCTAAATATCCAAAAACCGTATCTGTCCAGATCCAAATTTGATCAACTCTCTAATTGTGCTCAAATTTTATGGGCATGTGCTGCATCAAGGAGAACAAATGAACTTTCCCCAACCCCTCAAAACCACTGTTGTTGATTTCTAGAATTGGGGAAATTTACATTTTGAAGTTTCTCCAATTGGTCCCAAACGTTTTGGGAATCCTCTAATACTCAAATAATGTTACCACAACAAATGATCAATTAGTGGGAATGAATTTGCAGGGGTTTTATCTTCAGGAATAGATTTCTACCCGTTTCCATGGTTTTTCAAGTCTACACTAGAAACTTTCTCGAAGAAATCCCAAATTTGGTGTGCAACCTTATTTATCACCACCAATTGATAGTGTTAATTTTCAAAACCAATGGAGCACTAGACATAGCCCAATCATTGATCAAACACCTTTTGGTCGAATCCAAACTCCAATAATAGAGCCCCAAATGACTTCTCCTTCGCCTCCAATTTTTACCACACTTCCAACAGACTCTCAGCTACCCCCACTAAAAAAAACCACAGCCTCAGATCAATTATTGGAGGGAGAAATCCCAGGATTCCTTCCCTGGACAGAAAGAAACTACCCCTCTCTCAGCCTTGCTTCTCAACCAAGGCTCCCCCAAAGCATCGAAGGGCATCCAAGCATTGTTTTCTCCCCCCGCAGCTATTGGACATCAGAGGCTACATCAGAGCACGTCAAAAGTTCTGGCGTGTCAGCCAAAGTCGCGCTCTGGAGCACGTCCACGCACTTCAGAGAGCTGACCTCTCAACCCCGACCACCTCGAGCCCCTCCCCCTCGCCTCCAAGTTGTCCTCTGCGTGCGTGACACGTCTAACTGTCGCGCCCGTCCTTCCTTCCCCCTTCATCACCCTATGGTGCATGCCCAACGATGCCAGCGGTTGCCTCTCCCTGGCCATGCTGTTGGCCCACCTCTGACCTCGCCCTGCTCACCCTCCCTCCTTAGCTTGATATGGACCACGTCCACGAGCGCCTTGGACATGGCCCTGAGAGCCCCCGAGCTCTCCAGAGACATCTACGGCCCCCACCGGACCTTGGTCCATGGTGGACTCGCGCTCGGCCATATGAGGCTATCCCTATCCCCACTCAGCTCTCCCTCTCTCTTTGCCCTCCTCCTATTTTTTCCCCCAAACAACCCATCCATCCCCCCGCGCCCTCTCGATTCCCCCATAGCTGAAGCCTCCCTGACAGCCTCTGGTGAAATAGGCACAATGTTGAGCCTCTCCTTTTCCCCCGAGCACTCCAACACCTTCTAGCCCCCTTGCGAAGCCCCCCCCCCAATGTTGCCATGCGTCTACGGGAACATTCTGTGCACAAACCGATGGTGGCCGACAACCTTTCCCGTGTCCATCTACACCGATGTTCCTGCATCATCCCCGTCCATAAACTTGGGTGCAGGAAGGGGTGCGGAGCGACCTCCTGATCCCACCAGTGTGTCGGGGCTCGCCGGTGCTGGCGAGAGGAGGGAGCATCGCCACACTCTCAAACTTGCCCCACCTCTCGTATGCATGAGCGGGAGAAGGGAGATGAATCTAACGGTGGGGCCCCGCCTGTCGTCCGCTCAGCAAGGCCAGCCCACTGATGTGTTGGCCTCCCTTTTTTTAAGAGGATACGGGAATCGTCAGAAGCCGCCATCCCCAGGGGCTGGCATAAACCGCTGGAGCGCCTTCGACATCGCCCCAGCCTCCCGTGTGGTTGAAAAAAATAGGCCGACCTAGTCACTGTCCCGCGCCAGTGCGTTGCACTGCTCAGCGGGACTGTCCCATCTTCGTAATTGATTTTCTCTATTTCTTTCTGCCAGAGGGAGTAGAAAATCCATGTTAAATTCATCCTAGCTCCAAATTTGATCATTCAAGTTCCTGCATATTCCTAAAATCATGTTATACCTAAATATGTGCATTGCACATTTTTTCAAAGAACTCGTTTGTATTATTTATATTCAAATACAAATTTGAACATTTCAAACCCACCTTGCAAAAATCCTAAAGAGCTCAAATCAACTCCAAATGGAGTGATTCAAATTTCCAAAGACTTCAAAAATCATGCCCTATTTTTCTAGCCTTAGTCAACATTTTTATCTACATTATTTTTTTGTTACACCAAATAAATAGCCCCTTTTACCCACTATTTCCATATTAGAAAAATCATAGGGAAAGCATCCCAACTCCAAATCTAATAAACCACCTCCTATATGTTTCTAAAATCTTGCCCTATGAAATAAGTGCATCCACTCATTTTTATTAAAATACTATAGACTTCTTGTGGGGCCAGTGATGCCTCCATTATCACCATTAAAAAATCTCTGGTGATCCAAATCCCTTAGGAGAACTTTAGGCATTTCTCTTATGACTAGAGATGTCCAAGAAAAATAAAATCCTACTTATAGAGCACTTTGTTTCTCTGCATGATTGTGTCGCTTATCGTGGTTGTTTCTGATGATACTTGGCGAAGTTAATGGAGTGCTTGGAGTTGGATGACAAGCGTGAGAAGACCTCGAAGACTTTGCTGAAAGAGGCAAGCAGCCCTTTGACCATGTCTAAGAAACCATTTATGTTGCTTGCCATATTGCACTAAATGTTGTTGCATTTGCATCATGATCGGGTCAATGACCACCTTGGTGGGTTGTCTCCAAGAAACTCCTCATTGATACTTGCACTAAGGCATGACCCTACCATCTATGAGGGTTGTGTGGGCGAGAAGTTGTTAGGTTGCTAGTAGTTGCTACGCAAATGGGATGGGACTATCCATGGTGATGATGAAAGATCACAGGCTTTTCGAAAACCCCGTCGGGTGAGACTAATGCCCCCGGGATATGGTGATGAGATGGGTGACCACTTGGGAAAGAAATGGTGTGTCGAGTAACGTTTTGTGTGTATTTGTGGGTGGGTTCGAAAACGGATTGGTGTAAGTTGCGACGGCTACTCCAACCTTACATGTGCAACCAGGATACCACTTATGGGACGGGGCTTTGGTCAATGCTAGCATAGAGCATGCATTACTAGTGGCGAGAGTGGCGTGGTCACTCTCGTGATGGGGTCATGCAAGGTAGGGCGACCATGAGTTGTTTTCACAGGCACGGGGCACACCATTGGTCCTTTCGTGGATGGTACGATCTAGAGTGAGGCTCATACGATGTACATCATGAGGGGTGGGTACCAATCGAGTGGAATATTTGTTAAATGTCGCCTAGGGTAAGGCATTGTTTAGGTGCTTACCTCGGGTATCTGGCATACCGCGAGTCATGGATGACACGGAAGCTCCCCAAGTGTTGTTGTTACATCGTGCAACCTCTGGAGAGTGTAAAACTATTTGGATAGTCATGTCCAGGGTCAAGGATAGTTGGACGACCACTCTTGGGCTATGTCCAGATGTTTTCGCATACACCAAGAGTGCATGTGTAGAAAAAGATGGTTGTGTGTGTATGATGATACTAGAGCTAAGTCAAACGACTTGGTATGGTAAATGAATGTGGGACGTTCAACCCCTCCTTAGTATGATACTTGAGTTAAGTGAGATGACTTGACATGGCAAATGAGCGTGGGACTTTCAACCCCTTATATTGATGATATCTACAACTTGTTCATATGGATATCTGCAACACGTTGATGCATGCTTTTACAAGATTAATCACGTCATTGCACTCTAAATTAGCTTTCTGCAAATTACCTCCTTAGTGCTATATCATGCTTTCTTATTTCGTTGTTCCAAAAATGGGTTGCTTGCGAGTACGTTCAAAGTACTCATTGGCTTCCTACTGGGTATTTTATTGGCCAGGCATGAGAGAAACAGGATATGATGAAGATTGCACCGGTGATGCACGTGCGAGCAAGGATGCTTCCCAGTCAGAATGCCAGTAGGGTTAAGGCATACGACATGGCTTAACGCTATCGATGAATATTTGCTGCTATAATTGATAGGAAGACTTGGACATGGAGGCCATATCTGAGATAAAGGTACATAATGGATGTTAGACTCTTGTTAATTAGGTTTTGTGTATCCAGTGAGCATTCACCTCTTGGATCACTGTGCATGTTCATTCGGTGATCACAACTTATGAGTCATGGTCCCTACACCACCGAGCGCAGCACCACGAGGGACGACATTGGAGGAGAGGGCCGCTCACCCAAGCAGCACGCTCTACAGCAAGCGGTCACGGCGGAACACTGGTGGCCAGCGCACTGGCCTTCCTCGGGGCATGTAATGGGGACACGACGCGACGCATGCCCACCTTCCACCATTAATTGGCGTCGCTCTCCCTCCTGTCTTGACTGCACCTTGGGTGATGCATGCTTCACCATCGCTGGAGGAGGGCGGCCGCTGGGGCCACGTGCACGTGGATGCGTGCTTGCCTTGGACCGTAAAGATCCACCCCTCTCCGCTTCTCCTCTCACTTGTCCCTCTAAATAGGAGCGGATCGAAGGGAGGGTGCAACTCACAATCTCTTGCTTCTCCCCACTATCTAGTGTCTTCATCTTCTTCATCCGCATCTCCATCGTGCCCCCTCCATGATGGAGAGTGGTTGCGGACGGGCCCAAGCCTCTAGGGGTGCTAGAAGGGATAGGCCCCAGAGCTCGTTGTGTATCGTGGTGACGGCAGCGGTGGCCGGTTCCAGCTCCCGCAGACAAGCGGTGCCCAGGGGGCGTGCGAGGGCGTCACCATCGATCCACGGCAGTCATGGTGGTGCTCCTCCCCGTAGACCCATGTCGCGTTTCATGTAGAGTAATAGGTGCATGAGTTCATTGTGGTGACTACCCGGGGGCACCGAAGGTGGCTGCGACTCCCCGACCATTTTGCGAGGGCCATGGAGGGCACCCGACCCTGCGACTAGTCACTCCGGGCAGAAGGTTGGTGCAATCGACCTGTGTAGGCGGCCGTCGACCTCACCCTAGGAAGCGCCATGTTTTTGACGCAGTGGTGGAACTCGTTCGCCCGTTCCCCGTGGATAGGCCCCGGGCATCTCCTCCACTTCCAGTTCGATGGATCCACCACCCTCTTCGTGAAGTTCTTCGGAGCGAGTGGTGTCCGCGTGGAGTGCTACACCGAAAGTTCAAGCGGCAGCTACTTCAACACCTCACGCCATAGTGGCAACTACAACATCATCTTCAGTGTTAAGTAGGAGGGAGACGACTCCGAGTAGCTTGGACAGCCCCATGGACGGATCCAGAAAACACGATCATAATTTATGGGGCCGTTTTCGGATCGATCCCCACACTGTAGTGGCACCTATACTCCAGGCGCTGATGGCAGAGTTAGAGGAAGTCGTACACCTACTTAACCTCGTCACCGCCACCGCTCACATTGGAGGAGCTCATTTTTATCTTTATGTAACAGCCAATGCAACCCTGAAAGAAAATCAAACAACAAATTTGGGTACTACTACTGTGCCAGTGACCTGACTTGCCTCTTCCTCTCCCTTTTCTTAATGTTAAATTTCTTCCGAACGCGAAGGTTGCACCCGGTTGCTCTTCTGACTTTAGCACATGTTGGGAACACTTGGCGGTGCGTGATGTCTGACCGCAGGGCACTTCTAAGGATAGATCCTGAGCACTCCTTTGGCAGCACTATGCCCATAAAGGTTTTCTTATCTTGCCTATCACGAAAACCCCGGGGGGACTGGGCATGCCCTCAGCCCCTCCGAGCGCACAACGATTCTAGCAAGGGCTCAACCGCGTGCAAGTCTTCTCATACAGGTGGCGATTTGAATAGAAGGGAAGGGTTTTACTTATCTCTTCCTTCCTCCACCGACTTGTGTGTCGTGAGGTGGTTGCCTTGGATGTATCCGTCTGCCCCGCTCCTCCTCCTTCCCCATGATGACTTGTGTGTAGGTAGTGCTCTTCCGGGATACCTTGATTTCCTTTGATAAAAAGAAAGAAGAGAAACTAGGATGCACTAGGGGTCCTTAGAGGTTTGGCAACGTCTCTGCGTCAGCTATACTCTACCGCATCGATCCGCATGATGGGTATAATGGAAATATGCAATTAAGTAGAAAAGAGTTGCAAGATTTCTAGTCTTATTAACTGCGCACAGGGTCATCACCTATCTTTGTACAAAGGATTACACGCATTGTTGCCTGACTTGTACAAAAGTGGTTGACGAGGGATCAACAGCCGTGCCTCATAGGTAGAACTTGCAAAGATGCTCGATATTCCACGAGTTCTGCACCGGAGTGCTATCCTCAGTCTCCAAGAAGACTCCACCAAGCCTCGTGAATTGTACCACCCGGTAAGGGCCTTCCCACTTTGGCGTCAACTTGTTTGATCCCTTCGCGCGCTGAATCCGTTAGAGGACAAGGTCACCGTCTTCAACAATCCTGGTGCTCACTTTGCGGCTATGGTAGTGGCGCAGGGCCTGTTGGTACCTAGCACCACATTGTGGCCTCGAGACGACCTTCCTCAAGGAGCGTGGCATCATCATGTCGTAACCTCTCTTACTGATCCTCATTAAATGTGTGACCCGTAACTCAGTTACATGGGTAGAATCACCTCTGCCCCGAAGACCAGGGTGAAGGGTGTCTCACTGGTGGCTCGATTTGTTGTTGTTTTGATTGACTAAAGAACCACCGGGAGTTCGTCAATCCAACACCTTTCATGCTTCCGTAGCTTGTAGAAAGTCCTTGTTTTGAGGCCCCGCAACACTTCAATATTTGCCCTCTCTACTTTCCGGTTGCTCCTGGAGTGAGCAACAGAGGCAAAGCATAACTTGGTGCCAATATTTTGACAATATTGCATGAAAGTGATGATGGTGAACTACATGCCATTATCAGTGATGATCCTGTTTGGGACACCAAAACGACAAACAATCCCTCTAAGGAGCTTGACTGCTTCCAACACCATCACCTTTCTCACTGGCTCCACCTCGGTCCACTCCGTGAACTTGTTGATGGCAACGAACAAGAACTCGAAGCCCCCGATAGCACAGGGGAGGGGGCCAATGATTTCGAAGCCCCGGATCGAGAATGGCTAGGAGAACGGTGCGGTTTGAAGGGCTTGTGTTGGTTGGTGTATCTACTTGGTGCGGTATTGACATGCTTCACGCGTTGTTACCACCGCCAAAGAGTCTTGAAGGGTTGTGGGCCAGTAGGAACCCTGCCGAAATGCCTTCCCGATAAGAGCTCGTGATCCTATGTGGAAGCCACAAGTTCCTTCATGTATCTCTCCGAACAGCTGTTGTCCTTCTGTCCACGTGTATAGATTTGTGTCCATGAACTGGTACATGCTCGACCGCTAGGCTACTCTTTCGACTTTGTCTTGTTCTTCGAGGAGGTCTCCTGTCTGGAGGTATCGGACAATCTATTACGCCTATGCCGGAGCCCAAGGCTAAATGACAAGGACTAAAGGTGTTCTTCAGCCGCAGGAGCGCTAGCTTCGGCGTCAAGGACTGTTTGTCCTGCCAAAGCTTGGCGCTCACCCTCAAGTGCTTCGTCGTCCCCAACAACCTTCTTGGCATCCACGAGTGGCTCTACCGGGAAATAGTCATCGGAGCTGATCTGCCTCTTCTTGGCTTGCCGCCTTGACGATGTAACTAATGGCTGAGTGAGTCGTTGCAGGAACCTCGTTCTAGAGGCGACTTCTAAGCTGCTTGCTTCGACAGGTCATCGGCAATGTTGTTCTCCATCCTAGGGACGTGTTCCATTTGTAGACCTTTGAAGCATTTGTCCAACTTCCTCACTTCATCAACATATGCTTCCATTAAGGGGCTTTGATATTCCTTCTTGACTTGACCCACTACCAGCTGTGATCCCCCTCGGACTATTAGATTATTGATCCCCAGTTCTGCTGCTACTCGCAGCCTAGCAAGCAAACCCTCATATTCTGGTGTATTATTCGTCAACACCTCCCGGGGAAGTGCATCTGGATCACATACTGCAGTTGCTCTCCGGTGGGTACTCTGTGCAGCACTTCGGCACCAGGGCCTTGCAGCAAGAAAGCTCCATCAAAGTACATGATCTATGCCTGGGTTTTCCTTGCCATGAAGGGCCATCTCTGGGACTTCTTTCTCTGGTATTGACGTCCCCTCGGAAACTAACCTTGTGACTGCTCGACTCTTGATGGTCGTGGTGCTCTTGGAGTTCAAATGGAAATTGGCTAGTTCCAGGGCCCACTCAATGATTTGGCCGACTGCCTCTGGGTTCCTCAGAATCCCTTGCAGTGGGAAGCAGGTGACAACTGTGAGGCAGTGCACTTGGAAGTAGTGACGCAGGTTGAGGGAGGCCATGAGGAGTCCAAAGAGAAGTTTTTGGATCAGAGAATATCTCGTCCGAGCACCCTACAGGATGGAGTTGACGGAATACACTGGCTGATTTACGACCTTCTTCTTCTACGCTGCCCGCTATTCCGCTTCCCGTGCTAATTCTGAGTCGGGTTCTTGGCTCATGATGGTTGACTTGGGGATGCCGGTCGCTAGGCCACAGGCCACCGTTTCTCCATCCATGGCCTCCCTTTCTGCCACTAGTGCAGCACTAACCACCTGATTTGTCGCTGGCGAATACAACAGGAAAGGTTCCTCAAGCGTTGGCACTACTAGGACTGGGGCCAAGGACAGGTACTTCTCCAGGTCTTGCAAAACTGCTTCTGCTTCTGGAGTCAACATCATTGGTCCTTCCTTCTTCAAGATCTTGAAGAACGGCAAGGCATGTTCTGCAGATTTGGTAACGAACCTGCTGAGTGCAGCGACACAACCCGCTAGTCGACGGACGTCCTTGACGCGCTTTGGGGCCTCCAGTTGCTCGACGGCTTCAATCTTGGTGGGGTTATCTTCTATCCTGTGTTGAGATATGAAGAAGACAAGGAGCTTACCAAATGGGACCCTGAACATGCACTTCTCAGGGTTGACCTTCAAGTTGATCTTGTGCAAATTCGCAAAAATCTCCTCCAGTTCTTTGACCAACATGGCCTTGTTCTTGGTCTTGATTACGATGTCGTCCATGTACGCTTCCACATTTTTCTGCAACTGCGGTCCAAGGCCGATCTGGACGGATCTCGCAAAAGTGGACCTCCACTTTTCACGACTCAAGGAGTGATGAAGGTTGTTTTCTCTTTGTCCTCCTTGGCCATGAAGATATGATGATATCCATAGTAGGCGTCAAGGAACGACAACAGGTCGCAGCCGGCAATCGAATTCATGATCTCGTCGATGCGCTGCAAGGGCGAGGCATCCTTTTCACAAGCTTTGTTGACATTTGTGAAATCGATGCAAAGCCTCCACTTCCCACTCGCCTTGCGCACCACCACAGGATTCACTAGCCATGTTGGGTGGAGTACACCCGTGAGTTGCCATCCTGCATCCAACTTCCTGATTTCTTTGGTAATAAATTATTGGCTCTCCAGAGCTTGCTTACGGAGTTTCTGCTTGATGGGGCGCACGTGAGGACAAACAGCAAGGTGTTCCTCGATCACCTCCCTGGAAACACATGGGATGTCAGATGGTTGCCAAGCAAACACGTCGACATTCGCTCACCGGAAGGAGATGAGCGTGCTTTCCTATTTGTTGCCGTGGGTGGCACATATAGTGAAAGTACCTCCCCCGCCGTCGTCTCGTCCGGCCACTTGCTTCGTCATGCGGATGGTCACTCTGTTTCTCTTGCCCCCGGCGGCAGAAGTCTTGGGTGAATAATCTATGGGCACGCTTCACTCAGTAGTGCGCTTCCCGGATTCATCATGAGTCTTACCGGAGGTCTTGGGCTTGCTTTTGGCAGGAGCTGGCGCCTTGTCGACAGATGTTGCAAGTGCCTCTCGGTATATCTGGTCGATGCAAAGGGCTGCATCTTTATTATCTGCATGGATGGTGATGATGCTCATCAGCCTCGGCATCTTGAGTGTGTTTTAGGCATAGGGAGACGCTGCCATGAACTTAGCCAGTGTGGAACGGCCCAGGATTCCGTTGTACGGCAGCGACATCTTGGCAACATCGAAGATGGCCTTCTCTATCTTGAAATTGAGCTCTCTATCGATTGCGACCGTAAGGCTTATCTTGACCTTCGGCTGAAATCTCCCCCGGACCACTCCATGGAAGGAGCTTGTTGGTTTAAGATCCGAATCGAGGATTTCCAGCCTCTTGATCACATCGGGCGGTATCAAATTTAGGCTAGCCCCACTATCAACCAATATCTTCATGGCCCTAAGGTTGCGGTTCGTTGGCGAAACCAACAACTGCACGCACCTGACCACGATGATGTCGTCATGCTGGTTGTGACGACCAAACCTAGAAGCATTTGAGTCTCTGTGCTTTAGTATGCTAGTCCCTAGATCGACTCGCTACCACATACAGTATAGATGAATACCAGACTAACAAGTGCATCATTTATTACAACGTATGATCCAGAATTTATAAAGTATAACAATCTGCATAGCACTTAACTAGCTTTATTCCATCAAACAGCGGAAAAGTAGCAGAATAGTAATGATGAGTCCCATCATAACCCAGTGGCGATTTTGAGTGAAGACTTGCGACCCTAACGGTACCTTTCTCCTCATCGGAATATCCTGCAACATGATACATTTGAGCCATATAGGTCAATAGTTTGAATGTATTGGCAAGTTACACAGGAAGAATAATATAGCAAACCTACATGTACGTGCATACTATAACAAAGCAAGGTTGGTGGTTATTTTGCAGGAAAGCTGATTTTATCCTCATGACTACCTAATAGTCAAGTTTTAATTTGTTTGCTACAATAACTCACATATGGTTAAATTGGCATCTCCAACTCCAACCTAATACCATTATTAAGTTTCCCACCAAATTTTATTAAGTGTCTCATTTGAGAAGATCATCCAACAATTGTAATGGCCTAGCTCCTCAAAATTGTCCATAACCGGGAACATGGCTAATCATGATTAGTTTTTACACTCTATAGAGGTTTGCAAAGTGTACCCACTATACCCATCCCGAAGATTGGGACGGGGTCTTTCAGAAGCAGTCACCTCCACCCAACGGGAGCCGATACACCTACTCATATCTACATCTGCTAGCTTTACCCAGGCGAGGTTTCCACAACCTACTCAACAAAGCCAGAGTCCATATAGCTAGTGGTTGCACACGGAAGCTACTAGTCACTAAGTCTGTCTGATCTTTTTGAACCTGGGCGGCATTCCACTTACATTCAGAGGGTCGAAACCTTGATGTTCTTGAAACCACCCAGCAATACTATATCCGCCCAGAGGTGTATTATATCCTTAATTAGTACTCAATTTATTTTGTAGTAATCCTCACATAAACTGAGTGAATACAAGGACCAACCCCGTCTACATAGCATAGCAAAACTATATCGAACACGATCTTCATTGACGGGGAAAATAGCTCAATAGCATAGCATAATAATTATATTCTTATACATCCATAAATTTTATAAGGTGATATAGTACTACATGCATAGAAAAACCAATAGGTGAAGGCCGATCAACATGTAACTTGTCTTGATTCTGGTTCAAAAGGCCACATTCCTCACAATAGTTTGCTTAGCACTCCGAGCAATCTATACGTTTCAAACAATCACAACAATCAATCACCACATTCAGTTAACATCAAATAAAACCAACAATGAGAAAACAATTTTTAAAACCAAAACAAAAGTAGCATGACAACAGGTACAAAAGCATCTACATACTGATACGATCATAACGCAAACAGAAACAATTAGTTTGGACGAACGGTTTGAAAAATATGTCCTCCCATAGGTTTAAACTAAATCTGATCGAACTCAATATTTTAAACATTGCTAACCTGAAAACTATTGGTTCTATCATATTTTACTCGTCAATTCGAGATCGCAGGAAAAATAATTTCATGATTCGGTCCTACCTTTTAAATCTTAAACACATTTAAAAATCTTAGTTAGAATCTGTGCAATCTAAAACAGGACAAAATTAGGGTTAATCCGGTTCTAGCAAACTGCCACTTCGTGTCGGGATTGATCGAACTAGATCATGTGTTTGTGCTCACCACGAGCAGAGGAAAACAGGGCGGCGGCTCTGTCTGTGCACTAAAGACTGGGGTCCCTTGTGCCCCCGACATGTGCACGGGCATCGGCGACACACCTGACAGCAGTGCATAGGGAAGAACAGCATGAAGGCAATCCAAGACCCACCAAGGCCACACCCTTCCCTCTCTCCAGGGGCGTGGAATACAAGGGATCCAGATGCAAGGCCCCGGCAAGCCCTCCTTGCCGGGAAGATTTCCAAGGTCCCGACAAGCCCACCTCGCTGGGAAGACTCTCGAAGATTAGCAAGACCCCGTCAAGCCTCCCTTGCCAGAAAGGCTCGCACAGACTAGCAAGGCCCTCGACAAGCCCTCCTTGTCGGGAAAGTGTTCAAGCCCCCGACAAGCCCTCCTTGCCGGGAATGTGACCAAGTCACCCGACAGAGACTCCAGGCCAGCGAGCCCCTTCCGCTCGCCAGGTGCCCTCCCCCGTTTCTACCACAATCTGGCCGCTCCGGCACATCCCTCATGCGCCATTACAAGTCCCAGGTGTCGATTTACCTGGGTACATGCCGCGACCACCTTGCAGCAGGTCAGGGGTCAGACAAGGCATTTACTGCCCCTAACACCACAGAAGAAGAAGAGCGGTGAACACTGTTCACTATGCACCCCGTGAGCACACTGTTGGTGACCCCTTTGCCTATAAAAGGAGTCCCAAGGCTCATTCTTAGGAGTTGGACTTTTTGAGATCGGAGACTCCCTAATCACGTACTAAGTTACTGTAGCAAATCACCCTACAGTAAGAACGCAATACAAACTAAGCAGGAGTAGGGTTTTACGCGCCAAGCGGCCCGAACCTGGGTAAAAGACCTTGTTGTTGTTGATCGCTAGCTCTTCTCTCGACGCCCTACCTACCTCTCTCGGCCGAACGATCAAGGGACACCTCGAGTTTCCCAAAGGTGTCGGTTTCCCCGACATGTTTGGCGTGCCTGGGAGGGGGAGTGGGGATTGAGAGCTTTTTCGCGGATTCAAGCGAGTTCCGTGTCAGATCTTGGGAAGTTGCGCACACCACTGCGGTCCCTCAAAGCAGGGAGCAGCGATGGTCGCTCTACTTCGCCACGGCCTCCTAACGCCTGCGCGGGCACCCCTCTGCGTGAACGCGGGCTAGGGAGACGGAGACCTCGAGCTTGAAGGCATCAGGCTGACGCGCTGCCCCGTTACAGTGCACTGTTCTCGAGGGTGTGCCTGGGGGCTTCGGCGAGGCCTCCGACGCATACTCCGGCCGACGTACCCCCACGAGGTGATGCGTAGGCGTCGAGAATGTGCCTACATGCCCCGGGACCCAGGCACGCAATACAGCCGAAAGCATCAAGTCGTCGCCAAAGGTGCGATCGTGGGCTCCGTCAGCATGGTCTCGCAAAACAGGAAAAGGAGCTATGCTCCAGCAACCACCCTTCTGTACGATAGTCAAGAACTATCGGCAAGTACGTTGTCGGAGGGGAAGTTCCTAGGAAAGTATAGTGTCCTCCTTGTCAGGGACTTGAGGCCCCAGCAAAGGACCCAAGCGTTGCGGGGTTAAGTGCCGTGGCACGACAGATAAGTGATAAATGTTTCAGATGAGATTTCAGAGTAGATAGGTTGTTTACTTTCTCGAAGATCCCAAACCTTGTTTGAGAAACCTGCGTGTAGATGGAACCTTGTCAGGATCAGTGAGCCTTAGTTCTGTTTCAAACTAGTTCAACAACCTGAACGGCCACAGAGCACCTTCACACTGTTTCGAACATGTTCAACAGACTAAGCGGCTACACAACAACCTATTTCCCCTCGAGCCGTGCTCGACACACTAACGGTTGCACTGAGTGCGGCAAGGAGCCTTGCCGGTAATGACCCCTCAAGCGAACTGCTAAGGATCCGTTCCTCAAAGCACTAGCGGCAGGACCAATCACGCCGGCAAGCTTTCGAAAATGCAAAAGGCTTATCATACAAGGGGAAGGATCAGACGCAAGGGAAACAACATTTCATTCATTTGTTTGAAACAAACTTAGACATATTACATGAATGTTTTTTGCTACTATAACTTATGGTACTGTCTTTTGGCGAGGGACATGCTCGCCAGACAGAAGTTCAAGAAGACAAAAAGGAGGAGCTCGCAGCGCTGTCAGGGCTGGCTCCCCCAGGACCAGCACTGTGCCGACGAGAACGAGACTAACCCCGACAAGCACCTCCTGGCCCCCTCTAGCTTGATACCAGAGGGCAGGGCACAGAAAGGGACGAAGGATCCGGAGCCCGCGAGCATGCCTCCTCCTGGAGCCGGGGGACCAACACCCGCTCCAATGAGGTGGCCCAAGCAGAGGGCATGGAGAAGTTAGAGCTTGCGGAGGTGCCTCCCTCTCGAACACGAGGCACCGACACCAACTCCGGCAAGATAACCCCGCCAGCCGGGGAAGAGGCATCAGCGGGCCTTGGCGGTAGGGCCGGTAGTTACTCGGAGCTCGGGGAGTCATACTCCGACTTGACCCACCCGAGATCCTGACCTACCAATAGCGCCACTGCCGCCGCTGTCCTCCTCGTCGCTATCACTCGAGGAGGGACATTCGGCGCTGCTCGAGCTCTCTTCGCAACAGCCGAGACGCACACCTGAGCGCCCATAAAACTTGACAGATAGCATATTATCCTCTGCTAGCCTAAAGCGGAGGATATGCCCATCCTCGAGGTTGTGGGCGTAGGCGAAGGCTTTCCAGCCATGCCCGAGCAACATGGCGCGGCGTTTCGGGTACTCCACGTGCACCTGCATAGCGTCGTGGGAGAAACCGTATGCCCGCAACCACAAGACATGAGGCTTGGGGCCTCCATCGCCCTAGCAAAAGGGCGAGGGAGGTGCAAATGGCCCTGAGGGACACCGTGTAGTTGCACGACTAACTCCAGCGTCATCTTGTCCGAGTGCCCGCCCCGTGGAGGAGAAGCCAGCCCTGGAGGAGAAGACGGAGGTGCTGGAGTAGCACTACGCCTCCCCCGGCCACGGCCTTCACGGCGACCGCGGCCCCTCGCCCCTCCGCCACCACGGGCGCTCGTGCCACCCTCCGCAGCTGCGGCCCGTGAAGTTGTGGAATGATCCGAGTGGGATCTGCTTGCCACCCTGGCTGCCGACGGTGGCCTCCCTCGTCCCCTATACATGGTTAGGGGCGAGCGCCACCTGGAAGTAGAGAAGATTTTGCAGATGCAAGCTGGGGGTGGTGAATGTCTCAGGAGTTGGTGGATGAGCAAAACCCCCTCGTAAGCTTCCTAATTTACAGGGCGCGGCGCGGGGGGCTAGCTCCCCTCACTCCAGAAACCGCCGCCCCTCTCGCCCAATCACCCACAGGGAACCGCCCTGCTGCACCAATGCATGCGGGGGCGGGCCCTGCTACTAATTTGGCCTTTATGGCCACGAACGCCACTTTCTTGATTGTTACTGTGCATGCTTCACGTGTGGCAGTAGCGCGTCGGGAAGTGGGGTGGCTACTGTGCGCGCACTTCTCCACCTCGCGCTCTTGATGGGTGATGTGGGGAAGGGTCGTCTACAATGGCTCCGAAGCTACAGAGTCCCCTGCCAAGGAAGCCCGCGCACTACTTTGGGCCTGGGCCACCAACGCCCCGCGCATTTGCATGGCCCAGGCCCGGGGGATCCTGTCGGTGCACTAGAGGCTGGGGTCCCTTGTGCCCCAGACTTCTGCAGAGGCATCGACGACGCCCCTGACAGCTGCGCACAAGGAAGAACAGCAGGAAGACAATCCAAGACCCACCAAGGCCACACCCTTCCCTCTCTCTAGGGGCATGGAATACAAGGGCTCCAGATGCAAGGCCCCGACAAGCCATCCTTGCAGGGAAGATTCCCAAGGCCCCGGCAAGCCCACTTCGCCAGGAAGACTCCCAAAGATTAGCAAGACCCGGGAGGCCTCCCTTGCCGGGATGGCTCGCGCAGACTGGCAAGGCCCCCGGCAAGCCCTCCTTGCCAGGAAAGTGTTCAAGCCCTCCTTGCCGAGAAGGTGACCAAGTCACCCGACAAAGACTCCAGCCAGCGAGCCCCTTACGCTCGCCAGGTGTCCTCCCCCGTTTCTACCACAATCCGACCGCTCCAACACATCCCTCATGCGACAACACAACACCCAGGTGTCGATTCACCTGGGTACGTGTCACGACCACCTTGCGGCAGGTCACGGGTCAGACAAGGCATTTACTGCCCTTAACACCACCGAAGTAGAAGAGCGGTGAACACTGTTCACTATGCACCCCGTGAGCACACTATTGGTGACCCCTTTGCCTATAAAAGGAGGTCCAAGGCTCATTCTCAGGGGTTGGACTTTCTGGGATCAGAGACTCCCTAATCACCTACTAAGTTATTGTAACAAATCACCCTATAGTAAGCATGCAATACAAACTAAGCATGAGTAGGGTTTTACGCGCCAAGCGGCCCGAACCTGGGTAGAAGACCTTGCCTGTGTTGATCGCTAGCTCCACTCTCGATGCGGTACCTCTCTCTCTCCCCGCCAAACGATTAAGGGACTCCTCAAGTTTCCCATAGGTGTCGGTTCCTCCGACAGGCTCGGTGTGGCTCCTCTACGGTGGCTGCGGGGTTTCTCCGGTGGTTGACGACAACCTTCATGCGATGGTGCTCCGGCGAAGACGACGGTGAGGGTTAGGCGGATGGCGGTGGTCTCAGGAGGCGGCTCCGGCAAAACAGCTATGGTGCTGGCTCCGGCGATAGATCGAATCGCTGCAGGAGAAAGAATCGGGACAGGGGGAACCGGTTCCCGGGTGCTCCTGCTCGCGGGAGAAAAGAAGAATCCCTGGTGTGATCGCTGCAGGCGATTCGGGCTTGGGATGGAATTCTGGCGAGGTGGGTCCGCCCGCCAGCTGGATGATGGTGGCACGAGGGATGCGTGGAGCACTGGCGAACCCGGCACTAGGAGTCGGGAGAGCTGGGATAGAATCACTGTTCTCACCCATATGACGAAAATATTGCATAGAATGAACTCGTGAGAAAAGAATTTCATGTTTTGACCCTTTCAGAAACGCCAGAACCCGTGACATTTCTGTTCAACTAAGAAACGCCATACTAGTTTGCGTTTGTACACTCCTGTAATGCCATACTAGTTTGCGTTTCTGTTGGGCGGCAACGCCAGCCTCCTTGGTGTTTCCATATTGGGGTGCAACGCAAGCCACCATGGCACTTCTGCAAGAGATATTTATTTGAGCCACACCCTCCCCCACCAGGCCACCATTCCACTGACTCTCTTCTCCCCCACCTCTCCCTCGAGTTGTAGCCCATTTTTCCACCTTTTCTCCCCCACATGTCCCCTCTCAAATCCTTCCGAAAGGATTGATTTGGTCTGTGGATCCGGTGTCATTTCCGTTGCTTGAGGTAATCTCCTTCATCTCCCAAATTTTGATTGGTTGGATTTGTGTATTTGGGTGGTTTTTTGTTCATGTGTTTTCCAACCCTAGTTTTGATCATTGTTCCAAAATGTGATGCTGTTAGTTATACTAATGATTATAGTTGTTCCAATAATGTTGCGTTGTATTGGTTGGGTTATGCTTATTGTTAAGATTTATGGTTAGGGTTAGGGTTAGGGTTATAGTTAGGGTAATGCTTAATTTATATGGATATAGATGTTTCTTTGTTGTTTTTTTAGGAATGTAATGTACTTAGCATTTGTACTTTTGTTACTTTTTTAGATGGACAAGATTGTGAATATTCATTATGTTGACAAAGAGGCATTCATGAATGTTGATATTATTGACAACGATGAGGAAGAGTTGATATTTCTTAAGAGTCCTACTTATGAAGAGGTTGTGGAAGAAACGCGAATAAGATTGAAGTGGGTTGTTCCAAGTGACCAACTTGAATTATTAGGAAGATATGATGTTGGGTCGGCACACAAGTGTCTAATGAAGACAATGTGTATCAATTCCAATTAGCATTGGGTTACATACAAGAAAGTTGTTGCATCCTCGGTAGTCAAGTCACTCGAAGTGTTTACAAGTAAGGTGGTCAGGGCTCCTTTTTGCATGTTGACGTTAACCATCCCTTAGTACATGATTTGAGCCCGATTCGTAGTGTAACACCTATTGATGATCATAAAGTTGAAGTGGAAGTCAATGAGTATCCCCAATATGAGTTCGAATGTAGTGCACCGATCAAAGATGATGGTCATGACTCCGACGAAGAGTATGAGAGGCACCACAACATTGTCGGTGACGTAGAGGCTCAAGTAAGGCATGATGACATGGATCCTGACATTGTGTATCAGTGTGCTTGTGTGGATGAGTTAGATGATGAAGGCCTGGTGAATGAGTTGGACGAGGATGGCTTCACTAAGAAAGAAGCGGAGTGGTATACAAAAATCAACGGTAGGGATCACAATGTTCCCTTGTTTTGTGATGTTAGCCTTGCAGATAAGGCTATAGTCGACGGTGGCATGAGCAAGACAATGGAGGCTAGAATTTTCCCAAGTAGCACATCCGACGCGATTTCTACATCTTATCTAAAGAAAGGTTTGATGTTCGAGCACATGCTAGAATTCAAGATGTGGTTGTGTGAGTATGTCGTCAAACACTACAGCCCTTTCATAGTTGTTCACTCGGACTGCAACAAGCGATACACCATGAAATGCGAGGTAGAAAAATGCAAATGGAAAGTCAATGGAAGACTCATGAAAGATGGTTGGTGGAAGATAAGTAGTTACAGTGCAACTCACCAATGCACACCGCCGACCCATTAATCACCGACGACACACCGTCAGCTAACCTCGGAATTCACCGGTTATAAATACCAGAAACATATCGCTGAGGATCCAACCATTAAAGTAAAGTTGTTGATGAGTTGGGTTTACGAGAGGTTTGGATATAAGGTCAAGTACGGTAAGACATGGAAGGCCAAACAAGTAGCTCTTAGAATGTTCTACGATGGATGGGAAGAGGCGTACAACATGCTACCCGGGTTGCTGGGCACGACGGCCTATAGAAACCCCGGAATGTACCACTATGTCCAAGATATTGAAGGAGTGTTCCGTCGTGCCTTTTGGACATTTGGCCCATGCATTGCAGCTTTTGAGAATTGTCGTCCAGTTTTGTCTATAGATGGAACATTCCTGACAGACAAATACAAGGACACACTAATGATAGCAATGGCACATGATGCCAATGATCAGGTGTTGCCTGTGGCATTTGCTTTGGTGTCGGTGGAGAACCAAGACAACTGGGAATGGTTCATGAGACTTGTGAGAAGCATGGTCGTTCCTCGCAATAGGGAGGTATGCGTCATATGCGGTTGACACCAAGGCATATTTAAGGCCGTGGATGTTCACATGCCAGGGTATGCGAGGCTTCACCATCAATGGTGCATGAGGCACTTCGTTGCGAACTCTTACAGGGGTTGTAAGAACAAAGATCTGGCGAAGGATCTTAACTCCACATGTGTGTCCTGCTCCGTTGAGTCGTTCACAAAACGATTGAACATAATCTTTGAGAAGGCAAATGAAGGTGGGAAATATTTCCTAGAAAGGAATATTTATGACAGACATAAGTGGTCACAGGGATGTGACGAAGGAGGCATGAGATATGGCGACATGACAAGCAATCTTGTTGAGTGCTTCAACTTTGTCTTGAAGGGGGCACGTCAGTTGCCGGGGACGACAATAGCTGAATATACCCTGTACAAACTCAATGAGCATTTTCTGAAGCACTCCGAAGAAATCGACAAGTTGATTGGTGAGAGTGAGAAGCCTCCAAATGAGATTTATCCAAAGAAGGTTGCCGAGTGGCTAGACTTTCAAAAAGAGAAGTCGGCCATGAAGCGAGCCACTTGTTTCGATAATGTTGAAATGAAATAGCAAGTGCATGAGCCAGGCGATACAATGAGAGATGGGCAATCACATGGTGGTCTCTCCTTTACAATGTCCCTTTGGACGCGGCATTGCACTTGTGAGCGGCCTAGTAAGTACCACTGGACATTCTCGCACATGATGACGGCATGCCGCATGAAGAATTTTCCTTTCTCTGATGGTGTAGTTGTGATATTGCACGAATTCAACTCCCAAACTCATAAGTTAACATGGGCATCAAGATTCCACCCTTTTCTTGACCCATCAAAGTGGCCAGAGTATCACGACCCTAATATTAGGCCGGATCAAGAGATGATGGTTCAACCGAAGGGTAGAAGGAGAACAAAACGATACAGGAATGATATGGATTACCTCATGAGCACCAGAGAGTTTGGTAGAGACATTCCATGGAGCCACATGATAGGAACCAATGCGGTGATTGCAATGACATGACAAACAATAAGAGGACTTGCAAAACAAACAAGACTTCAAACTGTCACAATGCTTCTACGAGTGATGTGGGTGGCACAGGTGGTTCAAGTGCTGGTGGTGAAGGTGGTTCAAGTGGTGGCCTTTTTGTGGGCCGAGGATACGGCGGTGGTAATTGTGGTGGTTCAAGTGGTGGCCTTGTTGTGGGCTAAGGATCCGGCGCTTGTACACGTGGTCATTCAAGTGCACGTGGTAGTGCTGGTCGTAGAGGAGGTTTTATGGGTAGAGGTTCGGGTGGTGGTGTACTTATGTTTGGATACCTACAAGGACCATTTCCTTAAGTTTGATACATTTCATTATTATTGTAATGTTGTACATTTTCTTCATGTTGTTTTTCTCTTTACTAACAGATGTCTTGTAATTTCTTGTAGGTATGGCGTCTTCTCAACCCAACAAAGCAACAATGAAGGGGTGGAGGACACGGAGGGGGAGGAAGCGAGAGGAGGACTGGATAATGACATGTCGAGGCCTTGATATGGAGAAGAGGCTGAAGAAGCAGGTTAAGATGGCTGAAGAGAAACGGGTGAAGGAATTTCTCGAGAGAACTATGAAGCTTTGGACACGGCAAAGAAAGAGAGGGAGCACAAGCGCTTCATAGAGAAGGTGGTTCACGAGGCAAGTCTCATAAGGAAAAGGGAGGAGGAGGAGGAAGAGGACGAGAGGAAGAAGAAGAAGAAGGGAAAGGGACTTGGACCTTGTTCTACAATATAGCATCGTCGTTTTTATCATGTTGTGCACTTTATTGTGCACCTATAAACTTTAATTTAGTAGTCCATCTCTATGTGGACTCTAAATCGCTATGGGAACTCCATTGTGTGTAGTCTTAGTCGCTATGTGATGTTTGAACTTTAATTTAGTCCTATATGTGATGTGTGTACTCTATATGATGTGTGTACTCTATGTGGGCTATGTGATGTTTGAACTTTAATTTACCTTAATTTACCCTCTCAGCAACACCATCTCATGCGTTTGAATGTGTGCTGGAAAACATAGAAATGCCAAGGTGCTCTGGCGTTTGAATGTGTCTTGGAAACGCCAACAAGGCTGGCGTTGCAACCTCTATTTGAAACGCCAACTAGGTTGGCTTTTCTGCCTCCTGTTCAAACGTCAGCGAGGCATTGGCGTTCCCTAAAACCAGAAGTTGCCAACTACGCTTTCTTGCAGCGTTTGCATATAGGTTCGAAACACCAGGGTGGCCTGGCGCTGCAGACTCTACTTGAAACGCCAATTAGGCTAGCGTTTTTGTCCTGTTTTGCTCTAAAACCAAATGTTGACAGTCTATACCCAAATATTCACAGTCTATACACAAATTCACAGTCTAAACTGCTCTAAAACCAAATGTTGACAAGTTCATAAATACTTCAAATGACATAACACTAATAGTTCATACTTCAACCTACAAGCCAAGTTCATAAATACTTCAAACAACATGACACTAATAGTTCATAGTTCAAACGACATAACTCTAATAGTTCATACTTCAAACTACAAGACAAGTTCATAAAACTCCATTGTGTGTACTTCACTTCCTCCATCTCTTCGCAGGCATCTTTCCCTTAGTGATCTAGCCCTCAGGAGTGTTCTGCCAGCCACGACGTTGGATGTTCCTTGAGCTAGCTCGACGTGTTTCTTATGCTGACTGAGTAGGTTGAGATGGTTGCGCAGCGTCTTCCGTCGGTAAAGCCCCAAACTCCATGAAGTCTGGATCAGCGGCCTCGTTGTCTATCTCCTCTTATTCTTCAACTTCCTCAATATGTGCGTGGCTCGAAGAAGCATGTAGTCAGCTGGAAGACGGACGAGCGGTAGAAGCACGTGGTCGGCTGGAAGACGAACAAGTGGAAGAATGCACATCCATTCTGTACTGAGCACGTGCCCGCACATCGGTGGATGAAACACCATGGCAAGATAATAAAGCAGCTAGTGTGCGGCATCGATTGGCGACCTTCTGCACTAGGAAAAGACATTGACATGTTAATATGCTAATAGAGCTACGAAAAATAAAACAACGGTTAACAAGGTTGTTGGTGATGCTAGGTCGACACCTATGGGGATCAACGTGATACCCTTGTGATCATAGGCCGGGGAAGAACAGCGTCAAGAGCAGACCAAATGATCAATACCCGACAAGTCTTTTTACCCAGGTTCGGGCCGCTTACGCGTCAAACCCTACGTCCTTCTGCACTGATCGTATTAAGCGTTCTTTTGTTGTTTGTTTACAGCGATGATAATCGTCTTCTTGGCCAATCCCCAAAAATTCTAACCTCTTGTGAATGAGCTAAGGGGTCAGCTACCGTGCTCAATGGTAGGTTCACGAGATGTTACAATGAACCTACAGCGGCGCTTATTCATCTACCACTGTTAGGTCCATTAAATGCACGTCTTGTCCATGTCAGCTAAGTGCTGGTCAAGACATGTGTCCAGGTGTTTCGACACCTGGACGCCCCGCTGGCGCATGCGGAATGCAGTGGAACAAGGGGGAACGGTGGTACTGTTCCAAGGGCAGTCGCCCTCGCGTGTGCTGCCACGTCATCCTGGCAATGGTGCTTGCCGGGGCCTTGGTGCTTCGTCCCGGCAAGGAAGCGTGCCGGGGGCTTCGGCTGTCTTCCAGGTGAGGGGGGGCTCGCCTGGGCCTTGTGCTAGGTGTGCTCATCATGTCCGTTAGACGGACATGGACTTGGGTGTCTTCCCGACAAGACAGGCTTGTCAGGGCCTTGGATACCTTGGGTGCGAGTATTGTTTGGATTCCGATGTGGCCTACCGCCAGGGGCTCTCCGCGCCCGTGCACAAGTCTGGGGCACTAAGGGACCCCAGTCTTTAGTGCACCGACAGGAGCCCCTGGGCCTGGGGCACACACGTGCACGGAGCGCTGTTGGGCCAGGCCAAAAGAGGTGTATGGGCTCTTGCGGTTGCATCTGATGGTGGTTGCCTTTCCCCACACTGAGCATTGATCGTGCAGAGTGAGGAGTTGCGTGCGCAGTGAGCGAGGCAGCCGCGAGCGTGGGGAACCGTTGATGGAGCAGGCAAAGGGTCGGCCTGCGTCCCCATAAGAAGGGCAAACACGAGCTCTCCTAGCCCACTATTCCTGGTCCTTTTCCAATCTCAAACGCAGCCGCCGTCGCCACCTTCTGCCGGAGCTTCCTCACGCCTCCCCTTCGTCCCTGCGGTTCTGCCTCGTGCGACAGCGTCCATCTCCCGCCGTCGCCATGGCGTTGAAGACCTCCGGGGGAGAGGGTGCTGCTTCGGAGAAAGAGTTGGCGAAGCTGCGGAAGAAGCATGATGTCTTCCCCAAAGGCCTGGATATGGCCACCTTGAAGAGCTGCTATCAGATCATGTCGTCGGTCGAGACGAAGGCGCATCCTCAGGACAGGAAGCGGGGGGGCGGACCAGTTTCCCCTCTTCGCCGATTATTTCTTCTGCGGGCTTTTCTCGCCATTCTCGGAGTTCTTCCTCGACCTCGTGCATACTTATGGTTTCCGCCTCCTTGATTTTATGCCGAATGCAGTGACGTGCATGTCTATCGTTGCGCACCTCTGCGAGAACTTCGTTGGGATCACCCCCAACACAGTGCTCTCCCACCACTAATTTGCTCCTCGCATCCAGGGCGGGGAGGCCCTCTTGGGCTCCATCTCCTGGGTCCCAAGGGCTGGGACCAAGGAGGCGTACCTAGGAGGTACCCTTCGCGAGAAGTGGGACGAGTGGTGGGGGAAGTGGTGCTGGATTCGTCAGGAGGGATACCCGACCTTTTGCAAGCCAAGGACCTCCAGGATCGGGTCCCGGGGAGAGGGCTGGAGCGATCTGTCCCTTGACGATGATAAGTTGTCCATCGCCACCACCAGGATCCTGCGCCTCAGGGCCGCGGGGTTGACGATGGAGATGGTGGTTGTTGACTTCCTCGGCAGGCGCATCGCCCCCTCTAGTACAAGGGAGGGAGGGAGGTTTCGGCCTTTGCGAATGCCATTGCATCCAGGGGTGGACAACAATCTGACGGTCATGGAGCTCGGGTACTTCTACCAGAAGTTGTTCAGCTCTGAGCTGAAGATACGGCTGTCACATGTGGTCCTCCCGCTTTGCAACAGCTCGGCCTTGTGCAACCTCACGGCGATGATGCCGGATTGTGACGCCCACGGTGTGGTCGCGACCTGGCTGGAGCCCGCGGCTGAGGTGGTCTCGTCCATCTTCAACGGATTGACAGAGGGCCCCATCTGGAAAGAAAAAGGCCTCATCAGCGACACCACCGCCGCAGAGGAGGCGCACATCGCCCGCCGGATGGAGGAGCATACCCTCGCCCTTGGGGCTGGGCGCGCGGGCTCCCGTGGCAGGGAAGCGGCTGGCGGAGAGGCGCCACCACAAGCGGAGCTCGGCGGAGGTTCTGATGGTTCCGCTGTCGGGGCCCGTCCAGAAGAAAGTATGTCCGCCACCGGGAGGCAGGAGAGGGAGGAGGAGACGGAGGAGTGCTTGGTGTGCTCTGTCGCGTCGGCTTCAATATCCCGATCCGGCAAGGTCCACCTACCGCGCTCGTCAAACGTCCGAGGGTGGTTCAGCCTTCGACCGACGCCGGGTGGAGGTGGATTATGATATATCGATCTTGAGCTCGGAGGAGGAGGAGGATGAGTAAGAGTTTCATCCCCCGACCCCTCCCCTCATTCTTGCTTGCTTGGTATTCTTGCTTACTTGGTGTCATTACTTGTTCGCAGGGACAACCAGACGTTGGCCCAAAGGTCGGCGAAGAGGGCTAGGGCGTATGCTGCCAACGAGCCATCGGCGGGAGCTGACATCTCGGCTGGCGGGGTGCATCTGGTAATCCTCAAGTGCGCGGCCGAGGGCGATCCCTTGGTGGACACCGACGCGTCGGCTGGCAAGAGGCCACCACCGGACGCCATGGAGCCAAGCAGCGACAATCCCTTGGCGGACGCTTCGGAAGCTCCGTAGGCGCCTGCGGCCACTATTGTGCCCAGCCCCTGGCAAATCCCCTGGCGTGCATCGCCTTAGCTCGTGGTGCTTGAGGATGAGCCCCCGGCAACGCACGTTGCCAGGAAGGAGGCAGCTACCATCCACCATCAAGAGGAGGGTGAGCGTCTATCCAGAAGCATTTGTAAGTTGAGTCTTGAATTTTCTTCTTCATTACTTTGTCTGATTTTGCTCGCTCCCCTTCCTTTCCCGTCCTTCAGATCCCTCTCCCCTGGAGGAGATGGACATCGATGCCGTGGTTACGGAGGTCGCCCGTGAAGCGGCGGCCGAGGCCTTTGACGCCATGGCGCGTGCGGGCGCTCACGAGGAGCGAGAGCAGGAGCAGGATACCCCAGAGCCTGCAGAGGAGCCTCTCGAGGCCTCGGGGCACGTGACGGCAACCCTTCGCCAGCTGGGGGCCAGCAGACCGCCAAGGGTGAAGAACCCCACCTCACCGGCGGTGAGGTAGGCGGCTATCAGCCCCCAGTCCCAAGGACATCCCGGGAGCGCGTACCTTCACGCTAGCGAGGGGACGTTCGCCTTCCCACCGGGGGTGGAGCGATCGAGGTCCTTCGTGGAAGGAGAGAACGTCGACGCGGAGGTCTCCGCCGGCGTAGGCCGCGACGCCTCGGCGGGGCTGGAGGCTGGGGGCGGAAAACTCAGCGAGGAGTAGCTCTTGCTCTCCATGAGAGACCACGTCGGCCAGCTCCAAGCCTTGTACCACGTCAGGAGGGAGAAGTTGGACTCCCGGGAGGCGGTCATCAAGGCCACGGAGGAGGCGTTTGAGAAGCGTTTTGAAGAAACGCGAGCTCATTTTGACGAGGCCTACAAGGAGCTGCAGGCCGAGCACGTGAGACTGAAGGCCGAGGATCAAGCTCTCAGCCTTCGGTCGGACGACGCCCGGAACGAGGAGGAAGAGGCTCGGCACCGAAACTCAGCCGAGGAGGCTCGCCTCACCAACATCCGGATCGGCATGGAAGATCGCGAGAAGGAGCTCACCGCCCGGAAGCAGGCGCTCAACGATAGGCTCCATGCCAAGGGCGAGGAGGTCAATAAACTAGTGGCGATGCATACTCAGGAGCTGACGGACCAGTTTAAGAGCGACCTTGATGCCCAGGCCTCAGAATTCGCTGGCAAGCTCCAGGAGATCATCGACTAAGCATATGTCGCCCAGGAAGCCAAGGATAGGCTTACCGGGATGGTGAAGGAGGTCGAGGAAGAGCTCGATGGCCTCCGCGATAAGGTATCGCCGCTTTCTTCTGTGAGGGACAAGGCCGTCGCGAGCTTGGAGGAGGTTGAGGCTGCTGGGGCAGACAAGGCCACCCAGTTCCGTAGTGCCAATGCCTCCCTGGATGCCCTGCAGGCCAAGTTGACCTCTGTGGAGGAGGCACTCAAGGAGGGAGTGGCCCGGGAGGAGGATCTGGCTCGGAAGCTCCAGGTCTCGGCGGAACAGCTTGACGCTGCCTCCGCCGACCATGGCAAGTACGTGAAGGTCGTCAATTTGTGGACGGGGCGCCTTGGTAATGCCGCGTCTGTCATCGCCGACCAGCTGGCCACCATGGATCTCGAAGGCCCCGGCTATGCTCCTTCTCCAGAGGCTCCTCCGATCATCAACTTGGCCTTGTTCTTTGAGAGTCTGACCGACGCCCTGAAGCGCCTCCAGGCCGAAGAGACGACGCGGTTAACACGTGAGGCCCGACGGCTGTGCCGGAACGTCCTCCTCAAAGTGCTTACAAAGATGGCGTACAGGAACCCTAATTTGAATCTCTCGATGGTAGGCCTGTCGAAGGAAGTGGACCCCAAGCCCTTTGAACAGAAGGTCATGCCTATCATCGACAGGATAGACAATGTTAAAAGGGTGCAAGGTCCACGTCGGGACTACCCTCCGTGCCTTTTGTTATTGTAATCTATGCTTTGAACATAATCTTTGCTATTTGTAATATACTCTGTACTTCCCTTGGGAGAGTAGCGCTGCCTTTCCTCTATCGCCTCTTTCCCTCTTCCCTGGGATACTTTGCTGGGGGCCGTCACTGCCAGCAGGATATTTAACTCCCTTCCGGGCTTCGTCGTGGGCCGCCGAGCACGCTTTTTACAAAAGAGGTGTGCTGGACAAGCCACCTTGATTGTTGAGCGCGCTTTGAGGCGACCTTTGGGAGACTAATGACAGCGATCCCCAGCGCACAGGTTTTTCCATTTGAGAGAAAGTGGGGGCGTTTTAGAGAGGAGAGGAGTGTACTCACCCAACGGCTTACCCAACAACTTACTCAAATTGACCGCAACTTTCCTACGGGCTACGTTTACTTCTTTCGGCTTTGAGTGAATATCTTGGCTCTTGTTGCTGCTGTGGGCGTCCCCACTATCTTCTGTGTGTGTCCCCACTATCTCCCCCCCCCCCGGCAAACTTGTGCGCATGGGTAATACCTGTCTTTCGAAGGAAAGAATGGAGGGAAAATATCTACCGGCGCTATGGTCCCCTTGTTAGCTTATGCGTTTAACAAAGTCATAGATCCATGCATGTTTTCTATCATGAGGATCTATATGACTATGCGGAACGCTATGCTTTATTTGATTGCGCTCAGGGTCTTCGCCTGGCTTTGTACAAAGTATTACGTGCAGCTTCAGCAAGACTTGTACAAAAGGTGGTTGTCGGGTGGCCCGCCAACCCCTCCCTACGGGTAGAACTTTCGAAGATGCTCTATGTTCCAGGAGTTGCTCACTCATAAGCCATCTTCGGTCTCCAGGCGGACAGCGGCGGGTCTAGTGACTCGCACTACCCGCTATGGGCCTTCCCACTTTGGCATCAACTTGTTGGTATTCTTGGCCGACTGAACGTGCCTAAGAAGAACGTCGCCTTCGTCGAAACTTCTGGCTCGTACCTTGCGGCTATGATAGCGGAGCAAGGCTTGCAGGTAGCGAGAGGATCGCACAGCCGCCTAAATCCGGTTCTCCTCGAGGAGCACAGCGTCATCTGGAGGCAATTGCTCTTGCTCCAGCTCATCATAAGCGAGCACCCGAGGTGACCCATAAGCGAGTTCCATGGGAAGAACTACTTCTACCCCGTAGACCAGGGAGAAGGGTGTCTGGCCGGAGGGTCGATTTGGCATCGTTCTGATCGACCAAAGAACCACTGGCAGTTCATCAATCCAGTGACTTCCATGTTCGCGCAGCTTGTCGAAAGTTCTAGTCTTCAGCCCATGCAGTACCTCGGCATTTGCCATTTTGGCTCGATCGTTTCTCCTTGGGTGAGAAAAGGAAGCGAAGCATAGTTTACTGCCGAGGTCCTGGGCGTATTGCATGAAGATGCGGCTCATGAACTGGGTGCCGTTGTCGGTGATGACCCTGTTCGAGATGCCAAAGCGACATACTATCCCCTTGAAGAACTTGACAACTGACTGCCTGTTACCCTTCTTGCCGACTCCACTTCTGGCCACTTGGTGAACTTGTCGATTGCGACATACAAGTACTCAAAGCCCCCAGCGGCGTGGGGGAAGGGCCCAAGGATATCGAGCCCCCAGACCAAGAATGTCCACGAGAGAGGGATTGTTTGGAGAGCTTGTGTTGGCTGATGAAGCTTTCTTGAATGGAACTGGCACGCTTCACACTTGGTTACTAGTGCAGTTGGATCCTGGAGGGCTGTGGACCAGAAGAAACCTTGCCGGAATGCCTTGCCGACAAGGGCCCTTGACCCTATGTGCGATCCACATATTCCTCCGTGAATTTCGGCCAACAGCTCCAGTCCGTCCTCCTGGGGGGTGCACTTTAGCTTCACGCTGTTTAGTCGCCTCTTGTAGAGGGC
Source organism: Hordeum vulgare subsp. vulgare (assembly GCF_904849725.1). NCBI lineage: Eukaryota > Viridiplantae > Streptophyta > Magnoliopsida > Poales > Poaceae > Hordeum > Hordeum vulgare. The sequence goes on along the minus strand of NC_058521.1, from coordinate 323,239,770 downwards.
ATCGTCCACGAATTGGTACATGCTTGACTGGCGAGCTACCTTCTCTGGTTCTTTGGGTTCCTTAGGCAATTCCCCAGTTTTGAGGTATCGGACTATGTGCCGCGGCCATGCCGGAGCGCGTGGCTCGACGGCGAGGAGCAACGGCATTTCCTCTGCCGGGGTGGGATCCCCCCGACAGGCTCTCCTTGTGGTGCGGCAACTTCTTCCGCGGCAAGGTCCTTACCGGGGCTCCTTGGTAGGTCTGCCGGGAGGTACTTGCCGGAGTTGAGCTTCTTCCTTATGTCTGGCTTGGTCGATGGTGCCACGGAGGGTCGAGTCAGCCGTAGCACGAAAGTCCCTAGTTCCACAGGAAATTTAAGTGTCGCACGTTTTGACACGTCGTCTGTGATGGTGTTTTCGGCACGGGGTACGTGCTCCATCTATAAACCGTCAATGTGTTCTTCCAGCTTTCTCACCTCCCCCACCTAGGCTTCCATCAATGGGCTTTGGTAATCCTTGTTCACTTGCCGGATGACTAGCTGTGAGTCACCTCTGATGATGAGCTTTCGAATCCCAAGATACGTTGCAATTCTGAGCCCGGCAAACAGCCCTTCATATTATGCGGTGTTGTTGGTTGATTTCTCTCGGGGGAAATACGTTTGTTTCACTACTTGAGATGTTCCCCGGTGGGCACGACCATCACGCCAGCCCCAGCACCGTAGAGGGAGAACGCTCCATCAAAGTACATGACCCATTCTTGAGTTGATTCCCTTCCCGGGAGGGTTGATTGAGGTATTTCTTCGTCTGGCGTTGGGGTCCATTCTGCAATGAACTCTGCTAGGGCCCTGCTCTGTATGGTCAAAGTGCTTTCGAACTTGAGGTCGAAGCTGGACAGTTCCAACGCCCACTCTACTATCCTGTCGGTTGCGTCGGGGTTTCGCAGAACCCTCTGCAGCGGGAATCGAGTGACGACGGTAATCTCATGTGCTTGGAAGTAGTGGCGCGGCTTCCTTGAGGCCATGAGGAGGCCAAAAAGCAAATTTTGTACCCCGGAATATCTTGTTTTGGCCCCTTGTAGGAGGGAGCTGACGAAATAGACCGGGCGTTGCACCAACTTCTTCTTTTGCACAGGTCCGCTGGTCGGCGAGGAATTCCCTTTGTCGTCTTCTGCCACAGCACGGAGCTCTCGCTCGCCAACACGCGCATCCTCGTCGGGTGGCGTTTCCTTTGCCGGGGCTTCATCGCCCTCCTCCCTCTGCGCCACCAAGGTAGAAAGGACCACCTAGTTTTCTGTCGGTTGATACAAGAGAAGTGGCTCTTGGGGTGTAGGGGCCACCAGCATGGGTGCAGAGGAGAGGTATTCCTTCAAGTCTTGTAGTGTCGCTTCCGCCTTAGGAGTCGACTTCATCGGTCCCACCTTCTTCAGGATTTTGAAGAAAGTCAGGGCACGTTCAGCGGACTTGGAGATGAATCGGCTAAGGGCAGCTACACATCCGGCTAGGCGCCGCACGTCCTTGACGCGCCTCGGTGCCTCAATCTGTTCGATGGCCTTGATCTTGTCGGGATTGGCTTCAATCCCCCGTTGGGACACGAAGAACCCGAGAAGCTTGCCAAACGGGACGCCGAAGACGCATTTCTCGGGGTTGAGATTGAGGTTGATTTTGCGCAGGTTGGCAAATGTTTCTTCCAGGTCTGGCACAAGGGTGGACCCATCCTTGGTTTTGACCACTGTGACATCCATATAAGCTTCGAGATTTCTATGGATTTGGGGTTCAAAACTGATTTGGATCACCCATGCGAAAGTCGAGCCACCATTCTTCAACCCAAAGGGCATCCGCACAAAGAAGTACGTGCCGCATGGGGTGATGAACACGGTCTTCTCCTCATCTTCATCGGCCATGTAGATCTGGTGATAACCGGAGTAGGGGTCGAGGAAAGATAGCAAGTCACAGCCGGTAGTGGAGTCGACAATCTAGTGGATGCGCGGAAAGGGGGAAGGATCTTTGGGACGGGCATTATTGACGTCGGTGAAGTCAATACAAAGCCGCCATTTTCCACTTGCCTTGCGCACAACGACTGGATTGGCCAACCACATGGGATGGATGACCCCCCTGACCAGGCCGGCCGCTTCCAGCTTCTTGATTTCTTCGGCAATGAACTCTTGTCACTCCATGGCCTGCTTACTCACCTTTTGCTTGATCGGCCGCGTGTATGGACAGACGGCAAGGTGCTGCTCAATCACCTCCCTCGGAACGTCGGGAATATCTAACGGTTGCGAGGCAAACACATCAGGATTTTCTCGCAGGAAGGCGATGAGCGCTCTTTCCTATTAGTTGTCGAGGGTGGAACTGATTGTGAAAGTTCCACCCGAGCTGTCTTCCTTGGCCGGCACTTACTTGGTCTCAGGCGGAGCGGCACTAGACCTTTTTCTTCGTGTGGTGGAGCCTTCTGGTATGTCTGTGCCAGTAGCACAACACTCTAACGAGGTGCGCTTGTCGGGGTCAACGCGGGAAGCTCCCTTGTCCTTCTTCTCTACTTGAGTCCTTGCCGGGGGCGACGTGGAAGGAATCTTGGTGACGGATGCCGCCACGACCTCCCGGTAGAGGCGGTCCATGCATCGGAGCGCGTCCTTCTTGTCGGCCCGGATGACGATGACGCCGACCAGGCCAGGCATCTTAAGGGTACCGTATGCGTAGTGCAAGGCCGCCCTGAATTTGGCCAATGTCGGATGCCCTAGGATCCCATTGTATGCGAACTGGTTGTGGGAGACGTCGAAGACAACCTTCTCCGTCCGTTAGTTATGGTCGCTGCCGAAAGTCACCGGCAACGTGATCTTCCCCTTGGGCTGGATCTTCCCGGGATTGATCCCTTGGAACACCCCTGTCTCCTCAAGGTCTCCATCGGGGATCAGCAACTTCTGGATTACATTGGGGGAAATGAAATTCAGGCCGGCCCCTTCGTCCACCAGCATTTTCTCTACTCTGAGGTTGCGGATTGTCGGTGACACCAATAACGGCAAGCACCAGACCGCGGTAACGCGGTCTGGGTGGTCCTGAGAGTCGAAAATGATCGGTCTCTACGACCATCTCAGGGGCTTGCGGGCGCCGATAGAGGGCTCTGCCGCAATCACTTCACGTGCCCACTTCTTGAGCTGGCGGTGCGAATAATGCAGCAAGGCGCCTCCTTCAAGGCACATCACGTCCATTGCCCTCTGGAATTTGTGGTCGCTGGAGTCGTCGTCGGGGCAGTCTTCATTATCATCCTCCTCTGTTCTTTCTCATGGTTGCGCGTACCTTGCTTTCTTGCCCTTGAACTTGCCAGGGTGGCTCCCTTGGGTGCCCTTCTTCCTGCCTGACACTTCGCCACCTTGTTGGGCCTTTTCTTTGTCTTGCCTTTGGTATTCGGCCCGTTGCCTCTCGGCAAGCTGTTCGACTTGCCGAAAGTGCTGGAGGTTGTGGCCTTATGTGCGGTGGATCTTGCAGTACTGGGCGTCGGAGCCATCCGATTTATCTGCGGCCGCCAAGGCCTGGAAAGAGCCGCACCCGGCGGTATCCTTGCAGGAGGCCTCGGCCTTCGCTTTCTTGGCGGAGCCGGCGTCGCCGGTCGCCTCGACGGCGAACACGGTTTTGCCTTCCCGTTTCTTCTTACGCCGCTTTCCCCTCTTGGTGGGGACGTCAGCGTCTTCGTCTTCGGAGTCGGCTTCAATGTCGGCATTCTCGCCGGGTAGCTTCCTTCCTTCTTTTGCACGTGCACATCTATCCCCCAGAGCGTAGAGCTCGGCGACATCGCGGACTTTGTTCATCGCCAGCTCTTCGCGCATCTTCCGGTTGTGCACGTTCTGGTGGAACGCGCTGATGACGGAAGCTGGGTGGACGTACGGGATGTTCTGTTGGATGCGGCTGAACCTCTGGATGTACTTGCGCAGGGTTTCACCCTCCTTCTGGGGGGATGATGTGCAAGTCGCTTTCCTGACCAAGAGCTCGGTGGCCGCCAGTAAAGGCGCCAACGAAGTCCTGGCACAGTTCCATCCAGGAGGAGATGGAGTTCTTGGGGACGTGCATCAACCACAACCTGACGTTGGGCTTGAGTACCAACAGGAAGTAGTTGGCTAGTATCTTCTCGTCTCGTCCCCCGGCAGCCTGCACCGCGATGGTGTAGATGTTGAGGAACTCCGACGGATGGGTCGTGCAATCGTACTTTTCCGGGATCTCCGGTTTGAAAGTACGGGAGGTGGGCCACGGGATGCGACATAATTCGCGGGTAAACACTGGTTAGCTTACCTCGTAAGGTAGGTTGCCGGGGTACCCCGAAACCGGTGCGCCAGCGGCGGTCCCAGCGCGCATATCTGACTGACAGCGCGTCTCGCGCCGCTCGCGGAGAATGTCCCGCTGATCGCGGCGGTGGCGGAAGTCTGAAGACTCGGTCGAGTCGTTGGAGACAATGACCCGTTCTCGCCGCCATGGATAAGAGTGCATAGTGACGGTGGGAGCCCCTGCCTTCTCGGCACGGTCCCGAGCATGTTTGCTGGAGGGCGATTTCGACGTCCCTCCCTACCGTGGCTGGTCTTTGTCGGCGACTGCCAGGAGGCTCTGGATGGTGGCCCTCCACTCCCTTTGTTTGTCCGCCGATGGAGGGAAATCGAGGAGCAGCTGGGCCCGCTTCAGTGCTTCCGCCAGTGCGGGCGGTGATGAGATGTGCGAAGACCTCACGGGGTTCTCACTTCTAACCGTATTATAAGGGGCTCCCTGTTGGTCATGTGGTGGCTCGCGAGCCCGTGCCGTAGCAGAGCGGGTACGAGAGCTCGGCGTACCTCGAGAACGGAGCCGAGGGGTCACCTTAGGTGGGGGCGGATCGCCACCCTCCTGGGGCGATCCATCCTGTGTGGCCTGAGAAGGCCGCGATGTGTGAGCTCGCCTGGGCGCCTTGAAAGCCGTCGGCGCATCCTTGGACGTGGTCGCGCCGTCGGCTGGTTGCGCGGCCGTGTCCCTCGATGTACTAGGGGGAGGATGATCCTCGCGGCCTCGAGCGGCTCCACTCGCCTGGGTTTGCTCTCCAGAATGCTGGAAAGCTCGGGGCCTCCACCTTCGTGTCCTGCGCCCGCGCCTTCTCCTGCCCTTGCCGGGGCCGGAGAGCTTGGTACGGAAGCGTTGGTCACTGGAGCGGCCCTCCTCTTGGGGGCCATGGTGACGAAGGAGAGGTGGTGCGCTGAAGGCTGGGTTAGATTAACGCAATCCCCCCCCCCCTACCTGGCACGCCAAAGATGTCGGCGATGCTAGGTCAACACCTACGGGGATCAACGTCATACCCTTGTGATCGTAGGGCGGGGAAGAACAACGCCAAGAGCAGACCAAAGGATCAACACACGACAAGCCTTTTTACCCAGGTTTGGGCCGCTTACGCGTAAAACCCTACGACCAAGATGTTGTCCTTTCCGATCTGGGGATCAAAGCCCCGAATTGGAAAGGAGGGCATCTAAGCGTCTCGCAAACAGGTAAACACAGCACATACATAATAATAAAGATAGACAATCAGGGGTTCAATTGCCTTCTTATAAATATATCAAAGAACATCACGCATAGAACCAAAGTAGTTCTGCTACGGACTACAAAACAAGAGAAAAGGCTATGCTACCCTGCCTGCTGACCCACGATCACGACCACGCCTCAATCTTCAGGATAGTTCACATACAGGCGGTCTGTCTCCTCATCGTACTTCCACGCCAGCTGCGTGCCGTCGGGATCATCTGTCTTTGGTGTACCTGAACCTGTTGGTATTGTGAAGGAATCCGTGACTCACGAGGACTCAGCAATCTAAGACCTTGGTGCCAGAACTAGTCAAGTTATTAGGTTGGATAGGGTAGAGTGTTTAAGGTTGCAGCATCCTATGCTTGACATGGTGGCTAGCTTACGTAGAATATTTATGAAGGTGGAATGTACTAGCGGTCGTGAATACTTGATCACTAAGTGATCCTGTACACCTACCTACGTCAATCATAACCCCACCATGTTCCCGATCGAAGAGAGATCTTCGAGGGGACAGTCACGGTTACGCACACGGTTGGCAATTTTATTAGCTTTTGTTTAAGTTATCTAGTACCGGATGTTAACAAATTCTCCAAGTTGCCACATAACTGCGGACACGGCTTGCCGAAAGATTAAACCCTGCAGGGGTGCTCCAACTAGTCCATCACAAACGTACACAGGCCGCAAAGTAATCCTCTATCACGAATCTCGTGATTTCGTCGGATTCCTTAGAGGAAAACCTCAACTCTGGGGAGAACCAAAGCTTCACTGGGATTCCTATACGCGAGATATACCACTAAGGTAAGACAATACTAGCAGGACCTCCCGTCGTGTCGACGGCCTTGATAAGAGCCGCGTATCTCAGTCTCAGGACACGACGGATGAGCTAGACGTCGGGATGGCTAAACCTCTAGCTGACCAGTGGGGGCCCCGGACATTGCTTAGGTGGGACCAACACTCATGAGGAGCACTGCCCCGGGTTGTTGATTAAATTCCTCAGGGTAGCTATTCCCTATGCAGATTATTATTAAGTGATTAGCAGATTTAAACCAATGTTGGGTCCTGCCGGACAAGTCTTAACACTACGCGATTTATCAAGGGGGTCCCCATAACAACCCCGAACGTGTTAGGAGCGATCAATATGGAATCAAACACCGGTAGCCGGTAACTAAGGCGGCAATAACGGAACAAAGCACCCGGCAAAGGCTAGGCCTTCCTTATTTACCAAGTATATAGGTGCATTAATTTAATAAAAGAATTTAAGATAATGATATCAAGCTCATGTTATCACATGAGTCAAAGCACCTGCATCTAGCAACGCTAACATTAGTAGCAAAGCCTACTTAGCCATTCAAGTTTGCTAGGCAGGGATCAGTGTTTGGGTTCATGGCGTATCAAGAGGCAAATATTTCAGTGGTAGGCAGCGAGCATATGACAAAGGAAACTTAATCTAGCACAACAAGTCTAGAGATGGAATCAAGGTCATATCATCTTGCGTGTGAGATCCTCAGCTTGGAATGGTTCTTGATCGTCCTGCACGTTCTCTCCTGACTCCACGTATCCGTTTCCGATCCCGGTGCTACCCAACATAATAATAACATCCAATGAACAACAACACCTCAAGATGCAACAAGCACATGATGCATGAGATGAAAATGAGCATGCATCACTATTTCTATCACTAACACAAGCTTAAGGAGTTAAAACAAGTTCCTGGACAGAACTGCATGCTAACCTATTTTTACATGCATGAGAATGACATGATCAGATACATCTCATGAAAACGATGCAAAACCATATAAAGAACATTACAATCGGAGCTACGGATCAATGGGAATCAACGAAACAAGATATGAAGCCCTACGTGTCAAAATCATCACCACACACTCAAATGGCACAAATCTGGTATTCCCAGGTTGCCAAGACATAAAACAACCCATCATGGATGGGGTGGAGCAAATAAGAACACCACAACATCAACTAAGCACTCACAATCATCAAAATAACAAAACTACACAATCTGCCATAAACAGCATCATAGCACTTTGTGAGCTACATGCAAAGCACCTACAGCCACCCAACTATGACAAATAATATATGTGTCTGTAGCTAGCCAAGAATACTACCAGCACAAGCAAGAATCACACAAAAAGGAATTAAACACAGGAAGATACAATGCTGCAAACTTGCCCAAAACCATCAGATTTCAGGGACTTAGTGAAAATTCCTGCACCTAACTTTCTGTCTTTGCTCTGAACCTTTTTGACAGCAGCCAAAACAATACCTACAGGACTCCAAATGACATGAAATTTTACAGGAAGCTAGACAAACATATCATATCCAACTTTATAGTTGAAAGATAAGGCTATATGACAATACATTGACCAGCACAACCTCATCAACAGGAGAAGAAAATATAAACAGATTCTCAGACTTAGTGAAAATCTCAGATTTTCACTAATCTGGAATTTCAGCCACATGCCTACTTTGAGTGGGCATAACTTGCACATATGGAATCCTAATCATGAGATGAACCCAGCAAGAGGTAGAGGGGGGTCAACCTCTACTAGCACAACCAAGAAACAAACACAAGAGCACATCACAACTCATGGAACCAAGCTCTAAACATAGAAGAAAATGAAAATATGTCATCTCCAGAAAATGTTCCAATGGCAAAAATTATCTCACCAATGGATTCCTGGGATCTTTCTACCCGAAAACCATATATAAAACATATGCACTTGCTTGGAGCAAGTGAGCTCAAACTAGGAAGGAAAAACTACATAGAATCCAACATAGTGAATAGTGCAACATTTCATGCCAGTCTCACTAGAACAACTATCACATAGCTATGCTCATGTGCACAAAGACAATATGGACATGAGGGTTTGGACCCCATGTTGGTGTCATGCACATCAACAACCCAAACACTTCTCTCACTATATCCCCCCCCCACACACACACACAGCATGCCCTCTCTCATATTTAACATGAGGAGGTGCACAAGTTGCAAATGGGGCTGTTTTCACCACACACATATCATCTTGACAATCCTCATCACAACTCATGACCCCAAGAACAACAAGAGGGAAAAACTACCATGCAAGTAATGTGGAAGCATCACTTAGATGTACTTACTAGGAACCACACATGTGTGTGCACTACCTACACACACATCATCACACACACACACACAATCTGCCACTAACCTGAAAAGATGCATAACACATGAGTACTAGTGCAGCCACATAATCAAGCTAAGCTTGCAATCCTAAAAGAATAAAACAACCTACACATTAAAACCCTACTAAGTGCAACTACATACACACACGTTGTGCAACAACATGGGTACACAAGCTTGCTACAAACAAGACACCCAAACAGATTATGAGAGGAGGTAAACATAAACCTACACAAGCTAAAATAACTACAAAACTATGATGAACAGGGCTGCAAGGTGGTAAAACAGCCAAGGGAAGAAATAACAGAACACAAGGAGAAAAAAATAAAAAGGGGAGGTGCTGGGGTCGAACCCCAGACCTGATGGATCTGCCCAGTGGTCCAAACAACCCTGCTTGTGACTTGTGCTCGACAGCAACAGGAAAGGATGCAGGTTAAACTGCTCTGCTGCTGCTTAGTCCACTCTGCCGAATAAACTGCAAAAAAAAGGGGTGGTGCGCGCGGGACTCGAACCCTGCCCTCTCGATGACCAACAGGAGACTCTACCGCTGCGCTACGAGACATTTACTGACAGAGGAGGGACGTGAAACAAGGTAAGCTAGGAGGAAATCCTTCTCTTCCTACAGAGAAACTTCGGCGACAGGGAGATCGTCGGGGCTGTTGCTGCTGCTGCTGCGCCACGGCGGAGACCTACGCTATGTCCCTGCGTTGCAAGGAGCACCCTCTACTTGATCCACGACACCACTACCTAAATCACCCATCTAACACACCACAAGACATGCGCTACCCTGCTACTGCACCACGAGCTCCTCTCTGCTGTCGAGCTACCACGACAGAGAGCGCAGAAGGTCAGCCAGATCTACCACGAGGGGGAAGGGAGAGAGGATAGGAGGGTGGCCGGCTCACCTTGGGGAAAGGAAGAGGGGCCACACGATGGAGAAGTCGCTGGAGGGGAAGAGATCGCCGATGGAGAGGATGGAGAAGTCCGTGTCGTTGAACCAAAGCAGAGGAACAGGGAGGGAGTCCACCGAGAGTGCGCCGTTGACGTGGAGCTGCCAATGGATGAGGTCACTCCCCGACCTCACCGAGGACGGGAATGGAGCACGGGGTAGGCATGGCCGCCGGCGCTGCTCGATGGAGATGGTGGGGTAGACGCGCCGGGGCTGATCTCTCTCTCTCTCTGCTACTCGTACAAAGACTTACCAGAGGGGGAGGAAGAAGAAGAGAGATTGAGAGAGGTGGCGGCGGCGGCTGAGGGGGAAGAGGAACCCTATGCGAGGGAGGCACGGACGCCGATAATAAATAGGGGAGGGCCTCTCGACGTGGCGCACACGGCGGCAACCTCCCTCTCTCACAGCTACTGACGGAAAGGGGGAAAAGACTCGGACGGCGTGAGGTAGGAGAAGGAGGCGCGGGAGTGGTCTCCTAGCGCGAGAGGGAAGGAGAGTTGGGCCTCTCTGGTGGGAGGAAGCCCACCAGAGCGTAACTTAAAGAAGAAGGCCACTCCCTGCAAATAACTATTACACAAAAACACAGAGTAAAGGAAAAGGACATAGAGAAAACCCAAAAAGATAAATAAAAGCAAAAATGACTCTGGGCCTGATAAATAGTAAGCTACTTAACAAAAATACTAAAAGGATTTTTGGGGCATATAAAATAAATACAAAACAGCCCTATTAGTTGTTGTTTTCTGTTTATTGTGCACCTTTAGGCAACAAGACAAAACGCCAAACCTAGCACCCAATTATTTCCACAATTTTTCCTAAACCCTGAACATTTTAAATTCAGGTTAGGGACAAGTTGAAATTGCACTTGTGGAATAAAAGAGAGAGAGAGAGTTTGCAAATAACTAGTGGGGTTTTGAAATATGGCAAGCATCACACACTGCTACCACAACCTCATCATCACATGATCACAACACCACCACCACTATATGAAATATGAACACATGAAATATAACACCACAATACTCACTCCTAGCAAGGCCACATGCATTCATGATTCCCACATGCAAGGCAAATGCAAGCAACCAACAATATCATGAGGCCACATGAAATCATATGCCCACATTGCAATATCACAAGACATGGGCATGAAATGCTATGTTATGCATGAATGCAAGGGAAGGAAAAGTTAAGGGACATCACATGGAATCATGGCATTGACCTCTCTCATAGCATTGACATGGTGGTCCCACAAGGAAGGTTACAAAAAGGGAAAGCTTTACACTTGGGGCACTACAAACTCTCCCACACTACAAAGAAGATCTCGCCCTCGAGATCTAAGACTGAAAGAAATCGGGAAATTCGGACCGGAGGTGATCCTCGCGTTCCCAAGTCGCCTCTTTATTGGAATGGTGTGACCACTGCACTTTGAGAAATTTGACAGACTTGTTATGGGTCTTGCGCTCAGTCGCCTAGAGAACTGCAACTGGATGCTCACGATAAGAAAGGTCAGGCTGAAGGTCGATGTCTTGAAGATCCACAGTGCGCTCGGGGGTCTTGAAACACCTCTGAAGCTGAGAAACATGGAACACATCATGGACATTTGCAAAGTTTGCCGGAAGCTCGAGCTGGTACGCAAGGTCGCCTCTCTTGCCAACCAGTCTGAACGGACCAACGAAACGAGGCGCAAGCTTGCCTTTGATGCCAAAGCGCTGGATACCCTTCATAGGCGACACCTTGAGATAGACGAAGTCATCAAGCTCATAAGACATGTCACGGTGCTTGCTATCATAATAGCTCTTCTGACGGGACTGAGTTGCTGTGAGGTTGTCACGAATGATCTGACACATCTCCTCAGCTTCTTCTATCATATCATTCCCAAGGATCTGACGCTCGCCGGTCTCGGACGAGTTGAGCGGGGTACGACACTTCCTGCCATAGAGAATTTCAAACGGAGCCTTGCCAGAACTAGCTTGATAATTGTTGTTATACGAGAACTCCGCGAAAGGTAGACAATCTTCCCACTTCATGCCAAAAGAGATAACACAGGCTCTCGGCATATCCTCGAGAACTTGATTCACTCCCTCCACTTGACCACTAGTCTGAGGATGGAACGTTGTGCTGGAGCGGATCTTCATGCCCATAGCAGACTGAAAGGAGTCCCGGAACTTGGAAGTGAAGATACTTCCGCGATCTGAAGAGATCATCATAGGCACGCCGTGCAAAGAGACAATCCTGGAGGTGTAGAACTCTGCCAGCTGAGCTGCTGAAATGGACTCCTTGACTGGAAGAAAATGAGCCACTTTACTCAACTTGTCGATGACGACGAAGATGGAATCATTACCCTTCTTGGACTTCGGAAACCCGGTGACAAAATCCATCTCAATGTGATCGAACTTCCACTCGGGAATCGGCAAAGTCTGCAACAGGCCTGCTGGGCGTTGATGTTCTGCTTTCACCCTTTGACATACATCACATTCATTTACGAACTAAGCAATCTCACGCTTCATACGAGTCCACCAGAAGGTCTGCTTCAAGTCGTAGTACATTTTGGAGCTTCCAGGATGAATAGAGAGTAGAGAGTTATGAGCTTCCTCCATGATTACCTTTCTGAGATCACCTTTCGGGACGACAAGGCGATCCTCGAAGAACAACGTGTCTCTGACATCAACAGTGAAGCACTTATACTTGGGGAGACTCTTTCCCACGCCAATCTTGACCTTCTTCACCATAGCGTTAAGAAGTTGTGCTGCTCGGACCTGATCTTCCAAGGTAGGAGAGATGTGAAGGTTTGCAAGAAATCCCTGAGGACCTAGCTGAAGGATGAGCTTCCTGAAAGACTCACAAAGACCCGGCTGGAGAGGTTGCAGAATCAGACTGTTGCAATATGCCTTCCTGCTCAAAGCATCTCCCACGACATTAGATTTTCCTGGCGTGTACTCAACACTCGGATTGAAATCCTGGAGAATTTCCACCCAACGTGTTTCCCGAAAATTCAAGTTAGGCTGAGTGAAGATGTACTTGAGACTCTTGTGATCGGTGAAGACTTCAACCTTACGTTCCAACAAGAGGTGTCTCCAAGTCAACAGAGCGTGTATCACAGCTGCTAGCTCAAGATCATGCACACGATAGTTCTTCTCCGCTGGCTTCAACTGCCTAGACGTATAAGCAACCACCTTCTTATCTTGCATCAGGACTGCACCAAGACCCTGGAGAGAAGCGTCGCAAAAGACCTGGTACGGCTTGGAATCATCCGGAGGGACCAAGACTGGAGTGGAGGTAAGCTTCTCTTTGAGTGTATCGAAGGCCAGTTGACACTCTGGAGACTAAGCATACTTAACACCCTTCTGAAGAAGACTTGAGAGCAGCTTGGCGATCTTGGAGAAGTTCTCAACGAACCTTCTGCAATATCCAGCAAGCCCAAGAAAGCTTCGAAGCTGCTTCACATTCTGCGGAGGCTCCCATTCAACAATGGCCTAAACCTTGGACGGATCAACTTTAATGCCCTCGGCAGAGATAATGTGCCCAAGATACACCACTTCTTTCAGCCAGAACTCGCACTTGGAAAAATTGGCATACGGCTTGTACTCTCTCAGCTTATCAAGCACCAATCTGATATGTTCCTCATGTTCTTCCTCAGTTTCAGAAAAGACCAGAATGTCGTCGAGATAGAGCAAGACAAAGTCATTCTTGAACGGAGAGAATATATAGTTCATCAATCGACAGAATGTCGGAGGAGCATTTGCCAGACCAAAAGACATGACCGTATACTCATACGAGCCAAAACTAGTCCTGAAGGCAGTCCTCGGAATATCTTCCTCACGAATGCGAATTTGATGATAGCCCATTCTGAGATCAAGCTTCGAGAAGACCTTAGCACCTTTCAACTGTCCGAACAACTCAGTTATGTTCGGAAGTGGATATTTGTTCCTGATTGCCTTCTTATTCAATGGACGGTAATCGACACACAGTCGGTCCGTGCCATCCTTCTTCTTGACAAATAGAACACCACAGGCCCACGGAGACGAGCTCGGTCTGATCAAACCCAAACGCTCCTGCTCATCGAGTTGCCTCTTAAGTTCCTTCAATTCTTCTGGACCTAGCTTGTACGGCCGTTTGCACACTGGCTCTGTGCCTGGCTCTAGCTCAATCACAAACTCAACTTAACGGTGCGGAGGCATGCCTGGCAGCTCTTCACGAAACACATCTTCATATTTGCACACCACTGGGACTTGCTCAATAGGATTGATCTCACCCTTTTCATTCAAAGAGAACAGACAGATTATATCATCGCGCGTCGCGAATATAATCACGTCTTCCGAAGAGTGGGTAAGCTTCACTTCTTTCGCTTTACAATCAATCCATGCCTTGTTCATGGCCAACCAGTCCATACCAAGGATCAAGTCGGTGTCGGTCTTGCCCAAGACATACGGAGACGCCAGAAAGGAATAACTGCCCAACTTGACAGAAACATCGGGAGCACGACTACTAGCATGCATGAACTTGCCTGGAGAAACTACTGACAATGAACTAGGAAGCTCTTCAACAGGAACATTATGCTTGGATGCAAATGGAATGGAGAGGAACGAATGGGAAGCACCAGAATCGAATAACACTTTAGCAGGAATATCATTGACGAGGAGGTTACCCATGATCACATCAGAGGAGTTGTCTGCTTCAGCTGCGTTCACCATGTTGACTCGAGCTGATCTGGGGTTCAACTTGACAAGAGCATTGCTTGGAGGTTTGCCTGGAGGAGGAGGCGGCAATCGGAGCTGAGAAGTACACTTGTTGGCATAGTGACCCTTCTGCCCACACTTGTGACAAGTGACATCTGCTGGCTGCCGATACTGAGTCTGAGGAGGCCCTTGCTTCTGATGCTGGTATCTCTGCTGGAAGACAGGGTTGGGTGGGTGGGAAGAACCACGGCCACCTGAGTGCTTAAGCTGCTGCGAGTGTCGAGGAGGAGGAGGAGAAACCCAAAACTTCTGTTGCTTCTGAACCACCTGAGTCCAGGAAGAGCTGGAGTCTCTGAAGCGCTTCTTAGAATTCTCCACCCTCAGCAAGGCTGCCTCTACTCTGAGAGCTAGGTTGTAGAACTTGTCGAACTCCTCAGGATCGTGCAAGCCAAGAGCTAACTGCAAATCTTCTTTCAAGCCACCCCTGAACTGATAAATCTTGCTCTTCTGATCCGGGATATCCTACAGCGCGTAACGGGCCAGCTCGTGGAACTCAACGTTGTACTTGTACACGGAATTGTCACCCTTCTTCAAACGCCTGAACTTCTCACGCATCTCCTCCACAAAACTAGAAGGGATGTAGTGGGACCTGAAGTCATGACAGAACTCATCCCAAGAAATCACCCTCGTGCCTGTGGAGTCCTTTAGCTGCTGCCACCATATAGAAGCCTGCCCCTTCAACTGAAATGTTGCAAACTTGACATAATCCTCCGGACACACATTGCTACACTCGAAATGTTTGTTCATATCACGGATCCAATCTTCTGCATCAAATGGCTGGTCGCATGAAGTGAACGTCTTTGGGTGGTTTGACATGAACTGACTCAGACTCGCAAACTGATTTCCACCATGCTGAAAATTGCTTTGTTGTTAGTTGGCTCTCTCTTGCAGCAACTGAATCAGCATCTGGGTGTTTGCATTAGTAGCTGCCATCACCGCTTGCCAGGCCTCTGCAGGAGGAGGCGGCGGCGGCGGAGGGTTCTCCGGAGGAGGAGGTGGAGGCGGCATATCCTCACGCCCTGGGTTCTGACGAGTCGGTGGAGCCATACTGAAGACGGACAGCATATTAGTCCACAGAATAATTGAAGATATTGCTGAATCAAAAGACAGGAATATCTGGACATGAATAAGCAATTGCACTCTAACAAAATAGTAAGAATGCTTCCTCAAAGTGACGGACGAGAAAATTCTGATTAAGACCACTGCAAACGAGTATGAGCTAGAACTGCTCGGAACAAACATATGATCGAGATTTCCCCAACCTCAATCATGCATATGTAGGAAGATAGTCCTATAAGATACTACTTGATATCCCACCTATGAATTCCCGAAATAAATGGTCATGCAATCTGGTACACGGATACAAGGAGTATATCACACAACTCCTAAACTAACCCGTCACCTATATCACATCCGTCAACACACAACCAGCATCTCGGACCTTCATCTACAACAGACCCTCGTGATCACAACGATACTAAGTATGGCAGTACTCCCGAACAATCTGCACCAGTACTGGGGACATCGGGGTTATCTCGACACTACCAGTATTGAAGCAATAACGAACATCCTTCGTTCTTAGATACTCAGAAATCTGAATGATGGCGATGTGCGCAAGAGTCCCCTGGAGCTCAACTCCCCGGAAGAAACTCAAAGCAGACAGGAGGCACCAAGACAGGACCCCGTCACATCGAAATCATATAGATTTCACAAATACCCGTGTGATCCTAAAAATAAATTTGAGCGAGAAGAGGACTAGAATTAAAGATTTCCTAAGTCGGGAATCTCACCAGAGCATAGAAGAGGAGAAAAAGAATCCTACTCTCCGATATAACTAAGACTCAAAACATTTTTCTAAACAAGACTCGGACAAGTACGATCACACAAAGGATCCTATGGTCGTAAGGCTCTGATTACCAACTTGTAACGACCAAGATGTGGTCCTTTCCGATCTGGGGATCGAAGCCCCGAATTGGAAAGGAGCGCATCTAAGCGTCTCGCAAACAGGGAAACACATCACATACATAATAATAAAGATAGACAATCAGGGGTTCAATTGCCTTCTCATAAATATATCAGAGAACATCACGCATACAACCAAAGTAGTTCCGCTACGGACTACAAAACAAGAGAAAAGGCTATGCTACCCTGCCTGCTCGCCCACGATCACGACCACGCCTCAATCTTCTGGATAGTTCACGTACAGGCGGTCTATCTCCTCATCATACTGCCACGCCAGCTGCGTGCCGTCGGGATCATCTATCTCTGGTGTACCTGAACCTGTTGGTATTGTGAAGGAATCCGTGAGTCACGGGAACTCAGCAATCTAAGACCTTGGTGACAGAACTAGTCAAGTTATTAGGTTGGATAGGGTCGAGTGTTTAAGGTTGTAGCATCCTATGCTTGACATGGTGGCTAGCTTACGTAGAGCATTTATGAAGGTGTACTATACTAGCGGTCGTGAATACTTGATCACTAAGTGATCCTGAACACCTACCTACGTCAATCATAACCCCACCATGTTCCCGGTCGAAGAGAGATCTTCGAGGGGACAGTCATGGTTACGCACACGGTTGGCAATTTGTAAGCTTTTGTTTAAGTTATCTAGTACCGGATATTAACAAAATATTCCAAGTTGCCACATAACCGCGGGCACGGCTTTCCAAAAGATTAAACCCAGCAGGGGTGCTCCAACTAGTCCATCGCAAACGTACACAGGCCGCAAAGTAATCCTCTATCACGAATCTCGTGATTTCGTCGGATTCCTTAGAGGAAAACCTCAACTCTGGGGAGAACCAAAGCTTCACTGGGATTCTTATACGCAAGATATACCGCTAAGGTAAGACAAGACTAGCAGGACATCCCGTCGTGTCGACGACCCTGATAAGAGCCGCGTATCTCAGTCTCAGGACACGACGGATGAGCTAGACGTCGGGATGGCTAAACCTCTGGGTGACCAGTGGGGGCCCCGTACATCGCTCGGGTGGGACCAATACTCATGAGGAGCACTGGCCCGGGTTGTTGATTAAATTCCTCGGGGTAGCTATCCCATATGTAGATTATTATTAAGTGATTAGAAGATTTAAACCAATGTTGGGTCCTGCCAGACAAGTCTTAACACTACGCGATTTATCAAGGGGGTCCCCATAACAACCCCGAACGTGTTAGGAGCGATCAATATGGAATCAAACACCGGTAGCCGGTAACTAAGGCGGCAATAACGGAACAAAGCACCCGGCAAAGGCTAGGCCTTCCGTTATTTACCAAGTATATAGGTGCATTAATTTAATAACAGAATTTAAGATAATGATATCAAGCTCATGTTATCACATGAGTCAAAGCACCTGCATCTAGCAACGCTAACATTAGTAGCTGAGCAAAGCCTACTTAGCCATTCAAGTTTGCTAGGAAGAGATCAGTGTTTGGGTTCATGGCATATCAAGAGGCAAATATTTCAGTGGTAGGAAGCGAGCATATGACAAAGGAAACGTAATCTAGCACAACAAGTGGAATCAAGGTCATATCATCTTGCCTGTGAGATCCTCAGCTTGGAATGCTTCTTGATCGTCCTGCATGTTCTCTCCTGACTCCACGTATCCGTTCTCTGATCCCGGTGCTACCCAACATAAGAATAACATCCAATAAACAACAGCACCTCAAGATGCAACAAGCACATGATGCATGAGATGAAAATGAGCATGCATCACTATTTCTATCACTAACACAAGCTTAAGGAGTTAAAACAAGTTCCTGGACAGAACTGCATGCTAACCTATTTTGACATGCATGAGAATGACATGATTATATGCGTCTCGTGAAAACGATGCAAAACCATATAAAGAACATTACAATCGGAGCTACAGATCAATGGGAATCAACGAAACAAGATATGAAGCCCTACGTGTCAAAATCATCACCACACACTCAAATGGCACAAATCTGGTATTCCCAGGTTGCCAAGACATAAAACAACCCATCATGGATGGGGTTGAGCAAATAAGAACATCACAACATCAACTAAGCACTCACAATCATCAAAATGACAAAACTACACAATCTGCCATAAACTGCATCATAGCACTTTGTGAGCTACATGCAAAGCACCTACAGCCACCCAACTCTGACAAATAATATATATGGTTGTAGCTAGCCAAGAATACTACCAGCAAAAGCAAGAATCACACAAAAAGGAATTAAACACAGGAAGATACAAGGCGGCAAACTTGCCCAAAACCATCAGATTTCAGGGACTTAGTGAAAATTCCTGCACCTAACTTTCTGTCTTTGCTCTGAAGCTTTTTGATAGCAGCCAAAACAATACCTACAGGACTCCAAATGACATGCGATTTTACAGGGAGCTAGACAAACATATCAGGTCCAACTTTCTAGTTGAAAGCTAAGGCTAGATCACAATATATTGACCAGCACAACCTCATCAACAGGAGAAGAAAATATAAACAGATTCTCAGATAGTGAAAATCTTAGATTTTCAGTAATCTGGAATTTCAGCCACATGCCTACTTTGAGTGGGCATAACTTGCACATATGGAATCCTAATCATGAGATGAAACCAACAAGGGGTAGAGGGGGTCATCCTCTACTAGCACAACCAAGAAACAAACACAAGAGCACATCACAACTCATGGAACCAAGCTCTAAACATAGATGACAATGAAAATATGTCATCTCCAGAAAATGGTCCAATGGCAAAAATGATTTCACCAATGGATTCCTGGGATCTTTCTACCCCAAAACCATATATAAAACATATGCACTTTCTTGGAGCAAGTGAGCTCAAACTAGGATTGAAAAACTACATAGAATCCAACATAGTGAATGGTGCAACATTTCATGCCACTCTCACTAGAACAACTATCACATAGCTATGCTCATGTGCACGAACACAATATGGACATGAAGGTTTGGACCCCATGTTGGTGTCATGCACATCAACAACCCAAACACTTCTCTCACTATATCCCCCCCCCCCCCCACACACACACACATCATGCCCTCTCTCATATTTAACATGAGGAGGTGCACAAGTTGCAAATGGGGCTGTTTTCACCACACACATATCATCTTGACAATCCTCATCACAACTCATGACCCCAAGAACAACAAGAGGGAAAAACTACCATGCAAGTAATATGGAAGCATCACTTACATGCACTTACTCGGAACCACACATGTGTGTGCACTACCTACACACACATCACACACACACACACACACACACACAATCTTCCACAAACCTGAAAAGATGCATAACACATGAGTACTAGTGCAGCCACATAATCAAGCTAAGCTTGCAATCCTAAAAGAATAAAACAACCTACACATTAAAACCCTACTAAGTGCAACTACATACACACACATGGTGCAACAACATGGGTACACAAGCTTGCTACAAACAAGACACCCAAACAGATTTTGAGAGGAGGTAAACATAAACCTACACAAGCTAAAATAACTACAAAACTTTGATGAATAGGGCTGCAAGGTGGTAAAACAGCCAAGGGAAGAAATAACAGAAAACACGGAGAAAAAAATAAAAAGGGGAGGTGCTGGGGTCGAACCCCAGACCTGAGGGATCTACCCAGTGGTGCAAACCACCCTGCTAGTGACTTGTGCTCGACAGCAACAGGAAAGGATGCAGGTTAAACTGCTCTGCTGCTGCTTACTCCACTGTGCCGAATAAACTTCAAAAAAAGGAGGTGGTGCGCGCGGGACTCGAACCCTGCCCTCTCGATGACCAACAGGAGACTCTACCGCTGCGCTACGAGACGTTTACTCACAGAGGAGGGACCTGAAACAAGGTAAGCTAGCAGGAAGCCCTTCTCTGCCTACAGAGAAACTCCGGCGACAGGGAGATCGCCAGGGCTGTTGTTGCTGCTGCTGCGCCACGGCGGAGACCTACGCTATGTCCGCTGCGTTGCAAGGAGCACCCTCTACTTGATCCACGACACCACTACCTAAAGCACCCATCTAACACACCACAGGACTGGCGCTACCCTGCTACTGCACCACGAGAACCTCTCTGCTGTCGAGCTACCACGACAGAGAGCGCAGAACGTCGGCCGGATCTACCACGAGGGGGAGGGAGAGAGGATAGGAGGGTGGCCGGCTCACCTTGGGGAAAGGAAGAGGGGCCGCAAGATGGAGAAGTCCCTGGAGGGGAAGAGATCGTCGATGGAGAAGACGGAGAAGTCCCTGTCGTTTAACCGAAGCAGAGGAACAGGGAAGGAGTCCACCGAGAGCGCGTCGTTGACGTGGAGCTGCCCGTGGATGAGGTCGCTCCCCGACCTCACCGAGGACGGGAATGGAGTGCGGGCTCCTACCCCGTGCTCCTGGACATGGCCGCCGGCGCTGCTCGACGGAGACGGCGGGGTAGACGCACCGGGGCTGATCTCACTCTCTCTGCTACTCGTACAGAGACTTACCAGAGGGGGAGGAAGAAGAAGAGAGATGGAGAGAGGTGGTGGCGGTGGCTGAGGGGGAAGAGGAACCCTAGGCGAGGGAGCCACGGACGCCGAGAATAAATAGGGGAGGGCCCCTCGACGTGGCGCACACGGCGGCAACCTCCCTCTCTCACAGCTACTGACGGAAAGGGGAAAAAGACTCGGACTGCGTCAGGTAGGAGAAGGAGGCGCGTGAGTGGGCTCCTGGCACGAGAGGGAAGGAGAGTTGGGCCTCTCTGGTGGGAGGAAGCCCACCAGAGCGTAACTTAAAGAAGAAGGCCACTCCCTGGAAATAACTATTACACAAAAATACAGAGTAAAGGAAAAGGCCACAGAGAAAACCCAAGAAGAAAAATAAAAGCAAAAATGACTCTCGGCCTGATAAATAGTAAGCTAACAAAAATACTAAAAGGATTTTTGGGGCATATAAAATAAATACAAAACAGCCCTATTAGTTGTTGTTTTGTGTTTATTGTGCACCTTTAGGCAACAAGACAAAACACCAAACCTAGCACCCAATTATTTCCAGAATTTTTCCTAAACCCTGAACATTTTAAATTCAGGTTAGGGACAAGTTGAAATTGCACTTGTGGAATAAAAGACAGAGAGAGTTTGCAAATAACTAGTGGGGGTTTTGAAATATGGAAAGCATTACACACTGCTACCACAACCTCATCATCACATGATCACAACACCACCACCACTATATGAAATATGAACACATGAAATATAACACCACAATAATCACTCCTAGCAAGACCACATGCATTCATGATCCCCACATGCAAGAAAAATGCAAGCAACCAACAAGATCATGAGGCCACATGAAATCATATGCCCACATTGCAACATCACAAGACATGGGCATGAAATGCTATGTTATGCATGAATGCAAGGGAAGGAAAAGTTAAGGGACATCACATGGAATCATGGCATTGACCTCTCTCATAGCATTGACATGGTGGTCCCACAAGGAAGGTTACAAAAAGGGAAAGCTTTACACTTGGGGCACTACAAGAGGGCCACAGTCAAGATGCGCTCCAACTGTCTCCCTAATAGAATTGTTGAATGCAGCATAAGCAGCCTCACTTGGCAGTAAGTCCAAGCAATCGGAACGAGTCCAAGCACCCTTGTGGATAACTCTCTACTCTTTATGCATCCACTCCAAATGCCTTAAATATGCCGCCTCGTCAGTGTCGGGTGTTTGATCAGTTTCGACTCGAGCATTCCTCTGAGCATTCCACATGTCCACCCACATGATGTGGTGCTCCTCCCAATTGATGACACTCTTATTGATTTTTGGTTTGTCCTACAGAGCATTAGAACAATACATCAGTTCCATTTTCTCGTGTTAGACATTGATCAACAGGTGATACAAAAAACTCACTTATGTAGCACTACACTTGTCTCAACGTGATCCGACAGGCTGTGTTGTTGGACTCCGAACTGCTTTGAAACACGATGAGGAAGATGCCACTCCACCGCAAAAAAGAATATCATGGGGCACCACACACGCCAAAGTTGCTAGTCATGAAGGCACATATTGCTCAGAGGGAACTGCCTAAGTACCGTGTACGGCCTCCAATTGACCTAAATCAAAACAAGTCGCTCGCCCATGCATGAAAAGAATTCAGAAAAGATGCTAAAGCATTTGGATAATTAGTTGTTCATAAGTCAGCATGTCAAGCTCGCTTATGTATGCCTTGTACCCCCCATAGCTGCGGTACTCGTCCATTGGACATTAGCCCATGTGTGTGCGATAGTGGGGTACTGCTCCTCATCCCCGCCAAAAGGGTACTTCCAAGGTTCATTAGGAGGAAGGCTGAGGTTACGGCCAACAAGTATAGGCTCCCACATGCAAACCTGTAGGGCCGAAACGAAACCTCCAAGAGTGGACGTCGGCTTATTCCTCATACATGCTCCATCCAACTGCAGATTTCCAAACATGTTAACCGACCACACGCAAATACCTATTTAATAAAATTACAATGCATCATATTAAGCAATACCTGATGGTACAAGAAGGCGAGTGCCGCCGAACCCCAACTCCACTTAACATCCCAGTCATGAAGAGGATCCAAGAACATCCACGAGGTTGTGTCCCCCGTGCCATCCCGAAACACCACTTGGGTCAAAAGATTACATAGGTATGCCCTGGCATACCTCTCCACAATATCCGTACTACCATCCTTTGGGCACTTGCGAAAATGTCTCTGAATCCACGAGAACAACACGGCAGATGGCCTAGGATCCTTCCTGGTTTCATGAGTCCACGGCTTAGGTTCAACACCAACCAATCCTGCCAACCGTTGTCGCCACCCATCAGACCTAACCTTCCCAATAAGACCCCTGCCCTCGATCAGAAGCCCGGTGATCATAGCAATATCCTGCAAAGTTACGGTCATCTCACCAAGAGGAAGGTGAAATGAGTGAGTCTCCGGCCTCCAACGGTCCGTAAGGGCGGTAAGGGCTGTGGCGTTCAACCATGGTGGTTTGCCTTTAAAGTTGAGAACAAACTGAAGAAGATCCATTCTTCTAAAACAAGCCTCATACCGAGGGTCATATAAGAGAGATTCATTCGGGTTGTGCCCCCTCAACCGAACTAGTGGAGGAACCTAAACAAACAAACGCTTAATTTGTTACTTCTCTCAACTTGTCACAATATGAAAATCATAGAATATAGAAAAATAATAATCAAGACCACGATAATTACCTCTCCTCTTTCCACTAGCACTGCACGATGCTTCTGCTCATAGAAATCATCAATGCCCGAATATTTATCCGCCTGACACATCCTACATAATATGAACAAATTCTTTTACGCATTCACCTAGTGCCAAAAACAATCACACTACACCTAGTGCCAAAAACCTAGGCATTCACCTAGTGCTAATAATATGAACAAAACCTAGGCATACACCTAGTGCCAATAATATGAACAAAACATAGGTTACACCTAGTGCCACCCAATACTACACCTAGTGCCAAAAACCTAGGCATTCACCATCACACATTTAGTTTTGCTTGAAAACATATGCATTAACCATCACAAAAATGATTTTACTTCAAAACCTATGTTACACCTAGTGCAAAAGAATCCCCACAAATACAAAGTTATTGCGAAAACTAATTGGAGGGATTGGAGGAGCTTTACCCGCCTCTTCGATTTGCCCCAAAGAACCCACAAAATGGTTGAGGGAGTAGGGAGATCGAAGGGGGGTATGGAGGAGGAGGGATTAGTTTTTCGCCAAGCCTCGCTGGGAACACAGGAAGAAATGGTGGTCGGTGGGCGATGGGGCAGGCTGGGGCAGATATCGCCACTAGAAATGCCAGGGAGGTTGTCGTTGAAGTGATGGCCAGAAACGCCACAGTACACTAGCGTTGTTGTGCTGACAGGAAATGCCACATTACACTGGAGTTTCCCCGTACAGCTGCAACACCACAAACCACGGCGTTTCCAAAAAGGGTTATATCGTGAAATTGTTTCGCGGTGAGTTCATTTTGTGCCCATATTTGCTGAGAAGGTCAGAATAGTGATTTTGTCCGGCGAGCTGCCGCTCGGGAGATGCTCGGTCGGCCCCCTACTGCGATGGGTCTGCCCTTGCTGGTTCTGCGCTCGGGCGATGGGGAAAGGGGTTGTGGCGGCTCGTTGGCTGGCCTGCGAGTTGGCTCGGTCGCTGGTGGGTTGGCATGTGCGCTGGCTCGGTCGGTTTTGTTTTTTTAAAACAACTACAAATAAAAACAAAAAATATATTTTCTAGCTACCTAAAATACCAGAGAAATGTATACTAAAAATTACTATAAAAAACAAAAAACATAAATAACTAATATATTCTACAGGAAACCTAGTTCCACCTAATGCAAATTGAAAATAGTTTTTTCATACAATAGGCCAACAAAGAGCATTGAAATAATCAACTGAAAATAATTTGGGGTTTATAAAATTTGCAAAACCGTATGAGGTGACCCCGAATAATATTCTAAACATTATAAAGTTTTTATTTGACTAGGGAGAAGTCATGTTATCTCCACTCCAATATAAATTGACCTCGGTTGCATAATGAATAGAATTTTCAGAAAGAACAAATAATGCATAGAAAATATGAGATGCATATGATTGATCTATTAACATCCTAATTTAAGAAAATTCAGATGTCACAAACCTACCCCCCTTAAGATGAATCTCGCCCTCGAGATTCGGGTTGGCTAGCAAACAGGTGAGGGTGATCCTGCTTGAGATCCTCCTCGCGTGCCCAAGTTGCCTCTTCTTCAATATGATGATCCCACTAAACCTTGCATAACCTGATGGTCTTGCTGCGAGTAAATCTCTCTGTTGTTTCTAGAATCTTAATAGGCTTCTCCTCATATGTTAAGTCAGTCTCTAACTGAATTGCCTCAAGTGGTACTGTATCTCTCAAAGGAACGTCTGTCATCTCTACATGACACTTCTTCAGCTAGGATACATGAAACACATTATGAACTCCTGACAAAGCTTCTTGCAACTCCAACTGATAAGATACCTCTCCTCTACGCTCCAAGATCTTGTAAGGCCCCACAATTTAGAGGTGAAATGAGTACCTCTCTCGGACACTACCTTCCTTGGAACCCCATGCAGACAAAAAATTCTGGAAAATAAATCTTTGTTACCTTAGCACTTGTATAGGTAGTCTTTAACGGGATGAAGTGAGCAACTTTAGTCAAACAAGCAACAACAACCCAAAGAGAATCATAACCTGATCGAGTCACGGGTAACACTGTGATGAAATCCATACCAATCTCATCCCACTTCGAATCAAGTATAGGCAATGGTTGTAATAAACCGTTGGTTTTTGATACTCTGCTTTAACTCTCTCGCACACATCACATACTTCAATATACCCACCAATTTTCCTCTTCAGGCTAGGCCACCAAAATCTCTCCCTCAAATCCAAATACATCTTAGTATTACCTGGGTGAATAAAATAAGGTGAATCATTGTGGGGACCCCAACTTACAAGTCGAGAACGCCGAATGATCATGCTCAGTGATACCAGAGATCAATGCTCACCGAACACACAGATATTGAATAATAAGAGTCTTACATCCGAGTACCGAATTATTACATCACATGACCGAAAGGTCAAGGTCACAAGGTTGGGCCTAAGGCCAAATCATACTGATACAAGTAATAGCGAAAATCATAGGGGCTAAGCGGGTGCCTACGCCATCAAGCCTACACCGACAGGCATTCTGACTCGGAAGCGTCCTAGTTCGCAGGGGCGTCTCCGAAGACGTACTCATCTCCAAACTCCGGTCCTTCCATGTCTGGTCAATAATATAACCAGTGGCAAGCCAATGAGTACTTTTGAATGTACTCGCAAACAGCTCATGATTTGAACAATGAAAGTGAAGGATAACAATAACATGCATCTTTGGTGGAATTCATCTTGGTGGAATGATCATGAATATGCATCAAGTTAAAGAATTAGTTTTGAAGAATAGGTTACAGATATCAATATATCTGTCGAGGGCTGAACCATCCGGGCTCACCCTATATGCCAAGTCACCAAACTTGGTCATATCATCACTTTTATATTAACTCCATATACCACAAACTCACACCCACTTGGTTTATGCGGAAACAACTGGACGTAGTTTAAGCAGCACCACCCAACCGTCCTTGACCGTGGACACGGCTATTCGAATAGTTTTACACTCTGAAGAGGTAGTACGCTGGACCCACGAGATCTGAGATACTTCTGTGTCATCCACGACTCGCGGTATATAACATACCCGAGGTAAGTACTCGATCAATGCCTTTCCCCTGACGATACTAGACAAAGAGGTCCACTCGATTGGTACCCAGCCCACACGTTGTACGTCTTACGAGCACCGACTCTAGACAGTGTCAACCATGAGAGGACCAACGGTGTGCGTGGAACTCATAAAAATGGCATAGTCGTCCTACCTGGCACGACCCCATCACGACAGTGACCACTCATCACTCCCGCCACTAGTAATGTGGCTCTTTGCTAGCACCGACCAGAGTAATCAACATATCCCCATCCCATAAGGGGTAACGTGTTCGTACTGGTAAGGTTGGGACAGTCGACACATCATAAATCTAATCCCATTTCCAAAACCACACTCACTCAAAATACCCGGTGCACCACTTCACCAAAAGTGGCCACCCACTCTTAATCACCCGACGGGGTTTTCATAAACTTTGATTTATGTCATCAACATGCTCATGCTAATACTATTCCAATATTACTTGTCAACATGATACTAGCATGATCCTCAAAAGGGGTAGGACCAAGCTCAATGCATGTGCTCCGGAGGAGCCATCGGTAACATCACATCAAATGATTTACCGACACTTATGATCATATGCAACGGAAATACTTGCTATTATAACATGCAATTATAACATATGCTCAGTCATGGTCAAAGGGCTGCTTGCTTTGGTCAGCTAGGTATCCAGGGTCTTCGAGGTCATCCGCTCCGCTTCCCTCGTCACACGGATTTTCTATCTTCGTCAAAAGAATAAATAAGAAATAGCTCTATCAAACAGAGATCACAAAGTTATTTTAAAAATGTTCTTTATTACTGATAAATCAAAGTTGTTATTTTGAAAAATATTTGCCTTTGTTTCTAACGAAGGAACATTTTTAAAATCAAACAAACGGAAGCAAAACTATTCCAATTTAGTCCTTTTTTATTATTGCAAAACAGAATATTTGTTTGAAACATTCATCTCAAGGTCTTATTAAATACTACATATTTTTAGAAGAATAAAAGTGGAAAATTTACATTATTACACTGGTTATATGCTTTTATAAAAATCTTAGAAATCAGATTTTCAAAATAAAATAAAAATGGGCTAAGTCCCTGGCCTGGCTCGGCCTGGAACTGGGCCGGCCCGAGGCGAGCCGACAGCGTGCCCAGGCGCGCGCACCGTCAGGTTTGAACCTGACGTGCGGGGCCCTACGATCAGCGGCTGTGGGCAGCGCGGGGGAGGGAGTTGGGCCTCCGACAGGTGGGGCACACCTTTCGGGGTCGTCTCCTAGCTCTCGCCAGAGAGGAGGAGGAGCACTCTGGCGAGGCTGCCGACGTTCTCAAGCCCCAACAAGGACATAAATGGGCTCGGCATGACGCCGCCTTCCTGTTGGTGGTCAGAACAACGTCGGAGAGGCAAGGGTTCACTGGCGACGAGGAGGCCGCGGCGGAGGAGTTTCGGGAGGTGGTCGAGGAGGCATCTAGGGGCACGGAAATGCTCGGGGAAGTTGGGGGAAAGCTTCCTATGGTCGAGGGGATCAGTTTGGTGGGTCGAGGGACGCAGGAGCTGTCGTGTAGCCAGAGATCGACCGGAGCTCCGAGGCAGAAGGGCCTCGGTCGATCTCGAGCACCGGGACTCTGCTGGTTTGCTGGGGTGGCTAGGGAGGTGCTAGTGGTCATGGTGAAGCTATTTGAGGGGTGCGGGAGCGAGGGGAGGGCTATAAATAGGCCCGCGACGGTGAGACGATTCAGGAGCGCCGGTGACTCACCGAGGTGCGCATGGGGGTGCAGGGAGGAGCTGGGGTCGAAACCACGGTCTGAGGACGTGGTTTTGGACTACCAGAACCATCTGCAACAGTGGGAGAGAGAGAGGAGTCCAGCATCCGTGGCCGCGCAACCTTGGATGGTTCTGGTGCGCGCGGGCACGCGTCGCACGAGCTCTAGCGCGGGAGAGGAGGGGCCCTGAGGGTTGCTCGACGTAGAGGGGTTGTCGGGGAAGAGGTTGGACACCTCGGGGGAGCCTGGAACTGGCCAAGAGTGTCGCCCCCACCTCGGTGGCTTCCTGTAGCGTGCCCAGAGCGCAGTTTTGGCATCCCACGGCATGCTGGTGCGCTCTGGGATACTTTGGACGTGTCTAGCATGTCCTGGCACTGTCTGGGAGTGAGGCTAGACGTTTGGGTCTCGTTGGAGCTTCGGCTGGTCAAGGGAGACAAGAAATACTGGTGCTTTCATCCTTGGACTGAAGCTTAGATTGGGGTTTTTGGCATTTCCACTTTGAACCAGTGAGGGGCCAGTTGACTAGGGTTGGGCATTCATACTGGCCACCTAATCTATGAGTTTGGAGCAAAGGGGTTGGGTTTAGCTGTGGCTAAGATGGCTTTTTCCCATCTGTCAGAAGGTGCTCGACAGTGGTTTGAGGGGGTTGCACCCCATCAGTGGTGTTGCAACTTAACAGGTTTGGGTTTGGTGCTAAAACATGGGGTTTCACCAAGTTTGAGCTCCATTGGACAAGTTTAGCTTTGTAAACTTGAAAACACCACTATTTGACCAGATTTGTCCCTTCCAAAGAGAGTGTGGGCAAACTAAGTCCCACAAATTCCAGTTTTGGTGTGGAACCCTCATTTGAGGTATTAGGCACTCCTGCAAAGTTTCAGCATCAAAGGACAAACTTTGCTATGTAGAGTTGCTCTAACTCCAATCTAGACAGAAGGGGTTTTTGGGTTATTTGGGGTCCTTAATCACCTTGGATCAAAGTGATACTTTATGTGGACATAAAATATGGCTTAGGGATACCCCTGGAATTTTCTAGGATTTTATTGAGAATATTTATTTCAAAAGGTCAAAACAGACAGAAATGGTATTCAGGATTTTACTCAAATAATTATAATAAAAATAGGGGTTTAAAATCCTATGTATGAAAAATATATGTCCTTCTAATCATCTCCCAATTTAATCAGATTTTTCTAAGGAAGAAAAAGTATTTTTCCCTGTAGGAATACAATTTCTTGTCTCAGAAATGGACTTGTAAATAAATTAAGAAAACAATTCTAAAAATAATTATTTTTGTGGTTTTGGGATATAAAAATAAGTTAAAATCAGATCACCCACTTTGGGTAGAAACCAATCTTGCCATCAAGGGCAAGTAGTGCAACTCAAAGTAGGGTTTTACCCTCATGAGAAACAAGAAGAAGGTTTTGAAAATAATTCAATGTTGTGAAATGGAGTTTTATCATCACATGATCATCACACAAGTCATTCAATGACAAACATGGCACTCACATCATTAGTTTTGAAAAAGTTTTAACAAGCTCAGATTTTTGCATTACACATAAGTGGTAGTAAAAACAGGGTGTGACAATCATGCGCCTCCTGAAAAATCAACTTTCTTATCTCTGCATCCTGAGGCACACAGATACGCTTCTCAAACCATATGGTTCCATGTTCATCCTCATGGAAACCTTGTGCCTTCCCTTTTAGCATATTCTCCTTTATCTCACCAATATACTTATCATCCTTTTGAGCTTCTCTAATTCTATCAAGCAAAGTAGGCCTAACCTCAAGTGTTGCCAAATAGCCTCTAGGGACCATCTCCAATCTGAGATTTCTGAACTCCTCAAATAACCCCGGTGGCATATCATCAATATTAATTGCATTAGCATGGCTCCTACAACTCAATGCATTAGCAACAACATTAGTGTTACCAGGATGATACTGCACATTCAAATCATAATCCTTAATAATCTCCAATCATCTCCTCTGTTTGAGGTTCAACTCCCTTTGAGTAAAAATGTACTTCAAGCTCTTATGATCACTAAATATATCACAATGATTACCAACGAGATAATGCCTCCAAGTTTTCAATGCATGCACAACTGAGGCTAACTCCAAATCATGCGTAGGATAATTATGCCCATGATTCTTAAGTTGGCGTGAAGCATAAGAAACAACTTTACCTTCCTGCATCAACACACTCCCAAGTCCCCGACAAGAAGCATCACAGCATACCTGGAAGTCTTTATGTATGTTTGGCAAAGTTAAGACTGGTGTTGTAACTAAACTCTACTTCAACTCCTGAAATCTAGCTTCACAATCATTAGTCCAAACAAACTTATTCCCCTTCTTCAACAATTCAGTCATAGGCGTTGCAATCTTTGAGAAATTCTCAATAAACCTTCTGTAATAACCTGCCAGGCCCAAAAAGTTGTGAATCTCACCAACTGATGTGGGTGACTCCCACTGTGTAACAGCAACAACCTTGGATGGATCAACTGCAACTCCATTACCTGATATAACATGGCCAAGGAATGCTACCTCATCCAGCCAAAACTCACATTTACTGAACTTGGCATACAACTAGTGCTCCCTCAGTTTCTCCAATACCAAACGGAGATGCACTTCATGCTCTTGCTTATTCTTGGAGAATACCAATATATCATCGATGAAAACAACCACAAATTTATCCAAGAACTCCATAAACACCTTGTTCATCATATTCATGAAGTATGCAGGGGCATTAGTCAATCCAAATGACATAACAGTATACTCATACAACCCATACCTCGTAGTCAAAGCGGTCTTTGGAATGTCTTGCTCACAAATCTTTAATTGATGATAACCAGAACGAAGATCAATCTTAGAAAACACAGTAGCTCCCTCCAACTGGTCAAACAAATCATTTATCATAGGCAAAGGATAGTTATTCTTAATGGTTACCTTATTCTGAGAACGATAATCAACACACGTCCTCAAGTTTCCATCCTTCTTCTCCACAAACAAAGTAGGAGCTCCCCAAGGTGATTAACTTGGGTGAATAAATCCTTGTGCCTGTAATTCCCTTAACGGCTTCTTCAATTCCTCCAATTCTTCAGGAGGCATTTTGTATGGTCTGTTTACAATAGGTCCAGTGCCAGGCATTAAATCAATAAGAAACTTAATATCTCTATCTGGTGGCATACCTGGCAACTCCTCTCTAAACACATCTAGATAATCCTTCACAACTGGAATCTCTTCCAGGCTACCCCCCTTAAGAGAGTTCACCTGCATCCGCTTATGCTGACACTTACATACATATTCGATTATCTTCTCGTCTGGTGCATTCAGAGATATAGACCGACTAGCACAAACAATGACACCTTGATATTTAATCATCCAATCCATACCCAAAATAATATCCAGACCTTGTGACCTCAATATGATCAAATCTGTAGGGAAAATGTGCTTCCCAATAGATAAGGTCATCTGAAAACGTCCAACACCTGCTATCATCTCAGCTCCTGGGGAACTCACTCTAATAGGCATACTAAGAGTTTTGGTTGGCAAGAATAGATCAGAAATAGATAGAATAGGTCAAAAGGAATATAGATATTCTACCCATATGCATAGTATGATTAAGGTAATATATATGAGGCAACAAAACACAATAACAAATAACACCAACAAACATAACCATAATCAAACATATTTATATATATAGTCGAATAATTTCAAGAATATCCTAATTTAACAAACAAGCTAAATAACAATCAAGCAAGCAACCTAGTATCCTCATGCCACAAAAGCGGGCATAATCAGATATGCTAACACGGTAATATCGCGAAAAGCAAAGATAAGTGGTGGTCTCAACACTAGTTCCTACTTAGACTGGTCAAGATACTCGAGGGGTTGTCTAATGAAAGAGTAAGATGTAGACAAGGTTTATAAAATGAATTTTCACTCCTATGGCTTTTATAATACATTTTCTAGGGCCACGACCTACAGTCAAAGCATTGCTCTGACACCATCTGTAACGATCAAACCTCAAAGGATTTGAGTCTCTGTGCTTTACTGTGCTAGTCCCTAGATCGACTCGCTAGCACACAAAGCATAGATGAATACCATAATAACAAGAGCATCATTTATTACAACATATGATCAAGAATTTATAAAGTATAACAATCTGCATAGCACTTAGCTAGATTTATTCTATCAAATAGCGGAAAAGTAGCAGAATAATAACGATGAGCCCCATCATAGCCCACTGGCGATGTTGAGTGAAGACTCGCGACCCTAACGGTACCTTACTCCTCGTCTGAATATCCTGCAACATGATACGTTGCAGCCATAAAGGTCAATACTTTGAAGGTATTGGCAAGTTACACAGGAAGAATAATATAGCAGACCTACATGTACATGCATAGTATAACAAAGGAAGGTTGGTGGTTATTTTGCAGAAAAGCTGATTTTATCCTCATAACTACCTAATAGTCAAGTTTTAATTTGTTTGCTACAATAACTCACATATGGTTGAATTGGCATCTCCAACTCCAACCTATTACCATTATTAAGTTTCCCACCAAATTTTATTAGGTGTCTCATCTGTCAAGATCATCCAACAACTGTAATGACCTAGCTGCTCAAAATTGTCCATAACCGATGACACGACTAATCATGATTAGTTTTTACACTCTTAAGAGGTTTGCACACTATACCCACTAGACCCAACCTGAAGATTGAGACGAAGTCTTTTCGAAGCAGTCACCTCCATCCAACGGCAGCCGGTACACCTACTCATATCTACATCTGCTAGCTTTGCCGAGGCGAGGTTTCTATAACCTACTCAACTAAGACAGAGCCCATATAGCTAGTGGTTGCGCACGGAAGCTACTAGTCACTAAGTGTGTCTGATCTTCTTGAACCTGGCGGCATTCCACTTATATTTAGAGGGTTGAAACCATGATGTTCTTGAAACCACCCAGCAATACTATATGTGCTCGGATGTGTGTTATATCCTTAATTACTGCTCAATTTATTTTATAGTAATCCTCACATAAACTCTATGAATACAAGAACCAACCCCGTCTGCATAGCATAGCAAAACAATATCTAACACGGTCTTCATTGACGAGGAAAATAGCTTAATAGCATAGCATAATAATTATATTCCTATACATGCATAAATTTCATACGGTGATATAGTACTACATGCATAGAAAAACAATAGGTGAAGGATGATCAACATGTAAGTTGCCTTGATTCTTGATCAAAAGGTCACACTCCTCAAATAGTTTGCGTCGCACTCCGGGCAATCTACACGTTTCAAACAACCACAACAATCAATCATCACATTCAAATAACACCAAATAAAATCAACAACGAGAAAAGAATTTTTAAAACCAAAACAAAAGTAGCATGTAGTAGGTATAAAATCATCTACATGCTGATATGATCATAACGCAAAAGGAAACAATTAGTTTGGACGAATCGGTTTGAAAAATATGGCCTCCGATAGGTTTAAACTAAATCTGATCCAACACAATATTTTAAATATTGCTAACCTGAAAACTATTGGTTCTATCATATTCTACTCGTCAATACGGTATCACAGGAAAAAGAATTTCCTGATTCGGGCTTACCGGTTAAAAGTTAAACATGTTTAAAAATCTTAGTTAGAATCTGTCCAATCTAAAATAGGTCAAAATTAGGGTTAATCCGGTTCTAGCAAACTGCCACTTCGCGTCGGGATTTACCGAAGCAGATCGTGCGTGCATGCTCACCACGAGCAGAGGAAAACAGGGCAGCGGCTCGGTGTGGCTCCTCTGCGGTGGCTGCGGGGTTTCTCCGGTGGTTGACGGCGGCCTTCCTGCGGTGCTGCTCCGACGAAGACGACAGTGAGGGTTAGGTGGACGGCGGTGGTCTCAAGCGGCGGCTCCGGCGAAACTGCTGTGGTGCTGGCTCCGGCGACAGATCCAATCTTGGCAGGATAAAGAATCGGGATAGTGGGAATCGGTTCCTGGGTGCTCCTTCTCGCGGGAGAAAAGAAGAATCCCTGGTGTGAGCGCTTCAGGCGATTCCGGCTCGGGATGGAATCCTGGCGAGGCGGGTCCACCCGCCAGCTGGACGGCACGAGGGATGCGTGGAGCGCTCGGGCACCCGGCGCTGGGACTCGGGCAAGCTGCCGCTCGGGGATGCTTGGTCGGCCCCCTGCTGCGATGGGCTGGACCTTACTGGCTGTGCGTTCGGGCGATGGGGAAAGGGGCTGTGGCGGCTCGTGGGTCGGCCTGCCAGCTGGCTCGGTCGTTGGTGGGTTGGCCTGCGCGCTGGCTCGGTCGGTTTTTTTTGTTAACAGGTACAAATAAAAACAAAAAATACATTTTCTAGCTAAATAAAATACGAGAAAAATATATACTAAAAAATACTATAAAAACAGAAAAAATGTACAATTAATATATTCTACAGGAACCGTAGTTCCACCTAATGCAAATTTGAAAATAATTTTTTATCCAATAGGCCAAACAAAGAGCATTGAAATAATCAACTAAAAATAATTTTGGGTTTATAAACTTTGCAAAACCATATTAGGAGACTCCAAATAATATTCTAAACATTAAGAACTTTTTATTTGACTAGGAAGAAGTCATGTTATCTCCAGTCCAATATAAACTGCCTTCGGTTGCATAATGAATAGAATTTTCAGAAAGAACAAATAATGCATAGAAAAATACGAGATGCATATGAATGATCTATTAACATCCTGAGTTAAGAAAATTGGGATGTTACGGTGGTCCTCAGCGTCGAAGATGATGGGAGTTTCATACCACTTGAGAGGTTTCCTTAATTCTACCGCTCGCTTCGTCGTGTTGACCTAGCGGATCCGTTACTTAAGTTACCTGTGGGAAGAGTGCAAAGATGCACCTCCGTAAACACACATAGCATCTATAGCCTTTTGGAACTCCTGCCTGTCGGATTCCTCTCCATCCTCGTCATCATCACTGGCAGATTGATTGTCTCGGCCTTTGGCGGGCTTCTCTTTCTCTTGCTTGGCCTTGCCGCTGCGGACATCTCACCCGTCGCGGTTCTTCTTGTCGGACCCACCAGCACCATCTCGGCCTTTCTCCTTGTCGTGCCTCTCGTACTCTAGCTTCTGCTTCTCAGCAAGTTGTTCTACTTGGCAGCACTCGTTGATGAAGTGGCCTTTGGTGAGTTGGATCTTGCAGTATGGCTTGCCAGTCTTCTCCCCTACCGCGACCTCATATTCTCCGGAGCATGCGGCAACATCCTTGAGGGGCTCCTCGGGGTTGGCCTCCTTGTCGACGTTAGGCTTGCCGGAGCTCTCAACAACCATAACTGCTTTTCCCTTGTGCTTCCTGTTGCGCTTGAGCCCCTTGTTCGAGTAGGCATGCACGCTCTCGTTGTCGTCGGAGTCGACTTCTGCGCCAGCATCCTCCCCCGGTAGACTTCTTCCCTCTTCAGCCCGCATGCACTTGTCAGACAAAGCATAAATCTCGCTGACATCCTGCACCTTGTTGATGCTCATCTCTTCGCATACGGTGATTGCGTATGTTCGTGTCGAACGCAGCGATCACCGCATCCGGTGGATGTCTGCGATATTGTGCTGCACACGGCTGAATCTCTGGATGTACTTGCGAAGGGTTTTGGCCATCCCGTTGGGGTAAACCATGCAGATTGCGCGGCTGCCCTCGGAGCTTGTGGCCCCCATGGTAGGCCACATCAAACTGGTTGCATAGGACCACCTAGGAGGAGATGGACCCCTCAGGCAAGTTCATCACCCAAACATTGGCTTTGAGCGCCAACCTTCTCGTCCCCTTGCTGCCTGCACCGCGATGGAGTAGATGCACAGGAACTGAGATGGTCTGAGGTTGCCACTGTACTTGTCCACCAATTATGGCTAAAAGGCCGTGCTGGAAGGCCAGTGAACTTGCTGCAACCTACGGGTGAACGTCGGGCAGCCCACCTCGTAAGGTAGGTTACCGGGTGCCCCGGGCACAGGCTTGTCAACGACCAGATCTGCTAGACCATCGGACTAGCGGCGTGTCTCACGCCTCCTCTTGATTGTGGTACGCACGTCCCCCATATGCTGGTCCTTCAAGACTTGGCATTGATCTTACTTGAGGCACGGGTCTATCGAGGCTTGAGACACTTCGTGTTGCATGTCGTCCTGACGAGTAACATGGTGCTATCATGGGGGAGACTGCATCGTGTGTGCTCCGCCAACATCGGGCCCGGTGGTGGGCTCCGCAGGAAACCGCGTGCCAAACGCGTGAGGAGCTTGCCGCGTTCATCTTGTCCTTCTTGGCGAAGCTTAGTAAGATCTAGATGGTCGCCCTCCACTCCTCCATCATCTCCGACATAGGCGGAAAGTTCAGCAGGAGCTGGACCTGCAATAGAGCTTCTCCCGCGGACTTATGGACAGGGCGGTCCGAGGCGCGGGTAGCTCTTACTCCTGGCAGTGCCAGAAGGAGCACTCTCCCGCTCCATCGCGCGTCAGCTGTCCTCACAAGGGGGAGGTGGCTGAGCATGGTCCTACACTCCTTGCGCAGGGGTCTTATCCGCATGTCACCTTAGGTCGTTATCTTGCGAGTGCGGGTCGTTGTTGTCTAGTGAGGGCCGCAGTGGAAGTCCGATCGCCACTGCCACAGTTGTCAATGTGGTCGTGGTGTCACCCTCGGCCACCGCCGGAGCGCTTTGCATTATCACGACGGTAGGGTCCAGGTCGTGGCTCATGGAGCTCCGCGTAGTGTTGTGGCTGTGTTCACCAGCATGATGCGCCTGGTGACCACCCTCGCTTTCGATGCCCATTGAGGCCGACATGGGTAGCATGGAAGTCGAAGGGTTGGCCTCCGTGCCACCCCTAGTTCTCTTCGGCACCATGGGAATCGATAAAGGCATCCGTAAATGCTGGTGGAGATACATGCACAAAAGATCCGCCTACCTAGCGTGCCAAAGATGTCAGGGGAATGGACCAGAAACGATCTATGGGACCTTGGAGGACCCTTTACGGTTTTGTAAGGGGCTTCGGGGCATGCAGAGCATCAATCAGCCACATCACACGCAAGGGGTTTATACAGGTTCGGGCCGCTCGGGAGTGTAAAACCATATGTTCTGTTTTGGGTGGCAGTTGATTAGGTGGTTTGAGTACAGGAGCGCACCTGCCCGACAAGGATGCTCGAGAGTCTCAGATACCCATGCGATTGAATAGCTTCTCAACCCTTTTCCGGTGGCCATGGACCTCCTTTTATAGGGTAAAGGGGTTACCATAGCGGCCAAAATGGTCTTTTTAATCGATGTATAGTGTGTACTGCAGCGACGGGACTACTTGTTAGAATAGCTAGTGGGAAATACCTAACTCTGACGGACTGGGACAGGCGAATTAAATGCGCCATGAGGTGGTGCGCGTAAAGTGTCTCCCGACAACGATTGCCTCTCTCTACGCCATTCGCCCAACTTCCTCTTATTCTACTTTCACAATACGGGACGGGGGTCATCACGGCTAGGGATGCGCCCGCTGCCGCGGCCACGTGCCCCTGCCAACTCTACCTGCCTACCTGCTCACTCGACACCTTGGTCATGTAGACAATCAGCCCCTGGTGAGGTGTAGCGACGGCTTGGCGGGCTGGGATCTTGCCGGCCACAATGAGCAGACGTCTGTGTATGCCGGTGGGAGTCCTGCCGCCCCGCGTCAGCATTAGTCTTGGTTTGCTTCGAGGATCGGATTGAGCCCCACAAGGAGTTACCGGTCTGGGGCCGTTGCTCTTCGTGCCTAGGTCAGGGGAATAAGGACCCTATCGTGGTTTTGTCACGGCATATGTCCTCATGAACAGACTTAGTGGTGAGGATATCCTTGTGGTGTGGCGACTCGAAGGAGTTGATTGGAGATGAGAGATGGATTTACCCAGGTTCGGCTCCTCAAGTGGAGGTAAGAGCCTGCATCCTTCTTTTGTGTATATATTGATGGGGACCTCGATTACAAGGATGCATAATCGTTAACCTAGCTCATGGGAGTTTCTTACTTCATCTTTTTGACTCGAGGTCTCTCATTTATACATAGGTAGAGGCCTCGAGTTTACAACAGAGGCCAGGTGAACAAGCACCCGTGACCTACTACAATTCTACTTCATCTTGCAACCCAAGTTAGGAAAGTCTCTGACGTCTCCTACCTTTTGGGCCTTGATTCGTCGTCTCCTGGTGACGAACCGTATGAAGACTTGATGGATAAGTCTTCGGCCCATCTCCTTGTCTCTTCATATGGTTTGTCCCTGCCCTTTAGGGTGGGTTACATCCTGGGGTTATATCCCCGACTTTAGGCCCCATGTCGACTTTATCTTGTTCACGTCAAGCTATCTCGATCAAAAAATGAGTCGGCCATCCTTGCCTATTATCGCCTTATTAATTTCTTCAAAACGCCAATTGGAAGCTCTTCTGCCTTAGCTATTTTCCCTTCTTTGTCTGCCCATGACATCACTCGCTAAAATTTAATGTCGTGTGGTGTCTTCATGACCAGTTCGTTCATGCATTCCTATCCCAAAAACCAAGGTGTTGTCCCTTCAGGATTCTACTGCGACTCCTCTATTCCCGAGCTTTGAAGTTGTCACTTCAAATATTTTCAATATAGGTGGAGGGCCCCTCTTCTTAACTTTTACCTCCTTCTTCTCATCATCTTCTTCTTCTTCCTTTGGTGTGAGCACCCCGTCGTGCCATTGCGGTTGCTTGCCTTTTGATATCTGCCTCGTGTTGCAACTATTCCCCGTCTCCTCAATGGTTTATTTCAGGCGTATTTTGGCATCTCCACCAATCGGCACTGGTATGTTATTTCTATTCCTCTGTAAATCTTTGCCTGAGTTATCTTCAAAGTTGATTGGAGAACCCGAAAGTATCTCATCTATTTGTTGCCATTGTTCCTATCTGCATGCTTTGAATCTTTATAAATGGGGTATAGAACACAGTGGTTCCTTTTCCAACATAGCGGGCTCATATCCTTTCTTAAGAACTTGCGACACAGACCACTGCCATTTCCATGTTCTAGGCTCAGCAATTATTTTTCCTTTCCGAACCATTTTCACATCCGCAGTTGTTGCAATTTTGATAGGAACCTGTTTCTCCTGTACTCAAGAGAATCAGAAATAAACTTGGTCTGGTATAAGGCTCCTTTCATTGTTGCTAGCTTGTATAAATGGTCTTAAGGTTTGACCGTTGTTGCTAGCTTGTTACAAAGGAACGTGACAAATTGGCCTTTGTATTCCCAAAATTGGTGACTCTCCGATCTCAAGGTTTGACCGGAGTGGACTTGACCCATTGCTCGGCATCTTGGATGATCCTCCCGCTAAGCCGTCGAAATGCTCTTATGTGCAAGTATTATGGTCGTGTGGATGAACCTCAGAGATATAGCACAGTGATTTTGAGAGATGATGACATAAATAAGGTTGAGAACAAACTGCTTGGGGAAACTCAGGCAGCCTACGGCCAAGTCGGCTTGAAGGCATTCAATGCCCTCAACCCGGCTCCTCCGGTATGAATCTTACTCTGCTATTACCTGATTGTCTTTGTGACGAGCTTTCCAAGCTCAAGTACTTTGTTTTTATTTTAATTTACCCAAATCTCGTAGGCTTCTTCTTTATTTTGGAAAAAAGAAGAGGAAAGTAGCGGCTAGCAAATCAAAAGCTACTCCTTCTAAGAAGAAGAGTAAGACGATAGCTACTACTTCAATATTTTGGGGCGAGTCTCCATCAGCTAGTGTATCCGGCCAGTGAGCTACCCGGAAACTTCAAGATGAGGTGACTCATACTCCAACTCTATTTCGTCCCTAGGTTGGCCTTTTTGACCAACCTCTCAATCCCGCTGACTCAAATTACCAGGAATCACTCCCCTCATCTCGTGACTCATCTACCTCGAGATTGCCACCTTTTGTTATTAATCAAGGGCAAGTTTCTCCTTTTTATGTAGCGTATGTTTGCGTGTTTGGGCTTCTGAAGCTTTATCTTATCTACTTATATTGTAGTGCCAGGGCCAAGAAGAGGAATTTTGGCACTTCTTTTGTCACTCCTGATCCAGAAAACCTAGATACTGCGGCTTCAGGAGCCATATGGCCAATCGAAGATATTCAAGTCGATCTACTTCAACCTGAAGTATAAAAAGTGGTTGTCTCGCCTACGGGTGTTGAAAATGACCTTACGATGGAAATTGAACCGCCAATTCCTTGTGACAAGAACACAAAAGTGGTCATCCTTGGGTCAAGTGGTATTACTCCTGGACCTTTTATC
Organism: Hordeum vulgare subsp. vulgare; assembly: GCF_904849725.1. Taxonomy (NCBI): domain Eukaryota; kingdom Viridiplantae; phylum Streptophyta; class Magnoliopsida; order Poales; family Poaceae; genus Hordeum; species Hordeum vulgare. The sequence continues at coordinate 323,199,155 of NC_058521.1, read as the reverse complement.
GTATTAGCAAAATCAACCACAAAAGATGAATTTGTCTAGTCTGACAAAGGACAAGCTAGACTGAAGTCTCTACATCACGATGCTTTTAACGTCAAAGAATTGCACGCTGGTTATCTTGAACATATTTATTCAAGCCGGCAAATGAAAGATAGCCTTGTAAATACAATGAAAATGAAATATGAGTTAAGCAATGTATTCCATATACATGTACCCTTTTGTAGCCCCCAAGGACCGGCTCATCCTCTTGAGATGAGTCGGGTCTTTTATTTTTTGAAGATGAATTCGACATGCAGCCCCCAAGGGCCAGCTCATCTTCTTTTTGAAGATGAGACAGGTCTTTCTCTATCAAGTGGTAATAAAAAAATTGACACGCATTAGCACCCAAGTGCCAAGTATATTCCTTGAAATCTGCTTGGAGTTTTATTGTCTTGCTCATTCCCCAGCTTATCTTTATCTCAATTTTTGTACACGAAACTTTGAAGTCCTCCGAATTGAAAGTAGCTGATTTTTCAAAAACTCTTGAAATAGGACAACATGCCCAAGCAGAACTTGAGGAAAAGCTTCGATTATCGTTGTAGCAAACGGAGAAAATCAAGGCCGGTTTTGTACTAGAAAGGGAATCATTTGAAAGTGAGAAAACCATCTTGACCAAGCGCTCCAATGATGCCGAAGACAAACTAAACATTATCTCTGACGAGCTTTCTAGGTTAAAAAGGCATATTGATCAGATGACTCATGCTATCTTTGGTAAGTGTCTATGAAACTTCCTCTTTAATCCACTTAACTCCCTTTTGCGAAAGCTAATCATGTGGTGACTTATGTCCTTGATTAATTGCAAGCCTCCGTACGCGCAATATCCAAGATAATTTCTTGTTGAAGCATAAAGTTGTATATGTTTTGATTGAGCATTTATATACTCCGAGCTTGTGCACAATCAAAGCCGCCACAGGGAACAAATAGTCGATCAAGCTTATGAAAGATGTGCTGGCATTCCTCTCCACAATCCCAAAGAAAATTGGAGAACTTAAGAGATCAGGCGCTCGCGCTGGAGCCACATATATTTTGAGTCGTGTCGTGGCTTACTCGTCTGAGCTTGACCTGGCCGAAATGTCCGGAGGGTTTCCAGAACTAAAGGTAGATGGATCATCTTTCAATAATGATGATTACCATTGGTGCGTCTTAGTAGCTCGTAAATTTCCTAGTCAGCTTGTAAGTGATATGTCCTTGAAGAATTATCATCCCGCCTATGACTCAAACAACGCCCAAATTCAACCGCCCCAATTTAAATCACTTAGTCTGACTCCGCAGCACCACAAACAACTATTTTCTCCTGATGTCGACCCATCGCTTGTCTTCAACTAGGAAGCCATGTTTGAAGCTTTGGCCAACAACAATGGCACTTGGATGATCTTCAGATCGTGCAACTGGCGACTCGAGCAGAAGATCAGCCAAAGGCGGCTCAGACCAAAGATCAAGACAAAACTTAACCCCGAACTTGTAAAGGCCGAGTTATAATAACTTTGAATTCCTACTATTTGGGACGGAAGCACCTTTGTAATATATTTGGATCAACAACTGTTTGGATGTGCTGCAACTTTGTATTTGCCTTGAAATACTCTTTGATTGTGTGATATTGGTAAAGAAATCATGTTTGGGCAAGACCTTGTTAAGTAGATTTCATCCCTTGATGTATATAAGCCAGATAAACCTTAACCTTGAAGTCTGCTTGTTTTCAAAAACTGATCCTTAATCAGAACTGTGGTTATTCACAACTTGAGGCGAGTCATTATTGCCTTCCTCTTGTAACCTTTCCTGGTTTGCAAAATTTTGGGTTGCTCTCATAATAATATTATGATATCATAACCTGGGAACTTTTATGAGGAAAAAAGAGGCGAACCATATACGTTAAAGCTTTTAAGTGATGGTAGCAATAATAATAATCCAGCTCTGTGGGACGTGGTAAAAAAGAGACCAGATTTTGAGGCTCAAGTCTTGCTTCAGTGAAGCAGGTATATAGCCCAGGGTTTATCCTTGCTTTCAGTATGCCAGCTCTCACGTAGCAAACCAATGTTTTAACCTTTCTAATTCAGGGTCCACAATGGATGGAGTCACCTTATTAGAGTCGCATCAAACACACCGGCAAGTTTAACCATTTTGTAATGTCTTTGCTAGATCAAGAGGGTGAGAAAGCTAAAATCAATGAGTTGGAGGCCCCCAAGTGACCTATGATCAAAAAATAAAGGCCTAGCATTGGATTGCAGAAGAAAATGCTATTACTGCTAAACAACCTAGGGACTAGTAGCCCCCAGATAAGTCGGCTTAATTCCATTGATTGTGATAATGTTCTTGGACTTGCAGCCCCAAGATAACATAAAAAGTAAAGTATCTTGCTCAATTTATGGCTAAAAGATGAGCTTTATTCAAAAATATCATATGAGTATGTACAAAATTTAGGGGAAGTACAAGAAATAATGAGCCAATGACTCTATGAATAATTGGGACGTAGATGAGCAATATTCGAGGGTCGCGTTGTCGCTGCTTCAGAGGTGCTCTTGTTGGGTCATAGGTCGATCAGGTAATATGAACCACTGTTGAGATTTTTGATGATGATAAACGGGTTGTCGCAGGGCGGTGAGAGTTTATGCATCCCTATTTGATCTTGGATTAGCCGGAGAACCAAATCGTCTTCCTGAAAGGTGCGACTTTCAACCCTATGACTCTGATAACGATGTAGGTCTTGTTGGTATATGGACGACCTAGCTGCCACTAAGTCCCGCTCCTACTCCAAAGCATCCAAAGAATCTTGCCTTGCCTGCACATTGTCGTTCTCAACATAAGAGGGACTCTAGGAGAGTCATGAAGGATATCACTTGGCAGCACCGCCTCAACCCCGTATACCAAAAAGAATACCGTGTACCCTGTAGACCTATTTGGGGTTGTATTGCTACTCCAAAGAACTGAAGTGAGCTCCTCAACCCAACAACCCGGAGTGCGTTGTGATACGTCTCCAACGTATCTATAGTTTTTGATGGTTTCATGCTATTATCTTGTCAAACTTTGGATGTTTTGTATGCCTTTTATATATTTTTTCGGACTAACTTATTAACTCAGTGCCAAGTGCCAGTTCATGTATTTTCCATGTTTTTCACCCCTTTCAGAGGAGGATTTTGAACGGACTCCAAACGAAATAAAACTTCCGAAAAGATTTTTTCCGGAACAGAAGAAGATCTGGAGACTTGAGAACCAAGGCAGGGGGTCCTCAGGAACCCCATAAGCCCTCATGGCGCGGTCAGGGAGGAGCCCACGCCGTCCGGGCTTGTGGGCTCCCTGGGCCACCTCTGCCCTAGGTTTTGCGCCTATATAGTCCCTAAAAATCCCAAAAAATCAGGAGATCATCGAAAGTACTTTTCCGCCGCCGCAAGCTTCTGTCTCCGCAAGATCCCATCTGGGGCACGTTCTGGTGCCCTGCCGGAGGGGGGATTCGGATACGGAGGGCTTCTTCATCAACACCATGACCTCTCCGATGATGTGTGAGTAGTTCACCATAGACCTACCGGTCCATAGCTAGTAACTAGATGGCTTCTTCTCTCTCTTGGATCTTCAATACAAAGTTCTCCATGATCTTCATGGAGATCTATCTGATGTAATCTTCTTTTACGGTGTGTTTGTCGAGATCCGATGAATTGTGGATTTATGATTAGATTATCTATGAATCTTATTTGAGTTTCTTCTGAACTCTCTTATGCATGATTTCATATCCTTGTAATTCTCTTCAAGTTGTGGGTTTTATTTAGCCAACTAGACCTATGATTCTTGCAATGGGAGAAGTGCTTGGTTTTGGGTTCATACCGTGTGGTGACCTCTCCCAGTGACAGAAGGGGTAGCGAGGCACGCATCGTGTTGTTGCCATCAAGGGTAAAAAGATGGGGTTTTCATCATTGGTTTGAGATTATCGCTCTACATCATGTCATCTTGCTTAAGGCGTTACTCTGTTCGTCATGAACTCAATATACTAGATGCATGTTGGATAGCGGTCGATGTCTGGAGTAATAGTAGTAGATGCAGAAAGTATCGGTCTACTTGTGTCGGACGTGATGCCTATATGTATGATCATTGCCTTAGATATCGTCATGACTTTGCGCGGTTCTATCAATTGCTCGACAATAATTTGTTCACCCACCGTAATACTTGCTATTTTGAGAGAAGCCTCTAGTGAACACTATGGCCCCCAGGGTCTACTCCACACCATATTTTCAGCCTTACACTTTTTACTTCGTTGCACTTTCCACCTTCAGATCTCACTTTGCAAACAATCTTGAAGGGATTGACAACCCCTTTGAAGCGTTGGATGCAAGCTTGTTTGTGTTTGTGCAGGTACTCTGGACTTGACGAGACCCTCCTTCTGGATCGATAATTGGTTCTCAAACTGAGGGAAATACTTATTGCTCCTGTGCTGCATCACCCTTTGCTCTTCAAGGGAAAAAACCAACGCAAGCCCAGTCTCCGTCAATGTGTCAATTTCTGGCGATGTTGTTTGAGAAGTAGCATGCTGCAATGGGACCATGAGCCGGGGTTTTATTCCTCTTAGAATCTCTTGATTTGCCCTTTCGGCTTGCCCGTTGGTTTGCGGATGTGCAATGACGGGCAGGTCGAGCCGGATATGTTCTTAATGACAGAATTGCTCCATAGCTCCTTTTGACAAATTCGTACATTTATCCATGATAACGCTATGAGGATAGACAAAACGGTAAATTAAATTACTATAAAATTTCACTGCTGTTTCTACGCCGCAATTTCTCACGGGTTCCGCATCAACCCACTGGGTGAACTTATCAACCACCACTAGTAGGTGGGTCTTTTTATCTGGAGACATTTTGAATGGACCAACCATATCAAGCCCCAAGACAGCAAATGGTCATTTGATTGGGATCTTGTGCAACTCTTGAGACAGCACATGGGTCTGCCGTGCAATTTTTTGACACCATCGCACCTGCATACATACTCATCTACATCTGCATGAGGCGTCAACGAGTAAAACCCATGTCGAAACGCCTTTGCCACCAAAGATCTTGAGACAGCGTGATGCCCACAATCACCAGCGTGGATTTCACTTAGAATTCCTTGACCCTATTTAGGAGAGACACATCATTGGAAAATTCCAGTGCTGCTCCGCCGGTGGAACTCGCCTCTGATAATGGTCATCGCCTTAGATTGGCGAACTATTTGGCGGGCTCAACCTCCTCGATTGGGAGCTCTCATCCTGTCAATTTTTGGTGCTGTTGTTTGAGAAGTAGCAGAAGGATTTCTCGCGCAGTTGCTGGGGAGGATCAAGTCAAGAACTCATCCAAGTAAGTGTCGCAAACCAATCTCTTGCATTTACTTTGTTTGCCAGTTGCCTCTCGTTTTCCTCTCCCCCACTTCACCAATTTGCCTTTTTCGTTTGCCTTTTTTTCGTTTTCCTTTTTCGTTCGCCCTTTTCTCTCGCTTGCTTTCTGTTCGCTTGTGTGCTATGTGCCTTCAATATGCTTGCATCTTCGCTTGCTGAAAATCTAGTGATATGGATCCTCATCCACTTGCTAATCTCTTTAAGAGATCCAATTATGTTTATCCAATTGCTAGTGAGTTGAGTGCACTTGACTATCTTTATGGAGTTTTGCTTGAGATGCGTGAATCTGAAAATTGTGAGGAAGAAATTTATGAAGTGATTCACGAGGGCTCCTTGGATGAAAAGCATGATTGCAATGGTTTCACTATAAATTCTATTAGTGACAATCATGCTAAAAATATGCAAAACCCTAAGCTTGGGGATGCTAGTTTTGCTATGTCCACTACTTGTTGCAATGATCATGAGTGGGGCGATGGTTTTTCTTATGATCTTGAAAATTTGTTTAAGCCTCATGATGAATATGATATTTGCAATATTATTGAAAGTGGGTTTGGAGAAGTCATGACTTTAGTTGATGATAATCCCAATATTTTTTAAGAGCGTCAACTTTGCATGCATGTGGATCATGAAAAGAATATCCTATGTGATAGTTACATTATTGAATTCAAATATGATCCCACATGTAATTATTATGAGAGAGGAAAATATGGTGGTAGAAACTTTCATATCACTAAATCACCTCTCGTTATGTTGAGATTGCTATTGTCCCTTCCTTCTTCCTTGCATATGGTAACTATTGGTTGTCTTGACAATCTGTTTTCCTATAAAATGCCTATGCATAGGAAGTATGTTAGACTTAGATGTGATTTTCACATGCTTTATTATGCTCTCATTGTGCTTCAATTCTTGTCTTTTGTGTGAGCATCATTGAATTATCAATGCCTAGCTAAGGGCGTTAAACAATAGCGCTTGTTGGGAGGCAACCCAATGAATTTGTAGTTTTCTTTCTGTTTTGTTGCGTCAACACTATCATAATTCTGTTATGATTGTGTTTTTTGTGTTTCTTTTTGTGTTTGAGCCAAGCAAAACCTTTATGACTAGTCTTGGTAATGGTTGTTTGATCCTGCTGGAAAAAGACAGAAAATTTTCGCTCACGAGATGATTTTTCATTTTTATTCAGAAAGAGCTTTTGAGTTGATTCTTTTTGCTGCTGGTTGATATGTCTTTTCCCCAGGCATTTGTAATTTTTCAGATTTTTGAGGTACCAGAAGTATACGAAGTATATAGATTGCTACAGACTGGTCTATTTTTTATAGATTCTGTTTTCGTTGAGTTGGTTGCTTGTTTGGATGAAACTATGATTAGTATCGGGGGGGGGGGGGTACTAGCCATGGAAAAGTGAGATTTCAGTAGCCCAACACCAATATAGATAGAATTCAAGTTTGCTACAGTACCAAAATAAGTGGTAGTTTGTTTTCTTGTGCTAATGTTATCACGAGTTTCTGTTTAAGTTTTGTGTTGTCAAGTTTTCAAGTTTTGGGTGATGTTCTCATGGACAATGAGATAAGGAGTGGAAAGAGCTCAAGCTTGGGGATGACCAAGGCATCCCAAACCAAATCCAAGGACACCAAAAAGCCTAAGCTTGGGGATGACCCGGGAAGGCATCCCCTCTTTGGTCTTCAATCCATCGGTAACATTACTTGGAGCTATATTTTTATTCACCACATGATATGTGTTTTGCTTGGAGCGTCTTGTATCTTAGGAGTCTTTTCTTTTTGTTGTGTCACAATCATCCTTGCTGCACACCTTTTTTTAGAGAGAGAGACATGCACTCATCGTGATTTTGCTAGAATGCTCATAGTGCTTCACTTATATCTTTTGAGCTAGATACTTTTGCTCTATGTGCTTCACTTATATCTTTAGAGCACGGCGGTGCGTGATTTGGTAGTTGGCTTATGCTATGAAAGTAGTCCCAAAGGTGATAGGTACCCAAAGAGGATGCAAAAACCTCCATCTTCATGTGCATTGAGTAAAAAGAGAAGTTTTGATTCCTCTCAATTAGTTTTGAGACGTTGATTTGGTAATATTAAGAGCTATGTTAGTAGGGTGTTGTGAATCTAAAAATACTTGTGTTGAAGTTAGTGATTCCCGTAGAATGCACGTATGGTGAAACGCTATGTTAGGAAGTCGGAGCATAATTGATCTATTGATTGTCATCCTTTGTGTTGAGGTCGGGATCGCGCGATGGTTAACACCTACCAACCCTTCCCCTAGGAGTATGCGTTTAGCACTTTGTTTCGATTACTAAGAAAAACTTTCGCAACAAGTATGTGAGTTCTTCATGACTAATGTGAGTCCATGGTATAGATGCACTTGCACCTTGCACCATTGCGAGCCTCTCTAGTGCCGTGCAATTCTCTCCAGTGCACAAACCCACCATATTCCTTCCTCAAAACAGCCACCATACGTACCTACTATGGCATTTTCATAGCCATTCCGAGATATATTGCTATGCAACTCCCACCGTTCCGTCTCATGACTTGTGCCGTCACTCTCATATTTCCATTGCATGATCGTAAGATAGCTAGCGAGATGTTTCAACGTCATATGCCATGCTAGATCGTTGCACATCCCGGTACACTGCCGGAGGCATTTCCTATGGAGTCATCATCATTGTGAGCTTTGAGTTGTGAGTAAATAAAAGTGTGATGATCATCATTATTAGTGCATTATCCCATGTGAGGAAATAAAAAAAAGGCCAAAGATCCCAAAAACAAAAAAAAGAGAAAAGAAAAGAAAACAAAAAAAGAGGCCTAAGATCCTAAATGAAGAAAAGAGAAAAAGAGAGATGGGACAATGCTACTATCTTTTTCCACACTTGTGCTTCATAATAGCACCATGTTCTTCATGATTGAGAGCTTCTTGCTTTGTCACTACCATATGCTAGTGGGAATCTTCATTATATAACTTGGCTTGTATATTCCAATGATGGGCTTCCTCAAAATTGCCCTAGGTCTTCGTGAGCAAGCAAGTTGGATGCACACCCACTAGTTCTCCTTTGAGCTTTCACATACTTATAGCTCTAGTGCATCTCTTGTATGGCAATCCCTACTCATTCACATTGATATCTATTGATGGGCATCTCCATAGCCCTTTGATACGTCGAGTCAATGTGACCATCTCCTCCTTTTTGTCCCACAACCACCACCACGCCCTATTCCACCTATAGTTCTATATCCATGGCTCGCGCTCATGTATTGCGTGATAGTTATAAAAAGTTTGAGAAAGTAAGAGTGCGAAAACAATTACTTGGCCAATACCGGGGTTGTGTATGATTTACATTAGTTGTGTGAGGATGATGGAGCATAGCCAGACTATATGATTTTGTAGGGATAACTTTCCTTGGCCTTGTTATTTTGAAAGTTCAAGATTACCTTGCTAGTTTGTGTGAAGTATTATTGTTTTCATGTAAATAGCAAACTATTGTTTTGAATCTTACGGATCTGAACATTCATGTCGCGTAAAAAAGTTGCAAAGGACAACTATGCTAGGTAGCATTCCACATCAAAAATTCATTCTTTATCACTTCCCTACTCGAGGACGAGCAGGAGTTAAGCTTGGGGATGCTTGACACGTCTCCAACGTATCTATAATTTTTTATGGTTTCATTCTATTATCTTGTCAAACTTTGGATGTTTTGTATGCCTTTTATATATTTTTTGGGACTAACTTATTAACTCAGTGTCAAGTGCTAGTTCCTGTTTTTTCCATGTTTTTGACCCCTTTCAGAGGAGGCTTTTGAACGGAGTCCAAACGGAATAAAACTTCCGAAAAGATTTTTTCCGGAACGGAAGAAGATCGGGAGACTTGAGAATCAAGGCAGGGGGTCCTCAGGGACCCCACAAGCCCTCATGGCGCGGCCAGGGGGGAGCCCTCGCTGTCCAGGCTTGTGGGCTCCCTGGGGCACCTCTGCCCTAGGTTTTGCGCCTATATATTCCCTAAAAATCCCAAAAAAATCAGGAGTTCATCGAAAGTACTTTTCCGCCGGCGCAAGCTTCTGTCTCCGCAAGATCCCATCTGGGGCACGTTCTGGTGCCCTGCCAGAGGGGGGATTCGGATACGGAGGGCTTCTTCATCAACACCATGACCTCTCCGATGATGCGTGAGTAGTTTACCATAGACCTACGGGTCCATAGCTAGTAACTAGATGGCTTCTTCTCTCTCTTGGATCTTCAATACAAAGTTCTCCATGATCTTCATGGAGATCTATCCGATGTAATCTTCTTTTGCGGTGTGTTTGTCGAGATCCGATGAATTGTGGATTTATGATCAGATTATCTATGAATCTTATTTGAGTTTCTTCTGATCTCTCTTATGCATGATTTCATATCCTTGTAATTCTCTTTGAGTTGTGGGTTTTGTCTGGCTAACTAGATATATGATTCTTGCAATGGGAGAAGTGCTTGGTTTTGGGTTCATACCGTGCGGTGACCTCACCCAGTGACAGAAGGGGTAGCGAGGCACGCATCATGTTGTTTCCATCAAGGGTAAAAAGATGGGGTTTTCATCATTGGTTTGAGATTATCCCTCTACATCATGTCATCTTGCTTAAGGCGTTACTCTGTTTGTCATGAACTTAATACATTAGATGCATGCTGGATAGCGGTCGATGTGTGGAGTAATAGTAGTAGATGCAGAAAGTATCGGTCTACTTGTCTCGGACGTGATACCTATATGTATGACCATTTCCTTAGATATCGTCATGACTTTGCGTGGTTCTATCAATTGCTCGACAGTAATTTGTTCACCCACCGTAATACTCGCTATTTGAGAGAAGCCTCTAGTGAACACTATGGCCCCCAGGGTCTACTCCACACCATATTTTCAGCCTTATACTTTTTTACTTCGTTGCATTTTCCGCCTTCAGATCTCACTTTGCAAACAATCTTGAAGGGATTGACAACCCCTTTGAAGCGTTGGGTGCAAGCTTGTTTGTGTTTGTGCAGGTACTCTGGACTTGACGAGACCCTCCTTCTGGATCGATAATTGGTTCTCAAACTGAGGGAAATACTTACTGCTCCTGTGCTGCATCACCCTTTGCTCTTCAAGGGAAAAAACCAACGCAAGCCCTGTCTCCGTCAACGTGTCAATTTCTGGCGATGTTGTTTGAGAAGTAGCACGCTGCAATCGGACCATGAGCCGGGGTTTTATTCCTCTTAGAATCTCTTGATTTGCCCTTTCGGCTTGCCCGTTGGTTTGCGGATGTGCAATGACGGCCAAGTCGAGCCGGATATGTTCTTTCTGACAGAATTGCTCCATAGCTCCTTTTGACAAATTCGTACCTTTATCCATGATAATGCTATGAGGATAGACAAAACGGTAAATTAAATTACTATAAAATTACACCGTTATTTCTACGTCGCAATGGCTCACAGGTTCCGCCTCAACCCACTGGGTGAACTTATCAACCATCACTAGTAGGTGGGTCTTTTTATCTGGAGACATTTTGAATGGACCAACCATATCAAGCCCCCAGACAGCAAATGGTCATTTGATTGGGATCTTGTGCAACTCTTGAGACGACACATGGGTCTGCCATGCAAATTTTTTACACCATCGCACCTGCGTACATACTCATCTGCATCTGCATGAGGCGTCAACCAGTAAAACCCATGTCGAAACGCCTTTGCCACCAAAGATCTTGAGACAGCGTGATGCCCACAATCACCAGCGTGGATTTCACTTAGAATTCCTTGACCCTATTAGGAGAGACACATCATTGGAAAATTCCAGTGCTGCTCCACCAGTGTAACTCGCCTCTGATAATGGTCATCGCCTTAGATTGGCGAACTATTTGGCGGGCCTCAACCTCCTCGATTGGGAGCTCTCATCGAGTGAGTTATGTTAACTATGGCACCGTCGAATTTGTGGTCGCACAAAAGATCCGCCACCAGTTGTGAATCTGGATCCGGAATTGATATGTCCTCTTCAGATTATAATTTCACCGAGGGATTGTGAAGAACATCCAAAAAAATATTGGGAGGGACCGGCTTTCGCTGAGAATCAAGCCGTGACTGGGCGTCCGCCTCCTCATTGAGCCGGCGATCTATATGATCGAATTGGTATAAATGATAGTAACACACCACCTCGGTGACCGCTTGTCGATAGGCCTCCATTAGGGGATATTTAGAATGAGACGTCCTTGAAACTGTTGCGCCACCAAGTATGTGTCGGCTAGACACCTGACCTGGCTAAGGCTAATTTCCTTAGCCATTCTTAGCCCGTGTAACAAGGCCTCGTATTCAACCACGTTATTGGTGTAGGGAAACATGAGCCATGGAACATAGAAAATTTGTCACCTCCTGGAGAAGTTAACACAACCTCGGCCCCGGAATCTTCTAGCTGTCTGGACCCGTCAAAGTGCACAGTCCAGTACGTGTTGTTTGGCCTGTCCTACGGAATTTGCAACTCCGTCGAATCGTTGATGAAATCTACCAACGCTTGGGGTTTGATAGCCGTTCGAGGCATGTACTTCACCTGATGCGGACCAAGCTCAATCACCCACATAGAAATTCGTCGAGTAACCTCTCTATTCTGTATGATATCACCAAAGGGTGTTGAAAAAACCATAGTGATTGGGTGCTCCTGAAAGTATTGTTTCAGCTTCCGGTTTGTCATGAAGACCCCGAAGACAAGTTTCGACCAATGTGGGTATCGTTGCTTGGACAGAGTCAAGACCTCAATAATGAAATAAACCGACTATTGGACTGGATATTCCTTTCCTTCCTCCTTTCGTTCGACGACAACTGCAACATTACCGCTTTGGAATTTGCAGAAATGTACACGAGCATGGGCTCATTGTCAGTCGGGGCGGCTAGAACCGACAGTTCAGCCAACTGCTCCTTGAGTGCTTCGAACGCTTCTTGAGGAATCGACTTCTCCCCTAGGCGGCTTATAAACCGGCTCAATGCTCCAAAGCGGCCCGTCAGGCGTTGAATCTGGTTTATGTTTGCCGGCTTACCCAGCGAGGTTACCTCCTTCATCTTGTCAGGGTTGGCTTCAATGCCTCTTTTAGACATAAGAAACCCAGTAGTTTGCGTGCAGGGACCCCAAAGACACACTTTGCCGAGTTAACCTTCATCTGGTACACTCGAAGGTTATCGAATGTTTCTTTGAGATCATCCCAGAGTGTTTCCTTCTTCCTAGACTTCATCACGATGTCATCAACATAAGCATGAGCATTGTGCCCAGTCTGTGAATGAAGGCAATTCTGTACGCATCGCTGAAAGTCACTCCCCGCGCTTTTAAGCCCAAAAGGCATAGAAACATAGAAGAAGACACCAAAAGGGGTTATGAAAGTTGTTTTCTGCTGATCCTCCTTAGCCATTCTGTTGTGATGATAACCTGAGTATGCATCCAAAAAGCACAACCGCTCGCAATCCACTTAAGAGTCAATAATCCAGTCGATGCGTGGGAAGGCGATAGGGTTCTTGGAACAGGCTTTGTTGAGGTCCGTGTAATCTACATACATGTGCCAGGTGTCGTTTTTGTTCAAAACAAGCACCGGGTTTGCCCGCCATTTAGGATGGAAAACATCAATGACCCGGTAGCTAGGAGCCGGGCCACCTCTTCCCCAATAGCCTTGCATCTCTCTTCATAAAAACAACGCACGTATTGTCGTACTGGTTTCATTTTTGGATCCACATTAAGATGGTGCTCGGTACTCCCTTGGTATTCCAGGCATGTTAGATGGTTTTCATGCAAATATGTCATGTTTCTCACGGATGAACTCGATGAGCGTGCTTTCCTATTTGGGATCCAGGCCTGTCCCAATAGTGAACTGCTTGGATGAGTCCCATGGGACGAAATTAATCTGTTTAGTATCTTCAGCAGGCTTAAACTTGAGAGGTTCTTTGGACTCAATAGTCGGCTTCTTGAGAGGACTCATATCTACCGGGTCAACATTAGCCATATAAAACTTCAGTTCCTCGGTGCCACAGGCCGACTCAGCATAGGCCGCATACCCCTCTTCACGCTCTTGAGCCATCATTCTGTCTCCTTTTACTGCGATAGGGCCATTGGGGCCCGACATTTTAAGCTTGAGATAAACATAACAAGGGCGAGCCATGCAACGTGCGTATGATAGTCTTCCAAAAATAGTATAATAAGGGCTTTGTATCTTCACCACTTCGAAAGTTAAGGGCTTCATTCTGTAGTTGTGTGTGTCTCCAGAAACCACATCAAGTTTAATTCGACCAACTAGGTTTGCTAACTTCTCGGGCATGAGGCCGTGGAAAACAGTGGTCGAAGTCTCCAAACTACTCTCGGGGAGATTCATCCACCGAAATGTGTCATAATATAATATATTTATGTTACTTCCTCCATCCATAAGGACCCTCGAAAGGTTGTAGCCACCCACCTGAGGCGCCACCACGAACGTCAGCTCTCTTGGGTTGTCAACCCGGGGAGGGTGATCCTGTCGGCTCCAAGTGATATGCTTCTCACACAAACGGAGATATTTTGTTCTCGCTGGCTCAACCATGCCAATAGGTCTCCTTTTGACCTTGGTGTCTCGCTTGCAAACATTGGTGGTGAATACATGATACTGACCATTGCTTGGCTGTTTAAGGTCTCCATATGACCTGCCAGGGGTATCCCGATGTGGGGACCCCAACTTACGACTCGAGATCACTCAATGCATGTGCTCAGTGATCCTAGAGAACAATGCTCATCGAACACACAGAAACTGAATAATAAGAGTCTTACATCCATACATACCATTTGATACAAGTAATGACCATTGCGGTAAATATTGGTCGAAAGCGTGAACCCATGCCATCAGCCTTAACCTACACACATTCTCACTAGGAAGCGTCCTAGCTCGTAGGAACGTCGGCACCATACTCTTCACTATCTCCTGTTCTCTCTTACCTGGTCCATGAAATAACAAGTGGCAAGCCAACGAGTACTTCGAATGTACTCGCAAGCAACCCATGATGTAGAACAAGGTAATAATGAAACATGATATCGGATAAGTATGCAACCTTTGAGGAAAGCAAGTTTTCCATGAATGCAGTAACATGATCAAATGCTTGAACAGATATGCATCATAAAGTAAGCGGTAACCACGTGAACGACTACACATATCAATAACATCCGAGGACTGAACAACCCATGTTCATCCTCCATGCCAAGTCATCCAACTTGACCCAACACTATCGTCCTCATACACACACACACACACACACTTGGTTTATGCGAAAATGACTGGACGTAGTTTAAGTAGCACCACCTAACCGTCCTTGATCGTGGACATGAGTATTCGAATAGTTTTACACTCTATAGAGGTTGCACGTTGTACCCACGAGATCCGGAAAACTTCCGTGTCATCCACGACTCGTGATATATAACATACCCGTGGTAAGTACCCGATCAGTGCCTTCCCCTGGCGACACTAGACAAAGAGTCCACTCGATTGGTACCCAGACCACATGATGTACGTCTTATGAGCACCAACTCTGGATCGTATCATCCATGCGGGGACCAACGATGTGCCCAGAACACGTAAAACGGCATAGTCGCGCTACCTGGCACAACCCCATCACGAGAGTGACGATATCACTCCCACCACGTGTAATGCGGGCTCTTTGCTAGAACGACCAGAGTAGTGAACAAAGCCCCGTCCCATAAAAGGGTATCGTGGTCGCACATGTAAGGTTGGGACGCTCAACATATCTTAAATCTAATCCCATTTCCAAAACCACTCACACAAAACCTTTCGTGGTACACCACTTCTTTCTCAAGTCGTCATCCAACTCAACACCATCACCCGCGGGCATTAGTGGCACCCGACGGGGTTTTAAAAAAAACTTTGATATCATCTTTGTGTTACCATCACCATGCATATGCTCATCCTATGCTGCAAGGCTCAAGATGTGATCCTTTCCTTATTTTGGCATGAGGGCCTAGAGAGGGATAAAAGCGCATCTCGTCGTTTCGCAAGAATGGATATCATTACGAGTACATGTACTGAAGAGATGACATCAATACAACAACATAATCAATCATCATAAAGAAGAGCAGGTCCAGCTACGGGCGAAAACAAACGATAAAAGAACGACGTCCATCCTTGCTATCCCAGGCTGCCGGTCTCGAACCCATCCTAGATCGATGAAGAAGAGGAATAAGAAACTCCAAATAGAACAATCATCACGCTCACGTCAAAGTAACCCTTTACATGTACCTGCAACTCTTGTTGTCGTAATCTGTGAGCCACATGGACTTAGCAATCTCATTTCCAAAGATATCCAGACTCGCAAAACTTAAGGGGTATCCAGACTCGCAAAACTTAAGTGGTGAGGCTGCAGCAAGCGACTAAGTATTTATTTGAGGTGGCTAACTTATGAGTACAAGAATAAAAGAGGGGGATGATCTACGCATAGCAGGAGTGAACTATTGATGATCAAATGGATGATCCTGAACACCTACTTATGTCAAACATAACCCCACCATGTCCTCTTCCGGATATAGAACTCACAAGAAGAGACAGTCACGTTTACGCATACATTTGGCATATTTTTAATTAAGTTTACTTCAAGTTATCTAGTACCGGATATTAAACAAAGTTTGCAAGTTTGCCACATAACCGCGGGCAGGGCATTCCAAAAGATTTAACCTTGCAGGGGTGCTCCAACTAGTCCATCACAAAATACCACACGCTACACCGGAATGAGCTCGATCATGGAAAACTCGTGATCTTCTCGGGTTCCTATTGGAAAACCTCACACTCCGAAGCGGTTCGGAACTCTATCGAGAAGAAGTAAACTAGAAACAAGGATCAACACATGATATTCACCACGGCACATGCATAATATGATGCACAACCAATTATGATGCATGTCCAGTTCAATTCGGCAAGCCACGCCATGGTAATTCACAACACTGAAACACTACACATTAAGTCAAGCGCAATATGCAACAGGTTGCATATTGGTGAAACTCCACATACAAATTATTTAATCCACTCCCGTTTAGGTACATGACAAAATTAAATGTTGTTTAAACATGACAAGAGGTGAAGCACCAAAAAGCTACCTATCTAGACATTTTAAATGAGGTTGGAAACGACATATAGCATTTCCAAAACGACCCCACACATTAACTTTGAAATCTATCCAGATCTGTACTAAACATATTTAAAGTTTGTTAAACGTCAAAAATAAAGTGGAGCACATAAAACCACACATCATTCTAGTCAGTTTACATATATAGCTCGCCTAAAACGGAGCTACGGTTAACTAGTTACGAATTAAATCGTTTTAGCATGGCATCATGCAAAACGAGGCAAACAATAAGGTTAACAGTTTTAAATATGCACGAAAGTCAGAAAACATTAATCTACACAAAATACTATGTGTTTTACATATCTAACTTATTTCGATCTGATGCACGGTTTAAAAGTTACGAGCGTTTTAAAATAATGCAATTTTCTGAAAAAACACACATGGGCCCGAAGTATCATAGTGCAGCGGCCCAGGGGTTGATCAGGCCCAAATGGACATGTGTGTGTGCAAAATAAATAAAACATGGCAAAAAATTCGTGTTCCTGGGACATGAACCCAATATCTCTCGGCTCAAGTCTGGGTGTGCGAACTAGCTCAGATGGAAGTCTTCTCGTGGTCTATCATAGAGGCGATGCTAAATAACATGTACATGCGAGGATGGATCTTGAAAAAGCACACAGTTTCAGATACGAGGGAAACTACTCACATCAGGGATAGGAAGAGGCCTGCGCTGAGATTCGCTCGGTCTGGCGCACGTACGCGATGAGCAAGGTGCCCCGGCGTCGGCTCCGGTGACTGGGGCTCCATTCCTGGCGGTGGGAGCACAATCTGACACTGTGGAGCACATGGGTGAGGTCCAACTCCTACTTGTCGTCATGACATGTTCCTGAACTAGAGTAGGGCCGGGCCGGCAAAATCTGAGGCCATGTGCAAACTAAAAAATAGGGCCCTATCTCATTGAAAAAATGAATTAACGAGCAATTATAGAAATCAGACTAATATTTTCCACGATAACGCAAATCTGTATTATTGGAGCATAAGATAAAAAAGATGAATTAAATTGAATTAAATTATAAAGTAGCATATATTAATTGGATATCAGTCATCAATGTTTGGATGTTAGACAAACCATTTAACTTACCTAATTTTGGGTCATGTTTGGTTAAACTGCTAAACTATGATCTTTAACCGAGGAGGTAAATACCGATTTCTAACGAAGTAACGATCCCTGCCAAAAGTTAACTAAGAAATTCAGAACTAGGAATAGGAATCGAAGTTAATCGAAAAAGAGGACTCACTAAGAACTTGAAGGCTAGAATCGGTCACGAATCGATCCGACGAAGCAACGACTTTGAAATTTGGGAGAGGAAGGTACGAAGGCAACAGCGACAACAGTCTAAATGCGATCGATCTGATGAGACGAAGGCAACGAGACGATCATGTTGCCTATAGCGACGGTATGCTTTTTAGACCGACGGTAGCGTTTCCATATTATCGATCGAGCTGTTTCCTCTTTTTTTTTGAAAAAGACCGATCAAGCACATGTGTTTGATGGTCTCGTCTCGGGCCCAATCCCAGCTTCCGATCGACTTAGTCCTAATTCCAGTGAGTATGATATTTTTTTGAGAAATACTACTAGTTCTATATACTAAATTTGGGGCCCCTTAAAATTATGGGCCCTGTGCAAATGGCACATTTGGCACCATGGTTGGCCCGGCCCTGAACTAGAGCGAGAAAGAATTCAGAGAGAGGGACTCGAGGAGAGAGGGGAGGAGAAGGGTAGGGAAGGGTGTGGCACTGGTAAACCTACTGGCCTTGGTCGCCGGGGATAGAGCTGCTGAAGTGGCGGGTCGGCTCGGGGACGATGCATCCACGGCGACCTACAGGGACGGGCGGCTATGGCGGGTTGCGGGCGAACGTGGCCATGGCTCGGGCACAAACGAGGAGAGCACCCCGAGCAACTGCGGGAAGCACACTCGCTGGAGGTTCTGGTAGGTAGGAGCGTGGCGCTGCAGCTCCGACTTGCCATGGAGGCTCCTCCTCGCACGAGAAAAACAAAACAAAATAGAGGAGACATAGAGGGTGAGAGAGGACCAGAGAGAAGAAGGTGAAATGAAGAGCACGGGGAGGCGGGGCACTGGCCTAGGCGTGGCGCTGCTCCGGCGGCAACACTCGCCGAAGCGGTTGTCGGTGGTCGGTCAAAGGCCGCGGTGCTTGGTAAGCCTCGGGCGGAGGCACTTGCCTCGGTCCAGATTGGATCGAGCGCAACGGGAGGCGAGTAGGGTCGCTCGGGCGGCTGGTGGCCATCGGATCTCCATCCGACGGTCGTAGATGGATGGATCGGTGCTAGAGTTTGGTTGGCTCCTCGTGGGGTGGAGCTGAAAACGAGGAGGCTAGCGGGTGGCGGCAGCTCGACCCTAATGTGGGACTAGGTTATAGGGTTAGTCCAATTAGACAGGGGTTGTTAAAATAATCAAGGGAATTTTGGTGCATGATGCGATGATGAATGCGACAAACAACTAATTTACATGGCAATAATGGAATAAAAGGGGAATCCTCTAGAGTGCCGGTCTCGGGTTGTTACATATGCATAGCACTACTATGTACTTGTCAACTTCTTATCAGCGTGACCCTCATAGATTGTAAGGTCATGCTCAAATGCAAGTGCTCTGAGGAGCCATCGGTAACACCATACCGAGGGTATACCGATTAATCAGGATCGTATGCGTCGGGATAAAATAATCAACATGGCATGCATAAAAATATTTTCTCAGACATGGTCAAAGGGTCGCTTGCCTTGCTCAAATAGGTTTCCAAGGTCTTTGAGTTCTTCCGGTCCAACTCCGAATACTTCGTCTATTTCGCCAACTATCATCGGAAACAAACGCAGTAAGCCAAACAGGAAGCAGAATCAAAAGTGCTCTATAAATAGGAGTTTTATTTTTCTTGGATACCTCTGGTCATAAGAAGAATACATAAAGCTTGTTCTAGGAGATTTGGATTACGAGACATTTTTAAATGGAGGAAATGGAGGCATCACTAGCCGCAGAAGAAGTGTATAGAAAATATTTTGTTATAAATGAGTGGAGGCACTCATTTAATAGGCAATGAATTTAGGAATATTTAGGAAGTTGTTTCACTCGATTTGGAGTTGATATGAATTTCCTATGGATTTTCTAACATTGGATAAATAGCAAAAATGGACTATTTATTTGATGCAACAGAATCATGACACAGAAAAAATGTTGACTAATGCTGCAACAATAGTGCATGATATTAGAAGTACCCGGAAATTGGAATCACTCCATATGGAGTTGATTTGAGTCCCCTAAGATTTTTATAAGGTGGGGTTTTAAATATTCAAATATGTATTTGAATAATAATACTACATAAAAGCTCCTTGGAAAAATGTGCAAAGCACATATCTGGATATGCAAGAATTTTAGGAATCTACAAAAAGTTGAATCACCTACTTTGGATCTAATATGAATTTTCTATGTATTTTAGAAGTTTCTATTAGAATAAAAAGGGAAAAGATATACCAGAGGGGGAGGGGCTATAGTGCGTGCAAGGCGCTGGAGGGGAACTTGGCCGGCCAGCGGCTTCGGCCTAGCGAGCAGCAGATGGAACAAGAGGCAGATTCCCGTGATTACGTCTTCAACTCGGGGAGGCGGCCACGGGGGAAACCCGTCTCCACTTACCCATGCGGGCCCGAAACTTCTCTCGTTGACACTTGTGTCCCGCTGGCTTTCTCCCCACTCTTCTTGCAACTCCTTCTTTTTCCCGACGGGGGCACCATGGGGCAAGGCAGCGGCGCAGCCGGCGCTGGCCTCAAGGTCTCTGGCCACCTCCGGCCGAAGCGAGCACACCAGAGGGCTCTGGATGGGGCAGCGCACCCACTAGTGGCAGGGAGACTGTCGTGGGGGGCCAGAGCACTAACACAGGAGCAACCTGACGGACATGCGTTGGATGGAGCTTGGGAATGCAGCCACGGGTGCTCGAGGGGAGCGGCAATGGGACTGGGAGACCGTCTGGACCACGGGGAATCTCCTGGTAGAGGTAGAAAGGAGGGGAGGGCCCGACATTGCGCAAATTTGGGCGAGGCCGAGGGGTGGCCATGGGCGGTGGAGGAGGCATGGGAGCTCCAATGGCTCGGTCCAGCACCCTAGCAAGTGCACGGGAGAGAGAGAGGAAGATGAAGAAGACAACAGGGTCATCGAGGGAGGCCCTAGATGAATGGGGCGCAGAGGAGAAGCTCGGGAGCGCTCGGGATGCTGTGGGCACGACGAGAGCACACGCGACACGGCTACCCTGGGGCTTACTAGTGTCGGGGGAAGACGTGGGAGGTTGAGGGAGGCTCTGCGGTGGACTGGGACACGCGGTCGTTGATAGACGTGAGCTGTAGGGTGAAGTTAAGGTGCACGTCACCAATTTTGCATGCCATTGGCATGGTCACCATGTGCATCCACGCCACAGTGAGATTCTGACCAGTCAAAGATGCCCTACATGCAAGGCACGCATGCAGTGTAGCGACCTGTTTTCAGAAAAACATTTCATAAAACATGTCTTTGTGTTCACCAGCCCCAGGACTACTGTTAGCTGGTAGACACTCACTTGATATAGATTATCCATGGAAAAATACAAATTCTGGGTTACAAGACCATAAAGGTCTACAGGTTTGGGCGAAAGTCTAAGGTTGGAGGCGGAAGCGACTCGAGGAATCTCCAGTGTCCATGGGACTCCATTCCCACAGGAACACCTGACTTGGATAAATGCCTACTTCACAAGGCTGCTATCATGGACTCCTAAATTCCGGGGTTGACGGCATCGTCCTCCTCTCCGAACGCAATCATACCAAGACAATAGCGAGGGACAGCCGGTGAGTACTTTGAATATACTCGCAGACATCAAGAAAACAAATAAGTTAAAGCAGGTGAGATGCATGCATAATCCATTTAATAACTCTACCATGCCATTAGATTTAATTCATGGATGCATTTATGCAGATAAGCAATTTCCATGAATGTTGTATGAACAAGCAAGGAAGGTAACAATGAACAAGTAATAACAGGCAAGCCGCAGCTAGGTGTCTAAGCAACACCGCCCAAAGGGCTCACATCCAAGTAATAACAGTTTCCATGACCGGGCGTGTGAGCGACACCACAAAAAGGGCTTATAAGAAATAATAACGAGCATGTCGCAGTCGTGCAACTAAGTGTCACCACAGAAATGGCTTATAAGAAATAATAATAAGAATGCCTCAATCGGGCGTCTGAGAGACACCACAGAAAGGGCTTATAAGAAATAATAATGAGCATGCCTTAGTCGGGCATCTAAGCGACACCGCAGAAAGGGCTTATGAGAAATAATAATAAGCATGCCTCAGTCGGGCGTCTCATCGGCACCACAAAAAGGGCTTATAAGAATTAATAATAAGCATGCCTCCGTCGGGCGTGTGAGCGACACCACGAAAAGGGCTTATATGAAACAATAATAAATATTGAATATCCAGGAGGTAGAACCGTCCTAGGGGTATCCAACAATCATAATCATAGGGGTTAGTCCATAGTAATAATAATAATAGTATGATCATCCACCACATTTCCTGATTAATGTCTCGAATTCTTTAACTTCCTTTGAAGATCGACACTGAGACCGACATTTGACTAGTCAACCAGTCGTCCTTGACAGTGGACATGGCTACTCGAATAGTTTTGACTCTGCACAGGGTGTACTCTTTACCCATAGCCCACGGGTTCCAATATTCACTCGGACTAATCCCGCGTATGGTATTTTAGAAGTAAACACTCACAACCAGTACACACCCATTTTTACCACCGCGAAGCCCGGCTTCACCCGGACTATGCTGTAAGGGAAAAACCATAAGACGGGGAGGGTGTGACCTCGATTAGCTCTTCCCTCTCGGCCGCAGATCGGAAACACCCATGCCACCTGACCGGATGACTGGATTTATTCCATGGCCATGAGAGGCCGATATGATCAAGTTATTTTGGCAAAAAGAAAAACTTGGTAATGCAAATATTTGAAAAGCACAAATTTGCACAGTAGACTGGGGCTATTATAACATGCATTTAAAACCATCCAATGGGGCTCAACTCATGGATTTAAGGTTTTGTTAGGGTGTTCCACAAGCATGCAAAATATTAAGGAAATAAGAGCAAGCAAAAACATGGTTGCAGTACAAAGTACCAAACTAGATCAGAACAAAAAAAAGTTTTTTTGCTAAATTTTTCCAAAGCACAAGGTTGGATTTTTGCATAAAAGCGAATCTCATGCATTACTTAACATCCCCAATTTTTTATAGAACTTTTGAAATATTATTACTAGGTGTTGTAGTACAAACTCCAATTTGAGCCAGAATAGAAAAGAAGTTAATAAGCTCATATTTTTCAAAACACTTGGCTAAGTTTTTACAAAATTATGATCCACGGACATCATAAGTCATCTTCAAGTTTTTATAGAATTTTTAGAAGAAGTTCTCAAAAGTTTGTAGTGCAAAACAGGTTCTTAAAGGATTTGAAAGTCAATTTTGAATAAAATAAACTTGGGGAAAATATTAAAATAAAAATATCCCATGAATTTGTTAGAAGAAAATAAATGTCTTTATGCAAGCACTCAGGTTCCAACATAAATTTTCAAAAACATTTACTTGGGAAAGAATTTTATAATTAGGGGAAAAGGGGTGGTTCAAAAATCAATTGAAAACCCAGAAATACAGATATTAAATAAATATGGCCAAAATAATATCCCCATTCAATTAAATAAAGAATTTAAACTGGACTCAAGCAAGGGCTCAAGCTCTAAATGATCTTAAAAATGCCACTTGAAAGGAAAAGTTTTTGGAAATAGGCTTTGAAAAGAGTCATGAAGCAAATTATTTCTCAAAATATTTATTCTAGGCAATATTTCATTTTATAAAAATATTATTAAATTTTTGGGGTGTGACATGTAGGAAGGTGACTTAGGAATTTGGTTGGATTTGGGGTTGATTAGAGTGGGTTTCATCATTGATTAAGTTTGCTGTAGCAAACTTGGGGCTAGCAAAAATGGTTTTCATTGGGGTAATCTTGGGATGAAACCATGTCTAGCAGGGCTATCTATGCAAGGACTACAATACTGCTAACTTTCAGCTCAGGTGGAGGAGTGTAGCTACTACTTGTAGTTCAAAGCCATATTTCTGCCAAAAACAAGTTTTAGAAGGGATGCTCATATTTCCCACATGAGCATGACATACTTTGGTTTGAAATGATGCATTAGCACACTAGAGGTGCTCTCGAAAGAGGTGGGGGCATTGTCTTGAACAAAAGTATAGCAAGAGGGGTAAAAACAGTGTTGCCAAGGTAAAAAGGAGAGGTAGGGAGATGGAGTCACCCTCCAATAATTGCCCGGAGGCCATGGAAAGGTTCCTGGAGGTAAAGGGGGACTAGGTAAAGTTGTGGTAAAAATTTAAGCTCGAGGAGATCAGTGGAAGGGGCCAAAGTAGCAATTTTGGTAAATGGACACAAGGTGTTTGATGGTTGTTGGGGCTACCACATGGATTCCAATGGCTACGAAACTTAACAGGGTCACATGATGGGTCAAAATAAGCTTGGACACCAAGTTTAGGATTTGGTGGAGAATGTTTCCAATGTAGACATGAAAAACCCATGAAATGGGCAGAAATGTCTTTCTGCTTACAAAACTATGCAAATCAATTCCGACTAATACATAACTTGGTTTGGTGGCATTGTTTGATCATTAGAGCATGCACAAAATGTTTGGGATCAATTGGAGAAACTTTATAATGTAAAGCTTCCCAAAGTTAGAAATCAACAGAGAAGGTTTTGAGGAGTTTGGGACAAGTTCTTCTATTCTCCGCGATGCAACACATGGTGTGGATGCACTATTAGAGTATAGGAACATGCCCCTAAAAGTTGAGCACAATTGGAGACACTTGGCAATGTAGATTTGCTCAAATTTGGATCTGGACAGATAGGGTTTTCGAATATTTAGGTGAATAAAACCAACTTGGATTGAGATGAAACTTGGGAAGATCATCACATATATCATATGTGACATGCTAAAATTTTACTAGGATTTATTGAGAATATTTCTTATAGAAATATTCCAAAAGCATGAAATAGGCAGGAAGGGTTTTGAAGGGGTTCACCTAATATTTTGAACATGACCATGTGTTTAAACTCTTGGATATGGAATATATATGTCCACTGAGGTTCCCTAGAGTTTCTCCATTATTTTGAAAGCAATGAAAATAACTTTCCTTCATAAGGGACCATTTCTGGCCTCAAAGAAAGGTATTTAAATAAAATAGTAAAATAACTCTTAAAATTATAACATTGTGGTTTTGTGAAGCCATTTTGGTAATGGGATTTAAATAATATATTTGGTGAAATATAACTTCCCTAATTTGAGGAGTTGTAGTACAAATCACAACTTACGGGTTTTTTGAAAGCTTAATTCAAGGAAATGCTTTTTGGTCAAAATATGTTTTGGTAAAAATAGTTTATGGTCCTACACACAAAGCATGATCATTAGAGAAAGGTTTGGGAAAGGAGGTGGGTCTGGAGAGTGGCAGGAACATTGGGATTTATACACACGCAAACAAGCAAGCAAGAAACAATGATGTCAAGCATCACAAGCACTCAAATTTTTTAAGTGGTCCTAATTTTTGAGTTAAGTTAGTTTAGTCAGGAGAGTCAAAACACAGTGTGTGACGCCCGACCCGGACATTTGTCTACGTTCCTCTCGAGAACCCGCTTCTGGTACTCCTGCATGACATACGAGTCTTCCAATGAATGTTTGGACGGCTTATCCCGAGTCCCATGTTTTGGTCAAGGTGCCTTGAGTGTGGCCTCATAATCGAGCGACTTGCTTGTTTGATGATCCTTAGGGCGGCTACTCCTCCGCTGGTTTTTGAAATGAGCATTGGTACTTACCACGGATTCTGACTTGAATTCAAAACGATTTCGCTTGTTATTGCTTTGGCCTTAAGGACGGCTATCTCCGTGATGATGGGCTAAACTAGTGCTCCTCACCATGGTGTGGCTTTGTTCAATCCTACTCCACCTGGAGTGACTGCAGCGAGCCAACTTGATTATATTGGTGTGGATGTCCGGCTTGGGCACTGTTTTCTTAATCTTGCCGATGAAGATGTGGATCTTGCCGAAGGGGACTCGATAGTCGTACTCGATTGAGTTAGCGCTAGGGACCCTACTTGAATCGTGGATGTAGACCTTGCTGTTATGACTCTTGGTCATCTGACCCACCATGTAGCTCCCGAACCCTGGAAGAGCTCCCTCCGGGAACTTAACTCCACCTAGTGATTGCCCCATGGTAGGCGCCAACTTTCGTGGTTTTGTCATGGTAGATGTCCTCGTGAATGGACTTAGTGGTGAGGCCATCGTCTCGGTGTGGCGACTCAAAGAGGTTGATTCGGACGAGAGATGGATTTACCCAGGTTCGGCCCCTCCAATGGAGGTAGAAGCCAACGTCCTTCTTTTGGGTTTATATTGATGGGGATCTCGATTACAAGGATGCAGAATCGCTAACCTAGGTCATGAGAGTTTCTTACTTCATATTTCTCACCAGAGGGCTCTCCTTTATATATTGGCAGAGGCCACGAGTTTACGATAGAGTCTGGGTGACCAAGCACATGTGACCTAGTACAATTCTACTTCATCTTGCTACCCAAGTTTGGAAAGTCTCTAACGTCTCCTGCCTTCTGGGCCTTGAGTTGTCGTCTCTTGGTGACGTACCACGGGAAGACTTAATGGATAACTCTTCAGTCCATCTCCTTGTCTATTCTTATGGTTTGACCCGGACCTTTAGGGTGGGTTACATACTAGGGTTATATCCCTGACAGACCCCGTTTCTTAGGACACCGACACGACTGCTCTTGTTCAATCCACTCTACCAAGAAATTCACTAGGGCTTGATAATTGATTGCATTCTTGGCATCAAACTTGATTCCAAAAAAGCAGCTCAATCGCGCATTTTCTCACTCGGCTAGTGGCGTATCTATTATGTAAGATCTCCGATAGGGGAACATCGTTGATAACCATGACCGAGTGATCTTGGAAGTAGTGAACCACCTTCTTCACCGTCAGGTAAATACCATAGACCAACTCTTGGTAGTGCGGGTACCTTTGCTTGGAAGCGTTCAAAACTTCAGGGATGTAGTTTATTGATCTCTGAACCTTGAAAACCTTTCCCGGTTATTCGCGCCCCACAGTGAGAACGATTCTAACCACTTTGCTAGTGACTGCGACATACATGAGCAGAGGCTCCCGACTACCCGGAGCAGCTAACATCGACTGAGTGAGGAGCAAGGTCTTGAGTTCCTCGAACGTGGCTTGCACCTCGGTCATTCACTCGAACTTTCCACACTAATTTATCAATCAATAAAGAGGTAGTGCATTCTCACAAAGTATTGAGATAAATTACCTCAAGGCTGCAAGTCAGCCTGTGAGCCTTTGCACGTCGTTTAGATGGTCTGGTTTTTTCATTTGGACTATAGCACCGATCTTATAGGGGTTGGCATCGATCCGACGTTCAAAAACAAGGAAGCCAAGTAGCTTGCCACCTCGAACCCCGAAACTGCGAGAACCTTAGGTAAATTGGCCTGATTGAGCTTTATCCTGAAGTGACATAGGTTCGTGAAGGTTTCGTCAAGGTTAGTCAGGAGGTCGGAAGCTTTCCTAGACTAGACCACGATGTCATCCATGTAATCCTCCACATTCCAAATGATCTACCTTTGCAAACATTTATGGATCATGCGTTGGTAAGTAGCACCAGCGTTTTCAAGGCCAAAAGGCATAGTGATGTAGGAGAAATGCCCGAATGGGGTGATGAAGGCCTTTTTTTTATTTCATCACGACCATACATTCGGATCTAGTGGTAACTTGTGTTTTCATCCAGGAACGACAGTCATTCACATCCGACAGTAGAATCAACTATCCGATCTATGTGGGGTAGAGGAAACTGATCCTTCATGCAGGCCTGATTGAGGATCTCGATGTCAATACAAAAGTGGAGTGAGTAGTTCTTCTTCAGCACCATGACAACATTTGCGAGCCACTCGGAGTGGTATACCCCGCGAACGAACTGGAAAGCTAGGAGCTGAGCGACCTCCTTGCCAACCGCCTTACACTTCTCTATAGAGGAACAACACATGTGCTCCTTGACTCGCTTGACCTTGGGGTCGACTCGGAGTCGATGCTCAGCGAGCTCCCTAGGTACACCTGGCATGTGAGACGGCTTCCATGCAAAGATGTCCCAATTCTCACGGAGGAACTAGATGAGCTTGCCTTCCTATTTCTTGCTGAATGATGTGGAGGTATTCGTTGCTAAGGTACTTGAGTCCGATGGTTGCATGTGAACCTGCTTGGCCTCTCGAGCCGACTGAAAAGGGGACTCCGTAGTCGGCCTCTTCGACCCGAGCAAGTGTGCGACATCCATCATCTTCTTCTACCACTCCAGTTTGACGTCTGCTATCTGCTCATTGGCGATATTGGAGACTTGCTGGAGGCACTCCCCCGTGATCCTCCTATTTGGAGTGACTGCGACGATGCACTTCGGTCCTGGCATCTTAAGTTTGAGATACATGTAACATGGGCGATCCATGAAACGTGCGTAGGCGGGCCTACCCAAGATGGCGTGATAGGCACTATGGAAGTCCAACACATCGAAAGCAAGTCACTCCTTCTAGAAGTTCTTCTCGCCTACGAACACAACATCTAGAGAGATCTGGCCGAGATATGACCCTATGGAATGGATGTTGCGTTTGCTCAGTCGGGACAAGGGGATGTCCATTTCTTTGAGAGTGTCAACATAGATTTTTATGATCCCGCTGCCTCCGTCCATCATGACCTTGCTAAATTGGACTCCGTTGACCTCCGGATCAACGACCGACACCTGCCATCCGGGGGTAGCTATGTGGGCCGGATGATTTGACGGATCTAATGAGATGGGCATCTTCGCCTAGTCAATTTACTTGATGACAGTCAAAGCTGCCATGCTGTCCTCCCGATTGACAACCTTCAGTCGACTCTTTCTCTCAACATCAGCAGAGATCATGAGAACTTTCTCGATGGTAGGGTACCCAGAGGCATCTCCACTTTTTTCATCATCTATTTCCCTGGAGGGTTCTTCTAACATCTCCTGCTTGAGTAGGCAACAATCCCGAGTGGAGTTCTTTGGGAAGATGGGGTTGCCATCCTCATCTGTGTTCGTGTGGACCTCGCATGACCAATCCAAGATACCGCCCTTGGGCTCACTCGTCTTTTTTGCAACCCGATCCTTCTTATTTTTCTATTTTTATTGGTTGGAATTATGCCCTAGAGGAAATAATAAAAATAGTTATTATTATAATTCCTGTATCAAGATAATCGTTTATTATCCATGCTATAATTGTATTGAATGAAGACTCATTTACATGTGTGGATACATAGACAAAACACTGTCCCTAGCAAGCCTCTAGTTGGCTAGCCAGTTGATCAACGATAGTCAGTGTCTTCTGATTATGAACAAGGTGTTGTTGCTTGATAACTGGATCATGTCATTAGGAGAATCACGTGATGGCCTAGACCCAAACTAATAGACGTAGCATGTTGATCGTGTCATTTTATTGCTACTGTTTTCTGCGTGTCAAGTATTTATTCCTATGACCATGAGATCATATAACTTACTAACACCGGAGGAATACTTTGTGTGTATCAAACGTCGCAATGTAACTGGGTGACTATAAAGATGCTCTACAGGTATCTCCGAAGGTGTTCGTTAAGTTAGTATGGATCGAAACTGGGATTTGTCACTCCGTGTGACGGAGAGGTATCTCGGGGCCCACTCGGTAATACAACATCACACACAAGCCTTGCAAGCAATGTGACTTAGTGTAAGTTGTGGGATCTTGTATTACGGAACGAGTAAAGAGACTTGCCGGTAAACGAGATTGAAATAGGTATACGGATACTGACGATCGAATCTCGGTCAAGTAACATACCGAAGGACAAAGGGAATGACATACGGGATTATATGAATCGTTGACACTGAGGTTCAAACGATAAGATCTTCGTAGAATATGTAGGATCCAATATGGGCATCCAGGTCCCGCTATTGGATAATGACCGAGGAGTCTCTCGGGTCATGTCTGCATAGTTCTCGAACCCGCAGGGTCTGCACACTTAAGGTTCGACGTTGTTTTATGCGTATTTGAGTTATATGGTTGGTTACCGAATGTTGTTCGGAGTCCCGGATGAGATCACGGACGTCACGAGGGTTTCCGAAATGGTCCAGAAACGAAGATTGATATATAGGATGACCTCATTTGATTACCGGAAGGTTTTCGGAGTTACCGGGAATGTACCGGGAATGACGAATGGGTTCCGGGAGTTCACCGGGGGGGGGGGGGGGCACCCACCCCGGGGAAGCCCATAGGTGTTTGGGGTGCCGCACCAGCCCTTGCTGGGCTGGTGGGACAGCCCAAAGGAGGCCTATGCGCATTGGGAAGAAAATCAAAGAGAAAAAAGGAGGAGGTGGGAAAGGGAAGAAGGACTCCACCTTCCAAACCAAGTAGGACTCGGTTTGGGAGGGGAATCCTTCCCCCCTTGGCTCAGGCGACCCCTTGGGGGTTCTTGGACCCCAAGGCAAGGCTCCCCCCTCTCTCTCCTATATATAGTGGGGTTTTAGGGCTGATTTGAGACAACTTTTCCACGGCAGCCCGACCACATATCTCCACGGTTTTACCTCTAGATCGCGTTTCTGCGGAGCTCGGGCGGAGCCCTGCTGAGACGAGATCATCACCAACCTCCGGAGCGCCGTCATGCTGCCGGAGAACTCTTCTACCTCTTCGTCTCTCTTGCTGGATCAAGAAGGCCGAGATCATCGTCGAGTTGTACGTGTGCTGAATGCGGAGGTGCCGTCCGTTCGGCACTAGATCGTGGGACTGATCACGGGATAGTTCGCGGGGCGGATCGAGGGACGTGAGGACGTTCCACTACATCAACCGCGTTCACTAACGCTTCTGCTGTACGGTCTACAAGGGTACGTAGATCACACATCCCCTCTCGCAGATGGACATCACCATGATAGGTCTTCGTGCGCGAAGGAAATTTTTTATTTCCCATGCGACGTTCCCCAACAGTGGCATCATGAGCTAGGTTCATGCGTAGATGTCTTCTCGAGTAGAACACAAAAGTTTTTTGTGGGCGGTGATGTGCATTTTGCCGCCCTCCTTAGTCTTTTCTTGATTCCGCGGTATTGTTGGAGCGAAGCGGCTCGGACCGACATTACTCGTACGCTTACGAGAGACTGGTTTCATCGCTACGAGTAACTCCGTTGCTCAAGGATGACTGGCGGGTGTCAGTTTCTCCAACTTTAGTTGAATCGGATTTGACCGAGGAGTTCCTTGGATGAGGTTAAATAGCAACTCATATATCTCCGTTGTGGTGTTTGCGTAAGTAAGATGCGATCCTACTAGATACCCTTGGTCACCACGTTAAACATGCAACAACAAAATTAGAGGACGTCTAACTTGTTTTTGTAGGGTATGCTTGTGATGTGATATGGCCAAACGATGTGATGTGATATATTGGATGTATGAGATGATCATGTTGTAATAGGTAATATCGACTTGCACGTCGATGGTACGGCAACCGGCAGGAGCCATAGGGTTGTCTTTATAACTAACGTTTGTGCTTGCAGATGCGTTTACTATTTTGCTAGGATGTAGCTTTAGTAGTAATAGCATGAGTAGCACGACAACCCCAATGGCGACACGTTGATGGAGATCATGGTGTGGCGCCGGTGACAAGAAGATCGTGCTGGTGCTTTGGTGATGGAGATCAAGAAGCACGTGATATTGGCCATATCATGTCACTTATGAATTGCATGTGATGTTAATCCTTTTATGCACCTTATTTTGCTTAGAACGACGGTAGCATTATGAGGTGATCTCTCACTAAAATTTCAAGACGAAATTGTGTTCTCCCCGACTGTGCACCGTTGCTATAGTTCGTCGTTTTGAGACACCACGTGATGATCGGGTGTGATAGACTCAACGTTCACATACAACGGGTGCAAAACAGTTGCGCACGCGGAACACTCGGGTTAATCTTGACGAGCCTAGCATGTGCAGACATGGCCTCGGAACACATGAGACTGAAAGATTGATCATGAATCATATAGATGATATGATTGGCATAGGGATGCTTACCACTGAAACTATACTCAACTCACGTGATGATCGGACTTGAGCTAGTGTAAGTGGATCATGAACCACTCAAATGACTAGAGAGATGTACTTTTTGAGTGGGAGTTTAGCGAATAATTTGATTAAGTTAAACTCTAATTATCTTGAACATAGTCTGAGTCCACTTTGAATATATTTGTGTTGTAGATCATGGCTCACGCGACAGTCATCCTGAATTTTAATACGTTCCTAGAGAAAGCTAAGTTGAAAGATGATGGAAGCAGCTTTGTAGACTGGGCTCGTAATCTTAAGCTAATCTTACAAGCTGGGAAGAAGGATTATGTCCTTAATGCTGCGCTAGGAGATGAACCACCCGCTACGGCTGATCAGGATGTTAAAAACGCTTGGTTAGCACGTAAGGAGGACTACTCAATAGTTCAATGTGCAGTCTTGTATGGCTTAGAACCGGGACTTCAACGTCGCTTTGAGCGTCATGGAGCATTTGAGATGTTCCAGGAGTTGAAGTTTATCTTTCAGAAGAACGCCCGGATCGATAGGTATGAGACCT
This sequence comes from Hordeum vulgare subsp. vulgare, assembly GCF_904849725.1. Taxonomy (NCBI): domain Eukaryota; kingdom Viridiplantae; phylum Streptophyta; class Magnoliopsida; order Poales; family Poaceae; genus Hordeum; species Hordeum vulgare. The sequence goes on along the minus strand of NC_058521.1, from coordinate 323,166,930 downwards.
CCGATAAATTCTATACTTGCAAGATGGAGGAGAACTCGTGTGTCAGTGAACATGTGCTCAAAATGTCTGGGTACTCAAACCGTCTAGCTGAGCTGGGGATTGAACTCCCGCAAGAAGCTATCTGTGACAGAATCCTTCAATCACTGCCGCGAAGCTATAAAAGCTTTGTGTTGAACTACAACATGCAAGGGATGAACAAGTCTCCCGGCGAGTTGTTTGCGATGCTGAAAGTCGCAGAGTCTGAGCTCCGTAAAGAGCATCAAGTGTTGATGGTGAATAAGACCACTAGTTTCAAGAGAAACGGCAAAGGAAAGAAGGGTAATTCAAAGAAGAGCGGCAAGCCTGTTGCCAATCCGACGAAGAAACCCAAAGCTGGACCTAAGCCTGAAACAGAGTGTTACTATTGCAAGGGTATGGGTCACTGGAAGCGCAATTGCCCCAAGTATCTTGCTGATAAGAAGGCGGCCAAAGAAAAATCAGGTATATTTGATATACATGTTATTGATGTGTACTTAACCGGCTCTCGTAGTAGTGCCTAGGTATTCGATACCGATTCTGTTGCTCATATTTGCAACTCGAAACAGGAACTGCGGAATAGACGAAGGCTGGCGAAAGATGAAGTGACGATACGCGTGGGAAATGGTTCCAAGGTTGATGCAATCGCCGTCGGCACAGTCTCACTTCAGTTACCATCAGGATTAGTTATGAACTTAAATCATTGTTATTTAGTGCCTGCATTGAGCACGAACATTATATCTGGATCTTGTTTATTGCGAGACGGTTACTCTTTTAAGTCAGAGAATAATGGTTGTTCTATTTCTATGAGTAACATCTTTTATGGTCATGCACCCAATGTGAGGGGATTGTTCATATTGAATCTTGATAGTGATACACACATACATAACATTGAGACCAAAATAGATAGAGTTAACAACGATAGCGCCATATTTTTGTGGCACTGCCGCTTAGGTCATATTGGTGTAAAGTGCATGAAGAAACTCCATGCCAATGGACTTTTGGAGTCACTTGACTTTGATTCACTTGACACGTGCGAACCATGCCTCATGGGCAAGATGAATAAAACTCCGTTCTCCGGAACAATGGAGCGTGCAAGTGACTTGTTGGATATTATACATACCGATGTGTGTGGTCCGATGAGCGTAGAGGCATGCGGCGGATATCGTTATTTTCTCACCTTCACTGACGATTTGAGTAGATATGGTTATGTCTACTTAATGAAGCACAAGTCTGAAACATTTGAAAAGTTTAAGCAATTTCAGAGTGAAGTTGAAAACCATCGTAACAAGAAGATCAAGTTCCTACGGTCTGATCGTGGGGGTGAATATCTGAGTTTCGAGTTTGGTGCTCACTTAAGACAATGTGGAATTGTTTCACAGTTGACACCGCCTGGAAACACCACAGCGTAATGGTGTGTCCGAACGTCGTAATCGTACTTTATTAGAGATGGTGCGATCTATGATGTCTCTTACCGATTTGCCATTATCATTTTGGGGTTATGCATTAGAAACAACTGCATTCACTTTAAATAGGGCACCATCAAAATCCGTTGAGATGACACCATACGAACTATGGTATGGCAAAAGGCCAAAGTTGTCGTTTCTTAAAGTTTGGGGATGTGATGCTTATGTCAAAAAGCTTCAGCCTGAAAATCTGGAACCCAAAGCGGAAAAGTGCATCTTCATAGGTTACCCAAAAGAGACAGTTGGGTACACCTTCTATCTCAAATCCGAGGGCAAAGTGTTTGTTGCTAAAAATGGAGCTTTTCTCGAGAAGGAGTTTCTCTCGAGAGAATTGAGTGGAAGGAAGATAGAACTTGACGAGGTTGTCGAACCTCTTATCCCTCTGGATGGTGGCGCAGGGCAAGGGGAAACCTTTGTCGTTGCGACGCCGGTTGAGGAGGAAGTTAATGATAATGATCATGAAACTCCGGTTCAAGTTTCTGTCGAACCACGCAGGTCGACGAGACCACGTGCTGCTCCAGAGTGGTACAGCAATCCCGTCTTATCGATCAAGTTGTTAGACAACAATGAACCCGCAAATTATGAAGAAGCAATGGTGGGGCCAGATTCCAACAAATGGTTAGAAGCCATGAAGTCCGAGATAGGATCCATATATGAGAACAAAGTGTGGACTTTGGAAGTATTGCCTGAGGGCCGCAAGGCTATTCAGAACAAATGGATCTTTAAGAGGAAGACGGACGCTGACGGCAATGTGACCGTTTATAAAGCTCGACTTGTGGCAAAGGGTTATTCACAAGTTCAAGGAGTTGACTACGATGAGACATTCTCACCCGTAGCGATGCTTAAGTTCGTCAGAATCATGTTAGCAATAGCTGCATTTTTCGATTATGAAATCTGGCACATGGATGTCAAAACGGCGTCCCTTAACGGTTTCCTTAAGGAAGAGTTGTATATGATGCAACCCGAAGGTTTTGATGAGGTAATCCTAAGAATGCTAACAAGGTGTGCAAGCTCCAGCGATCCATTTATGGACTGGTGCAAGCATCTCGGAGTTGGAACAAACGCTTTGATGAGGTAATCAAAGCATTTGGGTTTATACAAGTGATTGGAGAATCTTGTATTTTCAACAAAGTGAGTGGGAGCTATGTGGCGTTTCTAATATTATATGTGGATGACATATTGCTGATTGGAAACAACGTAGAGTTTTTGGAGAGCATAAAGGATTACTTGAATAAAAGTTTCTCTATGAAGGACCTAGGAGAAGCTGCTTACATTCTAGGCATTAAGATCTACAGGGATAGATCAAAACGCCTGATAGGACTTTCACAAAGCACATAACTTGATAAAGTTTTGAAGAGGTTCAAAATGGAATAGTCCAAGAAAGGGTTCTTGCCAGTTTTACAAGGTACGAGATTGAGTAAGACTCAGTGCCCAGCAACTGATGAAGATAGAGAGCATATGCTCTCCGTCCCCTATGCTTCAGCCATAGGTTCTATCATGTATGCAATGCTGTGCACTAGACCGGATGTTAGCCTGGCCATAAGTATGGCAGGTAGGTTCCAGAGTAATCCAGGAGTGGATCACTGGACGGCGGTCAAGAATATCCTGAAGTACCTGAAAAGGACTAAGGAGATGTTTCTCGTGTATGGAGGTGACGAAGAGCTCGCCGTAAAAGGTTACTTCGATGCAAGCTTTGACACAGATCCGGACGACTCTAAGTCGCAAACCGGATAAGTATTTATTCTTAATGGGGGTGCGGTAAGCTGGTGCAGTTCCAAGCAGAGCGTCGTAGCAGATTCTACATGTGAAGCGGAGTACATGGCTGCCTCGGAGGCAGCTAAGGAGGGTGTCTGGATGAAGCAATTCATGACGGATCTTGGAGTGGTGCCAAGCGCACTGAATCCAATAACCTTGTTCTGTGACAACACGGGTGCCATTGCCCTAGCAAAGGAACCATGGTTTCACAAGAAGTCCAGACACATCAAACGACGCTTCAACCTCATCCGCGACTACGTCGAAGGGGAGGACGTAAATATATGCAAAGTGCACACGGATCTGAATGTAGTAGACCCGCTGACTAAACCTCTTCCAGGGGCAAAGCATGATCAACACCAGAACTGTATGGGTGTTAGATTTATTACAATGTAATTCGCATGATGATGTGAGGACTAGATTATTGACTCTAGTGCAAGTGGGAGACTGTTGGAATTATGCCCTAAAGGCAATAATAAAAATAGTTATTATTATAATTCCTGTATCAAGATAATCGTTTATTATCCATGCTATAATTGTATTGAATGAAGACCCATTTACATGTGTGGATACATAGACAAAACACTGTCCCTAGCAAGCCTCTAGTTGGCTAGCCAGTTGATCAACGATAGTCAGTGTCTTCTGATTATGAACAAGGTGTTGTTGCTTGATAACTGGATCACGTCATTACGAGAATCACGTGATGGACTAGACCCAAACTAATAGACGTAGCATGTTGATCGTGTCATTTTATTGCTACTGTTTTCTGCGTGTCAAGTATTTATTCCTATGACCATGAGATCATATAACTTACTAACACCGGAGGAATACTTTGTGTGTATCAAACGTCGCAACGTAACTGGGTGACTATAAAGATGCTCTACAGGTATCTCCGAAGGTGTTCGTTAAGTTAGTATGGATCGAGACTGGGATTTGTCACTCCGTGTGACGGAGAGGTATCTCGGAGCCCACTCGGTAATACAACATCACACACAAGCCTTGCACGCAATGTGACTTAGTGTAAGTTGCGGGATCTTGTATTACGGAACCAGTAAAGAGACTTGCCGGTAAACGAGATTCAAATAGGTATACGGATACTGACGATCGAATCTCGGTCAAGTAACAAACCGAAGGACAAAGGGAATGACATACGGGATTATATGAATCCTTGACACTGAGGTTCAAACTATAAGATCTTCGTAGAATATGTAGGATCCAATATGGGCATCCAGGTCCCGCTATTGGATATTGACCGAGGAGTCTCTCGGGTCATGTCTGCATAGTTCTCGAACCCGCAGGGTCTGCACACTTAAGGTTCCACGTTGTTTTATGCGTATTTGAGTTATATGGTTGGTTACCGAATGTTGTTCGGAGTCGCGGATGAGATCACGGATGAGGGTTTCCGGAATGGTCCGAAAACAAAGATTGATATATAGGATGACCTCATTTGATTACCGGAAGGTTTTCGGAGTTACCGGGAATGTACCGGGAATGACGAATGGGTTCCGGGAGTTCACCGGGGGGGGGGGGACACCCACCCCGGGGAAGCCCATAGGTGTTTGAGGTGCCGCACCAGCCCTTGCTGGGCTGGTGGGACAGCCCAAAAGAGGCCTATGCGCATTGGGAAGAAAATCAAAGAGAAAAAGAAAAAAAAGGAGGAGGTGGGAAAGGGAAGAAGGACTCCACCTTCCAAACCAAGTAGGACTCGGTTTGGGAGGGGAATCCTTCCCGCCTTGGCTCGGCCGACCCCTTGGGGGTTCTTGGACCCCAAGGCAAGGCTCCCCCTCTCTCTCCTATATATAGTGGGGTTTTAGGGCTGATTTGAGACAACTTTGCCACGGCACCCCGACCACATATCTCCACGGTTTTACCTCTAGATCGCGTTTCTGCGGAGCTCGGGCGGAGCCCTGCTGAGACGAGATCATCACCAACCTCTGGAGCGCCGTCACGCTGCCGGAGAACTCTTCTACCTCTCCGTCTCTCTTGCTGGATCAAGAAGGCCGAGATCATCGTCGAGCTGTACGTGTGCTGAACGCGGAAGTGCCGTCCGTTCGGCACTAGATCGTGGGACTGATCGCGGGATAGTTCGCGGGGCGGATCGAGGGACGTGAGGACGTTCCACTACATCAACCGCGTTCACTAACGCTTCTGCTGTACGGTCTACAAGGGTACGTAGATCACCCATCCCTTCTCGTAGATGGACATCACCATGATAGGTCTTCGTGCGCGTAGGAAATTTTTTGTTTCCCATGCGACGTTCCCCAACATTATTTGCCCTATCCATGCCTGGGCATAGCTGCAACTTTAGCCCTACATGAGGCTTCGACTTTCTGTTTTTTGCTTTTTACCCACTTTACCCCCCCTAGTGAGGAGCGTAGGTATCCCTTCCTTTATCGTTACGGAGGTGGTCTTCTTCACCATTAGCGTACCGATTGGCGATCTACATGGCCCAACTAAGGGAAATTCCCCATCCTGACTGAACTTCATGATGAGCTCACGGTACCGAGTGCCTGCCTTGAAGGTGCAGACGACGTGGTGCGCCATCATGTTCTCCACATTGTTGTACTGAGTGGTCCAAAGCTGAATGTACTCATAGAGAGTCTCATTGCTCTTCTAGACGAAGTGCTACAGGTCAGTCAGACCGCGTGGGTACTTGTATGTGCCCTTGAATGTCTTGTCGAACACTCAGACACGGTGAATGCTGCTGGTGGGTACCTTGTTTAGTCACACTCTTGCTGACTCCTCCATCATGAGGGGAAGGTGTTTCATGGCGACGAATTCATCACTGCCGACGTTCTGGATGGCCACTTGGTAATCTTCGAGCCAAGTTTCTGGCTTTGACTCGCCGTTGAACTTGCCGATCCCTATTGCCAACTTGTAGTTGGAGGGAATCTCAGACTCATGGATGTGCATGCTGAAGTACTCTAGGCTGGAGACGCCTCAACCACCCAGATACTCCCTGCCAGCTCGGGATCGGTTACCATGCCCTAAGCAATGATGGACCTTGCATTGAGCAGGGGAGCATGGAGGTCGTCCTCTCTTGTGGAACCCCAGCTTAGAGAGCCCGGAACACTCCATAATCTAGCCCAGAGATTAAGTCTTCTGGAATATGACACTGCTTGGCAAATAACAAATAAACTCTTTATTACAAATGATATGGATAAAATGGTTCCTCCATCACAATGAATTATATCTGCAAGGAGACACTATGCCTTCTCAGGTAGCTCTATGATAGCAGCAGAACAAGTTGAAGCGGTGGAATAACTTCTAGCAACGGAACAATGATGATGGCGATGGACTCGACTCCGCAGGGACTCTGGCTGGAATTCTTACCCTATCTTGCAAATAGGATAAGCAAGCAGCCATGGCATGACCTACAAACTGGCAAGACACAGTAGGTGGTTACATTGAATGTACTCACAAGCTCATGGCAGCCAAAGCAATCAAGACAAACAATAGCATGTGATTTACAGGTTTAAGCAATGATGAACATGATATCACTAGGATAATATACGATGAGTATGGAATGAACATACAGAAATTTTGATATGAAACATGTTTAAACTATCATGATCCAACCTACTCTGATCAGGGTTATCTTGTAACCACCATATGTCTGAACTTACCGTCATGTACATCACATGATAAACTCAGGAGCACATCAAGCTTGGTATTAACAATACCATAGTGATCATCACATAATCACAAGGAGATTGATCTTTACACAGAATCATCACATGACATCATAAACCTCAACCAACTTCGGTATCCACGGCACCACGGTGATCCTCTCATGACAACATAAAGATCAACCAACTTCTTTCCTTATCGAACCAGGGTTGTTTATTATTCGGGTTATTATTAGTGTTGACTCATAGTGTGAACTACTATGAACTGGGCCCATATTCGCGAGCGTGACTATCGATATATTATTCACACTCTGCGAGGTTAGTACATTGTACCCACATGATGGAACCTCAAGCCTCGTTCTCCCGTTCGGGTGGACCAGCGGCGTTCCATCAGAACCAATCTATTGCATGACACTCTCCCGGCCACTCCGATAAACTCCCCTTTGGGCTAAGTCATGTGTGGCCCCGATGCCACTTTGGACATCCAACGGACACCATCGTGGCAAAACAAAAATGGTCCCAAATGGGGACAATGGTACCATTCAACAACAATGGTCACACAAGCCTTATGGCCATCTACCTGATCAGGGTAGTGCGTGGACATAACCCTCCCTAGTTCAAGAAACTAGTGAGAGGCATGGAAATAGAGCAGATTAAGGCCTTCCCATACACGCAAGTGCGGCTGCACTAACCATATTGACTCGATGGCACTATGACTCAGCCAATAGGTTTCAAGTTCAATTTATATCCGATTAAACTTCTAAAGTAATGAGCTGAGTCATAATAAAAATAACATGATGAAATGACAATGCATGTGAGCATGACATAAGCATTAACATGGATGGACAATATAACCATTTAATATGTGAAGCATTAGCATCATCAATACTAAAGCACTTAGTCTACTGGATGCATATGAACATGGCATAGCGATGATCATGCATATCACATGTACTTTTCATAACTGACCCTAATCGTGCATCATATGAACACTACTATCACCAACATGTAATGATAACAAGCATGACATATGAGAATAGTACTACCAAGTAGTCACATAACTAACAGGGTCCACAAGCACAAAGCAAGAAGATGAACATGAACCCATGAGCATACAGAAATACGAGTAGAGGAAACAACTATAAAATATTTAAGTAGAAAACTATGGCTACTGCAAGACCATCATGCAAGTGGCTGTCGTGGCTTGCCTGGGAATGAACGATTCACCGGGAGGAAGTGCAAGGAACTTGCAGAACGATTTGTCGGAAAAGTTTCTCTCCCATAGGGGGATGAACAAGGGCAAGGGAAAAATGATCGTTTTTAGTATGACACAACATAGTGAAAATGGTACCAACAGGACAGGCTTGACGAGATGAGAATGTGGGCTTTGGAATCACCTAATTCAGAGTTACGATTAAAAATATATGGTTGTTCATGCGTTAGTGTATAAACAAATAAAAATTTGTGCTTTTGCGTTACTAATGGGTGAACTCCCACTATTTAACCACTTAGGCGCGTGCATCTGAAACAGAGAAAATGCATTTAAGCCAGTACACTTTCTCTACAAAGAAAACGCACAAACGCAAAGGCACTTCCACTTATCCACTTCAGCGACTAGGTCATCGTCCTTTCTGCTAACTTGCGGGACCCGCGAAGAGGTGGGGCCTGTTGTTATACCATCTTCTTCCTCCCGTCGGTTTCCCACGAGATAGAGGAGGGGTGAGGCCACGGTGATGGCATCGCTGGCCCCGGTGGCACCGGCCACCTCCAATATAGCTAGGACGACCAGAGTACTCGCAGTGGAGTGTCGCATCGGGTAGGCCCAGCATGGGTTGCAGGGGAGGGCTGAGGTATCAGCCGTGGCAAATGACAGGGGCGTGCTCCACTGGGGGTTGCCGGCGCCTCCGGTCATCTCCTGCAGCGCTCCGCCCATGGGTGAGCACATCACGGATTGACACTTCCTCCTATGTAGAATTAGCCACCGAAGAGGACTAGGGCGACGAAGTCGAGGGTGCTGGTGTACAAGGCCCTCGTCCGGACTTGGGTACGAGGATGCCAGTGGTATAGTGACGAATAAAACATGTGGGAAGGCTCGTTGGACCACGGGGATCTTCTGGTGGTGGAAAAACGGGAAGAAGAGGTTTGGTTTCATCGAATTTGAGGTGAGGATGGCGACAAATGAAGATGCAATGGTAGACATGGGGGGCTCCGAAGCTTGGGGAAAGGGGTTGAAGGATCTTCGGCTTGCAAGAGAGCTCGGGCGTGCTATAAATAGCATCAGGGAGAGCTTGGGAAGGCTCTCGGCGATCTTGGGCAACAATCCATGTAGGAGGCAGGACAACCTTGTCACGGATGTAGCCAGAGTACCGCATTGGAGGTGACGTGAGAGGGGGAGAGGGGTCTAGTGCAAAGGCGAGGCCAAGACGGAGCTGCTAGACATGGCTAGGTGTCGAGGTCTCAAAGAAACAGACGAGCGGGAGGGGTCCAACTGCCATAGCGTGGACACGGGCATGCCGGATGCGTAGTCACCGCATGAACACGACGGTGACACGTGCTCTTATTAACCAAACATTGTTTGGGCGATTGTTCATTCACAAGTGAGTGCCAAAGTGCAAATGAACAAGCACATGGACTCAACATGTGACCACTATTTGCTAGAAGACAATAGAACAATAACGTGTTTCTAGCTTACTCACGAAGATTGGTCTAGAGAAAGATGTTCATATTTTGTAGTGGGTGATCAATCACTAAGATGATCATCTATGCAAATTTTCAGTTCAATAGGATGAAGCTAGATAGCCCTCGCTGTACAATGTACCCGAGTGAACAGAAATGCAAAATCTGAAGTACCACTAACATTCTTGATTGGGTTGAGCTGAAATTTCGGGAAGATGAGCTATTTGGGCATATGGATGCACTTTAAAAATTTCATACCATTGGGATACACCAAAATGGTGCTTCCTTCACAATACACCTCCCTAGACAAAAACTAAGAAAAAATATAGAGAAAGATGGGCGCAAAGAAATGGTCCGAAATTTGGTGGACACAAGCTCTATGGGTAGGAGCGTGTCCTAGTAATTTTTTAGCTATTATGAACCAATATAAAATATAGTTGCTTCACAAACTGAAAATCCGACCAGAAACTAAGATTTGATGTTCAGCTCACAAACTAAAAATCTGACCAAAAACTAATGATGATCAAATCTTGAGAAGAGATGTAATTTGAGTATCTAGAGGTCTTGTAAAAAATTCAAATCATTTGGATCATCCTAGCTAGTACCTACTTCACAAAGTTCCTTTCTGAATAGAAACTCTGAAAAATTAGCTCACTAATATTTACAAGGCAAATGATGTTGAATATTGGCATGATGCCCTCATATGAATTAGAGAAGGTATATCCTTGAATTATTTTTGAACTTTACACGGAAGATTTTTGACATATTTGCGGAAGATATGACCCAAACAATTTATGGGAATTATTTGGGAATTTTGGGAGAGCTAGAAATATAGGTTGCTTCAAAACCTAGAGCAAACAGGGTGATTCCTTTAATAGAAAAATGAATATTCCCAAGAAAACGAATATGGCTTAGGGATAAGATGGAAATGACATGGTCTTGGGAAGGTTTTGAGGATGACAAGCCCCTTTGGAGAGTGGGATGAGACGATCTTCCCAAATTTCTAGACCACATAGCCACGGAAAATAATTTTCAAATAAAATCTAAAAGAAATTCTAAAGAAAAAACAAAGGGACAAAATCCAGAATGTGACATATCCATAGGCCTTATGCCGATTGGGTCTTCGTTGGTCGTCATCGTAGGACCACCAGCTGTCGTAGGATTGTTGTCCGAGGAAACCACCCCTTAGAGGGGGTGTCTCACTTCGGATGTGTTCATCGGGCCTCTGATCTTTGTACTCTCTCTAGGAGGAGGACGAGTTCTTTGATGCCTTCCGGGTGCAAGTGGGCTATTTACCGACTGCACTCCGTCCGCACGGATTTACATGTCGTGGACGCGGTTGTGCGACCGCGACACTTCAGATTTTGCTCCACGGCTGTCTTCAGAAGCGGCTGAATATGCCGAATGCCTTCCCGAGCTGCAGAATAGGACGAATGAATGGAGTCAACAATCAGCCAAGTTCTGCAGCGTGGTGCACATCACGTGATAGTTGCGCGGGTGGTCATTCAGAAACAACTTCCTGCGATTTCAATTGGAGTTGAGTTGCTCCCTAGCCACGCAGCTTTTGAGTGACTGTTGGGGTCCCTCGAGCCGGCCGTGCTCAACCAAAGTGGCTTGAAGCATGGCCTCCAAGGCCATCTCCTCCCAGGTAGCCCCGATGATGGGGGTGAGCAAAACTTGATTATTCCTTCGGCTCAGATCTTCCCGTTGCCCCCCGAGTGATGGGCTAGGGAACGTATTCATCAGTGTTGATGTTGTCGCAGCCGCCTCCATCTCACCCACGGGAGTTGTCCATAGAGTACCCAGAAGGTCCCCTGGTCGTGTCGTCCATCAAAATCTCCACAACATGTTCGCTGCTCTCGCACTCGTACTCATGAAAGGAGTCGTAGCACGATGAAGAGAACAAAGTGAGGGTGGGCCCGTTGGAGTCAGGCATGGCCAACTGTTCGGCCTTGGCCTCAAGTGACACAACATGCTTGATCCAGCGCTCAAGCCGCGAGCGCCCAGAGCGCTTGCAACGGACCGCAGTAGGATGAAGGGGAGCCAAATGATACAGAAACGACGGCTCTGGAAGAAGTACTCCACACGGCGCAGCGCTGAACTGAGCCATGCCATGGGCGGGCAGTGCATTTGTATCCAACGGTGCTTCCTACGGCCATGCTGAATCATCGGTTATGAAGCTGAGGGAACATAACAGGATCTGTCAGCCGAGTGTCATCATGATGACCGGAAAATTTGAACCTCCACCTGCGTCAGAATTTGCTAAACATGCACCCCCAATGTGGGTGTCAACTATCAAGGGAACGAGCATGCCAATAGTACCAGGGAATTGGTGTACTAAAGAATGGGGTCCTTAGTTCCCCTAACTTAGGCATGGGTAGCCGCGGCGCCCAGACAACAACTCCTTGCCGGGCTCACTCCGAGCCCCGAGGAAAACCGAGACCAAGGCTGAGCCAGGACGGCAATACTCGCACCAGCCTACGTAGACGTCTGCTCATGGCTCCCGCCAAGATCCCAGCCCGCCGAGCCACCGCTTCACCTCTATAGGGGGCTGATTGGCTACATCAGCCGAGGTTTCAAGCAGGCAGGCAGGTAGAGATGGCCGGGGCATGTGGTGGTGGCAGCGGGCGCATCCCACACGCAATGACACGTGTCATGGGGCGTGGCAATAGGATATAGAGACAGCTGGGCAGAATTTCGAGAGAGAGAGACAACCCTTGCCGGGAAACGCCGTCCACGCACCACCTCATCATGCATTTAATGTGTCGGTTCCACTCCATTAGAATTAGTTATTGCGCACTACCTACTCTGGAAAGCGGTCCCGTCACTACAGTACGCACTCTACAATCAGTAAAAAGACCATTTTGGCCACTATGGTAACCACTTTATCCTATAAAAGGAGGTCTATGGCCACCAAAACAAGGGTGGACACCCCGTTTAATCACACGCGTAGTAGAGGCCTCGAGCATCCTTTTCAGGCCACAACGTGTCGGTGATAATAGGCCGACACCTATGGGGATCAATGTGATACCCTTGTGATTGTAGGGCGGGGAAAGGCAATGTCAAGAACAGACCTAACGATCAACACTCGGCTAGCCTTTTAACCCCGGTTCGGGCCGCTTACGCGTAAAACCCTACGTCCTCCTCGTATGATCGTATTAAGCGTTCTTTCGTTGTTTGTTACAGTGATGGTAACCGTCTTCATGGCCAATCTTCAGTGAGTCTAACCCCTTGTGAATGAGCTAAGGGCCTCCTTTTATAGGCGAAGGGGTCACCTACAGTGCTCGATGGTAGGTTCACGAGATGTTACAGTGAACCTACAGTGGTGCTTATCTATCTACCGCTGTCAGGTGCATTAAATGCACGTCTTGTCCATGCCAGCTAAGTGCTGGTGAAGACATGTGTCCAGGTGTTTCGACACGTGGATGCCCCGCTGGTGCATGCGGAATGCGCTGGAACTCGGGGGCGGTGATACTGTGGCAAGGGCGGTCGCCCTCTAGGGCCTTCCCACGTCATCCCGACAAGGGTTCTTGTCAGGGCCTTGGAGCTTCGTCCCGGCAAGGGAGCTTGCCGGGGGCTTCGGTTGTCTTCCCGGTGAGGGAGGCTCGCCGGGGGCTTGGCTTGGTGTGTTCATCACGTCCATTAAACGGACGCGACCATGGGTGTCTTCCTGGCAAGACAAGCTTGTCGGGGCCTTGTGTAAGTGCATCTAGTGCCCCTTAGTGATTTTGGTGGTTTGAAGACTTATAGGTTAAGTATCTAATGTGTTTGTGAGTGTACACATGATCTATAAGTCATTGAGGAGTTTGAGATATTTGAAGAATATGGACCCCTAAAATTATATGTCTTCAGTTGAAGAAATTGGTGTGAAGCTGAAGAAATGAATCGTGGGGAATCTGCGATGAAATTGATATTCCTCATGAAGATACTGATATTGAGAAGACCGGTGGTTCCTGAAGAAAATCATTTTGAAGAATTTGAAGCATGAAGATTTACACTTTCTGTTTTACTTTCTTCGCATTTGAGTAAAAGGAACACTGTACTGTTAAAGGGGGTCGAAGTTACACTATGGAATGAATTTCCTCATGATGCTCAACCCAAGCCTAATCCTATCAAAAGCCTCAATTGAGGAATATGAGTGACATGAGGACTCTCACAGTTGAGGGTTCCGACCGTTTCGATAACCACGCCAAGTCACTGGTCTTATCCACTCCAACGGTCATATTATTTAAGGGCATTAGTGTCAAATCATGTCGGGATGCTCCCAGGCTATAAATAGCCACCCCCACAACCACTAGCTGGTTGGCTGCTCCGTTAGAAACTGACACTTGTCATAAGAGCAACCCAAATTCCTCAGAGTCTTCGAGAGTAATTCATCAGTGAGGAAATACACCACCCACCGAAACCACAAACCAAACCTAGTGATTGAGCATCACTGAAGAAGTTGTTCCTGTGCGGGACTGAAGCCTTTTACCTTTGAGGACCGTGCATCCTCCAGACGGTTAGGCGTCATGGTCTAGAGCTTTCCAGCAGTCAATTGTGGATCGCCGGGTGACCAAGTTTGTGAGGGTTTGGAAGTCTGCCCTGAAGACTTACCACGAGTGTTGGGCGAGGACTGTGTGTCCTTAGCTCAAGGAGAATACGGTAGGGACTGTGTGTCCCGGGACTGGGTGTCCTTTGGTTTCAATAGCAAGCCACTCCAAACCAGATGTACAACTGTCACAGCAGTTGGAACTGGGTCATCAACGACTGTCTTCACTGAGAAACGGGTTCTAATTCCTCAACTCTTTACTTTCCCTGTATTATGTGTTGATGACTTTCATTGTGACTGTTTGAAGAATTTGCTGAAGACTTTCTCTGAATTTCCTCAACCCCAAATTCTTCACAATAGTTAATCCTCATGTGTATTCTGCGTGCCTGCTTACTGTGCAATCTGTTTTCACATTCTTCACTCTGAAATACAGCTGTTGTGAACGTTTGCACGTCTGATCCTCTACTGTTTCCGCTGTAAGTTAGTCATCAGTGAGGAATTTCCTCAAAAGGAATTTCCTCACTGATGAAATTCTAAAAATCTCCTATTCACCCCCCTATAGTCGATATAACGCACTTTCACCTTGGATATCTTGGGGGTGTGTCTTGTCTGGACTCTGCCACGCCCTGCTGTGAGGGGCTCTTTGCGCCCGTGCACAAGTCTAGGGCACTAGAGACCCCAGTCTTTAGTGCACCGACAGGAGCCCCCAGGCCTGGGCCACACACGCGCGCGGAGTGTTGTTGGGCCACGCCCAAAGAGGTGCGTGGGCCTTCATGGATGGATCTGCTGGCGGTTGCCTTTCCCCATGCCGCGCATTGATCGTGCGGGGTGGGGACTTGTGCGTGCAGTGATCGAGGCGGCTACGAGCGTGGGGAACCGTTGGTGGATTAGGCAAAGGATCGGCGTGTGTCCCCATAAGAAGGGGAAATACGAGCCCTCCTGCTAGATCTTCCTCACGCCACCCTTTCCTCCCTGCTGTTCCGCCCCGGGTGACATCGTCCTTCTTGCGTCGTCGCCATGGTGCCGAAGACCTCCGGTGGAAAGGGCGCTACTTCGGAGAAGGAGTTGGAGAGGCTGCGGAAGAAGCACGCTATCTTCCCCAAAGGCCTTGAAGAGTCGCTACTAGATCATGTGGGCGGCCGAGACGAAAGCCCATCCGGCCACCGAGGTGCTCCCCGGGACGGGAAGCGGGGGGCTAGACCAATTCCCCTTCTTTGCCGACTATTTCTTCTTCGGGCTTTGCCTGCCATTCTCAGAGTTCTTCCTTGACCTCATGAACACTTATGGCTTCCGTCTCCTCGACTTTACGCCAAATGCAGTGTCGTCCATGTCTATCTTTGTGCAACTCTACGAGAACTTCGTTGGGATTACCCCCAACATAGCTCTCTTCCGCCACTTCTTCACTCCTCGCATCCAGGGCGGGGAGGCCCTTTCGGGCTCCATCTCCTGGGTCCCAAGGACTGGACCAAGGAGGCGCACCTGGGAGGTACCCTTCATGAGAAGTGGGATGAGTGGCGGGGGAAGTGGTGCTGGATTCGTCCGGAGGGATATCCGCCCTGCTGCGAGCCGAGGACCTCTAGAATCGGGTCCCAGGGAGACGGCTGGAGCGATCTGTCCCCTGACGATGATAAGCTGTCTATCGCCACCACCAGGATCCTGTGCCACAGAGCCGCGGGGTTGACGATGGAGATGGTGGCTGCTGACTTCTTCCGCAGGTGCATCGCCCCCTCCAGTACAGCGGAGGGAGGCCAGCCTCGGCCTTCGGAAATGCGGCGGATGTCATGCGGTTGCGTCCGGGGGTGGACAACAACCTGACGGTCATGGAGCTCGGTTACTTTTGTCAGAAGTTGTTCAGTTCTGAGCTGAAGATCCGGCTGCCGCACGAGGTCCTCCCGCTGTGCAACAGCTTGGCCCTGAGCATCCTCATGTTGATGATGCTGGATTGCGATGCCCATGGCGTGGTCGCCACCTGGCTGGAGCCCACGATAGAGGTGGTCTGGTCGTTCTTCGATGGGTTGTCGTAGGCCCGCCTCCGGGAAGAAAAATGCCTCGTTCGCGACACCACTGCCGCAGAGGAGGCGCACATCGCCCGCCGTATGAAGGACCATACCCTTTCCCTTGGGGCTGGGCGCGCGGGCTCCCAAGGCAGGGGAGCGAATGGCGGAGAGGCGCCACCACGGGCGAAGCTTGCCGGGGGTTCTGGTAGTTCGGCTGTCGGCACTTGTCCAGAAGAACGGATGGCTGCCGCCGGGATGCTGGAGAGGGAGGAGGAGAGGGAGGAGTGCTTGGCCTGTTGGAAGCCCAAGCGAGTGTTCCATCGCACGGGCTCCAATATCCCTGTCTGGCAAAGTCCTCCTGCCGCGCTCGTCAAATGTATGAGGGTGGTGCACCCTTCGAAGGATGCCGGGGCGGAGGTGGATTATGATATCTTGATCTTGAGCTCGGAGGAGGAGGACGACGAGTAAGAGTTCAATCCTCCGACCCCTCCCCTCATTCTTGTTTGCTTGGTATTCTTGCTGACTTGGTACCGTTTCTTGTTCGCACCGACACCCAAACGCTGGCCCAAAGGTCGGCGAAGAGGGCTAGGGTGTCTGCCACCGATGGGCCGTCGGCGGGAGCGGACATCCCGGCTGGCGGGGTGTCTTCGACAAGCCCCAAGCGCACGGCCTAGAGCGATCCCTCGGAGGATGTCGACACGTCGGCTGGCAAGGGGCCCCCGGCAGACACCATAGAGCCAAGCGGCGACGATCCCTTGGCGGATGCTTTGGAACCGAGCGGCGGCGATCCCTTGGTGGACGCTCCGGAAGCTTCGTCGGTGCCTGCGGTCACCCTTTTGCCCAACCCACGGCAGAGCCCCCAGCATGCACCGCCTGAGCTTGTGGTGCTCGAGGACGAGCCCCCGGCAATGGACGTTTCCGGGGAGGTGGCAGCTACCATCCACCAGCAGGAGGATGGTGAGCGCCTTTCCCAATTCGAGTCTTGAATTTTCTTCTTGATTATCTTGTCTAATCTCAGTCATTCCTCCATTTTTCCTGCCCTGCAGATCCTTCTCCCATGGTGGATATGGACGTCGATGCCGTGGTTATGGAGGTCGCCCGTGAACCGGCGGCTGAGGCCTCCGACGCCATGGCGCGCGATGCCACACACGAGGAGCGTGAGCAGGAGCAAGATATCAAGGAGCCTGCAGAGGGGCCTGTTGAGACCCGAAGGCGCGTGCCGATGATTCTCCACCTGCCGAGGGCGGGAAGACCGCCAAGGGTGAAAAATCCCACTCCACCGGTGGGGAGGCATGCGGTGATCAGCCCACTAGTCCCGAGGACATCCCGGGCAGCGCATACCTTCGCGCCGAAGCGGGAATCTTCGTCGTCCCACCGGGGGCGGAGCGATCGAGGGCCTTGGAGGAGGGGGAGAACGTCGAAGCGGAGGTCTCCGCCGGCATTGGCCCTGACGCCTTTGTGGGGCTGGAGACCGGCGGTGGAATGCTCAGCGAGGAGCATCTCTTCCTCTCCATGAGAGATCACGTCGGCCAGCTCCAAGCCTTGTACTGCGTTAGGAAGGAGAAGCTGGACTCTCGGGAGGCATTTGAGAAGCGTTTCAAAGAAACGCGAGCTCATTTCGACGAGGCATACAAGGCGCTGCAGGCTCATCGCGAGAAACTGAAGGCCGAGGATCAAGCGCTCAGCCTTCGATCGGAAGACGTACGGAAGGGGGAGGAAGAGTCTCGGCGCCGATCCGCAGCTGAGGAAGCCCACCTCACCAACATCCGGATCGGCCTAGAAGATCATGAGAAGGAGCTCGCTGCCCGTGAGAAGGTGCTCAACGAGGGGCTCCGTGCCAAGGGCAAGCAGGTCGAGAAAGTGGTGGCGCAACGTACTCAGGAGCTGGCGGACTAGTTCAAGAGCGACCTCGACGCCCGGGCTTCGGAATACGCCGGCAAGCTCCAGGAGATCACCAATCGAGCGTCTTCCGCCCAAGTCGCCAAGGATGGGCTCACCGGGATGGGGAAAGAGCTCGAGGAAGAGCTCGATGTCCTTCGCAACAAGGTATTGGTGCTTTCTTCTGCAAGGGACAAGGCCCTCGCCAGCTTGGAGGGCGCCGATGCCGCTGATACTGACAAGGCCACCCAGCTCCGCAGCACCAATGCCTCCTTGGACGCCATGCAGGCTAAGTTGGCCTCCACGGAGGAGGCACTCAAGGAGGGAGTTGCCCGGGAGGAGGATCTGGCTCGGAAGCTCCAGGTCTCGGCGAAACTGCTTGATGCTGCTTCTGTCGACCATGGCAAGTACGTGAAGGTCGTCAAGTTGTGGACAGGGCGCCTTGTTAACGCTGTGTCTGACATCGTTGATCAGCTGGCCACCATGGACCTTGAAGGCCCCGGCTATGCTCCTTCTCCGGAGGCTCCTCCGAGCATCAACTTGTCCCTGTTCTTCGAGAGTCTGACAGACGCTCTGAAGCGTCTTCAGGTCGAAGAGACGACGCGGTTGGCGGGCGAGGCCTGGCGGCTGTGCCGGAACGTCCTCCTCAAAGTGCTTACCATGCTAGCATATAGGAACCCCGACCTGAATCTCTCCATGGTATGCCTTCCGAAGGAAGTGGACCCCAAGCCCTTTGAAGAGAAGGTCATGCCTATCATTGACAATGTTAAAAGGGTGCAAGTTCCACGTTGGGACTAGCCTTCGTGTCCTTTGTTATTGTAATCTATCCTTTAAACACAATCTTTGCTATTTGTAGCATACTCAGTACTCTGTTTGGGAGAGTAGTGCCGCCTTTCCTCTATCGCCTCTTTCCCTCTTTCCTTCGATACTTTGCTGGGAGCCATCACTGTCGGCAGGATTTTTAACTTTCTTCCGGGCCTCATTGTGGGCCGCCGAGCTTGCTTTTTACAAAAGACGTGTGCTGGACAAGCCACCTTGATTGTTGAGCGTGCTTCGAGGCGACTTTTCGGAGGCTAGTGACCGCGATCCCCCGGTGCACATGTTTTTCCGTTTGAGAGAAATTGAGGGTGTTTCAGAGAGGAGAGGAGTGTACTCGCCCAACGGCTTACCCATCAACTTACTCAGAGTGTCCTCAACTTTCCTGCCGGCTGCGTTTATTTCTTTTAGCTTTAGTGGATTATCTTGGCACTTGTTGCTGCTGTGGGCGTCGCCACTATCTTCTGTTGTGGGCATCCCCACTAACTTCAGTGGGCGTCCCCACTATCCCCCCCGACAAACTTGTGCGCAGGGGTTATACCTGTTTTCCAAAGGAAAGAATAGGGGGGAAATATCTACTCGGGCTATGGTTCCCTTGTTAGCTAATGCGTTTCACAAAGTCATAGATGCATGCATCTTTTCTATCATGAGGATGTATATGATTATGTGGAACGCTATGCTTTATTTGACTACGCTCGGGGTCTTCGCGTGGCTTTGTACAAAGGACTATATGCAGCTTCGGCAAGACTTGTACAAAAGGTGTTCTCCGGTTGAACCGACAACCTCTTCCTACGGGTAGAACTTTCAAAGATGCTCTATGTTCCAGGAGTTGCTCACCGGTAAGCCATCTTCGGTCTCCACGAGTACAACGCCGGGCCTGGTGACTCGCACTACCCGATATGGGCCTTCCCACTTTGGCGTCAACTTGTTGGTATTCTTGGCCGACTGAACGTGCCTAAGAACAAGGTCGCCTTCCTCGAAACTTCTGGCTCGTACCTTGTGGATATGATAGCGGCGCAAGGCTTGCTGGTTGCGAGAGGCTCGCACAGCTGCCTGAATTCGGGTCTCCTCGAGGAGCACTGCGTCATCTGAACGCAATTGCTCTTGCTCCAGCTCATCATAAGCGAGCACCCGAGGTGAACCATAAGTGAGTTCCATGGGAAGAACTGCTTCTGCCCCGTAGACCAGGGAGAAGGATATCTAGCCGGTGGCTCAATTTGGCGTCATTCTGATCGACCAAAGAACCGCCGGAAGTTCATCAATCCAGCGCCTCCCATGTTCGCGTAGCTTGTCGAAAGTTCTAGTCTTGAGCCCGTGTAGTACCTCGGCATTTTCTCTTTCGGCTTGATTGTTGCTCCTTGGGTGAGCGACGGAAGCGAAGCATATTTTTCTGCCGAGGTCTTGGGAATATTGCATGAAGATGCGGCTCGTGAACTGGGTGCCATTGTCGGTGATGACCCTATTCGGGATACCGAAGCGACATACTATCCCCTTGAAGAACTTGGCAGCTGACTGCGCAGTTACCCTTCTCGATGGCTCCACTTCTGGCCACTTTGTGAACTCTTCGATTGCGACATACAAGTATTCAAAGCCCCCGGCAGCGTGGGTAAAGGGAACGAGGATATCGAACCCCCAGACGGAGAACGACCACGAGAGAGGGATTGTTTGGATAGCTTGCGTTGGCTGATGAAGCTTTCTTGAGTGGAACTGGTATGCTTGACACTTGGTTACTAGTGCAGTTGCATCCTGGAGGGCTGTGGGCCAGAAAGAACCTTGTCGAAACGCCTTGCCGGCAAGAGCCCTCGACCCTATGTGTGGTCCACATATCCCTCCATGAATTTCGGCCAACAGCTCCAGTCCTTCCTCCTGGGGAATGCACTTTAGCTTCACACCGTTCAGTCGTCTCTTGTAGAGGGCATCATCCACAAATTGGTACATGCTTGACTGGCGAGAAACTTTTTCTGCTTCTTCGGGTTCCTCAAGAAATTCCCCGATTTGGAGGTATCGGACTATGTGATGCGCCCACGCCGGAGGGTGTGGCTCGACGGTGAGGATCAATGGCATGTCTTCTGCCGGGGTGGGATCCCCCCGGCAGGTTTGCTTCTGGTCGAGCAGCTTCTTCCATGACAGGGTCCTTACCGGGGTTCCTCGGAAGGTTTGTCGTGAGGTACTTGCCGGAGTTGAGCTTCTTCCTCTTGTCTGGCTTGGTTGATGGTGCCATGGAGGGTCGAGTCAGACGTAGCACGAAAGTCCCTGGCTCCACAGGGAGTTTAAGTGTTGCACGCTTCAACAGGTCATCTGTGATGGTGTTTTCGGCACGAGGTACGTGCTCCATCTGTAGACCGTCAAAGCGCTCTTCCAACTTTCTCACTTCCTCCACGTAGGCTTCCATCAATGGGCTTTGATAATCTTGTTGACTTGCCAGATTACTAGCTAGGAGTCACCTTTGATGATGACCTTTGGAATCCCAAGATCCACTGCGACTCTGAGCCCCACAAGCAGTCCTTCACATTCTGCGGTATTGTTGGTTGACTTCTCTTGGGGAAAATACATTTGGATCACATACTTGAGATGCTCCCAGGTAGGCGCGACCAGCAGCACGCTAGCCCCGGCGGCATGGAGGGAGAACGCTCCATCAAAGTACATGACGAACTCTTGAGTTGATTCCTTCCCCGGGAGGGTTGATTCTGGTATTTCTTCGTCCGGCGTTGCGGTCCATTTTGCAATGAACTCTGCCAAGGCCCTGCTCTGTATGTTCGAGGAACTCTCAAACTTGAGGCCGAAGCTAGACAATTCCAACGCCCACTCTACTATCCTGCCGGTTGCGTCTAGGTTCCGCAGAACCCTCTGCAGCGGGAAGCGAGTGACGACGGCAACCCCATGTGCTTGCAAGTAGTGGCGCAACTTCCTTGAGTCCATGAGGAGGCCAAAAGCAATTTCTGCACCCCGGAATATCTCGTTTTGGCCCCTAGTAGGAGGGAGCTCACGAAATAGACCGGCTGTTGCACTAATTTCTTCTTTTGCACGGGTCTGTTGGTTGGCGAGGGCTTCCCTTGGTCTTTCTCTGCCATAGCGGGGAGATCTTGCTGGCCATCACGCGCATCATCGTCGGGTGGCCTTGCCATTGTCGGAGCTTCATCATCTTCCTCCCTTTGCACCACTAAAGCAGCCCTGACCACCTGGTTGGTTGCTGCCAGATACAAGAGCAATGGCTCTTGGGGTCTAGGGGCCACCAGCACGGGTGCGGAGGAGAGGTATTTGTTCAGGTCTTCTAGTGCCACTTCCACCTCAGGGGTCCACTTCATCGGTCCCACCTTCTTCAGGATTTTGAAGAAAGGCAGGGCGCATTCAGCGGACTTGGAGATGAATCAGCTCAGGGCAGATACACATCCGGCTAGGCGTCGCACATCCTTGACGCGCTTCGGTGACTCAATCTGTTCGATGTCCTTGATCTTGTCGGGATTGGCTTCGATCCCTCGTTGGGTCACGAAGAACCTGAGAAGCTTGCCAGACGGGACGCCGAAGACACATTTCTCGGGCTTGAGCTTGAGGTTGATTTTGCGTAGATTGGCAAATGTTTCTTCCAAGTTTGACACAAGGGTGGATCTGTCCTTGGTTTTGACCACTATGTCATCCATATAGGGTTCTAAATTCCTATGGAGTTGGGGTTCAAAACCGATTTGGATCACACTTGCGAAAGTCGAGCCGACTTTCTTCAACCCAAAGGGCATCCTTGCGAAAGTCGAATGCGGTCTTCTCCTCATCTTCCTCGGGCATGTAGAGCTGGTGATAACCGGAGTAGGCATCGAGGAAGGATAGTAGGTCACAACCGGCGGTGGAGTCGATGATCTAGTCGATGCCCGGCAAGGGGAAGGGATCTTTGGGACAAGCTTTATTAACGTCGGTGAAGTCAATACAAAACCGCCATTTCCCGCTTGCCTTGTGTACAACGACTGGATTGGCCAACCACGTGGGATGGATGACCCCTCTGACCAGGACGGCTGCTTCCAGCTTCTTGACTTCTTCGGCAATGAACTTCGGCCGTTCCAGGGCCTGTTTCCTCACTTTCTTATTGACTGGCCACGCGTGTGGACAGACGGCAAGGTGGTGCTGAATCACCTCCCTGGGAACGCCGGGAATATCTGACGGTTGCCGGGAAAACACATCAAGATTTTCCCGCAGGAAGGCGATGAGCGCCTTTCCTATTTGTTGTCGAGGGTGGAACTGATGGTGAAAGTTCCTCCCGAGCCGTCTTCCCTAGCTGGCACCTTATTGGTCTCAGGGGGAGCGGCCTTGGACCTTTTGCTTCGTGTGGTGGAGCTCTCAGGTACGTCCTTGCCGGTAGCACAACACTCTAACGAGGTGCGCTTGCCGCGACTGACGCGGGAAGCTCCCTCGTCGTCCTTCTTTTCCCATGGGGTCCTCTCCGGGGTCGACGCGAAAGGGACCTTGGCGACGGGTGCTGCCACGGCCTCCCGTAAGAGGCGGTCCATGCGTCGGAGCGCATAGTTCTTGTAAGTGCGGACGACAATCACGCCGACCGGGTCAGGCATCTTCAGGGTACTATAGGCGTAGTGTGAGGCCGCCAAGCACTTGGCCAATGCTGGATGCACCAGGATCCCATTGTATGCGAATGGGTTATCGGCAATGTCGAAGACGACCTTCTCCATTCGGTAGGTCTGGTCGCTGCCGAAAGTCGCCAGCAACGTGATCTTCCCCTTGGGTTGGATCTTCCCGGGATTGATTCCTTGGAACGCGCATGTGTCCTCACGGTCTTCACCGGGGATCTACAACTTATGGATTACATCGGGGGAAATGAGGTTCAAGCCAGACCCTCCATCCACCAGCATTTTCGTCACTCTGAGGTTGCAGATTCTCGGTGATACCAACAATGGCAGGCATCCGACCGCAGTAACGCATTGTGGGTGGTCCTCAGAGTCGAAAATGATTGGCGTGTGCGACCACCTAAGGTACTTACGGGCGCCAATGGAGGGCTCTGCCGCAATCACTTCACGCGCCCACTTATTGAGCTAGCGGTGGGAAGAATGCAGCGAGGCACCTCCTTCAAGGCACATCATGTCCGCTGCCCTCTGGAATTCATGGTTTCTAGAGTCATCGTCGGGGCAGTCTTCATCATCCTCCTCCTCTGTCTTCTCTCGTGGTTGCGTGGGCCTTGCTTTCTTGCCCTCGAACTTGCAGGGCGGCTCCATTGGGCGCCCTTCTTCCCGCCAGACGCTTCGCCACCTTGCTCAGCCTTCTCTTTGTCACGCCTTTGGTAATCGGCTCGATGCCTTTTGGCAAGTTGTTCGACTTGACGGCAGTGCTGGAGGTCGTGGCCCTTGGTGCGGTGGATCTTGCAGTACTGGGCGCCGGAGCCAACCGGTTTATCGCGACCGCCAAGGCCTGGCAAGGGACGCACCCGGCGGCATCCTTGCCATGGGCCTCGAATTTCACCTTCTTGGCGGAGTCGGCATCGTCGGTCGCCTCAACGGCAAACACGGTCTTGCCGTTCCGCTTCTTGTTGCGCCGCTTTCCCCTCTTGGCGGGGACGTCGGCGTCTTTGTCTTTGGAGTCGGCTTCAACACTAGTGTTTTCGCCGGGAAGCCTCCTCCCTTCTTCTGCACATGCGCATCTATCCGCCAGTGCGTTAAGTTCGGTGACATCACAGACTTTGTTCATCGCGAGCTCTTCACGCATCTTCCGATTGCGCACGTTCTGGTGGAACACTCTGATGACGGCGGCTGGGTGGACGTCTGGGATGTTGTGCTGGATGCGGTTGAACCTCTCGATGTACTTGCGTAGGGGCTCACCCTACTTCTGGGGGATGATGTGCAAGTCACTTTCCAGACCAGGAGCTCTATGGCTGCTAGTAAAGGCGCCAACAAAGTCCTGGCACAATTCCTTCCAAGAGGAGATGGAGTTCTTAGGGAGGTGCATCAACCATGACCTGACGTTGGGTGTGAGCACCAACGGGATGTTGTTGGCTAGTATCTTCTCGTCTCGCCCCCCGGCAGCGTGCACCGCGATGGTGTAGATGCCGAGGAACTCCGACGGATGGGTCCTGCCATCGTACTTTTCCGGGATCTCTGGCTTGAAAGTATGGGAGCTGGGCCACTCGACACGCCGTAATTCGTGGGTAAACGCTGGACAACCTACCTCGTAGGGTAGGTCACCAGGGTACCCCGAAATTGGTGCGCCACTTGCAGTCCCAGCGCGCATATCTGATTGACGGCGCGTCTCGCGCCTCCGCTCAATGAGGGTGCGAACGTCTTCCTCGCGCCGCTCGCGGAGAATGTCTCGCTGATCGCGGCGGTGGCAGGGGTCTGAAGACCCGGTCGAGTCGTCACAGACGATGACCCATTCCCGCCGCCGTGGAGGAGAGTGCACGGTGGCGGTGGGAGCCCCCGTGTTCTCGGATAGGTCCCAAGCGTGTTTGCTCCAGGACCGTTTCGACGTCCCTGCCTGCCATGGCTGGTCTCAATCGGCGACTATGAGGAGGCTTTGGATGGTGGCCCTCAACTCCCTTTGCTTGTCCACCGGTGGAAGGAAATCGAGGATTAGATGGGCCCGCTTCAGTGCTTCTGCCGTTCTGGGCGGCAGCGAGATGCGCGAAGACCTCAGGGACTCTCACTTCTAACCGTGTTAGAAGGAGCTCTCTGTTGGCCACGCGGTGGCTCGCCAGCCTGAGGCGCTGCAGAGCGGGTTCGCCTACTCGGCGTACCTCGAGAACGGGGTCCGGGGGTCCCCCTAGCTGGGGGCAGATCGCCGCCCTCCTTGGGCGATCCTTCCTGCGTGGCCTGAGAAGGCCGCGACGCGTGAGCTCGCGTGGGCGCCCTGAAGGGCGTCGGTGTGTCCTTGGACGTGGTCGCGTCGTCGGTTGGTCGCGCGGCTGTGTCCTTTGACGTACCAGGGAGGGGATGATCGCCGCGGCCGCTAGTGACACCAATCGCCAAGGTTTACTCTCCAGAATGCTGCGGAAGCTCGGGGCTTCGCCTTCTTGTCCTGCGCCCGCACCTTCTCCTGCCCCCGCCGGGGCCGGAGGATCGGGTACGTGAGCGTTGGTCGCCGGAGCGCCCCTCCCCTTGGGGTCCATGGCGACGAAGAAGAGGAGGTGCACTGAAGGCTAGGTCAAGTTAACATAATCTCCCCCCTACCTGGCGCGCCAAAGATGTTGGCGATGCTGGGTCGACACCTATGGGGATTAACGTGATACCATTGTGATCGTAGGGCGGGGAAAGGCAACGTCAAGAGCAGACCTAATGATAAACACCCGACAAGCCTTTTTACCTAGGTTCGGGCTGCTTATGCATAAAACCCTACGTCCTGCTCGTCTGATCGTATAAAGCGTTCTTTCGTTGTTCGTTACAGTGATGGTAACCGTCTTCCTGGCTAATGTTCAGAGAGTTTAACCCCTTGTAAATGAGATAAGGGCCTCCTTTTATAGGCGAAGGGGTCACCTACAGTGCTCGATGGTAGGTTCACAAGATGTTACAGTGAACCTACAGCGGTGCTTATCTATCTACCGCTGTCAGGTGCATTAAATGCACGTCTTGTCCATGTCATCTAAATGCTGGTGAAGACATGTGTCCAGGTGTTTCGACACCTGGTTGCCCCGCTGGCGCATGCAGAATGTGCTGGAGCTCGGGGGGGGTGATACTGTGGCAAGGGCGATCGCCCTCTAGTGCCTTGCCACGTCATCCTGGCAAGGGTGCTTGCCAGGGCCTTGGTGCTTCGTCCCAGCAAGGGAGTTTGCCGGGGGCTTCGGTTGTCTTCCCGGGGAGGGAGGCTCGCGGGGGGCTTCTTGGTTTGTTCATCACGTCCATTAAACGGACGCAGCCTTGGGTGTCTTCCCGGCAAGACAGGCTTGCCGGGGCCTTGGATATCTTGGGGGTGTGTCTTGTGTGAACTCTGCCATGCCCTGCCGTCAGGGGCTCTTCGCACCCGTGCACAAGTCTGGGGCACTAGAGACCCCAGTCTTTCGTGCACCGACACAACGCTCATGTACTCTTCCTACCTAATCAACAACCACCAACAACAGGACGCGGGATTTTATGCTCCCGAGTATCCCGAACCTTTATGAACCCCTTTGCGTGTGACCTTGCCGACTGATGCCCTGCGTGCACCGAGACCCCCGTGCAGAGCCATAAAACAGGCCTCCCATGTCCCATAGATCATCACATATTCGTTTGAGGGAGTCCTGGACTAAGGGGTCCTCGGATGGTCGGCTCATCTCTTAGAGGCCGGCCTAATGGGCCATATTATTGAAGACCAGACTGCATGATGACCTCATGTTCAAGAAGGAAAGCTCCAAAGACTGGCGTGTCGTCCAAGTTGAGTAGGCTAGATCGGCGCATCTGTCCCCGGCTAGAGGTCGGTTGTATGTAACCCGAGGAACCCTTGGTGCATATATAAACCAGAGGGTTTCATCCACATAGGCAAGTTGACTCATCTAGGGTTTTTAGCTCATACGATCTGGAGGTAGATCAACTCTGTAATCCTCACACACATCAATACAATAAAGCATGACATAGGGTTTTACCTCCTCAAGAGAGCTTGAACCTGGGTAAACATTGTCCCCTTCGTCCCGTGTAAGCCATCGTTCCAAGGTCCATAGCTCGGGACGCCCTACTCGAGATCTGCCGGTAATGACACCAACATTGGTGCTTTCTTTGAGAGTTCCCATATAGGTTTCCAGGAACGATTGCTAGCACGCTTAGCCATCCGAGAAGAGATCCGCAACAAGGACTTCTTCGTTCCCACATAGATCTTCGTGTTTGGAAGCATCGTTCTGCATGCCGATCCGGCCAACCACCTTGGCCAGGTCGAAAGTTTCACCCCCGGTCAGGAAGTAAGGTTCAGGAGCCTCGAATTCACCACCGACCCCCAGGGAGATATTGTGTCAACAAGCCTCCTAGATCCTTTCGTGGAGCCTACAAGCCCCGGTGCCTTGACTTTAGAAGATGTGGATCCCAACTACCAGGGCGACTGTGACCCTTGGCCGACCTTAGAGCCTGATGTGGTTGATATGCCCAGATTCGGCTCAACCAAACACAGCTCGGGAACGTCCTCAAATGACCTTGGTGCATCAGTGTCGCCGGCCAATCCCAAGCACTCAAACGGTGTGGACCCCACCAAGAGTCTGTTACTACACGAGCTACTCGACAGGATCCAATTTGTGGGCATGATCGTCGACTGATCTCCGGTCTATGATCGAGTCCGGCTTATATTCGACAATAGGGAAATTCACGTCCCACCCATTACGCATTTGGTTACCACCATCGAGTCCCCAGCTAAGCGCTCTCCACACCAACTACCGTAAGTAACGATGTTCTACATCCCGGCTACCGATCACCCGCACTCCTCCAATAATCCAAAACCCGTATCTCCTCCCGAGATAAACTCGGGGCCAGTGTCCAGTCCGCCACACGACCCTCACAAAACCCAAGCGTGACGTGCTAAACCCCACTAGAGCACAGGACGCGATCGCCAAAGGCTCGGACTCACATCTCATGGGAACATGAAATTTCATACCACCCACCACCCAACACGATCATCCCTCGGAAAAAGCGGAATGGTTCGGATTACTAGACCCCTACAAGGTAATACACCGGCCAGGGGAATTGATACACCACTTTTGGGCCGGATTCCTCCTCACCAAGGATAGGGCAGAGTGACACAGTGAGCAGGAGATAATCAATGCCTTCAAGCATGGTTGCCATGATGAGGGCATTCTCAACGCCCTTGCCCGTTGCCTAATCCAAACTTTCGCTGAGCTATCAAACCTGGTGCTAAAATATTGCGCCATGGAAAGCACTTGACAAATATAACAAATTTGCATGGAGCCTAGACATATTGAGGAAAACAGAGGAACCCAAAGAAGGCGCACACCCCAATTTACGGGGACGATTACCTCCAGGCCCATAGAAAAGAAGGAACAAAACACGGACAAGAGACAGATCAGTCCTCGACGTACTACTGGACCAGCCTTGCCACATACACTCGGCCCCGCCTATCACAAGCTCCACCCACAGCCTCCGAGTATGTTGGGTCGTCAAGCATGTTGCAAAAAGTGGAGAAGACTTTCTCAAGGCCCCACTTACGGAGGAGCGGTCGGGAACGCCACCGGATAGCAATGGGGAGATCCGAACGATATATGAAACATTTTTCTTGAAAATCAAAGAAAGAGAGCTCTTCAAGAGCTCCATCAAGTCCACCATGTAACGGTAGCAAACCCATGGACGGACACACCAATTACTTCCAACAAGGATGACCAGCCGGTCAACAGCACAGTCCGAGCACCAGCCACCCTTATAACAGCCCCAGTGCACAACCTTCCCTTTTTGTAGTATTTCCTTGTATGGTACCTTCCAAGTTTGGCTTGATGAGTTGAATAAGAGTTTGAGTTTGGCTTCTTCACTTGTTGCATCATGGCATCATATCATCTCATTATGTGTTTTGTGTTCCATTTAATTGTTGGTTGTGTGGAGTGCTATGTGGCTTGTGTCGTGTGGTTGAATGTGTAGTGGGATCCAACTATTCTTCTCTTCAGAACCCTGTTTCACCAAATATTGCAAACCCCTTCTCTTCCCAATTATTATAACCTGTGTTAAAAGTATCTCGTTTGCTCAATTATAAATGTTGGATCTCCCCTAGATATTTTTTTTGTTTACTACAAGTGCTACTTTGTTTGGGTGGGGCTTAATTCTGTTGGTTCTGATTATACCAGAGCCTTTTGGTAATTATAGCCATTTATTTTAATTGCTCTAAAAACTCCCAAACCAATTTATAAAATGGAGGCCAATTTTGTGAGTTCCAAGATTTTTTTCTTTTTCTCAAACTCTTTTCAAACAGGGGGCTTCAGTATTTTCTGTTTCTGTTTTAATTTAAAAGAAGAAAAAATCCCATCTGGGGTTTTGGAGATGCAGCAACAGCTTTGGAAGCCCACCTCGTCCTCCTCTCCATTCTCCTCGCGAGGCCCATCCCATCTCAACACAGACTCACTTCCGCCTCCTTTCCAGCGTGGAGAGCCGCAACCCCACCTGCTAGTGACCCGCAGCCCGCCGTCCTCCTCCCTCCTTTCTAGGTCCTCCTCAAAGAGAGGGCGAGCGGCAGCCCCCGCCATGGCCATGGTGGCGAGAGGAAGTGAGTCGCCCTGGCTATTTAAGGCGTGTTCGGAAACCTTCCACTCCGCTAGTCCGCTCCAGGAGCGGGTGGAGCTGCTGTTCAAAACTGTGGAGCTCGCCAATAGGCACTCCTCAGATTCTTGAATTACAGGGAGCCGGTGGATTGCCGAACAGCCCCTTAAAGCCCTCGGTGTCCGCACCATGCTAGGGTTCCTCCAAGCCGCCACCAGTCGCCTCTCTTCCCTCCTCCTCCTCTTTTTCGTGTAGAAATAGAGCCGATTGCCGTGGTCGTAGCTAGGGGCTCGTCGTCGCTACCGCGCTAGGAAGCTTCTTCGTCGACACCAGCGGTGCCAGGAGCTGCGCCATTGCCATCTGGTTCCATTCCCGTGGAGTGGACGCGCCGGGATCCTCTCCAACATGCTGTCCCCGTCGTCCCCTTCGTACTCGTCTCCGGCAAGCAGAAGAGGAAGAAGTTGCACACCGTCATCCCCATCGTCGCTGTCGTATGATCTATGACGTTTGTACCCCTCTATAAGTAGCCTCCTCGCCGCCCCTTTTGGATCGCCTCTGTTGCGTTAGATAGCCATCTTTGCCTTCGCAGATCACCGCCGTTGTGGTTCTGTCGCAACAAGATTGGTAGCAATAAGTGCAGTAGCAGCCCTAACAGCAGCAGCAGCTTCCTCTGTAGTAGCAGCCGCAACACCCCATGTTGTAGCCATTCAGCGCCAGCAACATTGCTTTGCCGTGGCCCCGTTGTCGCCGATGAGTGTCTCTGACGCAGAGAGGTAGAGAGGGCCCGATTATGTTAACCTTGCTGCATCCCCTACCTGACGAGTAATCCATCCATAGCCCAGTGGCAAGCGAGCCACATACCACAACCGCAAACGCGGGTTCGATCCCCCCTTCCCTTTTATTGTTGTTTTTACTCCCGTGTTCTAGCAGTCACATTTGCGTAGCCCAATGGTGGGTGTTGTGAGTTCCACCAGGGAGGTTGTGGGTTCATTCCCCTCTCCCCCTGGTACTTTTGTGGTGTATTTTCTGTGCACTGTAGTTAGTGAGTGAAAGTAGAAGACAAATCATATGTCTGTTAACTCCCCTGTTCTAGCAGTCACCTTTGCGTAGCCCATTGGTGGGTGTCGTGAGTTCCACCAGGGAGGTTGTGGGTTCTTTCCCCTCTCCCCCTTGTACTTCTATGGTGTATTTTCTGTGCACTGTAGTTAGTGAGTGAAAGTAAGCCATAGGGCCGACATGTCATGCACTAGGGGCCCTGGTGTCTATGCCAGCGGGACCCCCTGCAGATAATTTTTGTTGTTTTTTTATATGTGTGTGGATAATTCCGTAGTTGGACTATTTCCAGATCTGGGCAATGCCAATATGCCATATTCCATTTAGGGTTGTGATGTGACTTATAAGTCAAATATAGTTTGGAGTGATTTTGCTTTTCTGTTTTCTGGTAGATTTATACTTGTGCTTCTACTAGTGTGATATATGATTTTGGGGTAGAAAAATCCAAGGAATCCAATAGTGGAATTGGATTTCACTTTTGAGCAAGTTTGCAAAAATGTCATTTTTGTCATCACATGACATTTTGTCATTTTTGTAGGATTATTTCCGTGCATGCTATCAAGTTGGTCTCAACATGAAAATGCTTGAATTTTTTGTATACAAGACCATATTAATTTTGGTTGGCATGATACTCTTGTACATAAGTGGATCCCTTGTTGTTTTCAAGTGTAGAAACTATTGCTGCTTGCATAGCTAGGAATATTTTTAAGTGTCGTTACTGTTATTTTCTTTCCCTGTTGTGAGCATGGTTCCCATGAATGTGTTGATCCTTGGTAGTTCCACGAATGGAAGGAATTGCAGTGGTTGAACCCCTCTACAACTTGGTGCCACAAGTTTGTTCATAGGACTTTGCATCATAGTTTATTCCCTTGTCAAAGTTGCTATTCTGTTGAAAATGAAGCAACTTCTATGATTTTCACGAAGTGTGAGATTCTGCTATTATTTTCATGCCCTGTTGATTTGATGCTAGTAAGTTTTATTTAGGATTTTAGCCCAAGCAATAAACTAGTGAATGTTTGTATTTTTATTCCTCTATATCTCTCTTAAATTTCATGCCATGAAGTCTTCAGTAGCTACTTATTTTGTTGCTGTCAAAATGCTTTAGGTTATAAACTGCGAGTCAAAATCTATGATTTTCACCAGGTCCTAAACTGTTATGATTTGTGCTATGTTTAGATCTAGGTTGCCATTGATTCTTGCACCTACTGTTTGATAGCTTTGATTCCATGTCTTGGTTGAAGCCATTGGATGGCTGTAGCTACCATTTTTCTTGTGGGTAAAGTGGTACGATGCTCCTAGTGGGCAGATAGTGTGCTATTTTGTTTTGGCCTTTGTGTGAGTTGTTCTTGATGGAATTGCATGATCTTTAGCTCTATTCCACCTGGAATTTTGTGCTTAGTCTAGTGGCTACATTGGAATTCCATGTGGATGCCCATAGCATCTGGTTTATTGCTGTTTTGCCTCCGTAGGTTTCTGTATCTTGTGTTGTAGTTTCCGATAGTTCTGTAACTCGGTTCACGACGTTCTTTATATGTTTTTGCACAATATTCTCGTGATGCATCTATTCCTGCCATGATCATGCATGTCTAAATAAGTTAACTTGAGGTTCTGTCCTGAATGTTAATTAGTCAAGTAATGCATGAAAGATGACTAGTATAGAAATGCCATTCTTCCTTTAATGCCACACATGCATCATATTGCTTGTAGCATTGTCACTTTCTGGTGTTTATTGGCTGTTTATTTGTTTTGGGTAGCATCATGTGCTGAGAACGAGTTCGAGGATTCTGTTGAGTACATTGTGGAAGATCAAGAGAAGTTCCATTCTAAAGATCTCATAGGCAAGATGATCGTGACCCTGACATCGTTTCTAGCTTTGTTATGTCTAGTTGAATCGTTGCCACCATTACTTATTGTTGCCTACCACATAATAAATAAGCCTCCAAACATTTCCATGAAACCTCTAACCCTTCCCCTCCTAACAAATATTGTTTGGCTAAGTTAGTGCTTGCTCAACCATCATATAACATTGCTAGTTGTGGGTGCAAGCTGGTCCATGTGATAACATGGGGAATTTAATTATCATCTTATTTAAATGCTACTTAATTAATGCACCTATACATTTGGTAAAAGGCGAATTCCTGGACTTCTGCTAGGTGATTTGTTCCGCTTTTGTCGCTTTAGTTTTGGCTACCGGTGTTTTATTCAATAACTGAGCACTCCTAACACGTTTGGGGTTGTTATGAGGAACCCCTTGGTAAATCCTTTAGTCTAAGGCTTGTCTGGCAAGACCCAACTTTGATACTATATTTTCTAACAACTTCAAAATAAAATCATAGGGAATAGCTACCCTTAGGAAACTTAATCAACAACCTAGGCCAGTACTCCTCATGAGTGTTGGTCCAAACTAGAGCATTGTGCGGGGCCAAACCAGGGCAACTTGGGCGATTTCTATGAGGCCACCGAGATTGAGATACGCGGATCTTATCGGGGTCTTCACCACTTTGCACTACAGGAATCAGCTTCTTTGCCGTCTGCCATCACAGACGGCAAAGACCAAATCCCGGACGGCAAAGAGAATACCACAGATGGCAAAGAATCTCACGGCCGGCAAAATTTCTGCGTTAGCCTACGACGGCATCATACCTTCTTTCCCGTATGTCCACCAAAGCGGACGACAAAGCTCTTTGCCGTCAGCTTTCCATAGGAGCAGTTGGCAAAGTGCTCGAGACGGCAGCCGACAGGCGTTGCCTCCGTTAGGGGTTAACGAAGGCTTTGCCGTCTGCCTCCCCCCTTCTTTGCCGTCTGCCTCCCCCTTATTCTTTGCTGTCTGCCTCCTCCTCCCCCTCCACTCTTTGACATCTGCCTCCTCCTCCCCCCTCCTCTGTGACCTATTCTTTGCCGTCTGCCCACCCTGGAGGCAGACGGCAAAGAGCCTATATAGAAACCCCAGGATGCACAACTGGGTGCCATGTGGCACCTTTGCCATCTGCGAGCTGATGGCATAGGTCTTTGCCATCAGCTGTCAGACGACAAAGAGCCCATATAGTACATGTTTTTTTATTTATATTATTTCACAACACACACACATATATATATATATATATATTTGACATCACATTTATATAATTCACCACACATATATGATATATAGTTCACCACACATATACTTGCCAACACACATATATAATTCACCACAAATATATGATATACATATAAATCAATGTACACCCCCATATATCGAAAGAACCAACATACAAAGTATTGCACTATTTATCCATATATACATATACATATAGTTCGACATTGTTCATCAACTCAAATGAAAACTAGATGATATACATATAAAGTTGATCCATCGACATTGTTCAACTCCATGAATGCCAGCTTCCATGCATGTAGTATATCCAATCTGCAAAAATGTGAATAAGAAAGTCAGAAGAAGAACAAAATATGATGTTTTTGAGCTAATTATGTCATTTTAGCGGAAAACAAGTTAAGAATATAATATTCATGAGCTAACCAAGGTTCTTATGCCATTTTTAGCTTATTATGGCATTTTGGAGCTAAATGGGTTAATTATGTCATTGTTGGGGAAATTAAAGCAAGGATAATATGAAAGAGGAGAAGAAAGAGGAGGAGGAGGAGGAGAAGAACAAGAAATCAAGAAGAAGGAGGAGAAGGAGGAGAAGGAGGAGGAGGATAAGGACTAGAAGGTCCTTGGCCTTCTCCTCCTCCTTCTCCTTCTTCTCTTCTTCTTCTTCTTCTTCTTTCTTTTCATTTTTCCTATTTCTTCTCCTCTTCTCCTCTTGTTGGAGCAAAATACCTAATTATGTCTTTTTGGAGCTATATGGGCTAATTATCCCATTTTAGAGGAAAACAAGCTAAGAATATAATATTCATGAGCTAACCAAGGTTCTTATGCCATTTTGAGCTTATTATGGCATTTTGGAGCTAAATGGGCTAATTATGTCATTGTTGGGGAAATTAAAGCAAGGATAATATGAAAGAGCAGAAGAAAGAGGAGGAGGAGGATAAGAAGAATAAATCAAGAAGAAGGAGGAGAAGGAGGAGAACGAGGAGGAGGAGAAGGACTAGAAGGTCCTTGGCCTTCTCCTCCTCCTCCTCCTCCTCCTCCTCCTTCTCCTTCTTCTCTTATTCTTCTTCTTCTTCTTCTTCTTCTTTTTCTTCTTTCTTTTCATTTTTCCTATTTCTACTCCTCTTCTTCTCTTGTTGGAGCTAAATTACCTAATTATGTATTTTTGGAGCTAAATGGGCTAATTATCTCATTTTAGAGGAAAACAAGCTAAGTATATAATATTCATGAGCTAACCAAGGTTCTTATGCCATTTTGAGCTTATTATGGTATTTTGGAGCTAAATGGGTTAATTATGTCATTGTTGGCGAAATTAAAGCAGGGATAATATGAAAGAAGTGAAGAAAGAGGAGGAGGAGGAGAAGAAGAAGAAATCAAGAAGAAGGAGGAGAAGGAGGAGAAGGAGGAGGAGGAGAAGGACTAGAAGGTCCTTGGCCTTCTCCTTCTCGTCCTCCTCCTCCTCCTTTTCCTTCTTCTCTTCTTCTTTTTCTTCTTCTTTCTTTTCATTTTTCCTATTTCTTCTCCTCTTCTCCTCTTATTGGAGCGAAATTACCTAATTATGTCTTTTTGGAGCTATATGGGCTAATTATCCCATTTTAGAGGAAAGTAAGCTAAGAATATAATATTCATGAGCTAACCAAGGTTCTTATGCCATTTTAAGCTTATTATGGCATTTTGGAGCTAAATGGGCTAATTATGTCATTGTTGGGGAAATTAAAGCAAGGATAATATGAAAGAGGAGAAGAAAGAGGAGGAGGAGAAGAAGAAGAAATCAAGAAGAAGGAGGAGAAGGATGAGGAGGACAAGGACTAGAAGGTCCTTGGCCTTCTCCTCCTCCTCCTCCTCCTTCTCTTCTTCTTCTTCTTCTTCTTCTTCTTCTTCTTCTTCTTTCTTTCTTTTCATTTTTCCTATTTCTTCTCCTCTTCTCCTCTTGTTGGAGCTAAATTACCTAATTATGTCCTTTTGGAGCTAAATGGGGTAATTATCCCATTTTAGAGGAAAACAAGCTAATTATATAATATTCATGAGCTAACCAAGGTTCTTATGCCATTTTGAGCTTATTATGGTATTTTGGAGCTAAATGGGCTAATTATGTCATTGTTGGGGAAATGAAAGCAAGGATAATATGAAAGAGGAGAAGAAAGAGGAGGAGGAGGAGAAGAAGAAGAAATCAAGAAGGAGGAGAAGGAGGAGAAGGAGGAGGAGGAGAAGGACTAGAAGGTCCTTGGCCTTCTCCTCCTTCTCCTCCTCCTCCTCCTCCTCCTTCTCTTCTTCTTCTTCCTCTTTCTTTTCATTTTTCCTATTTCTTCTCCTCTTCTTGGAGCTAAATTAGTAAACTATGTCTTTTTGGAGCTAAATGGGCTAATTATCTCATTTTAGAGGAAAACAAGCTAAGTATATAATATTCATGAGCTAACCAAGGTTCTTATGCCATTTTGAGGTTATTATGGCATTTTGGAGCCAAATGGGGTAATTATGTGTTTTTGGGGAAATTAAGGCAAGGATAATATGAAAGAGGAGAAGAAAGAGGAGGAGGAGGAGAAGAAGAAGAAATCAATAAGAAGGAGGAGAAGGAGGAGAAGGAGGAGAAGGAGAAGGACTACAAGGTCCTTGGCCTTCTCCTCCTTCTCCTCCTCCTCCTCCTCCTTCTCCTTCTTCTCTTGTTCTTCTTCTTCTTTCTTTTCATTTTTCCTATTTCTTCTCCTCTTCTTGGAGCTAAATTAGCTAACTATGTCTTTTTGGCGCTAAATGGGCTAATTATCTCATTTTAGAGGAAAACAAGCTAAGTATATAATATTCATGAGCTAACCAAGGTTCTTATGCCATTTTGAGGTTATTATGGCATTTTGGAGCTAAATGGTATAATTATGTCTTTTTGGAGCTAAATGGGCTTACTATGTCATTGTTGGGGAAATTAAGGCAAGGAGAATATGAAAGAGGAGAAGAGAAACTTACCGTAGTGGTCATCAAGGAGAAGAAACACCTTGAGAAGGGTCGTGCGATGTCGCTCGGGAGTTATTCTGCTGAGTAGATATTTTGCAATGTCTCAATTAGCATGATGACACTCAATTATTAATACGAGTTTATAATGAAACTCACCGTGCCAATCAAAGAGAAGACGGGCATCGGCGGAGGGACTT
This sequence comes from Hordeum vulgare subsp. vulgare, assembly GCF_904849725.1. Taxonomy (NCBI): domain Eukaryota; kingdom Viridiplantae; phylum Streptophyta; class Magnoliopsida; order Poales; family Poaceae; genus Hordeum; species Hordeum vulgare. Next base: position 323,129,748 of record NC_058521.1, on the reverse strand, counting down.
GACCGCTCTTCTCGCACAGACCCTGAAGAGTGGGTCGTATTTGTTAGTAATGAAACAGACATTACACACATGATTTGGCTAATGTAAAAAAAACTTACCGGCCAACAACTGTATTGGGTTGCCGTCATGCCGAAGGGATTAAAACCATCCGTGGTGGCCCAGACTCGAAGATTCCTTGGATCTGCCGCTTTATCCTGATGCAATACATCGAAATGTTTCCACGCTTCCCCATCCGATGTGTGTACCATCATCTTATTCCCATCCGCATCTAGTTCGGTTCTTTTGCCCAATTTGTGCCATGTCATCTGTCTGGCGGTCTCTTCGACCATGAAAAGACGTTGAAGTCTTGGTATGATTGGCATATACCGAAGAGCACGAACTGCGATTTTGGTCTGCCTCTTCTCACCCATACCGTTGTCTACCACAAGATACCTTCAAGACTCGCAATTGGGACAATAGTCCAAGTGTGCATACTCCTTCCTAAATAAGACACATCCTTTCTCACATGCATCTATCTTCTCATAGGGCATCTTAAGTACACGAAGTATTTTGTTCGACTGGTACAGGTTTGCAGGCATGACATGGCCTTTGGGTAGGAAGCGTCCAAATAGTGTCATCATCGTGTCGTAGCATTCTCTACCCAAGTTGAGCTGAGCCTTCAGAGCCATCACTTGTGCAATTGCATCCAGCTGACAGAGCTCAGTGTGCTCATGGAGAGGACGTTTTGAAGACTCCAACATTTCATAAAAGGCCTTTGCAGATTCCTCCATCTCATCTTCCGAATCCCGAGCATCATCAAAGTCTTGCACCATGTGTTCGATCCCGGTACCATGCTCGTTCATGCGACGACGGACCAGCTCAGCTCTTGTGCGTTGTATAGACTCACCATGAAATGTCCAGACCGTATAATTAGGCTTAAAACCCCTCCTCTGCAGGTGTTTAATCACTATAGCCTGTGTCGTCTTTTTATAGTTGTTGCATCCAGGACAGGGGCAATAGTTTCTTTCCTGGCCATTTGCGAATGCGGTTTTCACAAATTCCTTTGTTTTTACAAACCATTCTTTCGTCATCTCTTTCTGACTAGGGTGACCGGTATACTGTTGGAATTAAGCCCTAGAGGCAATAATAAATATAGTTATTATTATAATTCCTGTATCAAGATAATCGTTTATTATCCATGCTATAATTGTATTAAATGAAGACTCATTTACATGTGTGGATAAATAGACAAAACACTGTCCCTAGCAAGCCTCTAGTTGGCTAGCCAGTTGATCAAAGATTGTCTGTGTCTTCTGATTATGAACAAGGTGTTGTTGCTTGATAACTGGATCACGTCATTAGGAGAATCACGTGATGGACTAGACCCAAACTAATAGACGTAGCATGTTGATCGTGTCATTTTGTTGCTACTATTTTCTGCGTGTCAAGTATTTGTTCCTAGGACCATGAGATCATACAACTCACTAACACCGGAGGAATACTTTGTGTGTATCAAACGTCACAACGTAACTGGGTGACTATAAAGATGCTCTACAGGTATCTCCGAAGGTGTTAGTTGAGTTAATATGGATCAAGACTGGGATTTGTCACTCCGTGTGACGGAGAGGTATCTCGGAGCCCACTCGGTAATACAACATCACACACAAGCCTTGCAAGCAATGTGACTTAGTGTAAGTTGCGAGATCTTGTATTATGGAACGAGTAAGAGACTTGCCGGTAAACGAGATTGAAATAGGTATGGGGATACTGACGATCGAATCTCGGGCAAGTAACATACCGAAGGACAAAGGGAATGACATACGGGATTATATGAATCCTTGGCACTTAGGTTCAATAGATAAGTTATTCGTAGAATATGTAGGATCCAATATGGGCATCCAGGTCCCGCTATTGGATATTGACCGAGGAGTCTCTCGGGTCATGTCTACATAGTTCTCGAACCCGCAGGGTCTGCACACTTAAGGTTCGACGTTGTTTTATGCGTATTTGAGTTATATGGTTGGTTACCGAATGTTGTTCGGAGTCTCGGATGAGATCACAGACGTCACGAGGGTTTCCGGAATGGTCCGGAAACGAAGATTGATATATAGGATGACCTCATTTGATTACCGGAAGGTTTTCGGAGTTACCGGGAATGTACCGGGAATGACAAATGGGTTCCGGGACTTCCCCGGGGGGGGGGGGGCAACCCACCCCGGGGAAGCCCATAGGCCTTGAGGGTGGCGCACCAGCCCTTAGTGGGCTGGTTGGACAGCCCAAAAAGGGCCCTATGCGCATTGGAAGAAAAATCAAAGAGAAAGAAAAAAAAGGAGGAGGTGGGAAGGGAAGGAAGGACTCCCACCCACCAAACGAAGTCCAACTCGGTTTGGGGGGGGGAGACCTTCCCCCCTTGGCTCGGCCGACCCCCTTGGGGCTCCTTGAGCCCCAAGGCAAGGCCCCCCTCTCCCACCTATATATACGGAGGTTTTAGGGCTGATTTGAGACGACTTTTCCACGGCAGCCCGACCACATACCTCCACGGTTTTTCCTCTAGATCCCGTTTCGGCGGAGCTTGGGCGAGGCCCTGCTGAGACGAGATCATCACCAACCTCCGGAGCGCCGTCACGCTGCCGGAGAACTCTTCTACCTCTCCGTCTCTCTTGCTGGATCAAGAAGGCCGAGATCATCGTCGAGCTGTACGTGTGCTGAATGCGGAGGTGCCGTCCGTTCGGCACTAGATCGTGGGACTGTTCGCGGGATAGTTCGTGGGGCGGATCGAGGATCGTGGGATCAACCGCGTTCACTAACGCTTCTGAAGTACGGTCTACAAGGGTACGTAGATCACTCATCCCCTCTCGTAGATGGACATCACCATGATAGGTCTTCGTGCGCGTAGGAAATTTTTTGTTTCCCATGCGACGTTCCCCAACAGTGGCATCATGAGCTTGGTTCATGCGTAGATGTCTTCTCGCGTAGAACACAAAAGTTTTTGTGAGCGGTGATGTGCGTTTTTCTGCCCTCCTTAGTCTTTTCTTGATTTCGCGGTATCGTTGGATTGAAGCCGCTTGGACCGACATTACTCGTACGCTTACGAGAGACTGGTTTCATCGCTACGAGTAACCCCGTTGCTCAAAGATGACTGGCAAGTGTCGGTTTCTCCAACTTTAGTTGAATTGGATTTGACCAAGGAGGTCCTTGGATGAGGTTAAATAGCAACTCATATATCTCCGTAAGTAAGATGCGATCCTACTAGATACCCGTGGTCACCACGTAAAACATGCAACAACAAAATTAGAGGACGTCTAACTTGTTTTTGCAGGGTATGCTTGTGATGTGATATGGCCAACGATGTGATGTGATATATTGGATGTATGAGATGATCATGTTGTAATAGATAATATCGACTTGCACGTCGATGGTACGGCAACCGGCAGGAGCCATAGGGTTGTCTTTATACTAACGTTTGTGCTTGCAGATGCGTTTACTATTTTGCTAGGATGTAGCTTTAGTAGTAATAGCATGAGTAGCACGACAACCCCGATGGCGACACGTTGATGGAGATCATGGTGCGGCGCCGGTGACAAGAAGATTGTGCCGGTGCTTTGGTGATGGAGATCAAGGAGCACGTGATGATGGCCATATCATGTCACTTATGAATTACATGTGATGTTAATCCTTTTATGCACCTTATTTTGCTTAGAACGACGGTAGCATTATGAGGTGATCTCTCACTAAAATTTCAAGACGAAATTGTGTTCTCCCCGACTGTGCACCGTCGCTACAGTTCGTCGTTTCGAGACACCACGTGATGATCGGGTGTGATAGACTCAACGTTCACATACAACGGGTGCAAAACAGTTGCGCACGTGGAACACCCGGGTTAAGCTTGACGAGCCTAGCATGTGCAGACATGGCCTCGGAACACATGAGACCGGAAGGTCGATCATGAATCATATAGATGGTATGATTAGCATAGGGATGCTTACCACTGAAACTATGCTCAACTCACGTGATGATGGGACTTGATCTAGTGTAAGTGGATCATGAACCACTCAAATGACTAGAGAGATGTACTTTTTGAGTGGAAGTTTAGCGAATAATTTGATGAAGTTAAACTCTAATTATCTTGAACATAGTCTAAGTCCACTTTGAATATATTTGTGTTGTAGATCATGGCTCACGCGACAGTCACCCTGAATTTTAATACGTTCCTAGAGAAAGCTAAGTTGAAAGATGATGGAAGCAACTTTGTAGACTGTGCTCGTAATCTTAAGCTAATCTTACAAGCTGGGAAGAAGGATTATGTCCTTAATGCTGCGCTAGGAGATGAACCACCCGCTACGGCTGATCAGGATGTTAAGAACGCTTGGTTAGCACGTAAGGAGGACTACTCAGTAGTTCAATGTGCAGTCTTGTATGGCTTAGAATCGGGACTTCAACGTCGCTTTGAGCGTCATGGAGCATTTGAGATGTTCCAGGAGTTGAAGTTTATCTTTCAGAAGAATGCCCGGGTCGAGAGGTATGAGACCTCCGATAAATTCTATGCTTGCAAGATGGAGGAAAACTCGTGTGTCAGTGAACATGTGCTCAAAATGTCTCGGTACTCAAACCGTCTAGTTGAGCTGGGGATTGAACTCCCGCATGAGGCTATCACTCACAGAATCCTTCAATCACTGCCGCCAAGCTATAAAGGCTTTGTGTTGAACTACAACATGCAAGGGATGAACAAGTCTCCCGGCGAGTTGTTTGCGATGCTGAAAGTCGCAGAGTCTGAACTCCGTAAAGAGAATCAAGTGTTGATGGTGAATAAGACCACTAGTTTTAAGAGAAACGGCAAAGGCAAGAAGGGTAATTCAAAGAAGAGCGGCAAGCCTGTTGCCAATCCGACGAAGAAACCCAAAGCTGGACCTAAGCCTGAAACAGAGTGTTACTATTGCAAGGGTATGGGTCACTGGAAGCGCAATTGCCCCAAGTATCTGGCTGATAAGAAGGTGGCCAAAGAAAAATCAGGTATATTTGATATACATGTTATTGATGTGTACTTAACCGGCTCTCGTAGTAGTGCCTGGGTATTCGATACCGGTTCTGTTGCTCATATTTGCAACTCGAAACAGGAACTGAGGAATAGACGAAGGCTGGCGAAAGATGAAGTGACGATGCGCGTGGGAAATGGTTCCAAGGTTGATGCAATCGCCGTCGGCACAGTTTCACTTCAGTTACCATCAGGATTAGTTATGAACTTGAATCATTCTTATTTAGTGCCTGCGTTGAGCATGAACATTATATCTGGATCTTGTTTATTGCGAGACGGTTACTCTTTTAAGTCAGAGAATAATGGTCATTCTATTTCTATGAGTAACATCTTTTATGGTCATGCACCCAATGTGAGAGGATTGTTCGCATTGAATCTTGATAGCGATACACACATACATAACATTGAGACCAAAAGAGTTAGAGTTAACAATGACAGCGCCATATTTTTGTGGCACTGCTGCTTAGGTCATATTGGTGTAAAGCGCATGAAGAAACTCCATGCTGATGGACTTTTGGAATCACTTGACTTTGATTCACTTGACACGTGCGAACCATGCCTCATGGGCAAGATGACTAAGACTCCGTTCTCCGGAAAAATGGAGCGTGCAAGTGACTTGTTGGAAATCATACATACCGATGTGTGTGGTCCGATGAGCATGGAGGCACGCGGCGGATATCGTTATTTTCTCACCTTCACTCACGATTTGAGTAGATATGGTTATGTCTACTTGATGAAGCACAAGTCTGAAACATTTGAAAAGTTCAAGCAATTTCAGAGTGAAGTTGAAAATCATCGCAACAAGAAGATCAAGTTCCTACGGTCTGATCGTGGGGGTGAATATCTGAGTTTCGAGTTTGGTGCTCACTTAAGACAATGTGGAATTGTTTCACAGTTGACACCGCCTGGAACACCACAGCGTAATGGTGTGTCCGAACGTCGTAATCGTACTTTATTAGAGATGGTGTGATCTATGATGTCTCTTTCCGATTTGGCGTTATTGTTTTGGGGTTATGCATTAGAAATAGCTGCATTCACTTTAAATAGGGCACCATCAAAATCCGTTGAGACGACACCATACGAACTGTGGTATGGCAAAAGGCCAAAGTTGTCGTTTCTTAAAGTTTGGGGATGTGATGCTTATGTCAAAAAGCTTCAGCCTGAAAAGCTAGAACCCAAAGCGGAAAAGTGCGTCTTCATAGGTTACCCAAAAGAGACAGTTGGGTACACCTTCTTTCTCAAATCCGAGGGCAAAGTGTTTGTTGCTAAAAATGGAGCTTTTCTCGAGAAGGAGTTTCTCTCGAGAGAATTGAGTGGGAGGAAGATAGAACTTGACGAGGTTATCGAACCTCTCATCCCTCTGGATGGTGGCGCAGGGCAAGGGGAAACCTGTGTCGTTGTGACGCCGGTTGAGGAGGAAGTTAATGATGATGATCATGAAACTCCGGTTCAAGTTTCTGTCGATCCACGCAGGTCGACGAGACCATGTGCTGCTCCAGAGTGGTACGGTAATCCCGTCTTGTCAATCATGTTGTTGGACAACAATGAACCTGCAAATTATGAAGAAGCAATGGTGGGCCCAGATTCCAACAAATGGCTAGAAGCCATGAAGTCCGAGATTGGATCCATGTATGAGAACAAAGTGTGGACTTTGGAGGTACTGCCTGAGGGCCGCAAGGCTATTCAGAACAAATGGATCTTTAAGAGGAAGACGGACGCTGATGGCAATGTGACCGTTTATAAAGCTCGACTTGTGGCAAAGGGTTTTTCACAAGTTCAAGGAGTTGACTACGATGAGACATTCTCACCCATAGCGATGCTTAAGTCTGTCAGAATCATGTTAGCAATAGCTGCATTTTTCGATTATGAAATGTGGCAGATGGATGTCAAAACGGCGTTCCTTAACGGTTTCCTTAAGGAAGAATTGTATATGATGCAACCCGAAGGTTTTGTCGATCCTAAGAATGCTAACAAGGTGTGCAAGCTCCAGCGATCCATTTATGGACTGGTGCAAGCATCTCGGAGTTGGAACAAACGCTTTGATGAGGTGATCAAAGCATTTGGGTTTATACAAGTGGTTGGAGAATCTTGTATTTACAAGAAAGTGAGTGGGAGCTCTGTGGCGTTTCTAATATTATATGTGGATGACATATTGCTGATTGGAAACAATGTAGAGTTTTTGGAGAGCATAAAGGATTACTTGAATAAAAGTTTCTCTATGAAGGACCTAGGAGAAGCTGCTTACATTCTAGGCATTAAGATCTATAGGGATAGATCAAAACGCATGATAGGACTTTCACAAACCACATACCTTGATAAAGTTTTGAAGAGGTTCAAAATGGAACAGTCCAAGAAGGGGTTCTTGCCAATTTTACAAGGTACGAGATTGAGTAAGACTCAGTGCCCAGCAACTGATGAAGATAGAGAGCATATGCGTTCCGTCCCCTATGCTTCAGCCATAGGTTCTATCATGTATGCAATGTTGTGCACTAAACCGGACGTTAGCCTGGCCATAAGTATGGCAGGTAGGTTCCAGAGTAATCCAGGAGTGGATCACTGGACAGCGGTCAAGAATATCCTGAAGTACCTGAAAAGGACTAAGGAGATGTTTCTCGTGTATGCAGGTGACGAAGAGCTCGCCGTAAAAGGTTACGTCGATGCAAGCTTTGACACAGATCCGGATGACTCTAAGTCGCAAACCGGATACGTATTTATTCTTAATGGGGGTGCGGTAAGCTGGTGCAGTTCGAATCAAAGCGTCGTAGCAGATTCTACATGTGAAGCGGAGTACATGGCTGCCTCGGAGGCCGCTAAGGAGGGTGTCTGGATGAAGCAATTCATGACGAATCTTGGAGTGGTGCCAAGCGCACTGAATCCAATAACCTTGTTCTGTGACAACACGGGTTCCATTACCTTAGCAAAGGAACCACGGTTTCCCAAGAAGTCCAGACACATAAAACGACGCTTCAACCTCATCCGCGGCTACGTCGAAGGGGAGGACGTGAATATATGCAAAGTGCACACATATCTGAATGTAGCAGACCCGCTGACTAAACCTCTTCCACGGGCTAAGCATGATCAACACCAGAACTGTATGGGTGTTAGATTTATTACAATGTAATTCACATGATGATGTGAGGACTAGATTATTGACTCTAGTGCAACTGGGAGACTGTTCGAATTATGCCCTGGAGGCAATAATAAATATAGTTATTATTATAATTCCTGTATCAAGATAATCGTTTATTATCCATGCTATAATTGTATTGAATGAAGACTCATTTACATGTGTGGATACCTAGACAAAACACTGTCCCTAGCAAGCCTCTAGTTGGCTAGCCAGTTGATCAAAGATAGTCAGTGTCTTCTGATTATGAACAAGGTGTTGTTGCTTGATAACTGGATCACGTCATTAGGAGAATCACGTGATGGACTAGACCCAAACTAATAGACGTAGCATGTTGATCGTGTCATTTTGTTGCTACTATTTTCTGCGTGTCAAGTATTTGTTCCTAGGACCATGAGATCATACAACTCACTAACACCGGAGGAATACTTTGTGTGTATCAAACGTCGCAACATAACTGGGTGACTATAAAGATGCTCTACAGGTATCTCCGAAGGTGTTAGTTGAGTTAATATGGATCAAGACTGGGATTTGTCACTCCGTGTGACGGAGAGGTATCTCGGGGCCCACTCGGTAATACAACATCACACACAAGCCTTGCAAGCAATGTGACTTAGTGTAAGTTGTGGGATCTTGTATTACGGAACGAGTAAAGAGACTTGCCGGTAAACGAGATTGAAATAGGTATGGGGATACTGACGATCGAATCTCGGGCAAGTAACATACCGAAGGACAAAGGGAATGACATACGGGATTATATGAATCCTTGGCACTGAGGTTCAAACGATAAGTTCTTCGTAGAATATGTAGGATCCAATATGGGCATCCAGGTCCCACTATTGGATATTGACTGAGGAGTCTCTCGAGTCATGTCTACATAATTCTCGAACCCGCAGGGTCTGCACACTTAAGGTTCAACGTTGTTTTATGCGTATTTGAGTTATATGGTTGGTTACCGAATGTTGTTCGGAGTCTCGGATGAGATCACAGAGGTCACGAGGGTTTCCGGAATGGTCCGAAAACGAAGATTGATATATAGGATGACCTCATTTGATTACCGGAAGGTTTTCGGTGTTACAGGGAATGTACCGGGAATGACGAATGGGTTCCGGGAGTTCACCGGGGGGGGCAACCCACCACGGGGAAGCCCATAGGCCTTGAGGGTGGCGCACCAGCCCTTAGTGGGCTGGTGGGACAGCCCAAAAAGGGCCCTATGCGCATTGGAAGAAAAATCAAAGAGAAAGAAAAAAAAGGAGGAGGTGGGAAGGGTAGGAAGGACTCCCACCCACCAAACCAAGTCCAACTCGGTTTGGGGGGGGGGAGACCTGCCCCCCTTGGCTCGGCCGACCCCCTTGGGGCTCCTTGAGCCCCAAGGCAAGGCCCCCCCTCTCCCACCTATATATACGGAGGTTTTAGGACTGATTTGAGACGACTTTTCCACGGCAGCCCGACCACATACCTCCACGGTTTTTCCTCGAGATCGCGTTTCTGCGGAGCTCGGGCGGAGCCCTGCTGAGACGAGATCATCACCAACCTCCGTCTCTCTTGCCGGAGAACTCTTCTACCTCTCCGTCTCTCTTGCTGGATCAAGAAGGCCAAGATCATCAGCGAGCTGTACGTGTGCTGAACGCGGAGGTGCCGTCCGTTCGGCACTAGATCATGGGACTGATCGCGGGATAGTTCGCGGGGCGGATCGAGGGACGTGAGGACATTCCACTACATCAACCGCGTTCACTAACGCTTCTGCTGTACGGTCTACAAGGGTACGTAGATCACTCATCCCCTCTCGTAGATGGACATCACCATGATAGGTCTTCGTGCGCGTAGGAAATTTTTTGTTTCCCGTGCGATGTTCCCCAACATATACATCCATGCACGATCACTCATCTTGCGGAGCTACTAAATATAGAAGAAATATATTTATATATAATTTAGCATTTATATTCATCGGTTAATTAGGTTCGCCATTTTTATTACGTCCAGGCAACCTACATGCTAATAGGTAAAGATAGGTCCTAATCCCACCCGAGTATGTGTAGATTGGGTTCGTTTCCCATGCTCTGCTCCGGATCCAACACAAAATTTTGGCAGCACCTCCCCGTTGTTCTCCTGATACACGTCTCCGCAATAAACAGAGAGGATGTGCATCCGGAGAACAACAGGGAGGCACTGATGAAATTCTGCATCGGAACCAGAGCACAGCATACGGGAAAACGAACCCAATCTACACATACTCGGGCTGTCCATGGATAATGTTGGACAATTCGAAAGGATGGCGGTTATAAATATGCAAAGACATGCATATTTATAGATGTCGCCCTTTCGAACGGGAGACGCATACTGGTCACGCATACTGATAAATTAATTTAATTACCTAAATCTAGAAAGTTTCATCCGGAAACCGAGCCACAGTAAATGAAGGGGCGGGGAGGAGATGAAATTTGTACTGACCCACGAATGCAGGGGCGGAGCTCGTACAACGCACGGGCAGGTCTTCGCACAGCAGACCTCACAACGACGAGACAACAATCACATGTAAATCCACCCGATCAACACAAATATTCTAATTATGTCATTTTAGAAGAAAACAAGTTAAGAATATAATATTCATGAGCTAAGCAAGGTTTTTATGCCATTTTGTAGCTGAATGGGCTAATTATCTCATTGTTGGGGAAAATAAGGTGAGGAGAATAAGATAGAGGAGAAGAAAGAGGAGGAGCAGAAGAAGAAGAAGTAATCAAGAAGAAGGAGAAGGAGGAGGAGGAGAAGGTATTCTTCTTCTCTTCTTCTTTTCTTCTTCTTTTCTTCTTCATTTCTTCTTCTCTTCTTATTTTTGTCTTCTCCTCCTCCTCTTCTTCTTCTTCTCCTCCTCTTCTATTCTCCTCCTCCTCCTCCTCCTCTTCTTCTTTCTATTCTTTCTATTAAGCTAACTAACTAACTAACCTAACTAACCAAGCTAACTAAACCTCTCGCTAAACCTAGATAGCACTAAACAGCAAAAAAAACAGAATCTACCACTAAGTAACTAAAAAAGAATCTAGCTACCACTAAATACCAAACAATAAAAAATCAACTTCTTCTTCTTTTTTCTCTTCTTCTCCTTCTTATTTTTTTTCTTATTCTCTTCTTCTCTTCTTCTTCTCTTCTTCTTTACTTCTTCTCCTTCTTATTTTTTCTTCTCTTCTTCTTCTTCTTCTTCTTATTCTTCTTCTCCTTCTTATTTTTTTCTCCTCTTCTTCTTCTTCTTCTTCTTCTTCTTCTTTTTCTTCTCCTCCTCCTCCTCCTCCTCTTCTTCTCCTCCTCCTCCTCCTCCTCTTCTTCTCTTCTCCTCCTCCACCTAACTGACCAAGCTAACTAACTAACCTAACTAAAACTACTAACCTAACTAAATCTATCACTAAAACTACTAACAATAATCTAGCTACCACTAATTAACAAAACAAAACTAAATCTGTAAATTAGCAAAAAAAGAAAAAAAAGGACTCACCGGAGGGGGGCGCCCTGGGAGGAGGAGGGTGCGGCGGTGGAGGAGACGGCGATGGAGGAGGGGGCACAGGGGGCCGGGGAGGAGGAGGGCGCAGGGCGGCCGGGGAGGGCGTAGGGCGGCCGGGGAGGAGGAGGGCGCAGGGCGGCCGGGAATGAGGACGCAGGGCGGCCGGGGAGGAGGATGGTGCAGGTAGGTCGGGGAGGAGGAGTGCGCAAGGCGGCCAGGGAGGAGGAGGGTGCAGGGCGGCCGGGGAGGAGGAGGGCGCAGGGCGGCCGGGGAGAAGGAGGGCACAGGGAGGCCGGAGGAGGGCACGACGGCGGTGGTGGTGTCGGGGGTGACAGAGAGGGTGTCGGTGTAGCCGTTAGGGGGAGAGAGAGGCGCGTGGGGGTGGGGCTAACGGCCGTTAGGGGGGCACTCTCTTTGTGGTCCGCCTCCCGACAGCACAGAGCACTCAGGCAGACGGCAAAGAGAGAGGCCGTTAGGGGGGAGAGAGGGGCTGCGGGGTGGGCCGCCCATGCTCTTTGCCGTTTGCCTGAGTGCTCTTTGCCGTGAGCTGGAAGACGGCAAAGAGCTGGCTGATGGCAAATAGTACCTTTGGCATCAGCCTGCTCTTTGCCATCTAGTTTCTGGTAGCTGATGGCAAAGAGGGTCTTTGCCATCAGCCAGCAAACGGCAAAGAATCAGCAGATGGCAAATAACTGTTTTCCAGTAGTGTTGGGTGGTCTTGCTGGACTTGTCTTACCTTAACGATATATCTTGTGCATTGGGATTTCGGTGACGCTTTGGGTTCTCTCAGAGTTGAGTTTTTCCATTAAGGAATCCGACGAGATCGCGAGTTTTGCGATCGAGGATTTCTATGCGGCCTGTGGTAATTTGTGATGGATTAGTTGGAGCACCCCTGTAGGGTTAAATATTTCAAAAAGCAGTGCCCGCGGTTTTGTGGAAAACATGGAAACTTTGTTAACAACCGTTTCTAGATAACTTGAAGTAACTTAATAAAAACTTGCCAACTGTGTGTGTAACCATGACTGTTTCATTCAGACTTCCTTCTGTGATCGAGGACATGGTGGGGTTATGAATAACGTAAGTAGGTGTTCAGAATCACTTAGTGATTATTCATAGTTCACAAACGTCATGTGTAGACCACTATATCTTTAATTATTGTTCCACGTAAGTTAGCCACAATATATGCTTAGGTTGTTGCAAACTCAAACACATGCCCCATCCTTACCCAACAACTTAGCTAGATTCGATACCAAGGTCATGGGGTTGCGGATTTGTTGTGGCGCACAGATTACTACAACCACCCACAGGTACAGGTGCTCCAGATGGAGATGGTTTCGAGGATACCGAGCTGAAGTGGGAGTTTGACACGGACAGTGGTCATATGTACGTGATGTACCCCGATGACTAAAGGCCCTTGGTCATGATCATGGGCCTATCAAGGCGGGAACATTGCTTTTGTTATTTATCTTGTCCATAGTCGGACCCTTCCTTCTGAGTGATTTGAATAAATGTTGTGTGAATCTTGTACTTGAATTTTTGGCGAGTGTAAGCCAAATCTTATTACCCATCCCTCTTGTATGTATTGCAATATTTACCGTTCTTGATAAACGCTTAGATGCGCCCTTTCCCCTTTTGAGGCCTCACCTCCATATAAGGAAAGAGTCGCATCTTGGACATTGCAAGTTGGTAATCACAACCTTACGAGCATAGGAGCCTTTGGTTGATCGAACCTGGCCGAGTCGAGTCTAGTAAAAATTATTTCTAGTCTTAGTTATATAGGAGAGTAGGTTTATTTTTACTCCTCTGCCCTGCTCTGGTGAGGTTCACGACTTAGGCGATTTTAATTCTACTCCTCTTCTCGCTAAAAAAATTAGGATCATGCAGATATTTTGGAATCTATATGATACCGATGTGATGGAGTTCTCACTTGGTGCCTCCTACTGCGTTGATATTATTCCGGGGAGATGAGCTCCAAGGTATTGTTTTTCACATCGTTATCGTTTAGATTTCTTATTATCTAAGAACGGAGGATGGTTGAAATTGCTTCAATACTAGTAGTGGCGAGATGAGGCCCGCATTCCCAGTACTGGTGAGAGTGTCCGGATGTAGTGCCATACTTAGTATCGTTTTGCTTTCAAGGATCAGAGATAGATGAATTTACGGATCTTCGTAGCTTTGTTTTGAAAAGTTGCGGGAAAGGTGTAGCTGATTACACTGAGTATGTTCCCGGACCCGCAACTGGATTGCACAATCAAATAAGTTTCGGAAGTTATTAGGTGGGATTTCCATTAGTAACTTAGGAGTTCTTTCATTAGATATATGTTGGGAACATACATTTGTTCCAGGCAATTCTAGCTCAAACTTGACGATTGCAAGTGGCTTATGAACCAGATGTTGTCGACAACAATTTTGTGGAAGCATTCTTACTAATTCTAGTTCGAGGTCATTGCTAAGAGTTCTTGTTCAAATATTTATGTCCATTGATTCAGCTTCATCTTTAATTTTTCACCTATGGTCTAATGTTGTTGTCCGTCTCCAGGATGGATAAACCAACTCGACAGGATCCGGGTTGTGAGACTAAGCGTCAAACTCTCCACCACCCCCTCCGCCTCCTCCTCATGAGGCATGGCAAGATGTGATGACTGCAACCAATGCAAACACTCAAATGTTGCTCCAGCTATTGCAAGAAAGTCCTCAAGGCCAGCATGGCAATTTCAACAATGGTGGTCAGTAGTTTGCAACTCCGAATCAATTTCTTACGAATCAGCCGAAGTCTTTCACATCCTGTGACCAGCCATTTGATGAGGATGACTGGCTCCGTGACATGAACAAACACTTTGAGTGCAGTAATGTCAGACCTGGGGACTTCGTCAAGTTTTCGACCTTCCAGCTCAAGGGGCAAGCAGGAGAATGCTGGTAGGAGTTGCAGGATACCACAAGAGACACAGTGATCTATTGGGATGATTTCTGTAGTGACTTGACAACTCATTACATTCCAACTAGCTTTGTGGAAGATATGCATGAGAAGTTCACGCGCTTGAAGCAAGAGAATTTGTCTGTGTACAATTACAATGTTGAGTTCCATAATCTAGCCCGTTATGCAAAGCAAGATGTTCTATATCAGAAGATCAAGATTTATCAGTTTCTTGGTTGTCTGAAGGAAGATTTGTAGTTGTCCCTTGCATTGCACGATCCTCTTGAGTTTGACCAATTCTAATACTTGGCTCTCAGGGTTGAGTCAGCTTTGCTCCAAGTTGAGAACTCAAGGAAGCGTTTCAGAGACTCCACTTCCTCTTCCTCAACTCACGTGGTTCTGAAGCAGCAGAAATATTGGGTTTCTCCTCCTCCTCGGCAGAATCAGCTGTTCAAGCAGTCTGGTGGTCGTGGTTCTTCCCACCCACCAACCCAGTTTTCCACCAGAAGTTTCAACAGCTGAAGTCTGGAGTTCCTCAAGGTCAATTACATCCGCTGTCAGAGGTGACTTGTCAAAAGTGTGGTTAGAAGGGTTACTACTCTAACAAGTGTACTAGTCAGCGGCATCTTCCGCCTCCTCCGCCAATCAGGCCTCCAAGCAATGCAATGGTCAAGGATAATCCCAGGTCAGCAAGGGTGAACATGGTGAATGCAGCTGAAGCAGAAAACTCCTGAGATGTGATAATGGGTAACGTGTCAGTTAATTATATTTCCGCAAAGGTTTTGTTTGATACTCGTGTATCGCATCCATTCATGTCTAGAATGTTCTTCTCGAAGCATGATTTTGGTTCTGAGAATTTGAGAAAAGCTTTGCGTGTTGTTTCACCCGGCTCTCTCATGAGTGCCATCAAGGTGGTTCAAGATGTTTCTGTCAAGATGGGTAGCTATTTCTTTCTAGCTTCTCCAATTGTCCTTGGCAATTCGGATATCCATCTGATTCTTCGCATGGATTTTTTGGCGATGAACAAGGCTTTTATTGATTGTGAAGCCAAAGAAGTCAAGTTGACTCATCCTTCGGAGGACGTGATCAGTTTTGCTGGTCGCGATGAAATGAGTCGTCTCTTTTCCCTCAATGAGAAGGGTGAAATCTCACCCATTTCTCAAGTTCCGGTTGTCTGTGAGTATGAAGATGTCTTTCCAGAATAATTTCTAGGAATGCCTCCTCACCGTCCAGTTGAGTTTGTAATTGAACTCGAACCTGGAACTGAACCGGTCTGCAATTGTCCGTATAAACTTGGTCCCAAAGACCTGAAAGAGTTGAATAAGCAGCTTGATGAGCAATAACGTCTGGGTCTGATCAGACCAAGTTCTTCTCCTTGGGGCTGTGGTTTATTTTTGTCAACAAGAAGGATGGCACAGACCGACTCTGTGTCGATTAGCGTCCATTGAATAAGAAGACAATTAGGAACAAGTATCCACTTCCCAACATCAATGAATTGTTCGAGCAATTGAAAGGGACCCAAATTTTCTCTAAGCTGGATCTTCGGATGTGCTATCATCAGATCGGCATTTGCGAAGAAGATATTCCCACGACTGCTTTCAGGTCAAGCTTTGGCTCTTATAAGTACATAGTGATGTCTTTTGGTCCAGCCAATGCTCCTCCGACTTTCTCTCGGATGATGAATTATATCTTCTCTCCCTTCAAAAATGAATTTGTCTTGGTGTATCTGCATGACATTTTGTTATTTCCTAAAACTGAGGAAGAGCATGAAGAACATCTCCGACTTGAGCTTGATAAGCTACGAGAGCATAAGTTCTATGCTAAGTTTTCCAAATGTGAATTCTAGCTCAAGGAAGTGGTGTACCTTGGACACATCATCTCTGCCGAGGGCATCAAGGTTGACCCTGAGAAGGTCAAGGACATTGTTCAGTGGGAACCTCCTCAGAATGTGAAACAGCTTCAAAGCTTTCTCGGGCTTGGAAACTATTGCAGAAGATTCGTGGAGAACTTCTCCAAGATTCCTAAGCCTCTGTCCAACCCTCTTCAGAAGAGCGTGAAATATGTGTGGACTCGAGAGTGTGAATTGGCATTTAATATAGTCAAGGAGAAGCTCACCTCAACTCCAGTCTTAACTCCTCCTGATGATTCCAAGCCTTTCCAAGTGTTTTTGGATGCCTCTCTCCAAGGTCTGGGTGTGGTTCTGATGCAAGAAAAGAAAGTGGTAGCTTATACCTGGAGGGAATTGAATCCAAGTGAGAAAACTACCCCACTCATGATCTTGAGTTGGCAGAACTGGTCCATGCTTTGATGACTTGGAGACACCTCTTGTCGGGAAGACAGATTGAAGTCTACACCAATCACAAGAGTCTGAAATACATCTTCACTCAACCTAATCTCAATCTTCGGCAAAATTGTTAGGTAGAAATGATACAAGATTATATTCCAAGCATTTACTTTACTCCAGACAAAGCAAATCTCATTGCAGATGCTTTGAGAAGAAAGGCTTACTGCAAGAGTCCCATTCTGAAGCATCTCCAACTTTATCTTTGTGAATCTTTCACGAAGCTCAAGCTTCAAATAGTACCTCAGGGATTTCTTGCTAATCTGCAGATTTCTCCTACGTTAGAAGACCAAGTCCGCCAAGCTCAACTTCTTGATGTTATGGTGAAGAAAGTGAAGATTGGCTAGGCAAAGAGTATTCTAAAATATAAGTGCTTATGTGTTGATGAAAGAGATATCTTGTTCTTTGAGGACCGCCTTGTCGTTCCTAAAGGAGAACTCAGGAAAGTTATCATGGATGAATCCCATATTTCCCTCCTCTGGATACATCTAGCTAACTCGAAGATGTATCAGGATCTGAAGCAGACCTTCTGGTGGACTCGCAAGAAACGTGAAATTGCTCAGTTCGTGAATGAGTGTGATGTTTGTCGCAGAGTGAAGGCCGAACATCAACGTCTAGCAGGTCTTCTCCATCCATTGCCTATACCCGAGTAGAAGTTGGATCATGTGGAGATGGATTTTTTCACTTGGTTTTGTAAGTCCAAGAGAGGCAACGATGACATCTTTGTCGTCATCGACAAGTTGACCAAAGTCCAAGAGAGTCTATCTTGTCAGCTCAGCTGGCAGAGTTGTACACGTAAAGGATAGTCTCTTTGCATGGTGTTCCTATGCTCATTTCTTCAGATCGTGGAAGCATCTTTACATCCAAGTTCTGGGATTCCTTTGAGAATGTGATGGGTACTAAGATCCATTTTAGTATAGCTTTGGATTCTCAGAGAAGTGGTCAAGTGGAGAGAGTGAATCAAATCATTGAAGATATGCTCAGAGCTTGTGTGATATCTTTTCGTAAGAAGTGAGAAGACTGCGTTCCGTTTGCCGAGTACTCATACAACAATAGTTTTCAAGAAAGCTCGGGCAAGGCCCCATCCGAGATTCTATATGGATGGAAGTGTCGTACCCCGCTCAATTGGTATGAGACTGGTGAGCGTCATATTATTGGGAATGACATGATCGCTGAAGCAGAAGATATGGCTTGAAGAGAGTGAGTGCAAGTCCCGCAATAAGTCCATCAAGTTCCTCAAAGTTCAGTGGTCACATCATTCCGATAAAGGAGCCAATTGGGAACGCGAGGACCTCCTCCATTCTGAATACCCAGAGTTCTTCCAGTCCTAGGTCTCGGGTCGAGATCCTCTCATAGCGTGAGGGAGTTGTAACGGCCCCAGTGCACCATCTTCCCTTTTGTAATATTTCCTTGTATGCCACCTTCCATGTTTGGCTTGATGAGTTGAATAAGAGTTTTAGTTTGGCTTCTTCACTTGTTGCATCATGGCACCATATCTGTCGAATTGCGGGCTCTGCAAAACCCTAAAGATTCAAACTCAGGGACATGTATGAAGATCTCTCATTGGCTCGCGTCACCTAGCTCGCTACTCGCTGATAAGGCAAAGAACTCACTCGATGGTGAGGAAGACACGAAACACGGTAGTTTACCTAGGTTCGGGCCGCTGAGAAGCGTAATACCCTACTCCTGCTTTGATGGACTGCCTCTTGTGGAGGTTGGTGGACGAACTAGTACAGTGCTCAAGAGCCTCCGGAGGCTGGGTGGTTTTGTGTGGTGCTAGTGGGTGAATGAATGAATTGGGGGCCCCCTCTATGAAGCAACCCATCCTCTATATATAGTGGTGGCACCAGTTCTCTTCCCTTATCGTTTTGACGGGAAGGGATCCCACAATGGCCAATTTTAAAGGGGAACAGGCGAAGATGCTCCCCCTGCCCACAGGTGGTCTTCGCCTGCAAACTGATTGTCAGCGCAGCAGGGTCGAGTCCAGGGGTTTCGCCCGTCCTGCTGCTGGGTGGTGACGACTTTGTTACACCAGAAGGGAAACCTTTCGAAGATGCCTTGGGAAGCCCGATATGTCCTTGCCCCCTTTGCACTAAAGGGGAAATTGCTCCGCCCTGCTACACGTCATCGTTGACTCCTCAGGCTGGGCCTAGCCTCGGAATATCCTCCACTCCGGAGGTGTCCTGAGGAGGCCACCTACGGGTCTTGAAGTTGCTCAGCCTCGCGAGGCTTGGCCCCTCGCGAGGGCCTTGCCTTGAGGGGTGCCGGGCCTGTTGGTTTTGGTCGATGAAGTGGGCCAGCCCTGGGCCATAGGCAGGCAGGTCTGGGTACCCCCATTCCCAGAATGCCGACAGTAGCCCCCGAGCACAAGGCACGCCTGGGCTGGCCTCCCGACGAAGCCTTGACGACGGCCCAAAGCACCGCGGGCGCTTAACACCTATGGGCCAGGTGTGGCGCACCTCACTCGACTGATGTTGGTTACCCCTTGGCTTTTGTCTCTGCTTGAGTCATCAAGAGTCTGACCTGTTGCGTTGGTCTATTATTGCTTTCCCATCTCCCACCCTCGCTCTTCCTCCTTGGTCTCCAACTCCAACCGGCGTCTCCCAGATCCAACACCATGCTGATCCCTTGCCAGTTCAGCGATGGCGGCTGCTGGCATGCAGAAGCCAGAGGCGCAAGGCCCTGCCCCGGCTCCTCCGCTCCTAGAGTGCGCCCTCTCCAAGGATGTGGATCTTGCCCTCACGCTTCCATAGACTACGGCCGAGTCCAACAAGCACGGGTGGACCCTGATCTGGCCTGGCGCCATAGAGAAGCGACCCGCGTCGAAGGTGCTGTGCCCCTTCTTCCTCCATAGCGTCTTAGCCGGGCTAGTGCAACCTTTCTCCCCGTTCTTCTCCGCCATCTTGGATCACTATGGGATCTGGGCCCTTCACCTCTAGCCCAACTCCATTTTTCTCATGTCCGTCTTTGCTTTGTACTATGAGGCTTTCGTGGGCGTCTGTCCTTCAATAGCCCTCTAACGTCATTTATTCAGCCTGCGCCTCCACGATGGCGCCCATTTGTCGGCGTGCGTCTCCTTCATAGCGGCCCAGAGTGGAAATTTGCTCTTGATGGCCCAGAAGAAGGTCAAAAACTTCAGGCACCGCTGGGTTCTCATGGGTCTCAGGGACGCCAACCCTCGGCTGGAGGAGCCGAAGGAGCTGTCGTAGAAGACTTTTGCATGGACCTCGGTGAAGCTCTCCAACCCTCGTGCCGTGCCCATCCTGGAGCACTTCTCCCGCGACATCAGCGCGAGGAGGCTGACTGGAGGCATGATAGTGAAGGAATTCTTGGCGTGGCGCCTGGCGCCCCTTCAAGCTCACTCCAGGCCCCTGCGGGACTACTGGGCCGGTGACGACGAGCTCAGGCCCTGGTCCCAGGACCTTCCCACCGAGGAGCTGAACATGGCCGTGGCGGTCTTGCTAGGTGTGACCCGTGAGACCTGCCCGAGGCTCTGAGTCTGCTATAATGCCTCGACGACCGGGCCGATCAGATCACCGTGCTGCCTGTCTTTGAGTGGGGGCCTTCCCGGGCGGGGGCTCTAGTCTGGTGGAGGTATCATCGGACGACACCTCCGGTGGGGAAGCCTCGGGGAAGACCGTCAAACACTGCCCTGTGAACGCACCTCCCCTGTCGTAGGCCATCCTTATGCGCGAGCTTGAAGATGATGATGCCACCGGCGAGGATTGTGCAGTGATCTCCTCGCGCCCGACCAGGACATCCAGGAGACCCGCGTCGGCCCCGCGCCCACGCGGTCCGCGTGTGTGCCCGCCCCCCAGAAGTGCCAGGTTGGGTCATCCTTGGCGCATCCCGCCTCCGCCGTTGGAAAGCCTGAGGCGCCGGGCTCGCCCCCCCTCCGTGGGGCTCTATCGCTCCCATCGTCGCGGGGGCGGAGAAGACGAAGTGATGGATCGACCTCGAAGAGTAAGTTACTTTTCTTGGCGTGGCATGCGCGTACGTCGTCCTGGTTTGGCTGATTCCCTATTATACCTGATGTACAGGGGCATTGTCTCGCTGAGGGTGAAGAGAAAGAAGACGGGCGTCAAGCCGAAGGCGACTCCTGACGCACCGCCGCACCCTCCAACGCGTCGCCACCAACTGATGGAAAGGGGGAGGCTCGTGCGGCGACCTCTCAGGCCTAGGTCATCGCGCCCCCCGAGCCCCCGAAGCATCCTGAGGCAGTCGTGGTGACGTCGTTGCCCGAGGGGGAGGCTCTTGAGGGCCCTCAGCCCGCTGATGCACCAATGCTCACATCCTACCGGCAGCCTCCGCAGCCCCCTGTCCTTTGTGACGATGCCTCCCTAATGGCACCACCCGTGGCAGTAGCAGAGGCTCCTCAGGAGGAGATCCCGAAGACTTCGATAAACACCCAGGGCATCCTGAACAACGCCTTCACCACCCTGCGCGAGGTCGCGGTCACGAAGGCGAAGGGTGAGAAGGAGGCCAAGGCCACATGCGCTATGTGTGCGAAGGCGCTGGAGGAAGCCGCGATAGCTCCCAAACGCTTCGAAGGGGCAGAGGCTCGCCTCAAGGCCTCCCAAGCGGAACATACCAAGCTAACCGAGCAGCTTCGCCTGCGGAAGGATGGACTCGCGACCCGTGAGGCCAAGCTCGGCACCCAGGAAGAGGAGCTTTCCTAGGAGGAAAATCGGCTGAGCGCGAAGAAGGCGCGCCTGGACAGGCAGGAGAAGGAGATCGCCTCGAGGAAGACCCTACTTGATGCCAAGGAGGAAGCCCTTGCCGCAGCCAAGAGGAAGGAGGCCCTGGAGCTGGTCGGCTTCCCAGGTGTTGAGCCCAGGCTCCGCATGGCGCTCCGCACCTTCTGTCGGGACGGGTTCGGCGAGCCTATGGCCACCCCGGAGAGCGGCTTCACCATGCTCACGGCGGACCTCATCGTGGCGTTGGAGGGCGCCGTCGTCCAGGTGGACAAGATAGTGGACAGCGAGTGCTGCGACCTCTTCTTTGAGGCTGCGACACGGGTCTTTAGTCACCTCCATCTTCGCGAGCCGGGGTTTGGCTTTGGCTCCATGATTCTCCCGGACCCCACTGAAGCCCGCCACAGCGCCGCGGAGGCGGTGAAGGGCTCCGTGGAGGCGTTGGTGAAGAGGTTCGCCCACGTCACATCTCCTTCATCTCTGGATGCCGCTGAAGCCGACGATGGGGAGAATGACGCTTCTGACACCGACGACAAGCCCTGTGAAGACGGGGCAACCGGCGGTGGCGTCTCCTCCTGATTTCTCCCCTTGTTCTTTTTCCTGCAATGCACATCGTGCCTCGTGGAGGCGTCAAAATTATTTGCGTTTTCAAGGACTTACTAAGGCTTGTAATAATGGGCTGACTTCTTGAATGGTTTCTTTGCCTCATTTCTTTCATGTTTGCTGTGATACTCCGCGTCAGCAGGGCCCGCCCTGCGAGTACCTCCGCCGCCAGTGAACTGACCGGAAACTAGGACGGCCCAAAGGGGGGAGGGGCTACGAGCATAGTTAGGCCCCTGAGTCGCGATTCTCACGGCCCCCCTGATGTGCGAGCATCCCTCATGATTGGAATGCAACGAGGATTTTGAAATTTTAGACACTTTCAACACTCCGCGTCGGCAGGGCCCGCCCCGCGCTTACCTCCCCGGGATTGAACCGACCGGAAACCAAGGAAGGCCCAAAGCGGGAAGGGGCTACGAGCATAGTTTGGCCCCTGAGTCGCAATGCTCGATAGTCGCCCTTGACGTATGAGCGACTCCAATGTCCTTCCTAAGAAGCTAACAATTTGAGGCTACTGAACTCCTTCGACACTCTGCGTTGGCAGGGCCCGCCCCGCGCGTACCTCCGCCGCGATTGGACCAACCAGAAACCAAGGACGGCCCAAAAGGGGAAGCGGCTATGGGCGCAGTTCAGGCTCCTGAGTCGCGATGCTCAGGAGTCCCCCTTGACGTACGAGTAACTATAGCGTTGTCCTTGAGAGATTTGAAGTGGCTTGTCAAGCGCACTAGGATCTGCGTCGGCAGGGCCTGCCCCGCGCGTACCTCCCCATGATTGAACCGACCGGAAACCAAGGGCGACCCAAAGGGGAAGGGTCTATAGGCGCAGTTAGGCCCCTGAGTCGCTATACTCAGGGGTCCCCCGACCCTTGAAGTACGAGCGGCTCCGTATCTCCAGTTGTGTGTCCCCCGCACAGGGCGTGGGCGTAATCGTAGGTGAACCGTGTTGATTTCCTTGCCAGCTGTGAGCATAGTCATTGGTGGAATGTGTTGATTGCCTTCATCTTCTCCCTAGCACAGAGCGTAGGGCTGCCACTAGGCATGGAGTGGACCCCTCCATGTCCTCAGGGGCCCCTGGGTGTATACAGCCTAGGATCATTATGACGTGAGAGTGTCACGGTGGAGGTGTATGTGGGAGGTTGCGAGGACGCTTTGGCCTCGCGAGTGTCGCTACCCCCGAGTCATTGGTGGACTGAGATTCTCCCCAGCATGGTGTGCGATGGACCCCTCTGCATTCTCGGCGGGGGGGGGGGGGGGGCGTATATAGCCTCAGCTCGTTATTACGTGATAGTGTCACGGTGGGGGTGTATCAGGGAGGTAGCGAGGACGCTTTGGCCTCGCGAATGTCCCTACCCCCGAGTCATTGGTGGACTGAGCTTCTTTCCGGTCATTGGTAAACCCTGCTGACTTCCTCTTCTTTGGGAGTGAGACAGGGTGTCTGCTACCTCAGGAGGCTTGCAAGGATAAGCTTCGATCGGAGCCCACAAGCGGGGGGTCGACCGCCCAAAGACGCAAGCAAAGCAGAATGTTAGGGTTCAAAATGGGTGAGATAGAAACAACTAAAGGATGCGTAAATAAAAGTAGTGGCAGGGGAGTGACCTATGCTCCCACAGGCCGCATGGCCCTGTGGGCGCCATTGGACTACGTGAGCATAAAAGTTACATGGCAGCGGCCAACAAAAAGTCACCTGGCGGCCATGCCGCTGGAGTGCCGAAGGCGCTGTCATCGCCCGATCTCCTGTTTCCACGGTCGCGACCCTCACGGGTCTGCCGTCTCCCAAGTCTTGGGGCCTTCACTCGGCCTGAGCATCTCCTCCACTTCCTGACCACGCCATAGCAGGAAAGGCATGAGCATGGCCCGCTGGAGCCACCGGTAGATGGCAGCCGTGTTCCCCAGCCCGAAAGTTATGAGGGCGCGGGTGCCCGGGTACACCCACCGATGGTTAGTTAGCGCGGGCGAGAAGGGGCCTTTGGCCGCGGCTCTGTCGGTTGCAAGCGCGTTCTTGAAGATGCGTGACCATTCGACCGTGCCGACGATGATGACTGTGATTGGTTGTGCAGGACAGTCGCCGCCTCGCACGGCCTGGGCCTCTCGAAGTTCTCGGATTGCTCTGATGACGGACTCACGGGAGCTGGGCAGACGAGCGCCGGAGCACGCCCTCGGGTTGTGCTCGAGCGCCACCCTCGCCTCACTAGTCAAGCCCAAAACCTCCCAAGTGGGAGCCCCCAGCCCTGACCCAAGGGGGCACTGAGAGCGCCTTCCTATGCGATGGAAGGCATGGCCCCGTACCGTGGCACGGAGCCCGAAGCACCAACACGCTCCATGGGGAGGATCTTCTTCTTCTTCTTGTGTGGGTCCTCGCGAGGCAGCTCGTCTTCTTCGTCGTCCGAGTGCGTCGTCACCGCTGTGCGGTTGGCGCGCTCGCGTGTACAGATGGCATCCTTCTCGTCGCAGGCGATGGTGATGACACCGCCGCTCAAAGGCATCTTGAGGATGTTGTGGCCATGGTGGGTCACTGCCATGAACTTGGCGAGAGCCGGGTACCCAAGGTTCGCGTTGTACGGCAGGTGGATGTGCGTGACGTCAAAGACGATGATATCAGTGCGGTAGTTCTTGCGCTCGGCAAAGGTGACCGGCAGATCCACTTGCCCGATGGGCATGGTGGACCCCTCCGTGACTCCTGAGAAGGGCTTGGTCGGCATGAGCTATTCGTACGATAGCTAGAGTTTCTAGAAGGTCTCGACTGAGAGGACGTTGAGCCCTGCTCCACTGTCGATAAGGGTCTTGGTGACGAGGACGTTGCTGATGGCCGGGGTGCACATCATGGGGAGTTTGCCAGCCATGAACGAGCACCTGAGCTGGTCACTTGGGTGGAAGGTGATGGTGGTTTGGGACGAGTTGAGGAGGTGCATCGCTTGAGGCTTCGCGAGGGGGCATTCACCTCCCGTGCGAACTGCTTGAAGGCGTGGTTGGACGCTGGGGTCTGGGCACTTCCCAGGATGGTGGCCACCGCCTTGACCTCCTAGAAGCCCCCATCCCCATTGTCCTGCTTGTCTTCGGCCCTCCTTCTATGTGGCGGAGGCAGCGGGGGCAGCCCAGCCTCACAAGGGCGAGCCTCATAAGGCTGACCGCGTCATTGCCCCTCCTGAGGGTTGTTGCGCCAGCGGTCGTCCCGAGACTGGTCGCGCCATGCATCCTCCTGAGGCTGGCCGCGCCAACGGTCTTCATGAGGCTGTTGACGCCACCCCTGAAGCGGGGCCTCTGTCAACCCGTCCGGGGTGCGTGCTGAAGTGCTCGGTAAGGACCAGGCGGAGCTCTTGGCACCCGGAGGTATCATGGCCGCTGGTGCCATGGAAGATACACGTTGGCCCCCCTCCTTACGGACACTCTCCCCTTCGGCCGTACTTTGCCTCAGGCTCGGCTGCGAGCACAGCATGAGCCTTCTGCTTTGCCTCCTTGGCCTTGGCTTTCTTCTCTTCTGGTTCCGCCGACTGAGGCCCGAGGAGTGACGGGCGACCTTCTTCAGCCCTCGCGCACTTGTTTGCCAGGTTGAACATCTCCAGTGCGGGGATCATTTCAGCACTCATGGCAAGCTCCTCCTTCATCTTGAGGTCAGTGACTCTGTCAGAGAAGGCCGGGATGATGGCCTCGTCCGACGCCTTGCGGATCTTGAGGCGCATGACCTTGAAGCGTTGTATAAACTTGTGTAGGGTCTCCCCCTCCTGCTGCTTGATGCGTTATAGGTCATTCACGGTGGGGGAGTGGTCGCAAATGCCCTGGAACTTGGCGACGAAGCGCTTGCGCAGGCTATCCCAATAGGTGATGGTCGCCTTTGGGAGGTTGAGGAGCGAAGAGAGTGTGCCGCCCTTGAGAGCCATGGGGAACCAGCACGCCATAACCTTGTCGCCTCCTCCTATCGCCCTGATGCTCAGCGTGTAGAGTTGCAGGAACTCTGTCAGGTCCATGGTGCTGTCGTAGTGCGGGGGCAGGTCGGCCTTGAACTTGCAGGGCCACATAGTTGGGTAGAGCGAATGGGCGATGACGAGGCTTCCCACCGGTCCGACGGGTGTACCGAGTGCGGGGGAGACCTGGTCCTATTACTCCAACGGGTCTGCTTAGGGTGG
Organism: Hordeum vulgare subsp. vulgare; assembly: GCF_904849725.1. Classification (NCBI taxonomy): domain Eukaryota; kingdom Viridiplantae; phylum Streptophyta; class Magnoliopsida; order Poales; family Poaceae; genus Hordeum; species Hordeum vulgare. Next base: position 323,103,448 of record NC_058521.1, on the reverse strand, counting down.
GGCGCGTTCGCGGCCTGGGACTTAAAGCGCCGAGAGCGCGCCCTTGTCGGCGCGCGGTCGAGGAACCACCTCACAACTTGCTTCGTCTCTTGTCCTCGCCCTAGGCTCGCAAGGTTGGTCGCGGGGATGCGTATCCTGCCTGGGCTCGAGACGCACGTCACCTCGCGGTGGTGGGGGTGGCGCATCCTGTTTCTTGTCGTTTGCTTGGGACGGTTGGGGCTTAAACGAACAGGAAAGCGATGCAGAGTCGCCGGCGGCGGCAATGAGCTCCTCGATGTGCTGGAGCCGATCGTTGTGGCAGTCAGAGGCGGGCCAGTAGTGGAGCATTTCGATGGCCATGGCAGGCATGCGCCAGCCATGTGGCATCTCTGGCCGGGCATGCGAGGCCGCCCCGGAAGCCCGTACGAGCAACGGAATGGCGGTGCGGCCTTCGGGGTTCTCGGTAGCCGGCTAGAAGGAACCATGTTGTTATTGAGCGTCGGGGTGCATGGCGGCGTTCTCCACAGGGGATGGTGACCGGCGCGCGCCGACGGGGCCTGCGGGCGCCGTCTGAGCGACGCGGGTGGTGCAGCATTCGGCGCGAGCCTGACAAGCGTCATCCATCGGAGAGGCGAATCTTGGTGATGGCAAAACATGGAGGAAACCTTGACACGCCCCCTACCTCGCGCGCCAAATGTCGGATTTCGGGCTCCACAAAACACTAAATATTTGAACTCCGGGTCGTGTACGAAGATCTCTCACTGGCTCGCCTCACCTAGCTCGCAACTCGCTGAGAATGGCAAGGAACCACTCGATGGTGAGGAAGACACACAACACGGCAGTTTACCCAGGTTCGGGCCGCTCAGAACCTTAATACCTTACTCCTGCTTTGGTGGATTGCCTCTCGTGGAGGTTGGTGGACAAACTAGTACAGTGTTCAAGAGCCTCCGAAGGCTGGGTGGGTTTCTGTGGTGCTACTGGGTGAATGAATGAATCGAGGGGCCCCTCTACTAAGCAACCCATCCTCTATATATAGTGGCGGCCCCGGTACTCTTCCCTTATAGTTTCGGCGATAAGGGGTCCCACAATGGCCAATTTTAAAGGGGAACAGGAGAATATGCTCCCCCTGCCCAAAGGTCGCCTTCGCCTGCAAAGTGATTGTCAGCGCAGCAGGGTCGGGTCCAGGGGTGACGCCCGTCCTGCTGGTGGGTGGCGACGGCTTTGTTACACCAGGAGGGAAACCTTTGGAAGATGCCTTGGGAACCCGAGTACGTCCTTTCCCCCTTTGCACTAAGGGGAAACTGCTCCGCCCTCCTGCCTGTTGCTCGCATGTCCTTCCTGCGCGTCATCCTTGACTCCTGAGGCTGGGCCTAGCCTCGGAATATCCTCCGCTCTGAAGGGGTCCTGAGGGCCCCCCTACGGGTCTTGAAGCTGCTCCTCCTTGCGAGGCTTGGCCCCTTGCAAGGGTCTTTCCTTAAGGGGTGTCGGGCCTGTTGGTTTTGGTCGATGAAGTGGGCCATCCCTGGGCCATAGGCATGCAGGTCTGGGTACCCCCATTCCCATAACACCAACAATATCATCTCATCATGTGTTTTGTGTTGCATCTTAATTGCTGGTTGTGTGGAGTGCTATGTGGCTTGTGTGGTGTGATTGAATGTGTAGTGGGATCGAACTATTTTTCTCTTCAAAACCCTGTTTCAAAAAATATTGCAAACACCTTCTCTTGCCAATTATTATAAGTTGTGTTAAAAGTATCTGTTTTGGTCAATTATAAATGTTGGATCTCCCCTAGATATTTTGTTTGTTTTTGTGCAAGTGCTACCTAGTTTGGGTGGGGCTTAATACTGTTGGTTTTGATGAAACGAGAGCCTTTTGGTAATTATAGTCATTTATTTTAATTGCTCTAAAAATACCCAAACCTATTTTATAAAATGATGGCCAATTTTGTGAGTTCAAAGATATTTTTCTTTTTCTCAAACTCTTTTCAAACAGGGGGCTTTAGTATTTATTGTTTCTGTTTTAATTTACAAGGAAAAAAACCTATTTGGGGTTTTGGAGATGTAGCAGCAGCAGTGGAAGCCTGATGTTTGCTGTGTATCCCCGGCAACGGCGCCAGAAATACTTCTGCTACCGCAACAAAAGACCTTCCAATAGCGCCAGAAATAGGCACGTCGACGGGAGAATACTTGGCTTGATCCTTCTACTGTGGCTACGCCTTAAGGGACTTCCTAGGCAAGTGTGTAAAGGATTTCCCCCGTGGCCTTGGAGCCTTGCGTTGGTGTTCCCTCGAAGCGGAAAGGGTGATGTAGCGTAGCGGTGGTAAGTACTTCCCTCAGTTTGACAACCAAGGTATCAATCCAGTGGAGGAGTATCTCTAGATCCTGCACAAACACAAAAACTTGCTCCCAACGCTATGAAGGGGTTGTCAATCCCTTATAGATTGTTTGCCAAGTGATAAATGAAAGCAACAAAGTAAGAAAGCATAATAAAAGCGGAGGTGTAAACGACGGATGTGAATAGACCCGGGGGCCGTAGTTTTTACTAGTGGCTTCTCTCATGAAAGCAAGTAGACGGTGAGTGAACAAATTACTGTCGAGCAATTGATAGAACCGCGGAAAGTCGTGACGATATCTATGCAATGATTATTTCTGTAGGCATCACGTCCGAAACAAGTAGACCGATACTTTGTGCATCTACTACTATTACTCCACACGTCGACCGCTATCCAGCATGCATCTAGTGTATTAAGTCCAAAAGAACAGAGTAACGCCTTAAGCAAGATGACATGATGTAGAGGGATAATCTCAAACCAATGATAAAAACCCCATCTTTTTACCCTTGATGGCAACTACTTGATGTGTGCCTTGCTGCCCCTACTATCATTGGGAAAGGTCACCACATGGTAGAACCCAAAACCAAGCACTTCTCCCATTGCAAGAATCATAGATCTAGTTGGCCAAACAAAACCCAAGACTCGGAAAGACTTACGAGGAAATCAAATCATGCATATAAGAAGTCAGCAAAGACTCAAATATATATCATAGATAATCTGATCACAAATCCACAATTCATCGGATCTCGACAAACACACCGCCAAAAAAGATTACATCGGATAGATCTCCATGAAGATCATGGAGAACTTTGTATTGAAGATCCAAGAGAGAGAAGAAGCCATCTAGCTACTAATTACGGACCCGTAGGTCTGAAGTGAACTACTCACGAGTCATTGGAGGGGCGATGATGATGATGAAGAAGCCCTCCAACTCCAAAGTCCCCTCTGGCACGGTGCCGGGAAGGGTCTCGAGATGAGATCTCGCGGAAACGGAAGCTTGCGGCGGCGGAAAAGTATTTTCGAGGCTCCCCTAATTTTTTGTGGAATATTTGGGAATTTATAGGACCTAGGTCAGGGGGCGGAGTGCGGGCTTGTGGGCTCCCTGGAGTCCACCTGGCTTGGCCCAAAAGCCCCCTGGTCTTCTTCCTTTAGGGAAAAAAAGCATTTCAGGGTTTTTCTTCCGTTTGGACTCCGTTCCAAAATCAGATCTGAAAAGAGTCAAAAAACAGAAAAACAGGAACTCGCACTTGGCACTGAATTAATAAGTTAGTTCCAAAAAATATATAAAAGGTACATAAAACAACCAAAGAAGACAAGATAACACCATGAAACCATCCAAAATTCTAGATACCTTTCAGACGTATCAAGCATCCCCAAGCTTAACTCCTGCTTGTCCTCGAGTAGGGAAGCGATAAGAATAAATTTGTGATGCTTTCATGCTACGTAGCATAGGTGTCCTTTGTAATTCCTCTTATGTGACGTGAATGTTCAGATCCATTAGATTCAAAACAATAGTTTGCTATTGACGCGGAAACAAAAATAATTCAAGCAAACTAGCAAAGTAATCATGAACTTTCAAAATAACAAGGCCAAAAGAAAGTTATCCCTACAAAAGCATATAGTCTGGCTATGCTCTATCATCATTGCACAACGAATTTAAATCATGCAAAACCCCAGTATTGGCCAAGTAATTGTTTCACACCTTTACTTTCACAAACATTTTGAACCCTCGCGCAATACATGAGCGTGAGCCATGGTTATAGAACTATAGATGGTGTGGAATGTAGTGGAGGTTGCAAAACAAAAAAGGAGAAGATAGTCACGTTAACTAGGCATATCAATGAGCTGTGGATATGCTCACCAATAGATATCAATGTGAATGAGTAGGGATTTCCATACAAATGATGCACTAGAGCTACGAGTATGTGAAAGCTCTTAAAGAAAACTAGTGGGTGTGCATCCAACTTGCTTCCTCACGAAGACCTAAGGCAGTTATGAGGAAGCCTATCATTGGAATATACAAGCCAAGTTATATAATGAAAATTTCCCACTAGCTATATGGTGGTGACAAAACGAGAGACTCTCAATCATGGTGCTTAATATGCACAAGTGTGGAAAAAGCGGTAGCATTGTCCCTTCTCTCTTTTTCTCTCATTTTTTGATGGGCTTCTTTGGCCTCTTATTTATTTATTTATTTATTTTGGTGGGCTTATTTGGCCTCTTTTATTTCCTCACATGGGACAATGCTCCATTAATGATGATCATCACACTTTCAACTCAAAACTTAGAGTAACGATGACACTATATGGAATGCCTTCGGTAGTGTACCGTGACAATGATCTAGCACGACATAGACATCAATGGAAACATCATGCTAGCTATCTTACGATCATGCAATGGCTATGTAAACATGGTGGCACATGACATGGTGGTATTTGCATGGCAATATATCTCGGAATGACTTTGAAAAAGCCATAGTAGGTAGGTATGGTGGCTGTTTTGAGGGAGGCTAATGGTGGGTTTTGTGCACCGGCGAAAGTTGCACGGCACTAAGAAGATAGTGATGGTGGTAGGTGAAAGTGCATCTAAACCATGGACTCAACATTAGTCATGAAGAACTCATATACTTGTTGCAAAAGTTTTATGAGTAATCAAAACAAAGCATTCAACGCATACTCCTAGGGGAAGGGTTGGTAGGTATAAACCATCGCGCGATCTCGACCGCCACACAAAGGATGACAATCAAAAGACTAATCATGCTCAGACTTCATCACATAGCAGTGCACCATACGTGCATGCTACGGGAATCACAAACTTCAACACAAGTATTTCTAGATCCACAACACCTTACTAGCATAACTTCAATATTACCACAACCATATCTCAAAACTAATTGAGATGAATCAAACTTTTCTAACTATTCAATGCACATGAAGATGGAAGTTTTCATATCCCTTTGGATAACTACCTCTTTTGAGACTACTTTCAAAGCATAGATCAACTACCGAGCCACGCACCTCTATGCTCTAAAAGATATAAGTGTAGCACATAGAGCAAAAGTATCTAGCTCAAAGATATAAGTGAAGCACATGTGAGCTGAATTGTCTACCAAAAGATATAAGTGAAGCTCGACAAAATCACGGTGTGTGCATGTCTCTCTCTCTAGGTGTGCAGCAAGGATGATTGTGCACAAAAAAAATAAAAGACTCCTACGATACAAGACGCTCCAAGCAAAAACACATAACATGAGGTGAATAAAAATATAGCCCCAAGTAACGTTACCGATGGATTGAAGACGAGAGAGGGGATGCCTTCCCGGGGCATCCCCAAGCTTAGGCTTTTACGGCATCCTTGAATCTCTTGGGTTTCATTGGGCATACCCAAGCTTGAGCTCTTGCCACTCTTTATCTCTTTGTGCATAAGAACTTCACCCAAAACTTGAAAACTTCACAACACGAAACTTAAACACAAACTCGTGATAACATTAGTACAAGAAAGCAAACCACCACTTCCTTAGGTACTGTAGCAAACTTAAATTGTACTTGTGATGATGTTGGGTTACTGTACTTTCAATCTTCCATGGCTAATACCCCCCCGATACTTTCCATAGTTTCATCAAAATAAGCAACCAACACAACAAAAACAGAATCTGTTAACAGCAGACCAGTCTGTAGCAATCTGTATATTTCGTATACCGCTGTTACTTCAAAACTTCTGAACAATTACGACAGTCTGAAAAAATTTGCGTATCAATCAGCAGCAAAAAGAATCAACTCAAAAGCTCTTACAAAAAAAAATGAAAATTCTTTTCCTGAGCAGAAAGTTTCTGTCTTTTCCAGCATGACCAAACGGTCATCCCCAAGACTAATCATAACGGTTTTGCTTGGCACAAACGCAAAAACAAACACAAAAAACACAATCATAACAGAATTATGAGAGTGTGGAAAACACAAAACATAAAGAAAAATGATAGATTCGTTGGGTTGCCTCCCAACAAGCGCTTTTGTTTAATGCCCTTAGCTAGGCGAAAGTGATGGAATCACGTATAGTCATCTTTGGTGCTCAAACCATAGGTAGTGTGATCATTTATTATCTTAAGATTTTCATATTTATTAGATGACTCACCACTAGCTTTAGGAACAAAAACAGGCATGACGGTCCTTTTGAGAGTAAGATTTGGAGTATTTTGCACAGCGGCAAAAGCGGAACCCAAGTTGGTTATGACATCTTCTAATTTGTCAATTCTAGAAGAATCATTAACTATAAGTTCCTTCTCCTTTAAATTTTTCAAAAATTTCCCACTTTGGATCCGTACTGAGAAATTTGATTGTGGATCTTTCTATCCAAACCCTCAATAAGTTCAATTGTGGCAATTTTGTTCTCAATAGCGTCAAGCCTTTGCATCACGTGTTCCAAGGTCAAGATAGTTCCATTAACCATGAGCGGGGGTGAGCCTACCAAATTAATGATAGCTCTATAGGAGTCAACAGTACGCCTCCCCAAAAAGTTCCCGCCTACAATGGTATCAAGGATATACCTATTCCAAGGAGAAATTCCAACATAGAAACTGCGAAGGAGGACGGTAGTGGATTGCTTACGAGTAGATCTACTTTGAGGATTGAAAATCCTGTACCAAGCGTCCTTCAAATTTTCTTCCTCATTCTGCGTGAAATTGAGAACTCCATTTTCAGGGGTGTCGTTTGGAGTGGTGGGTCTAGCCATTGATGGACTATGTCACGCACAAACGAACAGGAAGAGAGAATGAAATAGGCAAAAGAAAACGGCGAAGGAGAAAGCCGAATGAAAATGACAAATGTGAAGTGGGGGAGAGGAAAACGAGAGGCAACTGGCAACAAAAGTAAATGCAAGAGAAGAGTTTGTGAGACCTACTTGGATAGATCTTGATTTCTCCTCCCCGACAACGGCACCAGAAATACTTCTGATTTTGCTGTGTATCCCCGGCAACGGCGCCAGAAATACTTCTACAACTGCAACGAAAGACCTTCCAATAGCGCCAGAAATAGGCACGTCGACGGCAGAATACTTGGCTTGATCCTTCTGCTGCGGCTATGCCTTAAGGAACATCCCAGGCAAGTATGCAAAGGATTTCCCCCGTGGCCTTGGAGCCTTACGTTGGTGTTCCCTCGAAGCGGAAAGGGTGATGTAGCATAGCGGTGGTAAGTCCTTCCCTCAGTTTGAGAACCAAGGTATCAATCCAGTGGAGGAGTATCTCAAGATCCTGCACAAACAAAAATACTTGCTCCCAACGCTATGAAGGGGTTGTCAATCCCTTATAGATTGTTTGCCAAGTGAGAAATGAAAGCAACAAAGTAACAAAGCAAAGTAAAAGCGGAGGTGTAAACGATGGATGTGAATAGACCCGGGGGCCGTAGTGTTTACTAGTGGCTTCTCTCATGAAAGCAAGTAGACGGTGGGTGAACAAATTACTTTCGAGCAATCGATAGAACCACGCAAAGTCGTGACGATATCTATGCAATGATTATTTCTATAGGCATACGTCCAAAACAAGTAGACCGATACTTTCTGCATCTACTACTATTACTCCACACGTCGACCGCTATCCAGCATGCATCTAGTGTATTAAGTCCATAGATAATCTGATCACAAATCCATAATTCATCGGATCTCGACAAACACACCGCCAAAGAAGATTACATCGGATAAATCTCCATGAAGATGATGGAGAACTTTGTATTGAAGATCCAAGAGAGAGAAGAAGCCATCTAGCTACTAACTATGGACCCGTAGGTCTGAAGTGAACTACTCACGAGTCATTGGAGGGGTGATGATGATAATGAAGAAGCCCTCCAACTCTAATGTCTCCTCCGGCAAGGCGCCGAGAAGGGTCTCCAGATGAGATCTCGCGGAAACGGAAGCTTGCGGCGGCGGAAAAGTATTTTCGAGGCTCCCCTAATTTTTTGTGGAATATTTGGGAATTTATAGGCCAAAGACCTAGGTTAGGGGGCGGCCAGGGAGGCCACAAGCCTGCCCACCGCCGCCTCCCCTGGTGGCGGAGTGGGGGCTTATGGGCTACCTGGAGCCCACCTGGCTTGGCCCAGAAGCCCCCTGGTCTTCTTCCGTTCAGGAAAAATCATTTCGGGGTTTTTCTTCCGTTTGGACTCCGTTCCAAAATCAGATCTGAAAAGAGTCAAAAACACGGAAAAAATAGGAACTCGCACTTGGCACTGAATTAATAAGTTAGTCCCAAAAAAGATATAAAAGGTACATAAAACAACCAAAGAAGACAAGATAACAGCGTGAAACAATCAAAAATTATAGATACGTTTGAGACGTATCAAAGCCCACCTGGTACTTCTCTCCCTTCTCCTCGCGCGGCCCAGCCCAGCTCAACGTAGCCTCGCTCCCGCTACCTTTCCACCGTATTGAGCCACAGCCCCACCTGCTAGTGACCAGTAGCCCGTCATCCTCCTCCCTCCTTTCCAGCTCCTCCTCGTAGAGAAGGTGAGTGGCGGCCCCCACCATGGCCGGGGTGGCGAGAGGAAGCTCCTCGCCATGACTATTTAAAGCCAACGGTGTCCGCACCCCTCTAGGGTTCCTCCAAGCCGCCGCCAGACGCCTCGCTTGCACCATCCTCCTCTGTTTCACGCAGAAACTCAGCCGATTAGCATGGCCGTAACTAGGGGCTCGTCGTCGCTGCCGCGCTAGGAAGCTTCTCCGTCGTCACCATCGGTGCCAGGAGGTGCGCCATGGCCGTCTGGTTCCATTCCCCTAGAGTGGACGTGCGGGGATCCTCTCCAACGCGGCGTCCCCGTCGTCCCCTTCGTCCTCGTCTCTGGGAAGTAGAAGCGGATGCAGCTGAGCACCGTCATCCCCCCGTCGTCATCGTCTGATCCACGACGTCCGCACCCGTCTGTAAGCAGCCACCTCTCCTCTACTGCGTTAGATAGCCGTCGTCACCTTCACACATCGCCGATGTCGTGGTTCTATCGTAGCAACATAGGTAGCAGCAAGTGTAGTAGATAGCAGCTGCAGCTATTGTTGCTTTTAGTTCTCACTTGGCGAACAATCTATAAGGGATTGACAACCCCTTCATAGAGTTGGGAGCAAGCTTTTTGTGTTTGTGCAGGCACTTGAGATACTCCTTCACTGGATCGATACCTTGGTTCTCAAACTGAGGAAAATACTTACCACCGCTGCACTACATCACCCTTTTCGCTTCAAGGGAACACCAACGGAAGGCTCCAAGGCCACGGGGGAAATCCTTTGCATATTTTCCTAGGAAGTCCCTTAAGGTGTAGCCGTAGCAGAAGGATTCCTGGTGCCTTTGCTGAGGAGTATCAAGACAAGAACATTGTCCCGTCAGCACGTTTCTGGCGCCGTTGGAAGGTCTTTTGTTGCAGTAGCAGGGGGCCGCGAGGTGGGCCGCTTGGCGGATTGCCACCCACGTCGCCTCACCTGACAACCGAGCGACCACGTCCGTGAGGACCGTTGGGCATGGGCAGGCCGCGCCGATGCCATTCAATGGTAACAATGATGGCCGGCGCCGGTCTTGAAGATCGTGCCATCGTGGTCTGGTGTGCCCCGGACGCCTCGAGGAGTCAAAGCGTTGCCGCATGGCGCCTAGGCACATGTATCGGATGGCCCACAGGCATTTAGGGCCTGCGACGCTTCTGGCCGCTCTCAAGGCTTCGTCTAGAAGCCAGCACGGGTGTGCCTTGGGCCCGGGGGCTATTGTCGACGTTCTGGGAATGGGAGTACCCAGACCTATCTGCCTACCGCCCAGGGTTGGCCCACTTCATCAATCAAAAACCAATAGGCCCGGCACCACTCAAGGCAAGGCCCTCACGAGGGGCCAAGCCTCAGGAGGAGGAACAAGATCAAGACCTGCCGGGGGGCCTCCTCAGGTCCCCTCCGGAGCGGCAGAGATTCCGAGGAAAGACCCGGCCTCAGGAGTAAAGGGTAACGCCGGGAAAGGACAGGCGAGCAGCGGATTGCAGGATGGTGTCGTTTCCCCTTTCGTACAAAGGAGGGAAGGACGTACGCGGGTTCCCAAGGCATATTCAAAGGTTTCCATTCTTGTGCAACAAGGCCACCATCGCCCGCCAGCAGCACAGACGTCATCCCTGGAACCGTCCCCTCTGCCTGACATCCACTTTGCAGGCGAACACTAATTTTCGACAGGGGAAGCATGTTCCCTTGTCCCGCTTTGAAATTGGCCATTGTGGGGTCCCTTCCTGCCGATGCGATAAGGGAAGAGGACCGGGGCCGCCCTATATTTAGAGGATCGGTTAATTCGTAGAGGGGCATCCCCCGATTCATTCATCCACACACCCACGGCAGACAAAGGCCACCCAGCCTCCGGTGGCCCAAGAACACTGTACTAGTTCATCCGCCAACCTCGAGGAGAGGCAATCCACCAAAGTAGGAGTACGGTATTACACTTCTCAGTGGCCCGACCCTGGGTAAACTTCTCTGTTCTATGTTTTCTTGACCATCGAATGAGTTCTCTGCCATCCGCAGCGAGTAGCCAGTTACGTGAGGCGAGGCCGAGAGAGATCTTCGTACACACCCCTGAGTTCGAATCTTTATGGTTTTGCAGAGCCCGAAATCCGACAACTTCGGACTAAATAAGGTGCTAATGGATGGAGGCAGCAATGTAAGCTTATTTATGAGCACACACTAGGCAAAATGCAGTTGGACAGATCTTGAATCAAACATAGCAACACCACCTTCCGAGGTATCGCCCCCGAGAAAGAAGCACGTTGTACCGGACGAGTAACACTCGACATGGTATTCGGCATGCCCGAGAACTACCGATCCGAAGAACTACTTTTTCATATTTTACCATTTCGCAGCGGTTACCATGCCCTATTAGGACGCCAAGCATTCACAAGATTCCAGGCCATACCACATTACAGATACATGAAGCTCAAAATGCCAGGGCCAAACGGTGTGATCACAGTCACAAGCGACCCTTAACAGAGCCCTCCGAGCTGAGAATAAAATGGCAACCCTAGCCCTTGAGGTACTAGTAAAAACCCTCACCGCAGAAGAACGCACCACACTCCGTTACACACTGGACCAGGATGACGTGATGCTCGATAAGTGGCCCAAGTCCAAATCCTTCAAACCGAAGGATGATATCATCAAATTTTGCGTGCATCCAATGGACCCCAATAAAACGGCGTCCATCGGAGCTCAGCTGGATCCCGCAATCGATGAAGCCTTGCGCACATTTTTGTGCGAAAATTGGGACATATTCACCTGGTACCCCTCAGATATGTCATGAATCCCTTGGGGCTGGCGGAACACAACCTGAATGTAATAGCAGACTTTAAACCTGTCAAGCAGGCCATGCGCCGATTTCCGAACCAAATCGTCAAGTTATGTGTGAGGAATTTTTCAAACTACTAGAGGCCGGGTTCATCAGAATAATTGAACATCCCGACTAGTTGGCAAACCTGGTCATGGTACCAAAGAAGGAAAAATCTAGGCAGCTATGCATCGATTTCAAATAACTCAATAAGGTATACACTAAGGATCCTTTCCCCTTACCCCGAATAGACCAAGTTATTGATGCAACTGTCGGACACGACACTCTATGTTTCCATGATGCTTACTACGGATACCATCAGATTAAAATGAAGGAATACGATCAAGCTGCAACCGCCTACATAACCCTCTATGGGACATTCTGATTTAACACAATGACTTTTGGATTAAAGAATATGGGCACCACTTACCAGGGCATTATCCAAACATGCTTGGAGAAGAAATTCGGCAAAATAGTAGAGGCATACGTGGACGACGTGGTTGTCAAGACCAAGCACGTCAGCCACCTCATAGATGACCTCACGCATACCTTTGCCAGCCTATGAAGATATGACATACGGTTTAACCCAGACAAGTATGTCTTCAAAGTCCCAACTGGCAAACTTCTCGGATTCATAGTGTCACAAAGAGGAATAGAGGCCAATCTGGCCAAGATCCAAGCCTTGTCACAACTCGTAGTCCCTACAAAGCTGAAGCATGTTCAAAAATTGGCAAGCTGCATGGTGGCCATGAGCGTGTTTATCTCTAGCCTCGGCAAGAAATCTCTCCCTCTTTACAGGATCCTTAAGAAGACCAATAACTTGGAGTGGATCGACAAAGGTGCGATGGTTCTGGAGGAAATCAAAACGCAATTTGACCGCAACCCCATTCTAGCAGCACCCTGCACGGGGGAACCAGTGTTGCTATACAACTCGTCCACCAATCAGGCCGGTCTACTATGTATTTGACGTGCTTACCCCATGCAGAACCAGATACCCACACTATCAAAAGATTGCCTACACAGCATTTATGGCATAACGCAAGCTTAGGCACTATTTCCAAGAATGTACGGTCACGGTAACATCCGAGGTGCCCCTGAAAGACATCATTAACCACAAGGACGCCATCGGCCGAATAGCTAAATGGGCCATCGAGCTCCTGCCATTCGAGATCACTCACAAACCATGACGAGCCATCAAATCTCAAGTGCTGACGGACTTCGTCACCAAATGGATAGAGGCAGAGCTCTCAGAGGGTATAGCACTTATGCTCATTGCACCATGCACTTCGACGGGTCCAAAACTCACGCTGAACTACGGGCTGGTGTGATCCTCACATCACCTATCGGTGACAAGGTCCGATACATGCTACAAATCATGTATGTCGATTCAAATAACACGACAGAATACGAGGCAGTACTACACGATTTTTGGATGGCAACCTCAATGGGGATACAATGGCTCGAGGTATGGGGGATTCCAACCTTGCCATCTCACAAATCAACTACGATTCGATGCTAATCATCCAAAAATGGCAACATACAGAAACGCCATCCTCAAGACATCATCATGGTGGATTGCGATTCCATCATGTCCCAAGAGACAACAACCAAGTCACGGACATCCTCGCCCGCTTAGGCGCAAAGCATGACACTGTCACTATTAACACATTCCTAGAGAGGCTTTTCAAGCCATCCATGGTATGGCAAGATGAGGTTAGCAGCACAGGAGCTGATGGTATAGAACAGGTTGTACCCCCCCCCCCCATAGCCGAGTCGGATGACCAATTCGTCGGTGAATCTATAATCGAACAAACACCTTCGGCTCATGAGGTCATGGCAGTGATCGCACCATGGACCAACCCCTTCCTTGCTTACCTTATGTGCAAAGAGCTCCCCGATGACCAGACTGATGTGAGACGTATCATCCGCCGATCAAAGGCCTATAAGGTCCATGAGGGTGAGCTATATAAGAAAAGCACCACCGGAGACCTCCAGCGGTGCATCTCCGAAGAAGAAGAAGGCAGTATTTGGCCGAAGTGCACGTAGGTATGGAAGGCCACCATGCAGTGGCACATGCCCTGGTCAGCAAGGCTTTCCTAGAAGGTTTCTTTTGGCCCACAACTCGAGCGGACATCCACAGACCCGTTCATGACTGCGTGGGGTGTCAACTTTTTGCAAACCAAAACCACATGCCCCCAACAGCTCTTCAGACAATCCCGACACCTGACCCTTCATGGTGTGGGGGGTATACATGGTCGGACCACTTAAAAGCGGGACCAAGTGTGACAGCCCGATGCCGACGTTCCAGAAGATTCCCTTTCCTTTCCGTTTCCGTCGTTTGTCTTTTTTTTTTATTTTGTCGCATCATCATCGCATCATGCGCATCATCTGTATTGCATCGGCATCTCCGTTGCCGCCAGTTTTCAAACTTGCATCCACTAGTAGTTGCCGGTTCTCGTCGTTGTCCGTTCTGAGTCCGACCGCTCACGCACGCGTCCGCGGCACCGTCGTAACCCTGCTTTTGAAGCATGTATAAAACTTTCTCCGATTGAGCTGGAATTTTTCGTGCGATATTATTTTTATATAGGTAGGCCACCTGTCAAGTTTCGTCGCAATCGGAGACCGTCGGGTACCCGAACGGTCGACCGTAGAGGCACTGTATTCGGTCTACCGTCGGACGTTTTTCGGTGTTTTAAAATCGCGTTGCGGCGCTGCACCATTTCCCTCTCTTCCCCGGCTAGCCTACACTACACATTCACTTAGCCGACCCCGCGTTCGATTTCGTACGATTCCGATCGCGTGGGCGAAAATGGGGCTGAATTTGGATAACCCTAGACCCCCGTTTGTCTATATATAGACCCCCCGTGACTATTTTTAGACAGCAGCCCCCTGCCTTGTTTTCCGTGCACCCCTCAAACCCTAGCCGCCATCTCCCCCAGCAGCCTCTCTATCCCACCTCCAGCCGTCGGGCCGCGGAGCCCGCGTTGGGCCCACCCGAGCCCATCTGGGCCCGAGGCTCCCGCAGCTCCTCCCGAGCACCTCCATGGCAGGCCATCGGCCCCCTCCTGCTGGCTTCCCCGTGAAGCCGCCCTAGCGAGCCCTTGCCGAAACTCCCTACCGCATGCCACCAGCTCGCCGGAGCACCGCTTCGCCCGAGCCGGCTAGAGTTGTAGCCGCCGCCGCCTTCAACCTCCCGCCGACCCGAGCGCTGCAGCAGTCGCGCCTCCTCCTTCCCGAGCTCGCCGCCGGTTGGGGGTACCTCGCCGGGTCCCTGCGCCGCCGTGGAGACCGCCGGCAGCCGCCGCCCGGTGTCGTTCCGTCGGGGTCTCCCGGATCCGCCGCCGCCGCAGGCCGGACCAGATCGAGATCGCAAGTAGACGAACGCGTCGCCCCGTGCCCTATGCATAGGTGGGCCGAGCAGCAGCCGCGCGAAGCCGGCCCAGCTCGCCCCGGTCTAGCGAGGACAGATCCGGCCCAGCTCGGAGCCACCCGAGCTCCTCCTCTCCTCCTCCCCGCCGTCATGGGCCTTAGGCCCACTCAGGTGAATTCCCCCTTGCCTGTCTATTTCGCGCACTATGCGTCAGATAGTGGTCGCGCCCTCTCTGTTAGGCCCGTTAGTGAATTAGGAATTTTCAGGTTTAATTAAATTCCAGATATAAACATATATATAAACGCCCGTAACTTTTTCATCGTAATTCGGATCGCGATGATTTAGATATGGTTTCCATGTAGTTTCTCGCGTACAATACGTTGGCGCAACTTGCATAGTTATTTGACATTGTTTAGCGTGCCGGATGCCTAGAATAACGTGTTGTTTTAATAGGATACGTCCCATATTTAATTTTCGCGCAAGTCCAGATTGCTCGGATGCCGTAGTATAAATGCCTATGTTTTAGGGACCATTTTTCCATGCATTTTAGAGCGGTCATTTGTATTTTTATGTGTAGGGATTTGCCGGTAGTTTATTTTCCCGTGTATAGGTTATTTTCTTGCATTTTCTTTTGGCATTATTTTGTTGTGCAACCCCACATATTTTATATGTTTCCGGGGTAGAAAAATCCATGGGATTTTTATGTGCAATTAGTTTTAGCTTTTGAGCAAATTAGTTCCCGCGATATTTTTCCGGGATGCCCTTTTGTTTAATTCGTAGGATTTATTCCGTGCTTCGTTTGAAGGAGTTGACAACTAGGGAGTTGTTCTTGGGTGTTTAGACTAGCCCTTGGTATTTTTAGTTGCAATAGGAATGCATGTTTAGGTGTGGTTTTCTTGCTCTCAAGTTGCTAGAAATAGTGCTGATTTGGAGGAGCTGAAATATTTTCTAAGTCTGGAATCTGTTATATTTTGTTGCTGTTTTGTTTTGCTTCTATCTTGTGATTTGTAGCTCTTTTGAGGTTGGTCCAATGGAGTTAGTTGTAGCCCTTATGTTTCTCTAGCATGCTGTGAATTTTCATGCCATTTGGAGTCCTGTATCTATAGGTTTTTCTGCTGTAAATATTGCTTCAGATCGAAAACTGCACTTTCATGAGGTGTAATTTTCACTCAGTCTGAAATAGTGAGTGGGATGCCTTTTTGTGACTTCTTTCCCTAGTGATCCATGATGCCATGCTAGTTGTTGTTAGTTGTTTGTAGTAGTGCTTCTTGCCCTCTTCCGTGCCATGCCTTGCTTGAGCATATCAGAGTTGTGTAGCCGTAGTTGTGGGGTGCAGAAAATGCTATGTGGCTGATTTTGGCAGATTGTAGTGATTTCCTGTTTTGCTCGTAGTTGTTGAACCGTAGCTCCGATTGGATCGTGTCGTACATGAAACTTGCTTAGAATCTTGTGTAGTTTCATATTCTCTTGCTGGTGGTATATTTGGAGGTGTTCGTGACCGCCGTTGCACACATATTGCATTCATGCCATCATATTTTGCGGTGCTTGTAACTTTTGATCCGTAGCTCTGTTCGAGATGTTCTTTATGTGTAGATTGCTTGAAAGGATGCGTAGAATCACGTGAACCTACTTGTTTTTCTGTTTAACAACTAATTAAATTTTATAGTTCAGATCTGCACAGAATTGTAAATTAACATGTAAGGTCGTCTCGGAGGTGCTATATGTCATTTCCGACCTCATTTAAAATGCCTAGATAGGTAGATTAATTACGCTTCACCTTTTGCCATTTTTAACCACATTTAATATTGCTGTGTACCTCATCGGGATAGAACTAAATATTTAACGTGGAGTTTCGTCAATATGCAACTCGTTGCATATTGAACTTCACTTAACGTGCAGTGTTTGATTGCGTGAATTGTCATGCCGTGACTTGCATGTATTCAGCAGCTCATGCATCATATGTGTTGTGCACCGTGTGGTGAATTCCGTGTGTTGATTTGTGTTTCCGGTTTGCTTCATCTCGATAGAGTTCCGGAACGTGTCGGATGTGAGGACCCGTTCGACTACGTCGGTTTGTCTGCTTCACGGAGGCGTTCTTATTCCAAGCGGGATCTCAAGCAAGATGACCATTTCCCCAGATACCATTACTATCATTGCCATGCTAGTTTTATCGCTTCAATCGATTATGTCTCGTTGCCTACCACATGTTCAATATCAGCCTCTCAACAATGCCATGATTACCTTCAACCTGTTCGACCTAGCAAACCACTGATTGGCTATGTTACGGCTTGCTTAACCCTGTTGATAGCGTTGCTAGTTGCAGGTGCAGATGCTTCCATATGAAAGCATGGGTTCCTTGTTATATCATCATATTAATGCTATTTAATTTAATGCACCTATATACTTGGTAAAAAGTGGAAGGCTCAGCCTTTCTAGCCTGGTGTTTTGTTCCACCTTTGCCCCCTTAGTTTCCGGCTACGGGTGTTATGTTCCATAATTGAGCGCTCCTAACACGATGGAGGTTGTTATGGGGACCCCCTTGATAATTCGTTTTAGATTAAGACTGGACTGGCAAGGCCCAACTTTGGTACTACATTTGCCTAAACACCTAATAAAATTGCATAGGGACTTTCCGGACCCCGAGGATAATTTAATCAACCCCCGGGCCAGTGCTCCTCATGAGTGTTTGTCCAAATTGGCAGACTACGGGGCCACCGCGGGGCAACCCGAGGTTTGGTTCTCCTAGTGTGACCCATCCGTCGTGTCCTGAGAACGAGGTACGCGACTCCTATCGGGATCGTCGACACGTTGGGCGACCTTGCTGGATTAGTTTTACCTTTGACGGAATATCTTGTGCATCGGGATTCCGATGATGCTTTGGGTAATCTCAGAGTTGAGGTTTTCCACTAGGAAATCCTATGAGATCGCGAGCTTCGTGATTGAGGATTTCTATGCGGCTTGTGGTAATTTGTGATGGACTAAAGAGCACCCCTGCAGGGTTAAATCTTTTCGGAAAGCCGTGCCCGCGGTTATGTGGCAACGTGGAAGCTTTGTTTAACACTGGTTCTAGATAACTTGAAGTTAACTTAATTAAAACATGCCAACTGTGTGCGTAACCGTGACTGTCTCTTTCGTGAGTTCCTTCTCCGATCGAGGACACGGTGGGGTTATGTCTGACGTAGGTAGGTGTTCAGGATCATTTTTTTGATCATGAGTAGTTCACGTCCGTTATGCGTAGATCTTCTCCCCTCTTATTTCTGGTACTCGTAAGTTAGGCACCAAATATATGCTTAGCCGCTGCTACAACCTCACCACTTAACCATGCCTCACCCATTAATCTTTGCTAGTCTTGATACCTTTGGAAATGAGATTGCTGAGTCCCCTGTGGCTCACAGATTACTACAACACCAGTTGCAGGTACAGGTAAAGGTTACTCAAAGCAAGCGCGTTGATTGTTATTTTGGAGTTGCTTCTGCTTCTTCTTCTTCATCGATCTAGTATGCGTTCCAGGCCGGCAGCCTAGGATAGCAAGGATGGACGTCGTTCTTCTTTTGTTGTTTGTTTTCGTCCGTAGTCGAACCCTGCTCTTACTCTTGATGATTATGTAATGTACTGATGTGTCTCTGATGTAGCTTGTGGCGAGTGTAAGCCAACTATTTATATATCTCTTCTTTTCAGTACATGTACTTGTAACGATATCCATTCTTGCGACACGATGAGATGCGCTTCTATCCCTGACGAGGTCCTCGTGCCAAATTGAGGATAGGGTCACATCTTGGGCGTGACAAGTTGGTATCAGAGCAGTACCGACCTAGGATCCCCCTTGATTGATCGAACTTGGCCGAGTCGAGTCTAGTGAAAAACTGCTTTGATTCTAGTTAGATATCGGAGAGTAGGATTCTTTTTTCTCCTCTTCTATGCTCTGGTGAGGAATCTTGACGTAATAATTTAATTCTACTCCTCTTCTCACTCAAAATCTTTTTTAGGATCACGCGGATATTTTTGGAATCTATAAGATGCCTATGTGATGGAGTTCTGTCTTGGTGCCTCCTATCTGCTCTAAGTCTCAAGGGAGTTGAGCTCCAGGGGATTCTTGAGCACATCGTTATCATTCAGATTTCTTAGTATCTCAGAACGAAGGATGTTCGTAATTGCTTCAATACTGTTAGTGGCGAGATAACCCCAATGTCCCTAGTACTGGTGCAGATTGTTCAGGAGTACTGCCATACTTTGTATCGTTGTGATCACGAGGGTCTGTTGTAGATGAATGTCCGAGATGCTGGTTGTGTGTTGATGGATGTGATACAGGTGACGGGTTAGTATAGGAGTTGTGTGTTATTACTCCTTGTATCGGTGTACCAGATTCCATGACCAGATATTTCGGGAATTCATAGGTGGGAATTCAAGTAGTTACTTATAGGACAATCTTCCAACAAATACATGATGTTAGGTTGGGGTTCGACATCTAGTGGATTCCTGTCCACGAAAATATCGGACGAAATCTTTCTCATGAGTTGATCTGGCTTGTTTCATAAGCCTCACCCTTTGTGTTGTTGCAATATGGTAATTCAAGTTGCTTCGATGTCAAGGGGTGATTTCAGATCTTTTCTAAGTGGTGTTCTCATATTTTCATGGGAGTATTAATTCTTTGCTGAATCAATTGTCATATCAATTCTTCTCAACCGTAGTCATCTTATCAAATCCATTCAACCGGTGTATTTCTCTCCAAGTGAACTTAATCCTCTCCAATTTTGCAAGATCGTTCTCTCATTTCATCCGGAGTTCGTCTCATCTGTCCCAAGTCGTCTTTGTTTTTCCCCGCCCTCCCGCCCTTTTTCTTCGGTGATTGGATTTCATCCAAGCACATTCATTTCATTGTGCTTCCGCTATCTGTTCTTCCTTTCGTAACCGGTGATTCATCGTGAAGATTCTCACGAGCTTCGTGTCTTATTTGTTCATTCTTATCATCCGTACCGGTGAATTTAATTAAGTTGTCCGTGTTCATCATATCCTATTCATCCTTGTAATTATTTCCTATGTTGGGAATTCTTATTAGCCTATCCTGTTATTCATTCTACTCTTACCTATCCGGAGTGCTGAAGATATCTGTGAGTTTCGAGTTTTCAATTCTTTTAATTATTTCGAGGTGCTAACCTCATCTAGTTTTATTTTTACTGGTGCAATATCTCTCTTTCTACCAATCTTTTCAACGGTGGTTTCTTTGAGTGGGTCCATAACCCACAGGTTCTTTCCCAGGATCTTTCCTAGCTCTTTTAATCTTTTCCCGGAGATCATTAATTCTTTTCAACTATGACGTAAGTATGAATTTCATCAGTCGTATCCCTTCGTCAAGATCTATTAGAATCAATTCTCATATTTGGCTCAACCTTGCATTCTTCATTATTCCGGAGTGTCTCAGTATTCTTGGTGTTGTTTCTCGTCATCATTCTCAGCTTGTTATCCGAACGAGTGTTTCTCTCGAATCTTGGTTCATTCTCTTGGAGATTAATCATTTCAGCTTGGTGCCATCATCTTAATTGTTGTCAATCATGAGTAAATCCTTTCTGTCTATCCGGTACATTTCTGAGTTGTATTTTATTTCTCGTTCCTTCGAAGGCCATCATTTTATTAGAAGACTTCTTCGTTCTCAGCTTTGAGCTTTCATCCTCAATTCTTCGGAATTGTTGTCTCTTCGTCCGTCTCTCGTTTATTCCGGTGGATTGTTCAAGTTTTCTATTAGATGGGTCATGATCCCGTCTTTCCCTTGTTTTTCCATTCATTGATGGTTGTCTCATTTATTTCAATTCTCACCGGTGTTTCTTGCAACAATTCTTCTAGTTTGTGCTCATATCTCTCCTCAATCTTTTCAGAAGAATAAGTTGGATGCGAGATCCGTTGCTTGTCATCAATTTAATTTGGTGAAGGATAAGCATAACATAATTCTTATTCTTGTTTCATCTAATGATTTCAATTCTTCTTCCGGAGTGGCTAATGATATCAATTCCTTTTTCTCAAGTGTGCTTATCTTTTCTTTTCTGGAGTTTCAAGTTCTTTTAAGTATCTCTTTGTGAGGTTTCATCTAAATCTTGGCAAGGTCATAATCTTATTCTTTTCTACCTTCATATTTTTGCATCATTCATTTGTATACGGTGGTCCTTCGTGGTGGTTCATCAAGATTTCATTCTTTCTTAAGTGTTCTTCAGGATTCTTGTTGGAGAACCTCAAGTATCATTTCTCTTGCATTTATATGTGCAATTGTTCTTCCGTTATCCTGTGAGGTGGTATTATAGCATTCTTGTTACTGTAGGAGTTTCGAAGAGATTTCCTTTCAAGAATGAGATAATTAAACCCACCAATTCTTTGATCATGAGATATTTTCAACCCATGATTTCTTAATTGAGCTATCTTGGTTTGGGTTTCACCTAAAGCTTTTCCTATGGATTGTTGCTATCATGGTGCTTGTCATTAATCCAAGTTCTCAATGTATCCTCATGGTGTAAGAAATTGTTCATATCTTGTTTCTCCCAACCTATCCGTGTTTCTTTTAGTGGTTGGTTGTCACCTCATATTGGTTGAGATGATATTCATAAGCCCAATTCTGTCTTGTTCTTCGTTGTTGGTTTTCCAACTACTAAGTCAATTCTCTGTCTGGAGGCTCTTCAATTCTATTGTGATGATAGTTGACATTTAGTCTTCATTCTCTTCTTCCGTATGAGCTAGTTCATATTCTCTTGTTCCGGAGGCATTGTGATGTTGCTCATTTGGGTCTATTATGTTGTTCTATCAAGATCATGGTGTTCCCTCACTCTATTTACTTGTTCGTTATGAATATTGTCCAATTCTCTCTTCTTATCGAATTTTTTGTCCCATTTTCCTACCGAAGTGCTGCCGAAATTTTCCATGAATTCTTGCTTCTTTCTCATATCATTCCTCATCTCTTTGCAATATTCAAGGGACGTTGGTTTCACTCGTTTGTCAAAGAAGCGACTAAGTTTTTACCTCTTGTTCTTTCTCATCCTCTTCCCCTTTCATTCTTGGATCTCGGGACGAGATCCTCTTGTAGTTGTGACAGCCCGATGCCGACGTTCCAGAAGATTCCCTTTCCTTTCCGTTTCCGTCGTGTGTCTATTTTTTTCTCTTGTTGCATCATCATCGCATTATGCGCATCATCTGCATTGCATCGGCATCTCCGTTGCCGCCAGTTTTCAAACTTGCATCCGCTAGTAGTTGCCCGTTCTCGTCTTGTCCGTTCTGAGTCCGACCGCTCACGCACGAGTCCGCGGCACCGTCGTAACCCTGCTTTTAAAGCGTCTATAAAACTTTCTCCGATTGAGCTGGAATTTGTCGTGCGATATTAGTTTTATATAGGTAGGCCACCTGTCAAGTTTCGTCGCAATCGGAGACCGTCTGGTACCCGAACGGTCGATCGTAGCGGCAGCGTATTCGGTCTACCGTCGAACGTTTTTTGGTGTTTTAAAATCGCGTTGCGGTGCCGCACCGTTTCCCTCTCTTCCCCAGCTAGCCTACTCTACACATTCACTTATCCGACCCCGCGTTCGAGTTCGTACGATTCCGATCGCGAGGGCGAAAACGGGGCCGAATTCGGATAACCCTAGCCCCCCGTTTGTCTATATATAGACCCCCCGTGACTATTTTTAGACAGCAGCCCCCAGCCTCGTTTTCCGTGCACCCCTCAAACCCTAGCCGCCATCTCCCCCAGCAGCCTCTCTCTCCCACCTCCAGCCGCCGGGCCGCGGAGCACGCGTTGGGCCTCCCCGAGCCCATCTGGGCCCGAGGGTCCCGCAGCTCGTCCCGAGCACCTGCATGGCAGGCCATCGGCCCCCTCCTGCTGGCTTCCCCGTGAAGCCGCCCTAGCGAGCCCTTGCGGGAGCTCCCTACCGCATGCCATGAGCTCGCCGGAGCACTGCTTCGCCTGAGCCGGCTGGAGTTGTAGCCGCTGCCGCCGCCTTCAACCTCCCGCCGACCCGAGCGCTGCAGCAGTCGCGCCTCCTCCTTCCCGAGCTCGCCGCCGGTTGGGGGTACCTTGCCGGGTCCCTTTGCCACCGTGGAGAGCGCCGGCAGCCGCCGCACGGCATCGTTCGGTCGGGGTCTCCCGGATCCGCCGCCGCCGCAGACCGGACCAGATCGAGATTGCGAGCACACGAACGCGTAGCCCCGTGCCCTAGGCATGGGTGGGCCGCGCAGCAGCCACGCGAAGCCGGCCTAGCTCGCCCCGGTCTCGCGAGGCCAGATCCGGCCCAGCTGGAGCCACCCGAGATCCTCCTCTTCTCCTCCCCGCCGTCATGGGCCCGAGGCCCACTCAGGTGAATTCCCCCTTGCCTGTCTATTTCGCGCACTAGGCGTCAGATTGTGGTCGCGCCCTCTCTGTTAGGCCCGTTAGTGAATTAGGAATTTTCAGGTTTAATTAAATTCCACATATAAACGTACATATAAACGCCCGTAACTTTTTGATCGTAGTTCGGATCGCGATGATTTAGATATGGTTTCCATGTAGTTTCTCGCGTAGAATACGTTGGCGCAACTTGCATAGTTGTTTGACATCGTTTAGCGTGCCGGATGCCGAGAATAACGTGTTGTTTTAATAGGATACGTCCCGTATTTAATTTTCGCGCAAGTTCGGGTTGCTCGGATGTCGTAGTATAAATGCCTATGTTTTAGGGACCATTTTTTGATGCATTTTAGAGCGGTCATTTGTATTTTTATGTGTAGGGATTTGCTGGTAGTTTATTTCCCCGTGTATAAGTTATTTTCTCGCATTTTCGTGTGGCATTATTTTGTTGTGCAACCCCACATATTTTATATGTTTCCGGGGTAGAATTTTTCTGTGCAATTAGTTTTAGCTTTTGAGCAAATTAGTTCACACGATATTTTGCCGGGATGCCCTTTTGTTTAATTTGTAGGATTTATTTCGTGCTTCGTTTGAAGGAGTTGTCAACTAGGGAGTTGTTCTTGGGTGTTTAGACTAGCCCCTGGTATTTTTAGTTGCAAAAGAAATGCATGTTTAGGTGTGGTTTGCTTGCTCTCAAGTTGCTAGAAATAGTGCTGATTTGGAGGAGCTGAAATATTTTCTAAGTCTGGAATCTGTTATATTTTTTTGCTGTTTTGTTTTGCTTCTATCTTGTGATCTGTAGCTCTTTTGAGGTTGGTCCAATGGAGTTAGTTGTAGCCCTTATGTTTCTCTAGCATGCTAGTTGTTGTTAGTTGTTTGTAGTAGTGCTTCTTGCCCTCTTCCGTGCCATGCCTTGCTTGAGCATATAGGAGTTGTGTAGCCGTAGTTGTGGGGTGTAGAAAATGGTATGTGGCTGATTTTGGCAGATTGTAGTGATTTCCTGTTTTGCTCGTAGTTGTTGAACCGTAGCTCCGATTGGATCGTGTCCTACATGAAACTTGCTTAGAATCTTGTGTAGTTTCATATTCTTTTGATGGTGGTATGTTTTGAGGTGCTCGTGACCGCCGTTGCACACATATTGCATTCATGCCATCATATCTTGCGGTGCTTGTAACTTTTGATCCGTAGCTCCGTTGGAGATGTTCTTTATGTGTAGATTGCTAGAAACGACGCGTAGAATCACGTGAACCTACTTGTTTTGCTGTTTAACAACTAATTAAATGTGTTAGTTCAGATCTGGACAGAATTGTAAATTAACATGTGAGGTCGTCTCGGAGGTGCTATATGTCATTTCCGACCTCATTTAAAATGCCTAGATAGGTATATTAATTACGCTTCACCTTTTTCCATGTTTAACCACATTTAATATTGCCGTGTACCTAATCGGGATAGAACTAAATATTTAACGTGGAGTTTCCTCAATATGGAACTCGTTGCATATTGAACTTCACTTAACGTGTAGTGTTTGATTGCGTGAATTGTCATGCCGTGAATTGCATGTATTCAGCAACTCATGCATCATATGTGTTGTGCATCGTGTGGTGAATTTCGTGTGTTGATTTGTGTTTCTGGTTTGCTTCGTCTCGATAGAGTTCCGCAGCGTGTCGGATGTGAGGACCCGTTCGACTACGTCGGTTCGTCTGCTTCACGGAGCCGTTGTTCTTCCAAGCGGGATCTCAGGCAAGATGACCATTTCCCCAGATACCATTACTATCATTGCCATGCTAGTTTTATCGATTCAATCGATTATGTCTCGTCGCCTACCACATGTTAAATATCAGCCTCTCAACAATGCCATGATTACCTTCAACCTGTTCGACCTAGCAAACCACTGATTGGCTATGTTACGGCTTGCTTAACCCTGTTGATAGCGTTGCTAGTTGCAGGTGCAGATGCTTCCATGTGAAAGCATGGGTTCCTTGTTATATCATCATATTAATGCTATTTAATTTAATGCACCTATATACTTGGTAAAACGTGGAAGGCTCGGCCTTTCTAGCCTGGTGTTTTGTTCCACCTTTGCCCCCTTAGTTTCCGGCTACCAGTGTTATGTTCCATAATTGAGCGCTCCTAACACGATCGGGGTTGTTATGGGGACCCCCTTGATAATTCGTTTTAGATTAAGACTGGTCTGGCAAGGCCCAACTTTGTTACTAAATTTGCCTAAACACCTAATAAAATTGCATTGGGACTTTCCGGACCCCGAGGATAATTTAATCAACCCCCGGGCCAGTGCTCCTCATGAGTGTTGGTCCAAATTGGCAGACTACGGGGCCACCGCGGGGCAACCCGAGGTTTGGTTCTCCTAGTGTGACCCATCCGTCGTATCCTAAGAACGAGGTACGCGACTCCTATCGGAATCATCGACACGTCGGGCGGCCTTGCTGGATTAGTTTTACCTTTGACGGAATATCTTGTGCATCGGGATTCCGGTGATGCTTTGGGTAATCTCAGAGTTGAGGTTTTTCACTAGGAAATCCGACGAGATCGCGAGCTTCGTGATTGAGGATTTCTATGCGACTTGTGGTAATTTGTGATGGACTAGTTGGAGCACCCCTGCAGGGTTAAATCTTTTCAGAAAGTCGTGCCCGCGGTTATGTGGCAACGTGGAAGCTTTGTTTAACACTTGTTCTAGATAACTTGAAGTTAACTTAATTAAAACTTGCCAACTGTGTGTGTAACCGTGACTGTATCTTTCGTGAGTTCCTTCTCCGATCGAGGACACGGTGGGGTTATGTCTGACGTAGGTAGGTGTTCAGGATCATTTTTTTTATCATGAGTAGTTCACGTCCGTTATGCGTAGATCTTCTCCCATCTTATTTCTGGTACTCGTAAGTTGGCCACCAAATATATGCTTAGCCGCTGCTGCAACCTCACCACTTAACCATGCCTCACCCATTAAGCTTTGCTAGTCTTGATACCTTTGGAAATGAGATTGCTGAGTCCCCTGTGGCTCACAGATTACTACAACACCAGTTGCAGGTACATGTAAAGGTTACTCAACGCGAGCGCGTTGATTGTTCTTTGGGAGTTGCTTCTTCTTCTTCTTCATCATCGATCTAGGATGGGTTCCAGGCCGGCACCTGGGATAGCAAGGATGGACGTCGTTCTTCTTTTGTCGTTTGTTTTCGTCCGTACTCGGACCCTGCTCTTACTCTTGATGATTATGTAATGTACTGACGTGACTCTGATGTAGCTTGTGGCGAGTGTAAGCCAATTCTTTATATATCTCTTCTTTTCAGTACATGTACTTGTAACGATATCCATTCTTGCGACACGACGAGATGCGCTTCTATCCCTGACGAGGCCCTCATGCCAAATTGAGGATAGGGTCGCATCTTGGGCGTGACACCAAGAAAAAGAGATACCTCCTCGTTATGGTTGACAAGTTCACCAAATGGATCGAAGCAAAGCCTGTAAGCTCTACCAAAGTCGGGTTGGTCCTCGACTTCATACTCGGTGTCTTACACCTTCATGGTATCCCACACAACATAATAACGGACAATGTATCCAATTTTACCACCCAAGAGGTGAAAGATTAGTGGGCAAACTTGGGCATTAAGCTTGACTATGCCTTAGTATATCACCCCAGACCAATGGACAAGTCGATCGATCCAATGGGCTTATTATGAGTGGTATCAAATGCCAGTTGGTCCAATTTCTCAAAGAGTATGAATGCCACTAGGTGGAGGAGCTTGAATCCGTACTATGGGGCCTACGTACCACCCCGAATCATTCAATAGGGTACACACCGTTTTTCATGGTGTACGGGGCCGAAGTGGTCTTCCCTTGCGATATCTTCCACGACGCGCCTCAGGTGAGCATATATGAGGGAAGAGAGGCCAAGTTAGATTGGCAAGATGACTTAGATGCATTGGAAGGCGAGCGCGATATAGCTCAAGCCCGGTCTACTTTTTATCAGCAACATGCACGACACTATCAGAGGAGGGAAGTTCGGGCAAAGGCATACAAAGTGGGCGAACTCGTTCTATGCTTCCCAGAGAAGAAGAAGCATAAACTTAACCCCAAATGGGAGCTTCATAATGTATGAAGTCTTTACAGGAGGAGCTTATCGCCTGCGGAACCGAGAGGACAACCGCCTAGAGCCAAACCCATGGAACACAGCTCGCCTTTGGTGTTTCTACGGCTAGAAAGATGTCGCTACCTTCTTCACACCCTTATATTTTTTTCTCTTTTTTCAGTTTTTTCTTGTTGACTTTTGTAGGATCACTTAATTTTTCCTAGGATATGTTCAGATCAACCGAACTGCTCAAAGCATTTATCGGAACACATTCATGAAAAATAGAGTGTCTAAACCCGATATCACCTTGAGGCTTCTATAGGGCAGCCGTTCAATGTATTAATTTATCCTACATCTTTATATACTATATGCCTCGACTGAACATCGATTTATGCCACAATATTCTTCAATTGGACTTAGGATTCTTGCAATGCTAGGTTGCCTTGCTCCTGTGCTTACCCCCTATGTCCCCGAATGTTCGGCTAGGGGGTAAAGGGAGCACTTCTGCGATTGTTACGACCGGTTCATCCGGATACGTACCTTAGATGGGTGAACCCGAAAGCTAGTGTTTCTTAAGATACAACTTGGTCGGCTATGAATGAGGTTCATATAATCGGCAATATTCACCACAAAAGGGGATCATTCATCTCGAAATAGCAGCTATCCGTAGTGCAAGGATACATAGCTATAACATCTACATTTTATGTAGTAGCCCGGAGGAAGGAACCCATCGAGGAACTGTTTTCTTTGGAAGATGTTTCTTACATCTCATCGTAATATAACATAATCCTTCTTTGCTCTCTTTGTTTTTTCGCACCACATGGACGAATTGCCTGGTTCTCAGAAATTAGGTCCTGTTACCACAAGATACACAATACGAAACACAACCCATTTATTAACAGGGGAGGTAGAAGCCATTGGTCGGTTAAACAAAGAGTCTTCAAACACGAAAGGAAGTGTCTTGATACATGAATACAAAATTACATAGAATCACGCGCTAGGCAATTGGTCAAGATGATCTATTATGAGATCTAAGGTCCAGTCTTCTTGTGAAAGATGGGCGGCGGACATCACTTGGTCCTAAACCAGGTGAAGAGGAATCTCTTTGCCATCCGGCCCAGACGGCCCAAGCCAGGACATGTGCTTTGGATTAAGTTGGGTAAAACGGGTCTTCACCACAGCCGACGCCTCCTGAGCTCCTTTGCGGCAGGCCAAAATGTTCCACTGCTCGAAGCGACTCCGCGCTCCTTTGGACCGCTCGGTAAGCTTGGTCATTAGTTATAGAGGATTTCCATTTGGCAAAAACACTTTGATCGTGCTTCTCATAGATTTTCGAGCTCGCTCGTGCACAAGGGATAACTACTTCAACATGCCCCCGTCAAAGGGCTAACTTCTTCCTCGGGACATCAACTCAGGAGACCTGATCAAAGGGAATTTCCCATTTTTATGATCAACGCAATAAAAAGTGATTTATCACATTCCAGGTCAGGAATTTACTTTAACTCTTTAATTTATGATTCTCTTCATGGTTTTGCACCAATCTAGCTATCAAATTCTCAATTTATTTGGCTTGCCGTTTATTGTCCACCTTGAGTTGGTTATTTTATTCCCGACATCACTTTAACACGGGATGACCAGCTTCAAGCCGGAATTCGGCATACCTTTGGGAATGTCGGGATGCATCTAAATCTTTTTTGCAATTGGCCTATAGATTCGCCTGCTATAACAAAGTTCTTTGTTGTAAAGGAAATCCCATTAAAGTTCAACACATTTCAAATAATTTTACTCACTTTGTGCTTCTCTGGTGAATTTCCTCACCTCCTCCAGTTTGGTCTTGCTGGCTTGGAATTCAGCGTGGCTTAACTCGAAATCTTTGGCCAGTTTTTCGTTGTCCTACTTTAGGGCTTCCAAGGTGGCATATTATTATCCTGGCCCTTAACTTGGTCGTCCCAGCCAAATTAAGGCTTGGGGATACTGGGTCCAACCTTATGTTCGGTTATCAAAAATCAATCACTTACCTAAAGATGGGAAGACATAAGCTTGGCCGCTTTCTCGAGTCCGGCTCTCTTAGCCCAAGGTATGTATATGCTGAGCTAAGAGCTTTAAGCTCCTCTTCAGAAAAAACAGGGTGAGTGAAGGACTCTTTTCGCCAAGCTTTCGGCTTCGGAATTAGTTGCCAAAAACTCCTCGGGGTCGTTAGGGAGTGGGTCCATATTCGGAACTCTCGCATTATCCGAAAACATCAGGTTTTGATGAATGCCGGACACTTCGGCAGCGTCTTCAGATGAAGGAGGTTCCACACGTCTCCTGAATATTTCGGCTAAGGGTCATGCACATTCAAGGCAATTGTAAACCATAAAAGGGGAGTAGTTGATATGTATAACTCTTGGTAAAAGGGGCGGCCGACATATTTTCCGCCTTTGCCCCATGTGCGGGAATCCTCTTCTCATTCGACACAGCCTCAGATAGTATAGCTTGGTATGCAGTTTGGCGCATGGACCGACGACCCTTGGAGTTGGAGAGAGGAACATTTGGGGTGACGGGAGGTATGGCCCCTGTTTGAGTGTTGGCTTTCCTTTTCTTTGGTGCAGAACATGGGAGAGGCCCAGGGTTGTCATCCTGAAGGGCCACCTTGTGTTCATCGACGCATTCTTGATAAAATACTCCGTCTGCAAAGCCGATTGAAACCATCGGATCCTCATGGAATCTGTGGTCATCATCACGGGAGTAATTCTCTGGCTGAGGGGCAGGACAGTGGACCGTATCAATCCAACGCTTCCAAGTGTGATAAGGAGAACAACGGGTCATTGATTGGTAAAATCAATAATAAGCATCCGGACTACGAGAACATGATCACACTTACCCATTCAATGAGATTATATGCTGAGAAGTCACCCTGATGGTGAGGCGGGCAAAATCTTCTTTTTCCCATTTGAAGAGGTCGGTCAAAATAACTGCTAAAGCTTCTTGATTGCCCAGTCCATGTCGTTTGGAACGGGTAGTGTTGCTTGTCATGTTATAGCACCACAAGTGGTGCGTGCGCTATTGGAGTGGTTGGACGCAGTGGGTAATTATTGCAGCCATCACCTCAATGATGGTCAGCCCGCTGTGCCAAAGTAACCTCACCTTGACGGATAGGTGTTTTACTTTGGAGCTCTCTTCTTGGGTGGAACTCACCGGCCCCCAACTGACCCACTTCTTTAAGGGGACCTCGGTGTATTCACGAATACCCCTTCGAGCTGGTCGAATAAGAGAATGTCCTCAGTATAAAATCATTATGAATACCACTCATTGGTTTCCTTCTTTGGAGTCCCGATCAGCTATCCGATACTGGCTATATGCCATACTGCGGCTCCACCCACATCCTGAATTGATGTTCCCCTAGTTCGGGGAATGAGGCTATAGTATTTTCTCCATAGGTCAAAGTGGTGCTTGCAGCCCAAGAAAATTTCGCATAGGCCTACGAAGCCTGACATTTGAAGGATTGAGCCAGGGGTGATGCTATAGACCATAGAATTCTAGTAAGCCCATCAGGAAGGGGTGGACCGGAAAGCACATACCTCACAATAGGAAAGAAATGAAGCAGATCCTTTCACCCTTTTGCGGGGCAGGGAAATTCTTTGCAAAGGCCTCGCCATTTGTGGAGGTCAATCCAACACGAGTGGGCAGAAGATCCAACGTGCGACGATATCCTTGTACTTCAACGTTGCGCAACTCGAGAAAAAAACGAAGCAGCTTGCCGAGTCTCCTGGGAGGGGACCAATGTTTCGCGAGGAGGAACCCGCCATGGATGTAGGCGCTAGAGCTTTTGGGTTTCTTGGTGGTTCCTGAAGGGTGATTTTCACCTAAGGACGGATTTGATATGTTTATAAAGAGTGCTTTTCTCACTCAGTTACAAGAAGCGGTTCTGTGAGGGACCGATGGATTGCTTGTCTTCATTAATGCACACAGGAATTACGTGCTACTATCGATCTTCGAGCGGAAAGGTTAAGGTCATGGGCCCCTTGATGCTTCGATAATCAAGAACTGGTGAATGACTATGGATATAAGGAGATGCTGAAGACCATGTACATCGGTGTTGGATGCTAGTTCGGGGGCTACTAAGGAAGTCCTAGACTAAGGAGTCCTCGTATGGTCGTCCCATCTCTTAGAGGGCGACCTACGGGCCGTATATTGAAGACCAGAATGCATGATGACCTCGTGTTCAAGAAGGAAAGCTTCGAAGTCTGTCTTTTCATCGGCTAGAATGGGGCATCCGTCCCCGGCTGGAGGTCGGTTGTATGTAATCCTAGGAACCCCTGGTGCCTATATAAACTAGAGGGTTTCATCCGCATATACAAGTTGACTCATCTAGGGTTTTAGCTCATACGATCTAGAGGTAGATCAACTGTGTAATCCTCATACACATCAATATAATCAAGCAGGACATAAGGTTTTACATCCTCAAGAGGGCCCAAACCTGGGTAAACATCGTCCCCTTCGTCCCGTGTAACCCATCGATCCAAGGTCCACAGCTTGGGACACCCTACCCGAGATCCACCGGGTTTGACACCGACACCATTGCCCTAACATCTTTGACATGCCAGGTACGGGAGTTATTCTATGCGTGTGTCTTCACCGACATTTCCGCTGCCTTACTCAGCGCCCAAGTCTCCCAATTGGACTAGGGGTGGCACGAAGACCGTGATAACCCACAAGTATAGGGGATCACAACAGTTTTCGAGTGTAGAGTATTCAACCCAAATTTCTTGATTCGACAAAAGGGGAAGCCAAAAATACTCTCAAGTATTAGCAGTTGAGTTGTCAATTAAACCACACCTGAAAGACTTAGTATATGTAGAAAAGTATTAGTAGCAAAGTAGTGTGAGAGCAACAATAGCAACAGAGTAACAGTAGGAGCAGCAGAGTAACATTAGCAGCAGTTACAGCAGTAGAGACAAAGTAACGTAGCAAGGACCAGTAGGAAAAACTCTTAGGCTTCG
This sequence comes from Hordeum vulgare subsp. vulgare, assembly GCF_904849725.1. Lineage (NCBI taxonomy): Eukaryota > Viridiplantae > Streptophyta > Magnoliopsida > Poales > Poaceae > Hordeum > Hordeum vulgare. The sequence goes on along the minus strand of NC_058521.1, from coordinate 323,071,059 downwards.
GATCGGTGATGGATGATTATGCCGGATGATATTTATCATGCAACAATTATAACATGGAGAGATATGTAACTAGCTCCAGTTCGTCAATGTAATGTACGCTGTATTCCGTATGTAGTCATACGTGCTTAGGGAAAAGAACTTGCATGAGATCTATTGTCCATCCCTCCTATGGCAGCGGTGTCCTAATGGAAACTACGGGATATTAAGGTTCTCCTTTTAATAAAGAACCGGACCAACGCATTAACACTTAGTGAATACATGAACTCCTCATACTATGGTCATCTCCGGGAGTGGTTCCGGCTATTGTCACTCCGGGGATGCCGGGTCATAACACATAGTAGGTGATTACAACTTGCAAGATAGGATCAAGAACGCACATATATTGACGACAACATAATAGGTTCAGATCTGAAATCATGGAACTCGGGCCCTAGTGACAAGCATTAAGCATGGCAAAGTAGTAGCAAGATCAATCTGAGAACATAGTGGATACTAGCGATCAATCCCCGTCAAAACTAACTCGATTACATGATAGATCTCATCCAACCCATCACCGGCCAGCAAGCCTACGATGAGATTACTCACGAATGGTGAAGAGCATCACGGAATTGGCGATGAAGGAAGGTTGGTGATGACGATGGTGACGATCTCCCCTCTCCGGAGCCCAGAACGGACTCCAGATATGTCCTCCAGAGGAAGAATAGGAGGTGGCGGCGCCTCCGTATCATAAAACCCGATGAACACTTCTACTTGATTTTTTCCGGACGAAAGGGACAAAATAGAGCTGGATTTGGAGGCGGTGGAGAACGTGGGCCCCACAAGCCTGCCAGGCGCGGCCAGGGGGGGCGCCTGGTGGGCTTGTGGGCTCCATGCTCCACCCCTCCAGTTGATTCTTGCACCAGTATTTTTTGTATATTCCACAAAAAATCCCTGTATATTTCTAGGTCATTCTGAGAACTTTTATTTCTACGCAAAAACAACACCATGGCAATTCTGCTGAAAACAACGTTAGTCTGGGTTAGTTCCATTCAAATCATGCAAATTAGAGTCCAAAACAAGGGTAAAAGAGTTTGGAAAAGTAGATACAATGGAGATGTATCAACTCCTCCAAGCTTAAAACCTTGCTTCTCCTCAAGCAATTGAGTTGACAAACTGAAAGTGCAAAAGAAAAACTTTTACGAACTCTGTTTGATCTTGTTATTGCAACTATGCCTAACTCATAAACAGAATTTCAGCAAGATCACAAGCAAGCCACAAATGCAAATGACATCTAGGTCTCATGGTAAACTCATATCAATGGCCTAATCAACTAGCGAGCAATAATAATAAGTTTCAAACATCAACACTTCAATCAAAACAACCATGAAGTAGTATGAACAGATGGTATCTCACTAGTTGTTTATGAGACCTCAAAATATAAATGCACAACACCTTTCAAGACCAAGGGCTGACTAAACATTGTAATTCATGACAAAGAAGATCCAGTCACGGTCATACTCAATCTCAATTAAAAGCAAAGCATAAAAATGACAGAGGTGCTCTCTAATTGGTGCTTCTATAAGAAGAGGATGACTCAACAAAAACATAAATAGACAAGCGCTTCGCAGAGGGAAGCATTGATTTGCAGAGGTGCAAGAGGTCAAGCTTTTAAAACAGAGATAAATAATTTTGGGTGGCATGCTTTCATTGTCAACGCAATGATCAAGAGTTTTCACCATCTTCCACGCTACACATGCTATAGGCGGTTCCCAAACAGAAAAGTAAAGTTTTGACTCCCCCACCACCGATCAATCATACTCCACGACTAGCTGAATACTCGGGTGCCGTCCATACCAACATCAATCCAGGGGAGGTTTGTTTGCAATTATCTTTTCGCTTTGAGCATGGAACTTGGTATTCCAATTACCGGCCCCTTTCTCGTGAGTGATAGTGAATAAACACATATCGAGGATAACACGCCTAGCATGGAAGATACTGATAGCCCCCTGTCACCACATGAGCGGTTCGGGCATGCAAAACAGATTATTTCTTGAAGGTTTAGAGAGTGGCACATGCAAATTTACTTGGAACGGGTGGTAGATACAGCATATAGGTAGGTATGGTGGACTCATATGGAACAATTTTCGGTTTATGGAAGTGGATGCACAAGTAGTATTCCCGCTTAGTACAAGTGAAGGCTAGCAAAAGACTAGGAAGCGACCAACTAGAGAGCGACAACAGTCATCAAAATGCATTGAGATTAACCAACATTGAGTGCAAGCATGAGTAGGACATAAATCACCATGAACATGAATATCATAGAGGCTATGTTGATTTTGTTTCAACCACATGCGTAAACATGCGCCAAGTCAAGCCACTTGAATCATTCAAAGTAGGATACCATCCTATCATACTACAAGATAATCATCTCGGGATTCATGTTGGCATCCAAGAGAAACCATTATAAGCTCCTAGTTAATTAAGCATGGCATCGGAAACTATGATCTCTAAGTTGTCATTGCAAACATGTCACTTTCACAACAAAGCTCAATCAAGAACGATGAGCTAGTCATATTTACAAAAACAAAATAGATCGAGTTCATACCATCTTTTCCAGGCTCATTCACTTCATCATATATCGTCATTATTGCCTTTCACTTGCACGATCGAATGATGTGAACAATAATAAGACTGCTCGTGCATTGGACTAAGCTGGAATCTACAAGCAAACACAAAGAGAAGACAAAGTAATATGGCTCTTTAACAGATAACAGATATGCATGCGAGAGCCACTAAACATTGTAACCATGGCCCTCTACCTGGACCCAAAGAAAAAGAAAACTATTTACACGGGAAAGCTCCCAACAAGCCAAAGAAGAAAGGGAAATCTTTTTGGGTTTTTCTCAATCTCGACAAACACACGAAAAGTGGAAAGCTCCCAACAAGCCAAACAAGCCAAAGAAGAAAGGGAAAGCTCCCAACAAGCCAAACGAGAATAAGAAATAAACTAGCATGGATGATACAGTGGCAAAGTGTGAACACCGACTATAAAAGTGAAAGTGTAAGCAAGAATATAAAGTCAGTGAGAAACACGTACTCCCCCAAGATTTGGCTTTTGGCCTAAGTTGGTCTACTCCCAAGGAGGGAAATAACCAACTCCGGGGTACTCCAAGAAAATTTGCTATGCGAGTGGCATAGATCCCACCAAAGAAATCCCCTTCATTAGCACTATTATTTAGCCTCCTTGCTATTATAGCTCCCATATTGAAACTTCTATCACCCGTTACTGCGCTCTTAAGAATACTGAGGTCGGGTGCGCAAAGGTGACAATGCTCGATCTTGCCATTAATGCATCTACCTATGAAGAGGGCAAAGTAATGCAAGGCAGGAAAATGAATGCTCCCCATGGTAGCCTGCGTAATATCTCTAGTTTCTCCAACAGTTATACTAGAGAGAAAAATCCCTAACCGAAGATTTAGGAGGATCATTGAGACTACCCCAATCAGGTATCTTGCAAATTCTATTGAAATCCTCTAAATCCATGGTATACGATTTGTCATAGAGATCAAATAGTACAAATTTATCACGGCCAACTGAAAATTTGAATCTACGAACAAAAGAGGCAGTGAGAATAACATACTGTTCACATTTATTGGAGATGAATTCTTCGAGTCCGACGTTGTGAACAAGTGTATCAAACTCGTCTTTGAAACCTGCCTCAATCATGAATTCATCAGAAGGCCATTCACATGGTTGTACCTGTGAGTTCCTCGGTTGATAAGGATCGGGTTCCCGAATCGCGAGACGGGGACCCCTCTTGCTTGAGGAACCACCATGATTGTTTCTCCTGAACATCTTCCTTTTCTGAAATTTTCAGTGAATCAGAGGAAAAGTGAACAAGGCTCAATAAAACTAATAGCAGCTACTCCGACAAGTGCCTAGAGGCCATATCACACATCAAAACTACTTGGGACCAGCTAAAATTAGCATGCAAAGCTCAAGAATAGGGTCACCAAGGCAGCAAAAATACGCAATGAATAAGGAACTAGAGCAAAAACTAATTGGACCAATGGAGGAGTCACATACCAAGGAGCAATTTCCCTAAAATAGTTTGGTGAATGGTGCTTTCCACAAGGAGATCGAAAATCGCAGTAAGAAGAGCAAGAACACTGGTTTGAGCTGTGAAACGATTTTTTCTGGAGGTAGGAGAAGTAGATGGGAGCTAGAATAAGTGGAGGGCGTTCACGTGGGCCCCACAAGCCTAGTAGGCACGGCCAGGGGGTGCCCGCGCCTCCAGGGCTTGCTGGTGCAGCCCCCTGACTAGCTCTCCGTCTCAGATTTTTCAAAAATTCCAGAAAAAATCATACTTGATTTTCACAGCATTCGGAGAACTTTTATTTTCAGGGTACTTTTCTACAGGATGCAAAAAGCAGAAAACAGGGAAAACTAAAGCTAAATCTATCATTTTTCTTCTAAACAACCGAAAGTGAAAGATTGGAACAAAGGTTTGTGACTCCATGATTCATCCATCTCATGGTCATCGAAAGAAATCCGTCAATGAGGTTGATGAAGTCTCCTTGACAAAAAATTTCGAATCGCAAAAGAAAACAGAGAATTTTCGAATAGTCACTAGGTTACCACAATGGGGATGTGCATATCCCCAACCAGCAAATCATACTTCATCTTGACAGTAGGTATAGGGCATTCAAAGCTCCCAATAAGAATCGATGAAGTTTTTTCGATAGCATTGATGCAACGTACTCGATATTGTTCCTTCGGAAAGTGCACCGTATGCTCATTACGGTTGACATGGAAAGTGACATTGCCTTTGTTGCATTCAATAACAGCCCCTGTAGTGTTTAAAAAGGGTCTAACAAGGATGACCGCCATGGCATCATCCTCGGGAATATCCAGAATAACAAAGTCCGTTAAGATAGTAACGTTAGCAACCACAATAGACACATCCTCGCAAATGCCGATAGGGAAAGTAGTTGATTTGTCGGCCATTTGCAGAGAGATTTCAGTGGGTGTCAACTTATCCAGTTCAAGTCTACGATAAAGAGAGAGAGGCATAACACTAACACCGGCTCCAAGGTCGCATAAAGCAGTTCTAACGTAGTTTCCTTTAATGGAGCAAGGTATAGTGGGCACTCCGGGATCACCTAGTTTCTTAGGAGTTCCACCCTTGAAGGTATAATTAGCGAGCATGGTGGAAATATCAACCTCAGGTATCCTCCTCTTATTCGTCACAATATCCTTCATGTACTTAGCATACGGAGACATTTTGAGCATATCTGTCAAACGCATTTGCAGAAAGACAGGTCTAATCATTTCAACAAATCGCTCAAAATCCTCATCATCCTTTTTCTTGGATGGTTTGGGAGGAATGGGCATGGGTTTCTGAACCCATGGTTCCCTTTCTTTACCATCCTTCCTAGCAGCGAAGTCGTTCTTATCGTATCTCCTTATTCTTAGGCTATGGGTTATCAAGATCAACAGGTTCAATCTCCACATCCTTATCATTAATAGGTTGAGCATCATCATGAACATCACTATCAATATTATCATTAGGCTCATGTTCATCACCAGATTGTGTTTCGGCATCAGAGACAGAGACATCGTTTGGACTCTCAGGTGTAACAGCAATAGGGTTGCTAGCGTGCAAGTTCCTATCATCTTTCTTCTTCTTCCTAGGATGACCAAGTGCATCAGTGCTAAATCCTTGAGAATCTTGTTCAATTCTATTAGGATGACCCTTAGGAGACAAAGGTTCCTGGGTCATTCTACCGCCTCTAGTGACGACTCTGACAGAATTGTCATTCAACTCATTGAGAAAGTCATTCTGAGCCTTAAGTACTTGTTCTACTTGAGTAGTAACCATAGAGGTATGTTTACTCAGGAGCTTAAGATCATTGACGTTTCTGTCCACACAATCACTTAAATTACTAAGCATACAAGCATTCCGTTCCAATTGTCTGCTAACATAATCATTGAAACATTGTTGTTTGGCAACAAAGTTATCCAATTCATCCAGGCATCAGCTAACAGGTTTATCAAAAGGAATATCACTCTCATTGAATCTACGAAGAGAATTTACTTCTACTACCTGTATCGGGTTATCAATACCAGGGATCTCTTCGATAGGTGGAAGATTTTTGACATCTTCAGATTTAATGCCTTTTCTTTCATAGATTTCATATCTTCTTGCATATCTTCAGGACTAAGGAATAGAATACCTCTTTTCTTCGGAGTTGTCTTCAGAGTTGGTTTGGGAATAGTCCAAGCATTCTCATTACACAACATATTATTCAATAGGAGCTCAGCTTGTTCTACGGTTCGTTCCCTAAAAAACAACTAGCACAACTATATAGGTGGTCTCTAGAAGCATCGGTAAGTCCATTATAGAAGATATCAAGTATTTCATTCTTCTCAAGAGGGTGATCAGGCAAAGCATTTAGTAGCAAGACGAGCCTCCCCCGAGCTTGTGGGACACTCTCTTCTTCAACTTGCGCAAAGTTGTATATTTCCTGCAAGGGAGCTTGCTTCTTATGGGCAGGGAAATATTTTTCGCAGAAGTAGTAGATCATATCCTGGGGGCTACGCACACAACCAGGGGCAAGAGAAGTGAACCAAGTCTTAGCATCATCCCTTAGCAAGAAGGGAAACAGCTTAAGGATATAGTAGTGGCGGATCTTTTCCTCACTCGTGAATAGGGTGGCTATATCGTGCAGTTTGGTAAGATGGGCTACAACCATTTCAGACTCATAACCGCGAAAAGGATCAGATTCGACCAGAGTGATTAACTCAGGGTCGATAGGGAATTCATAATCCTTATCGTTCACAAAGATAGGCGAAGTAGCAAACTTCGGGTCGTATTTCATCGTAGCTTTACGAGATTTTCCTTTCCACTTGCGCAGTAAGTTCTCAACATCATAGGTATCCTTACAAGCAAGAAAGTCCTCAGCTATCTCTCCCTCCAGAACATAACCCTCAGGCATATCAGGCAATTCATATCTAGGAGAGCTAGTTCTAACATGCAAAATAGCAGGTTCTACCTCAATAATCTCAGAAGTTTCAGAAGTATCATCACATCTAACAGCAACTCTAGCAATTTGTGGATCAAGGAATGCACCTAGTGGCAAAGAAGTATCAAGGATAGCATCATCACAAGCATCATGGACAGCAGAAGTAGGATCATCAAGCACAGGCGACACATCAAAATTTCTAGCAGGAGGTGGTGTCACAAACTTACTCATAACTGAAGGTGAATCAAGTGCAGAGCTAGATGGCAGTTCCTTACCTGTCCTCTTAGTTGAGGGCAAGACTTTAGTTTTTGGATCTCTCGGATTCCTCATAGTGATCAGCAGACATAAATCCGAAGTGACTCAGAGAATATAGCTATGCCTCCCCGGCAACGGTGCTAGAAAAAGGTCTTGATAACCCACAAGTATAGGGGATCGCAACAGTTTTCAAGGGTAGAGTATTCAACCCAAATTTATTGATTCGACACAAGGGGAAGCCAAGGAATATTCTCAAGTATTAGCAGTTGAGTTGTCAATTCGACCACACCTGAAAGACTTAGTATCTGCAGAAAAGTATCAGTAGCAAAGTAGTGTGCTAGCAACAGTAGCAACAGAGTAACAGTAGCAGCAGCAGAGTAATAGTAGCAGCAGTTACAGCAATAGCGACAAAGTAACGTTGCAAGGACGAGTAGGAAAAACTCGTAGGCATTGGATCGGTGATGGATGACTATGCCGGATGCTATTCATCATGCAATAGTTATAACAGGAAGAAATATGTAACTAGCTCCAGTTCGTCAATGTAATGTAGGCATGTATTCCGTATGTAGTCATACGTGCTTAGGGAAAAGAACTTGCATGACATCTATTGTCCATCCCTCCCATGGTAGCGGGGTCTTACTGGAAACTACGGGATCTTAAGGTTCCACTTTTAATAAAAAACCGGACCAACGCATTAAGACTTAGTGAATACATGAACTCCTCATACTATGGTCATCTACGGGAGTGGTTCCGGCTATTGTCACTCCGGGGTTGCCGGGTCATAACACATAGTAGGTGACTACAACTTGCAAGATAGGATCAAGAACACATATATATTGACGACAACATAATAGGTTCAGATCTGAAATCATGGCACTCGGGCCCAAGTGACAAGCATTAAGTATGGCAAAGTAGTAGCAACATCAAACTCAGAACATAGTGGATACTAGGGATCAATCCCCGTCAATACTAACTCGATTACATGATAGATCTCATCCAACTATCACCGTCCAGCAAGCCTACGATGAGATTACTCACGAACGGTGAAGAGCATCGTGGAATTGGCGATGAAGGAAAGTTGGCGATGACGATGATGACGATCTCCCGTCTCCGCAGCCCGGAACGTACTCCAAATCTGCCCTCCAGAGGAAGAACAGGAGGTGGCGACGCCTCCGTATCGTAAAATGCGATGAACTCTTCTCCTTGAATTTTTCCGAACGAAAGGGACTACATAGAGCTGGATTTGGAGGCGGTGGAGCAACGTGGGCCCCACAAGCCTGCGAGGCGCGGCCAGGGGGGCCCAAGCCTAGTGGGCTTGTGGCCAGTATTTTTTATATATTCCACAAAAAATCCTCATAAATTTCCATGTCATTCCTAGAACTTTTATTTCTGCACATAAAACACACCATGGCAATTCTGCTGAAAACAACGTTAGTCCGGGTTAGTTCCATTCAAATCATGCAAGTTAGAGTCCAAAACAAGGGCAAAAGAGTCTGGAAAAGTAGATATGACGGAGACGTATCAGACCGGCCCTTCGATGTCCAGGCTGCCCACATCAGCCACAATGGGCAACGAGGCTGAGGGTGGTCACCAGGTGCATCACACTAGTGAACGCAACCACAATACTGCACGGAGCTCGGCAATCCATGGCCAGGACGCCGCCGTCGTGCTAGCACAACCACGGCCGCAGCGACAGCTATGGCGGTGGCCACCGAACTTCCTCCGCACCCCTCATTAGACAACCGCGACCCGCGCCCGCAGGATGATGACCCGCGCTGTCGCACTGATAAGACCATGATGAAAGGAACACGTGACCATGCTTAGCCACCTCCCCATAGTGAGGTCCATCGACGGACGACGGCGCGGGAGAGTGCTCCTTCTGGCACTGCCAGAGTAAGAGGGCCACCCGCGCCTCGGCCCGCTTAGTCCGTAAGACCGCGGGAGAAGCTCTAGCATAGGCTTAGTTGTTGCTGAACTTTCTGCCTATGCCGGAGTTGATGGAGGACTAGAGGGTGACCATCTAGAGCTTGTTGAGCTTTGGCAAAAAATACAAGCCAGACACGATGGGTTCCTCGCGTGCGTGGCGGGCGGCGCATGCAGGGCCCACAAACGTTGCTCACATATTGATAGATGCAAATAAGAGTGATAACAAATAGAATGCACCAAGCAATTCTTAGCTTTTTGATAATATACATCTTAAAACAAAAGATAAAATAAAGTATAAAAGTAAATAGCAAAGTAGAAATTGCAAATAGATGATGTGAAGTAGACCCGGGGGCCGTTGGTTTCACTTGTGGCCTCTCTCGAGAAAATAGCAAGCGGTGTGTAGACAAATTACTGTTGGGCAATTAATATAAAAGCAAATAATTATGACGATATTCAAGACAATAATCATGTATATAGGCATCACGTCCAAGATAAGTAGACCGACTTCTACCTCCATCTACTTCTATCACTCCACACGTCGACCGCTATCGACCATGCATCTAGTGTATTGAGTTCATGGAGAGACTGAGTAATGCCTTAAGAACGATGACATGATGTCAACAAAATTTATTAAAGTAGGAATAGACCCCATAATTTTATCCTTCATAGCAACGATACATGCGTATCATGTCTCTTTGTGTCACTCAGATTAAGCACCGCAAGATCGAACCCATCACAAAGCACCTCTTCCCATTGGAGAATAAAAGATCAAGTTGGCTAGACAAAAACCAAATATCTAAGAAGAAATATGACGCCATAATAATCAAGCATGAATATGTTATCATAGATCTAATCATAAAGTCACAATTCATCGAATCCCAACAAACAAACCGCAAAGAAAGAGTTACATCATATGGATCTCCGAGAGACCATTGTATTGAGAAACAAAATGAGAAAGAAAGCCATCTAGCTACTGTAATCGTGTTCCTCTACAGAACTGGCTCTAGATTGGTTTTCCTAGCTCTGGAACTTGCAGCGGCTGAAACAGTTTTTCGCCGACTACTCCAGGGTTTTCTGAATAATGGGGTATTTATAGAGCTGAAAGGTGATGGAGAAGCTTCCAGGGAGCCCCACTAGACACCAGGCCGCGCTAGGGGCCTCTGGCGCATCGTGGTGTCTAGTGGCCCACCTACGCCTTGATTGCTTCTCATTATTGGCCCCAAATTTTCCTTCTGGTCCAAAAAAATCTCCATAAAGTATCATGGCAATTGGACCTCATCTGATAGGTATTTTCTGCGAAGGAAACAAACATCAAAAGACAACAACTGGCACAAGGAACTATGTCAATAGGTTAGTCCCAAAATATAATATAAAATTGTTATAAAATGATTATAAAACATCAAAGAATGACATCATAACAACATGGAACAATAAAAAATTATAGATACATTGAAGATGTATCACCCACCGCCAGGCCCGACGTCGGCGGGGCGCCCACAGTGAATTCGCCCCTACGACAACAGCAAGACACCCTCTGGGCTGATGTACAAGACAAAGTGTCTCAAGCCTTGATGGACCCGTGGATCAAGCAACATCAACATCAATTTTTTAAGGACCGGCGCAAGGAGGATGCGCATACCATAATCGAGAGGCGGCGTGGGACACACTGCCAATCCGATGGTCGCGTGGATCTAGTCATCGAGAAGCCCTCGTAGGGGCGCCCGGTAGCCTACCTTGCGAGGTAGGATGACCGGTGTTCACCCTAAGCTGCGACAAGTCTGCTGGCCTTTGAGCATGTCCTTCAAGTCAGGACTATCAAACAAGTACGACGTCAACATCAGTCCACCAGAGTTCCTAGCTATCTACACCATCGTGGTGCATGCTGCTAGGGGACGAGATGAGAAGGTTCTCGCCAACTACTTTCCATTGGTGCTCAAACTCAACAAGAGGAGTTAGGTGATGAACTTGCCGGAGGGGTCCATCTCCTTCTAGGTGGACCTGTGTAGCCAGTTCATTGGGGCCTACCATTGGGGCCACAAGCTCCCACGACAGCCCAGCGATCTGCACGTTTTACCCGAGCGGGACGGTGAAATCCTCCGGAAATACAACCATATATTCAGCCCCATGCAGCACAACATCCAAGACATCCACCGTTGTGGTGATTCTTGCATTCAAAACAAACGTGCACAATCGCCACATGCGCGACGAGATGATGATCAACAAGGTGCGGGATGTCTCCGAGCTATAAGCCTTGGCTGACAAGTGCGCGTGGGCTAAAGAGGGAAGAAGGCTCCCGGGGGAGGACGCTGGTGCGGCAGTTGACTTCGACGGCAATAAGGGCATGCCTACCTCCTGGAACAAGGGATGCAAGCGCAACAGAAAGTGCAAAGGGAAAGTGGTGATGGCTCTCGAGATTTCCGGAAAGCCTAACACCGGCAAGAAGGCCAAGCGTGAGGAGCCAGGCAAGGATGTTGCTGCATGCTCCGGAGACGACGAGGCCGTGGAAGGCGTCGAGACCGGCAAGCCATACTACAAGATCCACCTCACTAAGGGACACAACGTCAACGAGTGCTTCCAAGTAGAACAACTTGCTGAAAAGCAGAAGCATGAGTACGAAAGGCGCGACAAGGAAAAAGGCCAAGACGGTGCTGGTGTGTCTAAGTAGAAGAACTGCGACAACGAAGGTGGCCATCTTGGCAAGGCCAAGCTACAGAAAGAGAAGCCCACCATGGGCCGAGAGAACTAATCTGACAGTGATGATAATGAGGATGGAAAGAATTCCAACATGCAGGAGTTCCAGAAGGCTATAGATGCTATGTGTGTTGATGGAGTCGCTTCTTTGCACTCCTACCACAAGCATCTTAAGCAATGGGTCCGCCAATTCAACGCGGCACAACCAGCTGTAGAAATAAGGAAACCTCTTAAGTGGTCCAACACTCCCATCATCTTTGACTTTGAGGCCTGCCTTGATCACATCACCATGGTCGGTTGCATGCCGTTGTTGGTCTTGCCAATGGTGCGCAATCTCAGGGTCACGAAGATGTTGTTTGACAGTGGGGCCGACCTAAATATGATATCGATCGATGTGATCAAGAGGCTGCAAAACCTGATTCAGATCTTAAACCCATGAGATCCTTCCAAGGAGTGGACCGGCGAAGGTTTCAACAGAAGGCAAGATTACCCTTCGGGTCACATTCGGTAGCGAGCTCAATTTCAGGACACAGAAGGTCACCTTCGAAATCGCCAAGATGGCGCTGCCGTAAAAGGGAATCCTGGGCCGTCCCGTGTTGGCTAAGTTCATGGTAGCGTCCCACCACGCCTATAACATGCTCAAGATGCCACGGCCGATGAGCATCATCGCCATCCATGCAGACAAGAAATACGCAGTCATGTGTGTCAACAAGATCTACCGAGAGGTTGTTGTAGCGTCTGCTGATAAGGTTTTAGCTCCTGCCAAAAGAAAGACCAAGACCTCCGGCAAGACTCACAACGAATCTGGAAAGCCCACTGCTAAGTGGAGTGCACCCATTGATGACTCGCATGAGACTTCTGCAGCCGGGGGAAAGAGAAACAGAGTGACCATCCCCAAGATGAATCAAGTGGGTGCGTGACACTAGTAGAAAACAAGGCTTTAGTCCCGGTTCTAGAGGGGCTTTAGTCCCGATTCCTCAACCTGGACAAAACAATCGGTACTAAAGGCCCAAACCTATAATCCCGGTTGGCTTATGAACCGGGCCCGAAGGAGCTCCACGTGGATGCTACAGGGCGCCCAGGCAGGAGGACCCTTAGTCCTTTTTCGTAACACCAACAGGGACCAAAAGCAACCACGCGTCAGCAGCTCGCAGGCACTGTTTTTTTAAACAGGGAGGGGGGGTAGGGTTTTGGAGGGTTTTATTTTGGGTTTCATATTGTGTTAGCTAGCTACTACATACAGAGAGAAGTGACCTCTCTTTCTTCGTGCTTGGTCGATGGTAGCTATTATATATAGAGAGAACTTGACGCTAACCAGTAAACAAATGAAGAAACTATTAATTACACAACATCATCAAGGACATATATAGTGAGAACTCACCTCTCTTTCTCCGTGCTTGGTCGAACAACTTGACGCTACTACATATAGTACACGATCATGCATAAATACAATATGTAACATCTATTGCAATCCCTAACTAGCTAATATCTATCATCCACCAAAATCTGTAAGGAAATCCTCATGATATTCCCCATCTGATGGTATGACACGCTCAACAAAGAATCCCACCAATTCCTCTTGAATTTCTCGTATGCAATGGGTTGGTAGGAGTTCTTCCCGCTTCCGCTCGATCTAATTTAAAGAAGGGGTCAATATACATATATATATATATATATCTGTGTGTGCGTGTGTGTGCGTATATGAATGAAACTCAACAAAGGTTATGGTATTAAAATAAAAATGTGAATACTGTTTACGTACATCAAGGTCTTTAAAACATGTGCCCTTCTCATAGGTCGTCTTGTGAATGCACTAGAAAACGAACTATCCACATAAATTAGTCCCGGTTTCCTACCTCAAGCATTACTTGACGAGAATAGAGTTATATCAAAATAATAATCAAGAATGGTAATGGTATTGAAACTAGAAGGAATGAAAATCAAGAGGCGTGGAACTAGCTAGTACTACTTACTTTCCAGAAGGTAAATCGGAGCTCCTTATTTCAATCACCCATAACTTTCTTGGTGAACTTTTTCCAAACCATGTATGGCAAAGAAAATGATTACTTGATATCAGGAAATAAAAAAAGTTGTCGATATGCTGCAATAATGATTGAACTTACTTCTGGAGAATTTCACTAACCGCGCCAACTCTGTAGGGTCTATACGTAGCAAGTCCAAGACAAGTACTACTCCCTCGTCAAGCCTAATGATTAGCAGAACAAAGTGAAACTTGCGCACGCATAACTCATCAATTACACTTAACCTCGAGTAAGCGAAACATAATGTGCAGAAGACAACTAGTAACACTCACCCGAAGTTGTAAGGAAATAGTATTTCCCTTCTGTCATGTTGTCGAAGTAATGCTAATAGCAAGTTGTTCTTTGCATGCTTTGGTGTATTACATATATTTTTCCTCTTTTGCATTCGAGGCTCTTCAATCTGCATAATATAGCAAGGATAATTACACATACAATAATGAAGCAGATGAGCTAGAGACTTAATTACAGAAATAATACTTGCAGACGATAGGAACTACCGATCGTTTTGTCAAGGGCATCTTGATTGTTTAACTGAAATAATGCGTCAAATTCAACAAACAACGACATGTTTCCATTGTAAAAGTTCTCATCTTTATATCCCACGTAGATAATGTTGATTGAATCATTGTAGGCTTTCAAGTACCAATCATGCAGTCTTTGCATCATCGTTCATAGTTCCGTCAACTGCTCACGTTTCACGAGAGGCTTCCCGCACTGGTATCTAAGGGATACTATCGGGGAAATTTCAAACTGTACATCATCGCTTACGAAATCAACAGGGCTGAAAATAGGATAATTAGTGGCCTCTAACCCCGGATCAACATTAGCGACATCAGTAAACACCTTGAGCGGGGGCAGATTGCTTCTCCTGTTCGCCGAGCTGGGGAATTTTTTCCCACTTCTTGAACCACTGATACTTAAGCTTTTCGACTGCATCGCTTTAACATATGTCTTTTGAATATTTCCCTCATAGTATGATGGCAGCGGATGCGGTACCGATGGTGGTCGCTCAAGGGCATCCAGACAGCGCTTCGCTTTTACCGGACCAACTTTCTCCTTTGGAGGTGGACGTTTAGGTGCAAAATAGGCCTTATTATAGGCATCCACGATTTTCGCTTTATTCTCGGGAGTCCTCTCATATGGTAACATTGGAAGAGGGTTGAGGCTTGGACCATATTTGAGTTGCTTCCCACCTCCAGTACTGCTAGCTGCCGAAGCGGCGGCGTCTCTCTTCCACCATTGCTGACGCACCGGAGAAGGCGGAGGAGGTGGAGGAGTGCGCTCACACGCTAGAGGAGGCGGAGTGCGCTCAGGCGCCAGAGGATTTGAAGGAGGAGGAGGCGGAGTGCGCTCAGGCGCCAGAGGAGGTGGAGGAGGAGGAGGCGGAGTGCACTCAAGTGCCAGAGGAGGAGGATGAGGAGGAGGCGGAGTCTCTAGAGGCGTATAGTGTGCAAGCTTGATGTACTCCTTTATCCATAGACATGTAGACCTTAAAGCATTTTACACATGAATATCCCCTTCACCTGTAGGGTAGTCAAGCTCTAGCTCCTCAAATCCCTGCCTTATTTCATCCACAGTCACAATAGCATAGTCATGTGGAATCGGACGGCAATGGAAAGTTCCCTCCGCTCAAGGAGGTAGAAGAAAGTCGACCGCCGCCTTAAAGGTCACGTTCTTGCATTTCGCCATTAGCGCACAATGTTTAGCCCCCGTGATACTAACCACGGGATAGCGAGGAGCCGTGAAATCAGGCTGAACGAGCTCCGTGGAAGCCACGCTGCTTCTCTGTTGAGATGGTGGGGTAGCTTCTGTGGCAGCTTCCAAGGAATGATCTTCATGCCGCTGAGATGGTTGGCTGGTAACTCGCTGGCTCTCAAGTTCCTCTAGTTTCGCTAATCTTGCACTGAGCTTCTGCGTTTCGGTTGCTTCCTCTTTTTTCTTTCTCTGTCGGCTTCTATAACCATCGATGTTAGTAAACCCATGCACCCACAAAACGGAGCTTGATGTGCCTCATGTTCGTCCAGGTTGTTCAGGATTCCTGAGGGCCTCTGTCACCTCGTCCTTCTCTCCGTCGGGAATGAACGTCCCTTACTGCGCAGCCTTGATTGCCTTCTAAATCTTGCTAATGTGTATCGCAAGTTGTTCGTTCGTACAAGCACACTTCCTTGATTCTGGGTCCAAAGTTCCCCCAACCGGGAAGATCCAATTCCTTGACAGATCTGGCTAGTGCAATATCTCCAGTTGCACCCCTTTAGCAAGCAGGTCTTGTTGATCTTTTTCCCACAACGGACTGGCTTTGCTGTAGCCACCTGACCTCGTGGTATGGTGATACTTCTTTAGTGCAGCATTTCGCTTGTTTGTCTCTCACCTTTGCTTACCCTTTTTCGATTTCTAGTAGGCCAAAAATGCGGGCCAGTGATCTCTGATCTTCTCATATTGACCGATGAGCTCTGGTGTTTCATCTTTCTCAACAAACTTTGTGTTCAAATGTTTCCTCCAGTTCTTTAATAGTTCTGCCATCTTTTTTAGATAAAACGCCTTGACCTTCCACTCTATAACTGGGTTATTCAGATCCTCCTCTGGTGGTAGGCTGAAATTTGTCACCACCGAGGTCAAAAGATCATCTTTCATTCTATCATGGACATAAGAAACTTCAGGGTCCTTCTAATTCCTTTCCTGGATTGTGATCGGGACGCTGTCCCTAACAACAATTATGCACTGATGTACAAATGTGTCCTTGCTCTGCTTGGGAGCAATCGGTTGGCCATTTTGCGCGACTTCTGTGATCATGAACCTTTCATCCTCCCGCAACCTTTTCTGCGGGCCTCGTCTCCTTACGGAAGTTTGGCTAGATCCGGAGGGCTAAAAGAAGAAAGAAGCGTTACCAAAACATATAATGCATCAAGTCAGCACATGCTTAATTAATATATATACATATATACCTCGCCAGATTTTGCAACAGTTAAGGCTCCGTCCTTCGTTCGGTGACCAGAGTCGTCATCATGATCTCCTTCCTCCGCCATTCAGTCACTGGAGCCGTCATGACCTCCTTATGCCTCCATTGTTGGATCACTGGAGCCCTCATGACCACCTTCCTCCTCCATTGTTGGATCACCGAAGCCTTCATCCCCTCCTTCTTGACCATCGATGTCATCGAGAAACGAGAAGGGATCACGTCTATCATGAATTATATCCACCAACAAATCCTATTTTTACCAGTCTGTGTCCATGGTTTCTGCAAATATTACAACATGGGAATATACAAACATGAGAGATGGATTAACGTGACCTCGATAGTTTGTCGGGTGAGCGGACTGCCTCTCATGTTAATATATTACAACATGGCAATATACAAACATGAGAGATGCATGTCCGACGTCCCCCCTCATGTTGAAGTTACCCGGGAGGGGGTAGATCGACAACGACGCTCTTTCTTCTAGGCTTTGGGTGGCCTCGATAGATGGTCGGGTGAGCGGACTGCCTCTCTCTCATGCATGTCCAACGTCCCCCCTCTTGTAGAAGTTGTCGGGGATGGGGTAGATCGACAACGATGCTCTTTCTTCTAGGGTTTGGGTGGCCTCGATAGTTGGTCGGGCGAGCGTTCCACCTCTCTCTCATGCATGTACAACGTCCCCCTCATGTCGAAGTTATCGGGGAGGGGGTAGATCGACAACGACTCTCTTTATTCTAGGGTTTGGGTGGCCTCGATAGTTGGTCGGGCAAGCGGACTGCCTCTCTCTAATACATCGTTGACATCGAGAACAGGACAGAATCATAACGGATTCTCTTAACCTTTAAGGGATTTAACAAAATGGCGCCATTCTGGATGTGCAGAAAATGGTCCATATTTTTCCTTATCGCATCTACCCTTCTATATGTTACGTTGTCCACTGTCAAAGGATTCAAGAAAACCATGACTTCATCATTAGTCGGAAGTAATAGGCGCATGATGGTATGAAGCTCTCCAAAGTTGTTTTGGAACGGAGTCTTGGATAGGATAATACGTTTTCTGGTACGAAGTTGAGCAAGAGCCTTCCGAATATCGCTATTTGGAAGGCCTTTGCTGAACTTCGTACCACAAAGCGAATTATACTATAAGGAACTCCGTTCCAAAAACAACTCTGGAGAGCTTTGTACCATCATGCGCCTGTTACTTCTGGCTAATGATTAAGCCATGGATTTCTTCAAGACAACATGACATATAGAAGCTAGCTAGGGTACGTAGATGTGATCAGAAAAAAATTGGATCAACTTGTGCACATCCATAATGGCGGCATTCTTTATAAATCCCTTATTAAAAAATTCTGAAGAATCCAATCCCTTATAAAAGTAATGTTCCAATAATGTATATGAAAAACTAATTTATTTTGAAAATTATCCTAATAAAGATCTGTAGTATATGATGAACTTTGTAAATTTTGACCAAGTTTATACAAAAAGGTATTAACACCCACAATGTACCATTAGAATAATCATGGAATATATTTCACAGCATATAAATTTGTTGTCCTGATAATTTACATTGTTTCCTATAAACTTGCTCGAAGTTTATAATGGAGTAAGTTTTGACCGCGTTTTGAAAATCCATGTAAATTTTGACCAAGTTTATACAACAAGCTATTAACACCCAAGATGAAATTTATATACACAAGATGAACTTGAGGATAATGTTTTCCTCTCAATTCTTTACATACACTCAGAACAAAATATGACAGATGTGAATGGATTATGAGCATAATCATCCTGGGCATACAAATTCTCCCAAGGTGTCGACACCACGCATGGGGGGATAGGAGGAGAGGAGTGGATCAAGGAGCGCTCATAGTGAAGAGGCGTCGGCGAGGGGGCAGGGCTCGAGGACAACATCGGGGGTTGCGTTGGCGACGACGTTGTGGTCGACGAAGAGGAGGGGATCGGGGCGGTGCTCATAGCAACGAGGTGTCTATAACGGCGTGCGTCGGGGAAGGGCTCGGTGACGGCGTGCATCGAGGAAGGTGTGGGCGACGATGATCTCCGGTGCAGCAGTGTGGCGACGTTGTGCTGTGGTTCAGTGTCGGGGGAGAGAATGGGAGAGATTGGGGGTAAATTCTCCAAGGGATGTTTATATACTCCACCCTTTAGTCCCGGCTGGAGCCACCAACCGGAACTAAAGGTGAATTTCACCAGCCCAAAGGGCGTGAAACCACCAGTACTATAGTCTCGGTTGGTGATTCAAACCGGGACTAAAGGGGGGCCTTTAGTCCCAGTTGGAACCATCAACCGGGACTAAAGGGCTGGTCCTGGCGCTGGCGCGGGGTGGTGGGAGTTTAGTCCCACCTCGCCAACGAAGGGCACTTGAAATGGTTTATAAGCCCTAATGCGGCAGTAGGTAGTACATGCCTAACATTTTCTCAGCATTGTTGGTACTAATTGCTCCGTGGGCCTGCATCTTGGCCCAAGTATATTTGGGTTTCTAGTCATATGTAGGCCATGGTGGCCTATTAGGAGGGCAGGTTGTTTTTTTGCAAAATTACACTGTGATCATAACCTGAGGTTTATAAAAGCTTACTAGTTGATTTATTCTGTTATTTTAGTTTGCTATTAAAGATTTTAACAAAAAAACTTTATGATAATTCTTTTTAGTTGATGTTTTTTTAATTCTTTTTAGTTAATGTTTCACTTCAATCTTTTTAGTTCATTCCTTTTAACAACTAAATACTTTGATAATTTTAGTTATTGTTTTTTGATTCTTTTTAGTTCATTCTTTTAAACAAATCAATACTTTGATAATTCTAGTTAACATCATTTTGATTATTTTTAATTCATTTTTTTTGCTATTAGTTTATTCTTTGAGCCAAATGACCCTGAAATCGAAAAGCACTTCAAATGAACTCTGAAAAGGTTGAAAGTTGGCACGGTATGATCACTTCACCCACATAGCATGTGCTAAAAAGTTGAGAGGGTTACGACAAAAAGTATACGCACTTCGTGTACAAAAGAGACAATCTCTTTCGAAGTATGAGGGTTTCCGACGAAAATTCATGTGTTACAAAGAGATTTCATTTTTTTTAACTTATTTCAACTCCTGACTTTTTATGCGTGCAACATGCACCATTCAAAGCCACACCATCAATTTTCAATCCTTTTTTACTTCAATTGGGATTTTTTGTGCATTCACTAATTTTTTCTGAGCTAAATGACCCTCAAATTGAAAAGCACTACAAATGAACTCTGAAAAGGTTGAAAGTTGGCGTGGTATCATCATTTCACCCACATAGGATGTGCTAAAAAGTTGAGAGGGTTAGGGCAAAAACTGGATGCATTTCCTGCACAGAATCGACAATCTATGTCGAAGTATCAGGGTTTCGGACCAAAACTCATCTACTACAAAGGGATTTCATTTTTTGAACTTATTTCAACTCCAGACTTTTTGTGCATTCAACATGCACCATTCAAAGCCACGTCATCAATTTTTAGCCTTATTTGGCTTCAATTGGTATTTTTCGTGCATTTACAGATATTTTTAGAGCTAAATGACCCTAAAATCGAAAAGCCCTACAAATGAACTCTGAAAAGGTTGAAAGTTGGCATGTTATCATCATTTCAACCACATAGCATGTGCTAAAAAGTTGAGGGGGTTACAGGAAAAACTGGATGCGCACTTCGTGTACAAAATCGACAATCTCTTTCGAAGTATCAGGGTTTTGAACGAAAACTCATCTACTACAAAGGGATTTCATTTCTTCACGTAATCAAACCCATCATCAGAATAGTTCTAGAGAGATAGTCTTTACTTTTTTTGCTTATTGCGCCATAACCACGGATAATCTTCATCGCTTAGAAGGTTGCTTGGGCCAGCCTTCACTTTGAAGGGAAGAATTTCATGAAACTTTTCATAATCTTCAGATATGTCTGTCTTGTGCTGCACGCCCACGATGTCTCTTTTCCCTGAAAGAACTATGTGGCGCTTTGGCTCATCGTATGATGTATTCGCTTCCTTATCTTTTATTTTCTTGTTTTTGTAGACATGTCCTTCACATAGAAAACCTGCGCCACATTATTGGCTCGGGCGAAAGGTTTGTCTATGTACCCAAGATTGTTCAGATCCACTATTGTTATCCCGTACTTGGGTTTACCTGTACCCCGCCTCCTGACAGATTGACCCATTTGCACCGAAATAAAGGGATCTTAAAATCATGTCCATAGTCAAGTTCCCATAAGTCCAGTATGTAACCATAATATCTGACCTTTCCCCTCTTGGTTGCTACATCAAAGCGGACACAACTGTTTTGGTTGGTGCTTTTTTGATCTTGGGCGATCATGTAAAATGTATTCCCATTTATCTCGTACATTTGTAAGTCAATACAGTCGAAGATGGTCCCGTGGCCAACGAGTACATCTCATGTTTAATAGTGTTGTCAACAAAGAGCAGTGTTTGCAACCAAGTGCCGAAAGTCCTGATATGTTCACATGTAATCCAGTCGCCACACTTCTGTGAGTGTTTGGAGCGCAGAATATTCTTGTGTTCATTGACATACGACATCACCAAGGTAGAATTTTGTAGAACTGTGTAGTTTTCTTGAGCCCAATAATGCCCGTCCATACATATTATTGAGTCTGATCCTAGCATGCCTTTTCCAGTCAGTCTCCCCTCATACCATGATTGAGGGAGACCAATCTTCCTTGTGGCCCATGGAGATGGTTCCTTGTGGCCTAGCACGGTTACGAACATATTTCTTTAAGACTCCCATGAACCTGTCAAAGGGGAACATAATGTTTAGAATTACAGGGCCGAGAATGCCAATCTCGTCGACTAAATGAACTAGGATGTGCATCATGATATTGAAGAACGATGGTGGGAACACAAGCTCAAAACTGACAAGACATTGCGCCAAATCACTCTTTAACCTTGGTATGATTTCTCGACCGATTACCTTCTTACAGATTGCATTGAGGAATGCACATAGCTTCACAATGGTTGATCGAACATTTTTTGATAGAAGCCCACTCAATGCAACCGGAAGCACTTGCATCATAATCACGTGGCATTCATGAGACTTTAGGTTCTATAAATTTTTCTTTACCATATTTATTATTCCCTTTATATTGGACGATAAGCCACACGAAATCTTCATACTAAGCAGGCATTCAAAGAAGATTTCCTTCTCTTCTTTGGTAAGAGTGTAGCTGGAAGGACCTTCATACTCATTTGAATGCATGTCGTCTTTTTCGTGCACACGTTGTTGGTCCTCTTGCGCCTCCGGCGTATCTCTTGTCTTCACATACACGCCCAAGAAGCCTAGAAGGTTCACACAAACATTCTTCGTCACGTTCATCACTTCGATTGCAGAGCAGACCTCTAGGTCTTTCCAATAGGGTAGATCCCAAAATATAGATTTCTTCTTCCACATGGGTGCGCGTCCCTCAGCGTCTTTCGGAACAGATTTTCCGCCACGACCCTTTCCAAAGATTACTTGTTAATCATTGATCATAGCAAGTATGTGATCACCAGTACACAGGGCTGGCTTCTTCCGGTTATCGGACTCACCTTTTAAATGCTTGCCTTTCTTTCGACATTGATCGTTGGTCGGATGAATTCGACGATGTCCCAGGTACACATTCTTCCTGCATTTGTCCAAATATATACTTTCGGTGTCATCTAAACAGTGTGTGCTTGCGTAGTATCCCTGTTTGTCTGTCCTGAAACTTTACTGATAGCAAGACAATCATTGATGGCTACAAACAGCAATGGATGTAGGTCAAATTCTTGTTGTTTGTGCTCATCCCATGTAACGCCCAAGATGTGACCCTATCCTTATTTTGGCACGAGGGCCTCGACAGGCATAGGAGCGCACCTCGTCGTTTCGCAAGAATGGATATCGTTATAAGTACATGTACTAAAAAAATGAGTATATGGAATTGGCTTACACTCGCCACAAGCTACATCAGAGTCACATTAGTACAATACATAATCATCATGAAGAAGAGCAGGTTCCGACTACGGATGAAAACAAACGACAAAAGAACGATGTCCATCCTTTCTATCCTAGGCTGTAGGCCTGGAACCCATACTGAATCGATGAAGAAGAAGAAACTCCAAAAGAACAATCATCGCGCTCACGTCATAATATCACCTTACTTGTACCTACAACTGGTGTTGTAGTAATCTGTGAGCCACAGGGGACTCAGCAATCTCATTTTCAAAGGTATCAAGACTAGCAAAGCTTAATGGGTGAGGTATGGTTAAGTGGTGAGGCTGCAACAAGCTGCTAAGAATTTATTTGGTGGCTAACTTACGTGTACAAGAATAAGAGGGGGATGATCTACGCATAATGGTCGTGAACTAATAATGATCAAATGAATGATCCTGAACACCTACTTACGTCAGACATAACCCCACCGTGTCCTCGATCGGAGAAGGAGCTCATGAAAGAGACAGTCACGGTTACGCACTTCGTTGGCATATTTTAATTAAGTTTACTTCAAGTCATCTAGAAACGGATCTTAAACAAAGATTCCACATAGCCACATAACCGCGGGCAAGGTTTTCCAAAATATTTAACCCTACAGGGGTGCTCCAACTAGTCCATCATAAATGACCATAAGCCGCATAGATATCCTCGACCACGAAACTCGCGATCTCCTCTGATTCCTTAGTCGAAAACCTCAACTACGAGAAAACCCAAAGCATCACTGGAATCCCGATGCATAAGACATTCGTCAAGGGTAAAACCAATGCAGCAAGGACACCCGGTGTGTCGACGAACCCGATAGGAGCTCTGTATCTCGTTCTCAGGACACAACCGTCTATGCATAGTGGACAATTGCCAAATGCTTGAGTTTCCCCGAGGTCGCACCGCCGACTGGTAGGTAGGTGGACCAACACTCATGAGGAGCACTGGCCTAGGGGTTGATTAAATTTCCTCGGGTTAATTACTCCCTATGTGGTTTATTAGTTTTTAGGCAAATGTAGTACCAATGTTGGGCCCTGTCAGATGAGTTTTATCCCAAAACGAAAATCAAGGGGTCCCCATAGCAACCCCGATCGTGTTAGGAGCGCTCAAATACGGACTATAACACCAGTAGCCGGAACTAAGGGGGCAAAGGTGGAACAAAACACCAGGCTAGAAAGGCCGAGCCTTCTACCTTTTACCAAGAATATAGGTGCATTAAATTAATTAGCAATTAATAGGGTGATATGACAAGGAACCCATGTTATCACATGGAAGCAACTGCACCTGCAACTAGCAACACTAACATATGATTAAGCAAGCAGTAACATAGCCAATAAGTGATTTGCTAGGTTGTGAACTGGTTGAAGGTTTCATGGCAATGTTGAGAGGCTAACATTTAACATGTGGTAGGAAATGAGACATAGCGATAGAAATGAAACAACTCGCATGGTAATGATAGTAATGATATCTGGGGAAATGGTCATCTTGCCTGAGATCCCTCTTCGAAGCAGAATGACTCCGTGAAGCAGGCGAACCGACGTAGTCGAACAGATCCTCACTCTCCGAAGCGGTCAGAACTCTATCGAGAGGAAACAACAACAATCACACACGGTAACATCACAAAAGCATGACACGATGCACAACACGTATGATGCATGTCTGGGTTATTTATGCAAGGTACGACATGGCAATTCACATCATGCAAACGATGCACGTTAAGTGAAGCTCGATATGCAGCGAGTTGCATATCGACGAAAGTCCACATCTAATTATTTAGTTCACTCCAGTTTAGGTACACGACAATATTAAATGTTGTTAAACATTGCAAGGGGTGAAGCACAAATAATCTACCTAACTAGGTAGTTTAAATAAGGCCGGAAACGACATATAGCATCTCCGAACTGACCCCACTCATGAAATTCTAAATCTGTCTAGATTTGTCTTAATCACCTTTTATGTTTGTTAAACGGAAAAACAAAGTGATTCATGTGATTCTACTCATCGTTACGGTCCATTTACATATATGGCTCATCTCCAATGGAGCTACGGTTAAAGAACTCCGTGCTAAACCGTTTCTAACACGTCAACACGCAAACCAATGCAAACTGCACACTAAACAACTTTAAACATGCATGAGAGTTGAAAAATATAAATCTACGTGAAATTTTATACGTTTTACATATTTAACTTATTCCGGTCCGACGCATGATTTAAAAAATACGACATTTATAAAAATATGCATGTGCTCGAAAATGCTAAATCTACACAGGTGGAAAAAACATGCATGGGCCCGAAGCAGCATAGTGCAGCGGCCCAAGAGTAAATCGGGTCCAAATGCCCATGTGTGTGCTTGAAAGAAAATAAAAGGCAATGCAAAAATTGGGTAGATCTGGAGTCGAACCCAGAACCTCCCTCGTGCTAGCGCTGGTCACAAACATGGGCTACGATGTGATTGCTAATGAAGATGGGTTTTTCTCAAAATGAAACGGCCAAAGGGGCCAACCTATACCAATAACATAAGAAACCAAAAATAGGGGTGCATGGGATTTGAACCCAAGACCTTACGGTTGCACACTAAGGCGCTCACCATCTGGTGTACATCGAACTTTGGTACAACATGGATGTCTACGCGAGATGAACTAGAACATAACTCTGACTGAACCAAAATGAATATGCAAACAGAGATGGCTTTCTCTTCTACCGTGGCTGAGTATGCAGGTCCACACCATGTCGCTGGGGATGCAGGATGCAGATGCGGTGGCGCCACTTGCTTTCAGCATGGTGTCTAGGCGAGGCGATGGAGGGAGATCCAGGGTGTCTGCTCCATTCCTAGAGACGGTGATCGATGAGGTTGACCACGACGACGAGGCATGGAGCTCCATCGGGCTGGCCTTGGCGGAGAGTTGTAGCCTGCTTCTTTGCATCACGGGAACAAGCACAGGGAGAGGTTAGGGGAGAAAGAGAGGAGGCACGGAGGGAAGAGAAAGGTCGGGGAACGAGGACCTAGCTGCATCTGCGCCTTAGGTGGCCGGCGAAGAGAGGCTGGGCCTGGTCCAGTTGGCCGGCCGGTGAGAGGGGCGAGGAAGGCACGCGCGGCTAGAGATGGCTCGCCAAAAAAAGTTGATGACGCGACAAAGGGCGTGCAGAGGAGGAGGCTACCGAAGCGGCGAGGTCACCGCGGGGCGCGCTCGGGTGAAGAAGACCGAGCATGGGTCGCTCGACCATGACGACTTGGGCTGCAGGAGGCTGTCGCGCGACTGTTGTTGCCTGAAGAAAGGGAGACAGAAAGGAAAAATCAAAGAGGGAAAGAGAGAATGGGAGGAGAAAGAAGGAGAGGGACGAGCTCATCTGTTGGGCTACAACTCCTGTGATCGTTGAGACGAAGTCGTCTACACGCGCATGGACATATCCAAGAGCACACACGATTGGAGCAATTTGGATCTGGGAGGATCCCAAGGTGGGAGATGAATGCGGCGGCGGCGGTGGCGTGATTGGATGGGAGGAGGATTTTTTTTGGGATTGAACTAGAGTTTGGCTGGTATAAATAGGCTAGGGGCTACCTTAAGTTAATCTCGACCCTCCGATCTAGATCGGACGTAGTGTAAAAATAGGCTAGGCGTCCTATTGAAAAACCGGGGTTGACCCGGATCCAATAATCACGACCGCCCGGCTCGGGTCCCGTGAGGTTTTCGGGCTTGGTTGCGCGCAGGTCGGTGCACTGTGGAGAGGGGCTAGGTGGGGAAGAGAGGGAATGTTAGCGGCCCGTGACACGCGTTTTTTTAAACATCGAAAACATCCAACGATATACCGATGACGGTGCCGCTACGGTCGACCGCTCGTGAACCAGACGGACTCCGACTGTGACAAAAATTGGCAGGCGGCCTACCTACACTAAAATGATACCACACGCCAAGTTTCAACCCGATCAGAGAAAGTTGTATACACAATTTTTAAAACAAGGATTTGACGATCCCACGGGTACGTGCGAGTGTGGTTGGGCTCAAAACGGTCAACGACGAACACGGAGAGAACCGGCAACTAATAACAGATGCAGGCTTCGAAAACTGGCGGCAATGGAGTGCCGATGCAATGATGCGAATGATGCGAATGATGCGATGATGAATGCGACAAACAAAATAATAACACGACGACAATGGAAAAGAGGGGAATCTTCTGGAGTGTCAGTGTCGGGCTGTCACAACTCCCCGACACTACAAGAGGATCTCGACCCGAGATCCAAGAATGAAAGGGGGAAAAGGATGAGAAAGAGGAAAAGGTAAATCTTAGTTGCTTTTTTGACAAACGAGTGAAACCAACAATCCTTGAAGGTCGCAAAGAGATGAAGAATGATATGAGAAACAAGCAAGAATTCGCAGAAAAATTCGGAAGCACTTCGTTAGGAAATGAGGACAAAATTCGATAAGATAGAAAGAACTTGAAAATATTCACAACAAACTAACTAAATTGATAAGCAAGGAAAAATCATGAAAGAAGACATCACACTCCAGAACAAGAGAATAGAAATTAGATCTGTGAGAATAATAGAATGAAGAAGAAAATGACAACTACTATGACAATTGAATTTGACAAGCAGCCTTGCAGAAGAATTGAACGAAGTTGTTGGAAAAACCACAATGAAAGAACAAGCTTGTTGTGGACTTATGAAAACCATCTCCAATAATGAGGTGACAACCAGCCACTAACAGAAACAAGGATTGATTGGATGCAACAAGAAAGGGAAAACTTCTAACACCAAGGGGAAACATTGAAAACTTGGATTAATGCAACACCATAATAGCAACAACCCTTATACAAGGCGTTAGGTGAAGTCTAAACCAAGATAGCTCAATGAAGAAATCATGGGTTAAAATATCTCATGATTGCAGGAATTGGTGGGTTTAATTATCTCATTCCTGAAACAAATTCTCTTCGAGACTCATGCACTAACAAGAATGCTATAACACCACCTCAAAGGAAAATTTAGGAAGAATTGAACTTTGAAATGCAAGAGAATGAACACTTGAGGTTCTCCAACAAGAATCTTGAAGAAAAGATTGAGAAGGAATTGAATCCTTGAAGAACCACCATGAAAACCACTTGAAGAACACCGGCATGAAAAGGATGAAAGAATAAGATTAAAGGCCTTACAATGATTTAGATGAAGCTTCACGATGATAAGCTTGAGAAAACTTGGAACTCCGAAAATAGAAGATGAACAACATTGAATAGAAAATTGATATCATGAGCCACTCCAGAAGAAGAATTGAATTCAGTATGAGACAAGAATAAGAATTATGTTATGCTTATGCTTCATCAAGTTAAATTGACAAAAAGGAACGTATTTAGCATACCACTTATTCTTCTTGGAAAGATTGAGGAGATATGAGCACAAAATTGAAGAAGTCTTGAAGGAGACACAGGAAAGGGTTGGAAGGAAGGCGGATGCCAATAATGAATGGAGATACATGAGAATAAAGAAATCATGATTCACCGACTGAAAACTTGAACAAGCCAGCAAAATAATAAAGAAACGAACAAAGAGACAACAATTGAGAAGAATTTGAAAATGAAAGCTGAAAGCTAAGAATGAAGAAATATTCTCAAATGATGGCCTTCGGAGGATCAAGAAATCAAAATAGCACTGAAATGCACCGGATAGCAAGAAAGAGATTCCCATGATTGTGAACAATTGAGAAGATAGCATAAGCTGAGATGATAAACTTCAAAAGAATGGACAAGATTTGAGAGAAACAATCCTTCGGTCTTCCAAGCTGAAAATGATGAGGAGAACACCATAAAAAATAACTAAGGCACTCCAGAATAATGAAGAATGAAAGGTTGAGACAAATATGAAAATAAATTTGAAACGACCTTGGAGGAGGGATATGACTGATGAAATTTATTCTTAAGTCAAATTTAAAAAGAATTAGAGATCTCCGGGAAAGATTACAAGAGCCTGAAAAGATCTTGGGAAAGAACGTGTGAGTTATGGGCCCACTGAATAGAAACACCGTTGAACAGATTGCTCCGAAAGAGAGATATTGCACCTGTACAAATGAAAACTTGAAGAGGTGAGACCCTTGAAATAATTGAAAGAATTAAAAAACAAGGACTTCTGAGATAACTTCAACACTCCGGAAAGAATAAGGAGAGATGAAAAAAAAGAAAGACTTGATAAGAATTTTCAACATGGGAAAGAATTTAAAGGATGAAAAGGATATGAAGGACACCGAGATCTTGAATTGAATCCACCGGAAAAGAGAACAAGAATGAAAAATGATGAACTAGCAACTTCTGAGAATCTTCAGAAGGAATCACCGGATCGGAGAGAAAAGAAAAGATAGCGGAAGAAACAATGAAATGTAATCCACTTGGATGAAATTTAATCACTAAAGAAAAGGACGGGAGAGCGGGGAAAAACAAAGACCATTTGGAACAGATGAGACAAACTTCGAAAGAAATGAAAGACTGATCTTGCAACATTGGAGAGGATAGAATTCACTTGAAGATAAGCACACCGGTTGAAAGGAATTGACATGACGACTCCAGTTGAAAAGAATTGGAAAGAAAACTTGATTGAGCAAAAGAATTTGCATTCCCACAAAAATATCAGAACACCTCTTGGAAAAGATGTGAAATCACCATTTTACGTTGAAGCAACTCGAATTACCATACTCCAAGAAAACAAAGGGTGAGGCTTACAAAACAAGCTGGAACAAATTCATGACAAAGACTTTATCCAATATTTTTGTGGATAGATTCGCACGGGCTCGATCGTACAATAGCCATCATGTACAAGGCAGTGCACACGAAATACGAAGCGTCCCCGAGTCGTAGCAAGCTACAATGACTCTTTAAGACACAACAGGAACCGTTGTAAGATGACCGTGAACAAACGGATTCTCTAGATGTCGAACCCCAACCTCACATCATGCATCCGTTGCAAGATTGTCCTATAATTAAGTACTAGAATTCCTACCTAAGAACTTCCGAAATTCGTGGTCATGCAATCTGGTCCACGGATACAAGGAGTAATATATCACTCGACTCCTATACTAACCCGTCTAGTGTATCACATCCGTCAACACATAACCAGAGATCTCGTAAACTCATCTTTCTGAGACCCTCGTAATCACAATGATACTAAGTGTGGCGATACAACTGGATCTATCTGCACCAGTACTAGGGAAGTCGAACATCTCTCGCCACTACTAGTATTGAAGCAATTTCGAACATCCTCCGTTCTTAGATACTACGAAATCTGAATGATAACGATGTGCTCAAGAATCCCCTGGACCTCAACTCCCCGGAAGAAATCAAGTCAGACAGGAGGCACCAAGACAGAACTCCGTCACATCAACATGATATAGATTCCAAAAATATCCGCGCGATCCTAACTTTTTTTGGAGTGAGAAGAGGAGTAGAATTAAAATTCCTAAGTCATGAACCTCACCAGAGCATAGATGAGGAGAAAAAAAGAAACCTACTCTCCGATATATCTAAGACTCAAAATAGTTTTTCACTAGACTCGACTCGGCCAAGTTTGATCAATCAAGGGGGATCCTAGGTCGGTACTGCTCTGATACCAACTTGTGAAATGACGAGATGTGCTCCTATCCCTATCTAGGCCCTCGTGCCAAAATAAGGATAGGGTCGCATCTTGGGTCTTACATCCCACACATGTACACCTTTTCCATTCCACAGCTGTCAAAGTTCTTCAACTAATGGCCTTAGGTATACATCAATGTCGTTGCAGGGTTGCTTAGGGCCTTGGATGAGCACTAGAATCATAATGAACTTTAGCTTCATGCACAACAAAGGAGGAAGCTTATAGATACATATAGTCACGGGCCAAGTGCTATGATTGTTGTTCTGGTCCCCAAAAGTATTAATGCCATATACACTTAAACCAAACCATACGTTCCTTGTGTCACCTGCAAATTCCCCACACCTTCTCTCGAGTTTTCTCCACTGCGACCCGTCAGCAGGTGCTCTCAACTTCCCGTCTTTCTTACGGTCTTCCTTGTGCCATCTCATCAACTTGGCATGCTCTTTGTTTCTGAACAAAGGTTTCAACCATGGTATTGTAGGAGGATACCAGATCACCTTTGTAGGAACCCTCTTCCAGGGGCGCTAGCACTAAACATCACCAGGGTCATATCGTCTGATCTTATACCACAATGCATCGCCTACCGGGCATGCGTTCAAATCCTTGTACTCACAGCGGTAGACGATGCAGTCATTAGGGCATGCATATATCTTCTACACCTCCAATCCTAGAGGGCAGAGAACCTTTTTTGCTTCGTACGTAGTGTCACGCAATTCATTATCCTTTGGAAGCTTGTCTTCATTATTTTTAGTAGATTCCCAAATCCCTTGTTAGATAAACCATTCTCTGCCTTCCATTACAGCAATTCCAGTGTCGTACCGAGCTTTGTGGTGTCATCTTCGCAATTTGGGTAAAACCGTTTTTTGTGATCATCTAACATGCGCTCGAACTTCAACTTCTCTCCTTCACTTTTGCATTACCTCTGTGTATCAACAATAACCCAGCGAAGATCATCATCGGGCACATCATCTGGTGCCTCTTGATCTTCATCTTCCCCCGTTGCAGTATCACCATATTCATGAAACATATGATCCGGATAATTGTCATCTACTCTTGTTCTTCATTGTCTTCCATCATAACCCCTCTTTCTCCGTGCTTGGTCCAAACATAATAGTGGGGCATGAAACTCTTCTCAAGTAGGTGGACATGAAGGGTTTTCGCAGAAGAGTAATCGTTCGTATTCTCACAGTTAACATATGGACAGTACATAAAACCATTCTGCTTGATTGACTCGGCCACACCGAGAAAATTTTGCACGCCCATAATGTACTCCGAAGTGCGTCGGCCACCGTATATCCATTAGTAGTTCATCTCTATTATGAAATTAAGTATATAAAAAACCATTCCAAAACATCATAAATGGAAAATGACCAAATTGATACAAGTTCATCATCACATTAAAACCAAAGTACATTAGTGATCAAATGTTATTGCTGCAAAACTAAATACATAAAGTTCATATATAGTTCTCATAAAACAACATACAAGTATGTAAAAAATTTAAATACAACAACAAATGTAATCAAAATCGCAACTAAGGTAACAATTGAGCCAACATCATAATTGATACCAAGCCTCTTTATCAATGGCATATTTTCTAATATTCCTATTATTCAAGTGCATTGCATCCCTCTTCAAGCGGATTGCATCCATCTTCAACCGCATTGCATCCATCTTGATCTTTTGATCATCGACGACATCGGCAACATGCAACTCCAATGTCATCTTCTTCACCTCAATTGTTTTCAATTTTTTCTTCAAGTAATTGTTTTATTTTTCAACTAAATTTAACGTCTCGACAAGAGAGTCGGTTGGAATTTCTGGTTCATATACCTCCCATGTCACGTTGGTCGGCATAATTGTCATAAACACTAGATGAACCAAATAGTTATAAAATAAAATATACCACGTACGAATCATAGGTCGGACGGTGGCCGACGTGGGCCGATACGAAAACCATCGCACTATATAATAACAAACAATAATAAAAGTAAGAAATTTATACTAGTATCTATCTAAATCATAAAAGTAAGAAATTTTTTTCTTTTAAAAAGAAGATAAGAACAAGAGGCTCACCATGGTGGTGCCGGCAACGAGATCGGCGCGGGCGATCGACGATAGTGAGGACGGGGACGGGACGGCAGCCTACACATGTGCAGACTCTAAGAAGTTAACTTGAGCTTAGATTGTGCATCTAAATCCAAAGAACTCCCACATACACTCCTACACAAAAACATACAAACCACTCTACTTTTAGAGCATTTGAAATGACCTAAACTTGAAGTGGGAGATGAAAGGATGAAGTAGCTAACCTTTTAGAACACTTGTGTAGTTTTTGCACCGCCAGACCTAAACAAATCTTGAGGAAAATGGACCTTGGAGGGCAAGCTTGGAGAGGAAAAATCTTAAGTGTGCCTCGGGCATTTCATCGAACACCTCATGTGCATAGGAAGCCAAAAGAGAGGAGCACACACACCTCCCACCTTCTAGTGGAAAAAACAAAGGACAGGGTGGGCAGGGGCGAGTATATATAGGCATCTATTTCGTCCCGATTGGTGGCCAGAACTGGGACAGAAGACTGACCTTCAGTCCCGGCTCCAGCCACCATCCGATACTAAAGGTTCTGCGCCAGGATCAAGGACCATTGGTCCCTCTTCTTATCTGGAACCGGGACCAAAGGGGTCAGACGAACCAGGACCCTAGCCTGGCCGGCGCCCTAGCCTCACGAACCGCGACTGATGCACCCATTGGTCCCGGTTCGTAACCAAACCGGGATTAAAGCTCTTATCTCGCCTGGACCAAATCCCTGTTTTCTACTAGTGGATAGGATGGCGAGGGAGGTAGTTCCACTATAAGTGCCACCCTCGACAACAAATAGGACAGCGCACTCGTCTCCTTCCTGCGGGTGAATGTCGATGTGTTTGCGTGGCAACCGTCTGATATCTCGGTGTTCCTAGTGAGGTGATCGAGGACCATCTTGCCATCTGCCCTAATGCACGCCCCATCAAGCAGGAGGTCTGAAAGCAAGCTTTGTAGCAGCAGGAATTTATCACCGAAGAAATTAAGAAGTTGGAAGTAGCAAGGCTAGTCAGGGGTTTTCTCCACCCGACATGGCTGCCAAATTCCGTAATGCTGCACAAGACAAGCAGGAAGTGGATGCTTTGCATAGACTTCACAGATGTCAACAAGGCTTTCCCGAAGGACACCTTCCCCTTGCCATGCATCGACCAAATCATAGATTCCACTGCCGGCTGCGACCTATTGTCGATCCTTCATGCCTACTACGGTTATCACCAGATCTTCATAGCCAAGGAGAACGAAGAGAAAACAACCTTCATCACCCCTTCTGGCACGTACTTCTTCCGGCGCCTGCCATTTGGCTTGAAGAGTGCGGTCTCCATGTTCTTGAGGGTCGTCCACATCAGCATTGGACCACACTTGCACAGAAATATGGAAGCCTACATGGACTACATTGTACTCAATACCAGGAACGAGGACACGCTAGTCCAAGACTTGGAGGAGACCTTTCAGAACTTGCGCAAGATCAACTTGAAGCTCAACCCTGAGAAGTGCTTGTTCAGGATCTGGTCTAGTAAGCTCCTTGGTTTATTTATATCTCAGCACATGATAGAAGCCAATCTTGCCAAATTTAATCCCTTGAGCAATTGGAGGCCCCAAAGCACGTTAAGGACGTCCGTGTGCTGGTCGGTTGTGTCGCTGCTCTAGTCAGGTTCATCTCCAGGTCCGCGGAATAGGCCTTAGCGTTCTTCAAAATCTTGAAGAAGGCGAGACCAATTACATGGACTTCGGAAGCAGAGGAAGCACTACAAGACCAGAAGAAGTACATCTCCTCGGCCCCGATCCTAGTCTTGCCCAGGCCGGAGGAACCATTACTGTTGTATCTGGCAGCAATGAATCAGGTGGTCATCACCACACTAGTGGCAAAAAGGGAGGCTAAGGACGGAAAAACAGTGACCTCTGGCCCAGGGGCCTGCATCCCCAAGTCAACCCCAATGAGCCAAGAGTATGACTCGGAAGTGGCACGACATGCAAAACAGTGGGGAGCACAGAAGAAAAAGGAGGTGTAGCAACCCATATATTTTGTGAGCTCCCTTCTCGAGGTGTCTCGTACGAGATATTCTCGGATCCAGAAATTTCTCTTTGGCCTCGTCATAGCCTCCACAAGCTGCACCACTACTTCGAAGCGCATCGTATCATATTTGTTACCCGCTTCCCACTACAATGGATCCTAAGGAACCCAAAAGTAACAAGACGGATCATCGAGTGGGCCCTGGAGCTTGCTAGTGGCGATCTGAAATTTGAGAACTCAAGAACCATCAAGAGGTGGGCACTAGTAGAGTTCATTGCCGAGTGGACACCAACACCAGATGAAGAAATCTTGGAGACAGCCCTTCACGGCAAGGAAACCCCCCAGGCATGGATCATGTACTTTGACGTAGCTTTCTTGCTGCAAGGCACCAGTGCCTAAGTGGTGCTCATACCACCCACCGGAGAGCACCTCAAGTATGTGATACAAATGCACTTCCCTCAGGAGGTATCTACCAACAATAGTCCGAGGGGTTTGCTTGCTGGGCTACGAGTAGTGACAGAACTAGGAATCAAAAGGCTAATAGTGTGAGGGGACTCACAGCTAGTACTGCGACAAATCAACAAGGAGTATCAAAGCCCCGTGATGGAATCTTATGTTATTGAAGTGAGAAAGTTGGAGGAATGCTTCAAAGGTCTACAGAAGGAACACGTCCCAACGATAGAGAACAGCATCACCGATGACCTGTCGAAGCAAGCACCTCAGAAGTCGCTTGTGGAACCAGGCCCCTTCATGATCCGACTCACTCAACCATCAGTTACACCGCCAAGGAGGCGAGCCAAGAAGAGGAAAATCAGCTCTCATGACTATTTCCCAGTAGAGCCATCCGTGGTCGCCAAGAAGGATGCCCTGTAATAGCTCAAGACCGACGCTCCAGAAGATTCCCCTTTATTCCATTGTCACCATGTTAATTATCTGGTTGTTGTATTCATCATGTGCATCATCAGCATTGCATTGGCACTGTGTTGCTGCCAGTTTTCAAAAATACATCCGTTATTAGTTGCTGGCTCTCTCCGTTTTTGTCGTTGACCGTTTTCACACCAACAACACACACATATGCCCGCGGCACTGTTAAAATATTATTTTTTAAAGTGTGCATAAAATATTTTGGTTTGGGTTGAAACTTGGCGTTTGGTCTTATTTTAATGTAGATAGGCCGGCTGCCAAATTCCGTCGCAATCGGAGTTCGTTTGGTACCCGTGTCGTTAAATATATAGCAGCACTATAGCCGGTTTAATTGTCATACGTTTCGGCGTTTTAAAACTCTGTCACGGGCCACACCATCTCCCTCTCATCTTATCCCAACACCACGTCTAAATAGCCACTAAGCACACCTAGCCACTTCCAGCGATCGGTGCCATCCTATCACGATTGGAGGGTCCGAAAATGGGCTAATTCCCCAAATCCTAGCCCCCTTTCCCTATATGAACAGCCTAACCTGCCTAATTTGGACCCTAACCCCTCTCCCACCTTGTTTCCCATGCCCCAAACCCTAACCGCCGCCAACCGCAATCTCTCTCCCTCCCAGCCGCGAGGCCCACTCAGGCCCGCGCGGGGCCCACGAAGCCCATTCGCCTCCTCGCTAAGATCTGGAGAGGAGCTCCCGATCCAGAGCCTCCCAAGCTCTGTGCTCTACCTCCCTTCGTTGTTGCCGCACCGCCCCAGCTGGGCTGCCGTGCCCCTCTGGCGAGCCACCGCTGCCAGGACCCGGATCAGGCCGGAGAGCCTCCTCCCTCTCTCTGTCTCTCCCTGTCCTGCCTTACTTCTCCTCTCCCTAATCTCTATCCCGCCATTTTCCCTCACAGGACCACCATGCTCGCCCGAAGCTCCACCTTGGCGTGCCGCAGGTCGCCTAGCCCCGTAGCCCGCTAGATCTGGTGCCCTGACTACGGATCCGCCAGTTCCCAGGCCGGCGGGAGCCCCTGCTTCCCACTGCTATTGGCCTCAAGCCATGGGAGTTGTGTCGCTGCCATGTCCTTCCCTCTCTCGCAGGAGCATGGGGGAGACGAGAACGAGCGTGCCTCGCCCTGTGGGCCACTTCCAGCGAGCCGGCCCAGCCCCGCGACCCACTCCAGATGGCCTCCTCCCCACCGACCAGGCCGCGCCTAGAACCTTCAGAAAATTGCATGATTTTAAAACGCTCGTCTCTTTTAAACCGTGGGTCGGATCGGAATAAGTTACATATGTAGAACGTGTATAATTTTGTGTAGATTAATATTTTCAAACTCTCATGCATATTTAAAATGATTAAACCTTCTGTTTGCCTCATTTTCCATGATGGCATGCTAAGTCTGTTTAATTCGTAGCTAGTTAACCGTAGCTCCGTTGGAGATGAGCAATATATGTAAACCGACTAGAATGATGTGTAGTTTCCCGCGCTGCACTTAATTATTCCGTTTAACAAATATAAAATGTGTTTAGGACATATCTGGATAGATTTCGAAGTTAACACAGGGGGTCAGTTCGGAGGTGCTATATGTCGTTTCCGGCATCATTTAAAATGCCTAGCTAGGTAGATAATTTGTGCTTCACCTCTTGCCATGTTAACAACATTTAATATGTTGTGTACCTAAATGGGAGTGAATTAAATAATTCGTATGTATAGTTTCGTCAACATGCACCTCGTTGCATATTGAGTTTGACTTAATGTGTAGTGTTTGATTGTTGTGAATTGCCATGTCATGCCTTGCATGTTAAACTGGACATGCATCATATTAGGTTGTGCTTCATATCGTGCATGTGCGTTGTGAATATCGTGTGTTGATTCTTATTTCTCGTTTGCTTCTTCTCGATAGAGTTTCGAACCTCTTCGGAGTGTCAGGATCCATTCGATTATGTTGGTTTGTATGCTTCACGGGTTCGTTCTTCATTCAAGCGGGATCACATGAAAGATGACCATTTCCCTAGATACCATTACTATCATTGCCATGCTAGTTGTCTTGTTTCTTTCGTTATGTCTTGCCGCCTACCACCTGTTTAAGATACCTCCCAACATTGCCATGGAAACCTCTAACCTTTCCACAACCCAGCAAACCACTGTTTGGCTATGTTCCCGCTTGCTCAACCTTCTTATAGAGTTGCTAGTTGCAGGTGGAGTTGCTTCCATGTGCCAACATGGTTCCTTGTTATATCACCGTATAATTTCTATTTAATTTAATGAACATATATACTTGGTAAAAGGTGGAAGGCTTGGCCTTCTAGCCTGGTGTTTCGTTCCACCTTTGTCGCCTTAGCTTCGGCTACCCGTGTTACGTTCTATAATTGAGAGCTCCTAGCATGCTCGGGGTTGTTATGGGGACCCCTTAGATTTTTGTTTTGGGTTAGATCTCATCTGGCAAGGCCCAACGTTGGTACTATTTGCTTAATAACAACTAAAATATGCATAGGGTTTGATAACCTCGTGGATAATTAATCAACCCCCCCGGGCCAGTGCTCCTCATGAGTGCTGGTCCAGCCACCTAGCAGTCGGCGGTGCCACCTCGGGGTAACTCGAGGTGTTTTCAGGCTATCGTCCACTTTGCATAGACGGATGATGCCCGTAGATAGAGAAGGCGCGGCTCTAGATGCGGATCTGGCTCACCGGGTGGCCTTGCTTGACTTGTTTTACTCTTCTCGAACGTCTTGTGCGAGGGATACTGTGACAACCTCAATGATTTTGATTCCCCCTTGTAACTCCTTTCCATGTTTGGCAACCTTGTGATGCAATGTGATGGATGAGAGACTTGGTGATGTTGTCATTTCATGTGCATTATGCATCATGCATGTCATATTCCTCTTGCTTCTTGTTTGATCTGTGTTGTGGTGACAACGTGGTGGTGTGTTGTGTGATAGCATACGTGACGGGTGTTCTTGTGATGTGTGGTGTGGGTACCACAAGAGCCCTTCAAAACCCCTTAGTTGCACCATGTCCAAAAAAACCCTTTCTTTTCAAATACCTTAGGGGATTTTTGAAGTTTTTGTTTTGACCTTTTAAAAATGTTCAATCTTCCTTAGAAAGTCAATTATTATTTACGGGGCAGCCCTCTGGTTTAATTTGATGTTCTCCTTTTTGTTTTATTTGCAGAAAAGCTTAGGTTCATGAATAAAAGTATTCATTTTACCTTGACCACAAATTAGCTAGACCTATTTCTTTAAATAGGTTATATTTTTCTGCTTAGCAAGGTATTTCATTTTATGTTAAAAAACCCTTTATAATTGTGTGGGAATTATTGGTGGGGCTGGTTTTATTAAAAGGTGTAGGATTGTTTTGGTTTTCCTTTCAGTTTTAAAAGAGAGTATGGGCTTGGGCCTTCTTAGCTCTCTGGTGGCCCATCTCCCTCAGAGGAAGCCCACAGCACGACCGTCTTCTTCCTCCGGCTATCATCATTAGTACGGCTAGACCAGAGCCACAGATCACTTATCCCCCTCAATCCAGTGGCTCCAAGCATGATCCCGAGGTTATTTAGGAGCCCTTGTGGCCTAGGGTTGCATGCTCGTCCTCCTCACCACCACCACCTCCTCTTCCCTCCTTCTTCTCCCTCTGCTAAGTAACTACAGAGAGGTGGAGCTTCAGAAAGTTCAGGGAAACAGAGTGCTTGCAGTGTCCCCGCCGTCTCCCCCCGTCACCGGTAGCTCCTCCGGGGAGTTGCAGATGGCTGCGAAGTTGTCGGAGCCTCCCTCAACCCGTTCCTGTCGGTAGGGTGGCTAGAGGGCCATCACCTTGATGAGCCCGCGCTCGGCCCCGCCGGACGCAGGAGGAACCTGCACGTAGTTGCAGCGCCGAACCACTTCTGCTCTGAGCCCAATCTCACCTCCAAAACCCCCTCGGTGAGCACCTCCCCTTCCCGCGCGTGTTCCCCTGCATGTAGCCTCGCCATAGCCGCTGTAGCGTCCGCGCCGTTGGCCAGGACGAGCTCTGCTCGAGCTCGTTGCATCCGGTGTGCCCTGCTCCTTAGGCTCTCCTAGCCCCGGTAATCGAACCCCCGAGGGTTCCCGTACCCCCGCCGGTAGGCCCCCGCCGCCGTTGACGCCTCTCCGCTTGCTGGTGTCGTCTCCTCCTTATCCGCAACTCGTGTCTAGAGGTAGGAGAAGGCCTCTCGCCATAGCGGGTCAATAGCTCCTGTGCGACACATTTGATGCGAATTGCATCCTATGCGACATATTTGATGCGGATTAGATCCTCTGCGATGTTTCTCTGGCCCAAATAGCCAAAGGCCCACTCGGGCGATTAAAATGGTCATCAACGGGAGTGAGGTTATGTTTAAGACATGTGGGTCGTACTTGGCAGATCGTCAACTTGCGGCCCCACTTGACAGTGCATCTGTCCCCCCCATGCTTGGCCTGTCTGTCTGAACCGCCCGTTTGAAGCTCTATTGCTTCCGGCGGTGAGCCGAAGATGGCGGCGGCGCTTTTGTTGCAGCGGCGGAGCTTTCGATCTCGGCGATGGCGGCGCTGTGGTGAGTGAATCCGGAACCCTTGTCGAGCCCGTTTCCTTCTGTGTCATCTCACAGCAGTTCCTGTTTCCCTCCTCTGTTTTTTGGGCGATTTGATCTAGATTTGGGTGGGCGGAGGGGGGCTAAAGGTGATGGAGCCTCCAGAGACAACAACAATGTTGACTAGGTAATCTGTGCATCCTTTCCATCCTATGCGATGCCTCGTCTGCTTCCGCTAGCTCACAGTGCGCGTCATTGAAAAACAAGGCCGATGATGCTCGGACATTTGAATTTAGTATCGAATTCTTTCCTTCTAAGGCGAAGCTAGGTGATGGTAGCTTGCACGACATAGAGGGAGATACTATTGTGAAATGGGAGGTTGAATTATCAAAGATTGATCCACAAGAACTATAGAGCATGGAAGAGAAGGTCGTGAGGAATGTGGTGGAAAAAATTGGGGAGAGCATTTTTTGGGGTCCCAAGCAAGAGGTAGCATTGTTATGGTTTGATAATTGGAAAGGACAGTATGTGAGAATTGAGGATGGCGAAGAGATGGTTGATGAAATCGATCGGCAAAATGGCTGGACAACCAAACAAACTACGTTTCGTGTAGAGCTGGTTGATCTGAAATCAGATTCTAAGGTTGGATATGTTCCCTCGAAATTGGCTGCACAAATGGTAGATGATGATTGGGCTTCAGAGAGGCAGAGAATGCCCATGTGTATGGGTGAGGTGACAGTATTACATGAGGGGGCTGATGCAGATGCACAAGAGGGCTCTGATGATGTTGCAAGGGTTCTTTCTGTTGATTGGAATTCGGTTGAATTAAATGAACCAACTGATTTAGTCATTGCACCAATGGATGCACTGAGATGGCCAAAAAAATTGGCATTCTAGTACCTGATGAAGATAAGGAAGAGAATGATGAAACTACTAACCCGCTTACTGACGCT
The DNA here is from genome assembly GCF_904849725.1 of Hordeum vulgare subsp. vulgare. Classification (NCBI taxonomy): domain Eukaryota; kingdom Viridiplantae; phylum Streptophyta; class Magnoliopsida; order Poales; family Poaceae; genus Hordeum; species Hordeum vulgare. The sequence goes on along the minus strand of NC_058521.1, from coordinate 323,030,127 downwards.
CAAAGAGATATATGTGAAGATGTGGATGGACAGCTGATGGAAGATGCTGCATATTATGTTGATGATGCACATGATGATGAGTTGGTAAATGTCTATGACAAGGAAAACCCTGTTATTGCAGTAGGGAAGTTGTTCCCAAACATAGATGAATTCAGAATGTGTTTCAAGACTTATGCCATCAAACATGAGTTTGATGCCAAGACAAAGTGGACTGACAGAAAAAAGTTTTATGCAAGATGCAGAGGTTTTGATGGAAGTGTCAAGCGTTGCAAGTGGTACATATCTGCTAGAGGCCAACCTGATGGAAGTACCATTAGGGTCAATCAAATCCCACACCAACATACTTGTATTAAAAGTTCACAAAGAGTATCAACCATGACATCACAACATTGGATTGCAGAAAAGATCACTCCTATTTTAGCCAAGAAACCAAATACTACTACAAAGAAACTTAAAGTAGACTTGGAAAAGCAGTACCCAATTAAGGTCAAGTATAATACAGTGTGGAAGGCAAAACAAAGGGCAATGAAAGAATTATATGGTGACTAGGCAAATACATTTAGGATGCTTTATTATTTCAAAGCAAAGGTGGAGAAGAGATCACCTCACAGTGTTGTGGAGATAGATACTGAGGTAACAGAGGAAGGAAGAGTCCTTTTCTCAATGTTTTTTATGGCTTTAAACCTTGCATCGATGGCTTCAAGGCAGGTTGTCGTCCATATTTGAGCATAGACTCATCATTTTTGACCGGCAAGTGGAATGGTCAATTGGCAGCTTGCAATGCTTTAGATGGACACAATTGGATGTTCCCTGTTGCTATTGGCTTGTTTCAGTCAGAAATGAAGGTCTCATGGACATGGTTCAAGATGCAGTTGAAGAGATGCAGAGGTCCAGTGTCACCTTTGGCAGTCCACACAGATGCATGCAAAGGGCTAGAAAATGAGTCGAGAATGTGTTCCCCCATTGTGAGCAGAGAGAGTGCTTCGGCCATATGTGGATGAATTTGATCAAAAAGTTTAGAGGGGAAGAATTTGGTCGCATGTGGCCAGCAGCAAGATCTTACACTAAAGAGACATATTCATATCATCTTGGTAAAATAATGACAGCATGCCCTGAATTTGGTCCATGGGTGAACACCTACCATTCTCTATTATAGTATAGGTCAGGATTTAACACTGCCATCAAGTGTGATCATATCAACAACAACTTGGCAGAAAGTTTTAACACCAAGGTGAAGCAATTGAAAAACCTGCCTGTGCATGACATGGTTGACCAAATCAGGATCATGGTCATGCGCTTGTGGGAATTGAGAAGAAGGATTGGTGATTTTCTGCAAGGGGACAAGCTTCCTGCAGTGGTACAACAGGTGGTCAACAGGAGCAGAAATCTTACACATTTATCTGTTGAAAAATCATCTATGTGGGGTGCTGAAGTTAGAGATACCAAAAGTGGTAGAAGGCATGTTGTTAACACTGAAATGCATGAGTGCACTTTTTTGGAGTGGCAACACACTGGGAAACCATGTGATCATGCCATACTTTTCTTGGACTCCCGACCAAAGATAAACATGCACCCTTATTTGAACGAATATTACTCAGTAGCAAAATTCAAGGCTGCATATGCAACTCCAATTCCAACACTTACAGATCAGTCTCAGTGGCCTGAAGTGGACATAGAATTTTCCATGTGTCCTCCCCTAACAAAAAGATAGGCTGGTAGGCCTAAAGAGAGCAGATTCAAGGCATGGTTCGAGAGAGGTGGGAGTAGTAAAAAAGGGAAGGGAAAGAAGGATGGAAAACCAAAAAGGTCCCAGAAAGGTAACAAAAATAGATGCAAGTTGTGCCAGGAACTTGGGCACCGAGCTGGATCTTCCAAGTGTTGTTACACTCCTAAAAGGCCAAAGTATGTGTGCTAATGTTTTTTATGTTTACTATTTGGCTGTAGTTTTCAATTACAAACCAATTGACATGCTTAAATTTTTTAGGAGGAAGTGTCTAGCTGAGCCCCTTGTTGTTGAAGATTGTTGGCTAAAGAAAAAGAAAAGAGGCAATGGTTGTAGAAAAAAGAGAAGTTATGGTGAAACAATGCAAACTGAGCAAAATGAGCAAGACTTGGATGTGCTGCAAAATGAGCAACAAGACTTGGATGTGTTCCAAAATGAAGATGTGGTCCAAAATGAGCAAGACTTGGATGTGCTGCAAAATCAAGATGCGGTGCAAAATGAGCAAGATATGGATCTGGTGCCAAATGATTATCTTCCAGCTGTTGTTGGCACGCTGAGCCTATATTAGAAGTTGTGTTGCCGAACCCTGTTTTTCCAGAGATGTGGTGCCAACTAAGCCTATATTGGAAGTTCTTTTGCCAACTGAGCTTGATGATATTCCAGATGATGTAGTGATGAAAACGAAGAGCTTGAGTGAACTGGGTATAGTGGTAAAGAGAAGCATTGATAAAAAGAAGAAGAAGAAGAAGCTGAAGTGAAGTGAACTCGGTGTTGCACTATGTTATAGAATAAAAGTTTGCGTGAGACAAATTTCCAGTTTGAGACAAAATTCAAATTTGAAGTTATTTGGTATGTGGTATGGTGTCGTATTTTTCATATGAAATGTATTTGTGTAATACTATTCAAGTTTGAGACAAATTTCAAGTTTGAGACAAAATTCAAATTTGAGCCAAAATTCAAATTTGAAGTTATTTGTTATGTCATATGGTGTTACAATGATTTATGTACTATTACACATGTTAGGTGATTAATCGGAGAACTTTTATTATGTGAAACTTTGGACATGAAAAATGTGCTCCAAATCAGCTCCAAAACCCCTTCCAAGCCCCCTTGCAAAGCCCCATTTGTAAGCAAGTTTTTTTGACCTTCTCCAAATCAGCCAAAAAATGAAACTTGACATATTAGTCATATAGAAAGATGATTGGCACAAGTTTTATATTTTTTTGATTTTTTTTAATTAGTTATAGCCAACCCTAACTTTTGAAACCCGTACAACCTCGTATGTGATAGCCACTTTTGTGAAGGGTTTTTCATGAAAAACTTCATAGTCCAAGTTTACTATTTTTCCTGGCAACCTAGTCATATAGAAAGATGATTGGCACAAGTTTTATATTTTTTGGATTTTTTTGAATTAGTTATACCCAACCCTAACTTTTGAAAACCGTACAACCTCGTATGTGATAGCCACTTTTGTGAAGGGTTTTCCATGAAAAACTTCATAGTCCAAGTTTATTTTTTTCTTAGTAACCTAGTGATATAGAAAGATGATTGTCACAAGTTTTATATTTTTTTGATTTTTTTGAATTAGTTATAGCCAACCCTAACTTTTGAAACCCGTACAACCTCGTATGTGATAGCCACTTTTGTGAAGGGTTTTTCATGAAAAACTTCATAGTCCAAGTTTACTATTTTTCCTAGCAACCTAGTCATATAGAAATATGATTGGCACAAGTTTTATATTATTTTGATATTTTTTTGAATTAGTTATAGCCAACCCTAACTTTTGAACACTGTACAACCTCCTACGTGATAGTCACTTTTGTGAAGGGTTTTTCATGAAAAAATTCATAGTCCAAGTTTAATATTTTTCCTAGCAACCTAGTCACATATAATGATGATTGGCATAAGTTTTATATTTTTTTGATTTTTTTGAATTAGTTATGCTCTACCCTAGCCCTTGAAAACCTCTCAAAACCCCATCAAAACCCTTCAAAACCCCGTCCAAACCTCTCAAAACCCAGCACCCCATCGGACCATTGGATCGCCGTGAATGGACGGTCTAGATCGCGCGTTAGGGCTACGTCAACAGCGATCCGAAGCCTTCACTCTGATTGGCTGGCCTTTTTAGCCATATTTTTTATCGCTGGACGAGAAGACAAGTGCATGCGTTGTTGGGCTTAATTAAAGGTGGCCCACCCTTTTATCCGTTGGACGAGAAAACGCGTACCAGCCTTGCATGCATGGGGACGCGCTTGCATGCGCGTAGACCTGCCTCCTCTCGCTCGTCCATAGCCTTGCCTACCCTCGCTCTCCCGTTGGACCGACACTGCATGCATGCGCATCGATCGAGCGGGAGCACGCCCGACGCCATAGAGAGCAGCAACCCGACCGGCGCAGCAGAGGCACGCAGCGGCTCAGCCATGCAGAACCTCGTTGCCCAACCCGACCGACGCGGCAGTCATCTTTCGGCTCGTTTTAATTGCTCATGTGCGACATGTACCATGTTTTAATTGACCCTGTGCTACCTGGCGTGTGTATACACTCGATGCCCCCTCGATGCCATGCGGTAGCCGTTTCACACTAATTCACACCATGGCTAGCACCCCTATTTAAGCACGGGTTTGAAGCACCCCCTAACATCATCTTCTCCCACCGTCTCCTAGTCCATCTTCTCCTTCTTCTTCATGTCCTAGTCCATCTTATTCTTCATCTCCTAGTCCATCTTCTCCACCTCGACGCCGGAAAATGAACTACTACACCGGGATGACCTACCGTGTGCCGCGCACCATCCCCGAGATGCTCTACCCTCCCCAAGTCTAGGTGGAGAACACCCTACGGGTGTGGGCGATCTCGAGGTGGAGGGGTGCAAGGGCGCTCACCGAGTTCTTCCTCTCCGCCGGCTACCGCCACCTTCCCAGGTGTTCTCCGGTGATGTTCGACGTGGAGGAGCGGACTAATAATGGCTATCCTATCGGCCTTCTTGTGAGGTTCACCAACAGTGTCGATGCTTACAACCTCCTCGGTCGTGTTTTCCGGTGTGGATGCGAGTTTATCGCATTCACAACATACAAAATCTTAACTGATCTGGACAGCATCTTCCACAACGGCAGCATGCACACTCTCCCGTACCGCATCGACGGCGACGATGAGTGAATGAGTCCTTCGAGCTTGGAGCACCCGGTTGTGCCATGGGGAGGAGGAGGAGGAGGAGTTAATTTATCTAGTTAGGGTTTAGGGTCTTATCTATCTATATATGTAATCGTACTAGATATCTATGTCGTCCTTATTTATCTATGTAATGGTACTATATGTCGTGTTCATATATGTTCTATATATCTATGTCGTGATTATTTATCTAGGGTACCCATTTATCTATGTTCTATCTAGTTCATATATGTTCTATCTAGTTCTATCTAGTGCATGCAACTGAATGCTCGCGTTCCCGTAAAAAAATAGTACTACTTCTGTATTTCGGTACCCTCTGTATTTAGTGTTAGCGTGTTTTTCAAGCGTTGGCCGTTTCGGTTTCCGAGGCAGGCTGGTGTAAATGATGAAAAGACCACACACCAACCCACCGTCTCTTCGCACAACTCCCCCATCTCCTCCTACACAGAAACTGCCGCCCTCCGTCTCTTCGCTCTCTCCCCCATCTCCTCCCACACGACGCAACCGTCGGCGCCATGGACTAGAGCATTACCTGGCAGAAGGCCGTGCAAGATCTCGTCGGCAACAACCAAGAGATCCATCAGCAGCTTCGTGAAATCACGGGCTGGTTCCCAAGCATCGAGATGATGCAGAACCACGCACGTGGCCTGATCAATGTGATGCGAGAGGACGAGAAGCTCCGTGCCTTCCCCCCCCCCCGGCTACTGCGTCCCTCCTTCCTCTGTCCTCCTTTGGGCGATGAGGGAGGTGCAGCGTACCACCGACCCAGCGCAGCGCGCAAGGTGGTGGATGTACCGCTCATCCAGCATGACGGTACCGCAACCGGATCCTACCCGTCTTGCCTCGAGGACGGAGAGGGTGACTGATGCTGTCCTCGCGCTGCCTGCTGCCGTCCTCGACCCTGAAGTGCAGATCATTTCGCCAGTCTTCACTGGCGGAAACAAGAAGAAGTTGGTGGTGCGCGGATCAGAGCGCGTGAAGAACCTCAATAACAACTGAAGTGCGCCATCAGGGGCTGTTACTGGTTAGGTATGTTGCTATATGTCAGCATATAAGTTAGAACTACTTTTGGTATATGGATGTAAGCTCTGGTTGGATGAACTGTTGCTGGTGTTGGCTGTACGAACTGATGCTGCAGTTATTTGTTGGTGCGATCTGTGCGATCTGTTATCTGGGATGCTATCTGTTGTTGGATGAACTATTTTTTTATCTATTTCCTATCTGTTATAAGTTAAATTTCCGGTGCTATTTTTTATGTTATCTGCTATTTGTTGTTGGATGAACAACAATCGATTTACATCTGTGTCTCAAAAAGTGATCCATCACAGCCCATGACCCAATAACAATTTTTGTTTGACCATGAACTCTGCACCTCCACTCTGTTTTTTTAAACGAGATGCACCTCCACTCTGTTAACTGAAGAATTGCTGCACATTATGAATTGCTGCATTTTTTTCATCAATTGCTGCATTCTAAAATAATCCAATTCAAACACAAGCAGGTTTTGCTTCACATAAATTCAAATTCAGCTAACAAATGAAACTAGATTGACACACTGACTGAAACTCTATCAATTTCTAGTGATTGATGAACGTCAAGTAAAAGAAACCCATAGCAATGACACAGCAATAAAATGCTCCAGCCATCATATTTCCTTGCTGCTTCAAATCGATCAGTTGCTTTAGTTGCTTGCCCATTTTCTTCAATTCACACCCCAGTTCAGCTTGCCCATAACAATGACCTGATCTGTCCGCCAAATGGGGGGCGTGTTCCACAGCAAGCGGTGCCCCAAAATTGAGCCCTTCAGTTGATCCCTCCAATTTCAACCTCTCAACGTACTCATCGAGCCACTCGAAATACCCGCATTTCCGCAGAACCTGAAAAACAGGGGTCGGCAACTCATGAACTCTAGATCCAACCCTAGCTCCATCGCCCAAATTTGACGAAAAAAGAAAAAATTAGGAGAAATAGACCATACGATTGGTGAAGTAGACAGATCTAACTTGCCCCGGCTGTGGCCTACTCAAGCATTTCATGAAGTCGCGCCCACGGTTGCCATTTTCTTCCCTCATACAAATCAGACGCTTCAGAGGCTCCATGCGTGGGCAATCGGGGCATCTTGTTAGCGGCACTCGACCGTACTTCCTCCATTGGCGGGAGGACGAGCTCGAGCTAGACATCACTCGCCGGCGACGCGCTTCCTCGCCGAAGAAGAGGAAGAAGAAGGTGGGGGAAAGGGAGGAAGGGCAAGCAATGGGGGGAGGATGGGCTGGCTCGGGTCCGGGCACACGGATGAGCACGACCATGCTTATGTGGATAAGTTGTGGGTCCCGCACACATGCGAGTAAGTGGTGGGTCTCATGTTGACGTGTTTAGCTAGTGGGCCCCGCGTGTCATAACTTAACCCCTTGAGTTTTGCATTTCATGGCCAAACAGAGCCATGTCGCATTGCAGCTATTGTTTGCTTCAAAGATGTCGCACCAGAGCAATTTTGATCAACAACGTCGCACTGCTTCCATTCCGCGTCAAATACGTCGAACAGGAGCTATTGACCCGTCCATAGCTTAGGTGCAGCAACCCCCCCCCTCTTTCAGCCAAACTCCGAGCTATAGTATGGTGGTGCGAGCACCGCGCGCAACCAGGGAGGTCGTGTGATCAAATCCCATGTCCCCGCTTTTTTTTCGTTGCTTGAAGTTAGCAGAGGGATGGCTTCAGTAGAGGAGGTCTTCGACCCCCTCTCTAACAAGTTGCGGGGAAGTAGCACAGTGGTGCGCTACATGTGTGTGTGTTAGCAGGGTGCAGGTTCGAATCCCCCCTGCACCTATTTTTGTTGAGGTAATTTTCGAGTGTGTGTGTGGTGTGTTGAGGTTGTGTGTGAGTGTCTGGGTGACAGTGGGCCACGGGGGCCCACATGTCATCCAGTGAGGGGGCCCTGGCCACTCCCAGGTGAGTCCCCCTCCTTATCATATATTTCTTGTTATTCTTTTTTTGTGTATATTTATTTGTGTTCAATAGGAATATTTCCATTTCTAGAAATGTCTAGATACGGACTTGCCAAATTGGTCAGGCTCAAGAACAACCCTCTTCCGAATATGTTGTAGTTTCTTCTCTGCTAGTTTTTCTTTCATTGTTTGTGGTGTTTTTCTGAATGATACATGGGCAGTATGATATATGGATTTGGGGTAGAAAATCCCAAGGAATCCAATGGTGGTACTGGTTTTTGGATTTGAGTATTTTTGTAGAAAGTCCCCTTGTGGTGAGGTGGCACTAGTTTTAACGGTGTAGGGTGGTTCATGTGCATGGTTAGAGGTAGTTCATGCTTGCATCATTATGTCTGTGGCATCATCTTCTTGTTGGTATTTATTTACTGCTTGTTTTCTTTTGGGTATCAACTGGGACCAGAAACGAGTTCGGAGAGTCCGGTGAGTTCGTGTGTAACGCTCAAGATGCGATCCTATCCTTGTTTTGGCGCAAGGGCCTCGACAGGGATAGAAGCACATCTTGTCGTTTCGCAAGAATGGATATCGTTACAAGTACATGAACTGTAGAGAAGATTATATGGAATTGGCTTACACTCGCCACAAGCTACATTAGAGTCACATCAGTACAATACATAAATAACACGAAGAAGAGCAGGGTCCGACTACGGACGGAAACAAACGAGAAAAGAACGACGTCCATCCTTGCTATCCCAGGCTGCCGGCCTGGAACCCATCCTAGATCGATGAAGAAGAAGAAGAAGAAGAACCATCTCCAAATGATCAATCATCGCGCTCACTTCCTAATCACCTTACATGTACCTGCAACTGGTGTTGTAGTAATCTGTGAGCCACAGGGGACTCACCAATCTCATTTCGAAAGGTATCAAGACTAGCAAAGCTTAATGCATGAGGTATGGTTAAGTGGTGAGGCTGCAGCAAGCGACTAAACATTATATGAGGTGGCTAACTTACGAGTACAAGAATAAGAGGGGGATGATCTACGCATAACGGATGTGAACTACTGATGATCAAACGAATGATCCTGAATGTCTACTTATGTCAAACATAACCCTACCGTGTCCTCGATTGGAGAAGGAGCTCATGAAAGAGACAGTCATGGTCACACACTCAGTTGGCATATTTTAATTAAGTTAATTTCAAGCTGTCTAGAACCAGTGTTAAACAAAGTTTCCACGTAGCCACATAACCATGGGCATGACTTTCTGAAAGATTTAACCCTGCAGGGGTGCTCCAACTAGTCCATCACAAATTACCACAAGCTGCTTAGAAATCCTCGATCACGAAACTCGCGATCTCGTCGGACTCCTTAGTGGAAAACTTCAACTCTGAGATTACCCAAAGTTTCACCGAAATCCCGATGCACAAGACATTCGTCAAAGGTAAAACTAATCCAGCAAGGCCACCCGACATGTCGACGATCCCGATAGGAGCCGCGTATCTCGTTCTCAGGACACGACGGATAAGCCACGTGTACGGTGGCCTGATAGAAATCTTCCAGGTTGCCCTGGGTTGGCCCCTCACAGTGCTCTGTTTTGGACCAGCACCATCAGCATTGGCCCTCCCTGTATTATGTTGAATTTCTCCTCGGGTTCATGACGCCTAATGCTTTTTCAGTATTAACAGTATTATTATGTTGGGCAAATATAGTACCAATGTTCGGCCTTGCCAGACCAGCTTTAATCTAAAATGAATTATCAAGGGGGTCCCCATAACAATCCCGATCGTGTTAGGAGCACTCAATTATGTAACATAACACCGGTAGCTGAAACTAAGGGGGCAAAGGTGGAACAAAACACCAGGCTAGAAAGGCCGAGCCTTCCAGCTTTTACCAAGTATATAGGTGCATTAAATTAAATTGCATTTAATATGGTGATATAATAAGGAACCCATGTTATCACATGGAAGCAACTGCGCCTACAACTAGCAACGCTAACACATGGTTAAGCAAGAGATAACAGAGCCAATCAGTGGTTTGCTAGGTTGTGAAAAGGTTGAAGGTTTTCATGACAATGTTGAGAGGCTGATATTTAACAGGTGGTAGGCAACGAGACATAGCGATAGAAACGATAAAACTAGCATGGCAATGATAGTAATAGTATATGGGGAAATGGTCATCTTGCCTGAGATCCCGCTTGGAAGAAGAACGACTCTGTGAAGCAGATGAACCGATGTAGTCGAATGGGTCCTCACATTCCGACACGCTTGCGGAACTCTATCGAGACGGAGGAAACTGGAAACAAGAATCAACACACGATGTTCACCATGGCATATGCAAGACAAGCTGCAATCCACATATGATGCATGATGAATTGAATATATTCAAGACATGGCATGGCAATTCACAACAGTCAAACACTACACATTAAGTGAAGTTCAATATGCAACTCGTTGCATATTGGCGAAACTCCACATACGAATTATTTAGTTTTATCCCGATTAGGTACACGACAATATTAAATGTGGTTAAACATCGCAAAAGGTGAAGCGTAATTAAGCTATCTATCTAGGTATTTTAAATGAGGTCGGAAATGACATATAACATCTCCGAGACGACCTCATGCGTTAATTTATAATTCTGTCCAGATCTGAATTAACACGTTTAAATATTTGTTAAGCAGCAAAATAAATAGTTCCACGTGATTCTACACGTCGTTTCAATCAATTTACACATCGAGAACATCTCCAACGGAGCTACGGTTCATAAGATACGTACACCATAAGATATGATGGCATGAATGCAATATGTGTGCAACGACAGTCACAAGCATCTGAAACCAAGAAGGCAGCAACAAAATATGTAACTACACAAGATTCTAAGCAAGTTTCATATACGACACGATCAAAACGGAACAGCGGTTCAACAACTACAACCTAAACAAGAAATCACTACAACCTGCCCAAAACAGCAACATGGCATTTTCTACACCCCCGAACAACAAGCTACATAAATCCAAAATGCTCAAACAACACATGAGACAGTAGAGGGCAAGATGCACTTCAACATACTTCCAATAACATTTAGCATGGCGGCATGGATCACTAGGAAAAGAACTCAAAAATAGCATCTCACATACAGTTTCAGACTTGGTGAAAATATCAGTTTTTGATAGTGCAGTTTTCGATCTAAAGGCATATTGACAGCAGCAAAACTATATGCTACAGGGCACCAAACAGCATGAAAATTGACAGCATGCTAGAGAATCTTAAGGACTACAATTAACTCCATTGCACCAACCTCAAAAGACCTATAGATCACCAGAAAAACTCATGGCAAGACATCAACAAGATATAATAGATTTCAGACTTAGAAATATTTCAGCATCTCCAAATCAGCACTATTTTCTAGCATGTTGACAACAAGCAAACAACACCTAAACATGGTTCTCTATTGCAACCAAAATTACAGAGGCTAGCATACATATCCAGGGGCATATCTCTAGTTGACAACTCATTCATATCATGCACGGAATAAATCTCACAAAATAGCCAAAAGGGCAACATGGCAAAATATCACGCGCATAAACTTGCTTAAAAGCTAAAACTAAATGCAAAGTTAAATTCTATGTATTTTTCTACCCGAAAACATGTATAATTTGTGGGGTTGCAAAATGAAAATAACACCACACGTATATCTCCGAATATGTCCTAAACATGATATAACCAACTACCGACGTAACCTACATGCAAAAATGCAAACAACTACTCTAAAATACATGGCAAAAGGTCCCTAATAACACGAACATTTAATCTACGGGATTTGAGCAATCCGGACACGCACGAAAATAACTACTGAATAAATCTCTATTAGGATAGCACGCAATTCTAGGCATACATCGGTTCAAACTACATCAAACATGCATGCAAGTTGCAAAATAATAATCTACGTGAAAAACTACACAAGTTACATATATAAATCGTTCCGTTCCGATACACGAAATAAAAGTTATAGACGTTTGAACATCTAGCATATTTCTGAAATTATTAAATCCCAGGGAAAACCTAAATTCTACACGGGCCGAAACTAGTGCTATTGGGCCTTCATGCGTGCGCACCTACAACTAGATCGCGTCGTGTGCGAGGGATAAGGGGCAGGGGCGGTGGATCACCTTAGCAGGCCTCGGTCTGGTGGAGAGCCTGGGCCTGGCTCGGTCGGCTGGTCCGCGGCTCGAGCTGGGCCACGTCGCTGGCTGGAGCTAGCCCATGGGGCGAGCGCGGTCAACGGAGTTGGCTCCCGTTCTAGATCGGGACGCGAGACGAACGTCGAGGCGGGGCGGCGGCCGACGGTCTTCGGGATGAGGCGGCGGCAACGGCCTGCGGCACTCCAGCGGCGCGGCTACCGGCGGAGGGTGGCGGGGCCTGGCAGCGAGGGAGGCCGAGGGGCGGCGCAACTGGCCAGCGGAGGATGGCGGCGAGGCGAACATAGGCGGCAGCGGCTTCTGGAGCAGGAGCTCGGCGGCCATGGGAGAGCTGCGGCTCGACGGCGAGGGCGGCAGCTGGTCGGCGGGATGCGGCGGCTCGCCGGTGGCGGCATGAGGCTCAGCGCCTAGGGCTGCGGCTAGCTCGGTCGAGCGGGAGGAGGGAGGCACGGCGGGAGCTCGGCTTAGGCGGCGGCGCTTCGAGCCAGGAGGGACGGATCTGGGCCAGACGGGCCGGCGGCGGCTGAGGAGGATAGAGAGGGCTGGGAGGCGGCTAGGGTTTGGTGGGGTGGCGCAGAAACGAGGAGGAGAGAGAGAGGGGCTAGATTAGGCATGTTTTTGGGGCAATTTATAGCAAAAGAGGGCTAGGGTTAGCTATTTTTCGGCCCGGTTTGAACCGCGCGACCTAAATTGGACGATCTCGACGCGGGAACGGGCTAAGTGGCCGTGTAGAGTAGACTAGCCGGAGATGAGAGGCAAAACGGACACCCGGCAACGCCATTTAAAATACCGAAAATCGTGCGATGATAGACCGTTCGGGTACCAGACGGACTCCGATTGCGACGAAAATTGGCAGGCGGCCTACCTATATTAAAATAAGACCGCATGCCAAGTTTCAACCCAATCAGAGAAAGTTTTATACACACTTTTAAAAACAAGATTTTGACGATGCCGCGGGCACGTGCGAGTGTGGTCGGGCTCAACACGGTCAACGACGAACACGAAGAAAACCAGCAACTAATAACGGATGCAAGTTTTGAAAACTAGCGGCAGCGGAGTGCCGATGCAATGCGGATGATGCGCATGATGTGATGACGATGCGACAAATAAAAATAAACACATGTCAAGAACGGAAAAGAGGGGAATCTTCTGGAGCGTCGGTCTCGGGTTGTCACATCGTGTAGGAAGATCAGGATCACATGCACTCTGAAGAAATCACAGGCAAGATGATCGTGACCACGATACCGTTTCTAGCTTTTTATGCTTAGTGCTCCGTTTCTTTCGCTACATCTCTGCTACGTACCACAGGATATATAGGCCATCAAAAATTGCCATGAAACCTATATACTTAATTAATGCACCTATATACTTGGTAAATAACGAAAGGCCTGGCCTTTTGCCAGGTGAGATGTTCCGTTGTTGCCGCCTTAGTATCGGCTACCGGTGATTTATTCCATAATGAAGCGATCCTAACACGATCGGGGTTGTTATGGGGCACCCTTGATAATTCGTCTTAGATTAAAGCTTTTCCAGCCATGCCCAACTTTGGTGTTAAATTTGCTAATAACTTAATAAAAAGCATAGGGAATAGCTACCCCTAGAACTTAATCAACGACTCGGGCCAGTGCTCCTCATGAGTGTTGGTACAACCTGAGCGATGTCCGGTGCCCCTGGTCACCTAGGGTTTAGCCAACCTGACGTCAAGCTCATCCGGTCGTGCCTTGTGTCACAACCTGTTTTTACTACCACTCCTCTCTAATGCAAAAATGTGAGTTTGTTAAAACTTTTTCAAAAGTAATGTTGTGAGTGCCATGATTGTCATTGTATGCTTGTGCGTTTGATCATGTGATGATAAAAACCCTATTTTACAATATTGATTTATTTCCAAAAACCTTTACTTGTTTCTAATCATGGTAAAACCCTACTTTGAGTTGCACTATATGCCCTTCATGGCAAGAAGTGTTTCTACTCAAAGTTGGTGATCTGATTTTTACTTATCTTTATATTCCAAAACCACAAAAAAAATATTTTTTAATTATTTTCCTAATTAAATTGCATGTCTATTTCTGAAGCCAAAATTGGTATTCCCACTTGGGAAAATACTTTTCTGCCTTAGAAAAATCTGATTAAATTTGGAGATGATCAGAAGGACATATATTTTCCATACATAAGATTTTAAACCCCTATTTATATTATAATTCCTTGAATAAAACTCTGGAAGCCTTTTCTGTCTGTTTTGACCTTTTGACATGTTTCCAAAGGAAATATTCTCAATAAAATCCTAGAAAATTCCAGTAGTATCCCTAAGCCATATTTGGTGTCCACACAAAGTTTCACCTTGATACAAGGTGATTAAGGACCCCAAATAACCCCAAAATCCCTTCTGTCCAGATTGAAGTTAGAGCAACTCTACATAGCAAAGTTTATCCAATGATGTTGAAACTTTGCAGGAATGCCTAATACCTCAAATGAGGGCTCCACACAAAAAATGGGATTTGTGGGACTTAGTTTAACCACACTCTCTTTGGAAGGGATAGATCTGGTCAAATTGAAGTGTTTTCAAGTTTACAAATCTAAACTTGTCCAATGAGCTCAAACTTGGTCAAACCCCATGTTTTAGCACCAAACCCAAACCTGTTAAGTTGCAGCACCAGTGGTGGGGTGCAACCCCCTCAATCCACTATCGAGCACCTTCTCATAGATAGGGAAAATCCACCTTAGCCACAAGTAAACCCAACCCCTTTGCTCTCAACTCTTAGATTAAGTGGTGAGTATCCATATCTAGCCCCGGTCAACTGGCCCCTCACTGGTTCAAAGTGGAAAGGCCAAAAACTCCAATTTAGGCTTCAGTTGACCAGCCGAAGCTCCCACGAGACCCAAACGGCTAGCCACACTCCCAGCCAGTATCGGGACATGCTAGACACGTCCAAAGTGCCCCAGAGCACACCAGCATGCCGTGGCATGCCAAAACTGCGCTCTAGGCGCGCTACAGGAAGCCACCAAGGTGGGGGCGACACTCTCGGCCAGTTCCAGCCTCCCCCGAGGTGTCCAACCTCTTCCCCGACAACCCCTCTGCATCGAGAAACCCTCAGGGCCCCGCCTCCCTCGCGTTAGAGCTCGTGCGACGCGTGCCCGCGCGCACCAGAACTGATCAAGGTTGCGCGGCCACGGATGCTCGACTCCTCCCTCCGTCCCTCCACAGCAGATGGTTCTGGCAGTCCAAAACCATGTCCTGAGACCGTGGTTTCAACCCCAACCCCTCTCTACACCCCCATGCGCGCCACAGTGAGTCAACGGCACTCTCGAATCGGCTCACCATCGCGGGCTTATAAATAGCCCTCCCCCTCACTCCTGCACCCCTTAGATAGCTTCACCACGACCTCTAGCACCTCCCTAACCACCCCAGCAAACCAGCAGAGCCCCGGTGCTCAAGTTCGATCGAGGTCCCTCCGCCTCGGAGCTACGGCCGATCTCCGTCTACACGACGGATCCTGCGCCCCACGACCCACAAAACTGATCCGCTCAACCCCAGGAAGCTTTCCCCCAACTCGCCCGAGTATTTCCGTGTCTCTAGCCACCTCCTTGACCACCTCACGAAACTCCTCCGCCACGGCCTCCTCGTCGCCGGTGAACCCCTGCCTCTCCGACATTGTTCGAAGCACCAACAGGTAGGCGACACCATGGCGAACCCATTCCAGTCCTTGTTGGGGCAGATTGTCGGCTGGCCTTGGGCCAGCCCAACTCCAGGCCGAGCCAGGCGAGGGGCTTAGCCCATTTTTCTTTATTTTTAAAAATCTGATTTCAAAGATTTTTATAAAAATATTTAGTGAGTGTAAAAATATAATTTCCACTCTTATTCTTCTAAAAATATGCAGTATTTAATAATATCATTGGATGAAGTTTTCTACAACTATTTTGTTCTTCAATAATATAAAGGACTAAATTGGAATAGTTTTGCTTCTGTTTGGTCAATTTCAAAAATGTTCCTTCAAGAGAATTTGAGGCAAATATTTTTCAAAATGACAAATTAGATTTATTAGTAATAAAAAGCATTTTTAAAATGACTTTGTGATCTGTTTCTGTGTGAGCTATTTCTTATTTATTGTTTTATCGACGATAGAAAATCCGTGTGACGATGGAATCGGAGCGGAAGACCTCAAAGACCCCGGATACCTAGCTGACCAAGCCAAGCAGCCCATTGACAATGTCTGAGCATATGTTTTATCGCATGTTAAAATAGCAAGTATTTCCATGCATATGATCATAAGTGCCGGTAAATCATTCGATGTGATGTTACCGATGGCTCCTTTGGAGCACATGCATTGAGCTTGATCCTACGCCTTTTTAGGATCATGCTATAATCATGTTGACAATTAATATTAGAATAATAGCATGAGCATGTTGATGGTATAAGTCAAGAGTTTATGAAAACCCCGTTGGGTGCCACTAATGCCCGAGGGTGATGATGAGCATGGTGGCCACATTTGGTGAAGTGGTACACCGGGTATTTTGAGTGAGTATGGTTTAGGAAATGGGATTAGATTTATGATGTGTCGACCGTCCCAACCTTACCAGTACGACAACGTTACTACTTATGGGACGGGGCTATATTGATTACTCTGGTCGGTGCTTGCAAAGAGCCACATTACTAGTGGCGGGAGTGATCTGTGGTCACTCTCGTGATAGGGTCGTGCCACGTAGGACGACTATGCCATTTTTATGAGTTCCAGGCACACCGTTTGTCCCTGCATGGTTGATACTGTCCAGAGTCGGTGCTCATAAGACATAGAACATGTGGGATGGGTACCAATCGAGTGGACCTCTTTGTCTAGTATCGTCAGGGGAAAGGCATTGATCGGGTACTTACCTAGGGTATGGTATATACCGCGTGTCGTGGATGACACGGAAGTTTCCTGGATCTCGTGGGTCCAGCGTACTACCTTTGCAGAGTGTAACACTATTCGAATAGCCGTGTCCATGGTCAAGGATAGTTTGGTAATCCTGGTTAAACTACGTCCAGTTATTTCCACATAAACCAAGTGTGTGTGTGTGTTGTCTTAAAAAGGTGCTGTTGTGGAAGTAATGATATGATCAAGTTTGGTGACTTGGCATATAGGGTGAGCCCGGATGGCTCAGCCCTGGGCAGATATATTGACATTTGTAACCTGTTCTTCAAAAGTAATTCTTTAACTTAATGCATATTCATGATCATTCCATCCCGATGAAATCCACCAAAAATGCATGATATTGTTATCCTTCACTTTCATTGCTCATATCATGGGCTGTTTGCGAGTACATTCAAAGTACTCATTGTCTTGCCACTAGTTATGTTATTGACCACACATGGAGGGACCAGAGTTTGGAGATGAGTACGTTTCGGAGACGCCCGTGCGAACTAGGACGCTTCCGAGTTAGAATGCCTACTGGTGTAGGCTTGATGGCATGGGCACCCGCTTAGCCCCTATGATTTCCGCTACTAGTAGTACTAGAGTGATTTGGCCTTAGGCCCTACCTTGTGAACTTGACCATTCGGTCGTATGTTGTAATAATCGGTACTCGGATGTAAGACTCTTTTATTCGGTATCTGTGTTCAGCGAGCATTGATCTTTGGAATCACTGAGCACGGCGATCTCGACCCGTAAGTCGGGGTCCCTAAAGAGCTGGTATCAGAGCCATCCTGACTATAGGAAGCCTTAGGTAGCATGGACGGAAGCCGAGATGACTAATGCACATAGATCTTAACCTGACATTCTTCACCCACTAAAAACGTTCTAACTCTCTCCTCTACATCTTGTAGATGGCCGCCGTACATGAGATGCTTCTAGAGACGGGCTTTCCTCTGCTTTTGAGTGATAGCCTCGAGAAGTGTCAGGTACGCCACACGCCCATCTTCCTCTACCACCAGCACTGGGTCAACGCCGACACAAAGGAATATCACGTGGACGTGATAGTGAAGGCTAATGACTACCTGACTAGTTGGTTCTTTGAAGGGCCATAGTTGGAAGATCTGATGTTGGCAGTGGAAACCGCAGCACGAGAGGCGCTCGTGCGACTCCCTGACATCCTTCCCGAGATGGCTGACGAGCCAGCTACTCGTCACCTACCTTTTGTTAAGGATGGGGTAGACGGGAGTTGGACACTCAAACCATCTTCCAAGGACGGGATGCCACTGAGGTTTCAGACCTACTTTAGTGTTTGCTCCGACACTTTGACACACCTTTTAATCAAGGAGACAACTAGGATCCGCCAAGAGCTGCACCAAGTCAAGGATCTGCTTCGCACAAAGAAGATGAAGAACCGCAAGGTGAAGAAGGAAGGAGCACCCGTAGGACCACCAGGTTTTGCTTTCCGAGGAATACCACCGCTTCAGGCCACTCCTCTACAAAGTCGTCGCTTGACCGCGGAAGAGTACACCGAGCTCTTCGCTACCATGCCAACCAAGAGACGCCGTGGTGGTCCGCATCCTTCTCCTACTCCTTCAAAGAAGGGAAGCACTAATGAAGGTGAAGATTAAGACGAAGATCCCGCAGAACCCGCTTATGAGACCGCGGAGTCGGCCTCTTAGTTTAGCAGCGTAGGCAATTAGGATGTACCCCCGAGCGTAGAAGTTCTTGTATCGGTTTGTATGAACCACGAGTGTTGTGTAAGCCTGTTGCATGCAAGTCGCATTCTGCCTTAGGCAGCCTGTGAGCGACTACATCGCTTGTTTTTAATCTAATGTAGTAGCTCTTTTCAAAACCATTGGCTTAAAATTTTCACACTAGCACAACACCAGACCCCCTCTTTACTAGAGCATCATCCCTTATGATTTCAGCTAGTTTGGCAAATTGACCTGTCTACTCCCCTAACAGGATGGTAAATGCAACTCGCAACAGCACCTTCGGCAACCCCAGCTCTACCTCTTCAGGTCAGCAGCAGGGAACCGAAGGGGAAGCTCAAGCTGGAGATCACCACGAGCAGCCAGACGATGTTCCACCGCCACCGCCTCCTCCTGAAAGCTTGACCATGGCTCAGTTCCTTCAAACTCTTCGAGAAGAGCGTAAAGCCAACAATGCCGCTATTCAGCAGCTGGCTCAAACCTTGGTGAACAACCCACCGTACAACAGGAATGGCAATGGTCACTCAACTCTCTCTGAGTTCATGCGAACTACGCCACCCATATTCACGGAGACGACTGAACCTTTGGATGTCGATGACTGGATCCGTACTATCGAAGACCTCCTCGTGCTGGTCAAGTGCACTAATGATCGTGAGAAAGTTCTCTATGCTTCTCACTGTCTCGGCGGCACAACCAGAGCTTGGTGGGATCGATTTCAAATCATGTGAGTAGGGCAAGTCGTCACTTGGGCAGTGTTCAAAGATGGATTCCACGCTACTCACATTCCTCTTGGAATGATGACCATTAAGACGCGGGAATTCCGAGCTTTAAGGAAAGGGAGTGGATCCGTCAAGGAATATTTGCAGAAGTTCGACCTCCTGTCAAGGTACGCGCCTGAGGACGTCAACACTGAGGCCGCCAAAGTGGAACGCTTTATGGAAGGACTACAGCAGTAACTCCAGTATCAGCTGGTTGTTTGTGAATGCTGGACCTTCAGCGATCTGGTTAATAAGGCCCTTATGTTGGAAGACAAGCGTCATTCCATGGACGACACCCGTAAGCGCAATCTAATGGGTAGTGGAGGACCGAGTAACACGAAGCCACGACCATGGGAGTCAGCTCCAGCAAGACCCAACTATCAGAAGCAGCAGTACAAGTATCCAACATTTCGCCAGAACAACCAGCCTCAGCAGCAAGTCAACACCAAGCCAGCAAGCAATCCGCCGAACAAGGGTGGAATCAAGACCAATCTTCCAGCGCAAGTTACATGTTTCGGATGTGGACAAACATGGCACTATTCGAGGCAGTGTCCGAACAAGAAACCCGATGCTCAGCGCCCCAATGCGCCAAATCCAGGCCAAGGAGCACCAGGCAGGAATCAGGCTCCCCGCAATGAGCAGTATCACAGCAAGGGGCGGATAAATCATATTTCCCGGAAGAGGCACGCGAATATCCGGACTGCATTCTGGGTACGTTCCTCGTCAACTCTACGCCAGCAACAATATTTTTTGATTGTGGTGCTTCGCATTCTTTTGTTATGCAAAATTTTGCGGAAAATGTGGTTTAGAACGTACCTTGCTTCGTGTGCATATGGAAATTCAAACCCCGGGAGCAGTTTTGAGGACCAACCTGGGGTGTAGGAAGGTCGGGATAGTTATCAATGGGACGAGCTTCAAAGCGGATCTCATTGTGCTTAACTCGCAAGGCCTAGAAGTAATTCTTGGCATGGATTGGTTGGCCAAGCATCAAAGCATCTTGGACTGTGCCAACAGAGCCATTACCATGACAAGTGACCAAGGGGTCAAAGTCAAGTATGTCTCTAAGCCAGTACCCGCTCGAGTACCACAGGTTAACAGCCTGTCAGAGGAATTATTCGATCGAGTGCCAATAGTTTGTGAATACCCAGACGTCTTTCCTGATGAGCTACTAGGGATGCCTCCTGACCGAGACATCGAGTTCATCATTGAGCTCATGCCCGGATCGAGGCCTATCTATAAGAAGCCTTACAGGATGGGATCTGAAGAGCTAGCGGAGTTGAAGAAGCAGCTGGATGAGCAACTCAAGAAAGGATTTATTCGTCCAAGTCCGTCACCTTGGGGATCACCTGTTCTTTTCGTGTCCAAGAAGGATGGGCCTATGAGACTCTGCGTCGATTACCATTTTCTCAATGAGGTCACAATTAAGAACAAGTACCCACTCCCCAAGACTGAAGACTTCTTCGATCAGCTAAATGGAGCTAAGGTATTCTCCAAGATCGATCTCCGATCTGGATATTACCAACTGAAGATCCGACCCGAGGACATACCCAAGACTGCATTCGTGACTCGGTATGGTTTGTACGAATGCACTGTCATGTCTTTTGGGTTGACTAATGCCCCAGCTTACTTCATGTACCTCATGAATAAAGTCTTCATGGAATACCTGGACAAGTTTGTCGTCGTATTCATTGATGACATTTTAATCTTTTCCAAGTCCGAAGAAGAGCATGAGCAACACTTGAGGTTAGTATTGGAGAAGCTCCGAGAGCACCAACTTTATGCCAAGTTCAGCAAATGCCAATTTTGGTTGAACGAAGTTGGATTCTTGGGTCATACCATGACAACAAGTGCATTGGCAGTTGATCGCTCCAAGATTACTACGGAAACTAAATGGGAATCGCTAATTTATGTGAAGGAAGTCAGGAGCTTCCTCGGACTCGCGGGATATTACCGCAAGTTCGTAGAAGGATTCTACCGCATCGCTCGACCCATGGCTCAGCTCTATAGGAAAGGCAAGAAGTTCGACTGGACGCCGGAGTGTGAAGCCGACTTCCAAGAATTGAAGAAGAGATTAACCACCGCCCCGGTATTGGACACTCTAGATATCAACAAGGAGTTTGTGATATATTGTGATGCCTCGAGGACCAGACTCGGTGGGGTTCTAATGCAGGATGGCAGAGTCGTGGCGTATCTTTCATAGCAACTACGCCCGCATGAGGATAACTTTGCCACCCTTGATCTCGAGTTGGCAGCCGTAGTGCATGCCCTGAAGACATGGCGACACTACCTTCTGGGAAGCGATGTGAAATATACACTGACCACAGAAGTATGAAGTATATCTTTACTCAAAGGGAATTCAATATGAGGCAACGAAGATGGTTGGAGTTAATCAAAGACTACGACCTCAGCATTCAATATCACCCTGGTAAGGCCAATGTAGTGGTTGATGCCTTAAGCCGGAAGACCAGGACCATGAACGTCATGCTCAAGGAAAGGCAACCCGCCTTATATGAAGAATTGGAGAACTTCGGTTTGGAACTAGTTGAATCAGGATTCCTAGATAACCTCGAAGTCAAACCAGCGCTGGTGGACGACCTCTAGGAGGCCCAGAAGGGTCATAAGAGCATTGAAGACATCAGGAAGAAGATTCAGGAAGGCAAGGCCCCAGGATTCTCGGTGGATGAACAAGGAGTAGTGTGGTTTGGGAAACGTTTATGTGTACCCAACAAGGCTGAACTCAAGGACTTGATCCTACAGGAAGCACATGATACACCCTACTCTATTCACCCCTATGGTACCAAGATGTATCAAGATCTCCGAGAAAGATTCTAGTGGCATGGCATGAAGACGGAAATAGCGTCTTATGTTGCCAAGTGCGACGTGTGCCAAGAAGTCAAGGCTGAGCATCAACGACCTGCAGGACTGCTGCAACCTGTCAAAGTGCCAGAATGGAAGTGGGACAAGATAGGCATGGACATTGTTACCGGCTTACCAAGGTCTAGGAGAGGCCATGACTCTATATGGGTTATTGTCGACCATTTGACCAAAGTGGCCCATTTCACTCCTGTCAACACCACTTATGATGGGTACAAGTTGGCTAGTCTATATATTGAGCGTATTGTAAGGCTTCATGGAGTTCCCAAGGTGATTGTATCGGACCGAGGCACGCAGTTCACCTCAAGATTTTGGAAAAAGTTCCAAGAAGCCCTCGGAACCAAGCTCTCTTTGAGCACCGCTTTCCACCCGCAAACGAGCGGACAAACGGAAAGAGTGAATCAGATACTGGAACATATGCTCCACGCATGCGTCTTGGCGCATGGGGCCAAATGGGAAGATTGTCTATCGTTCGCTTAGTTTTCATACAACAACATCCACCAGTCCAGTCTCCAGGTGGCCCCGTTCGAAGTGTTGTATGGACAAAAGTGACGCACCCCGCTCAACTGGTCCGAAACCGGAGAAGGACTGATTTTCGGGCCGTAAGTTTTGCAGAAGGCACAAGAGAAGCTGCAACTTGTCCGAGAAAATCTAAAGGCAGCTAAGTCATGACAAAAGATCTATGCGGATTCTCGCCGCAGGGATGTGGAGTTCATTCCCGAAGACCTGGTGTACCTCTGTGTCACACCTCACAAGGGAACCAAGCGTTTCCACGTTAAAGGGAAACTTGCTCCAAGGTTCATTGGACCTTTTAAGATCACGGCAAGGCGTGGAGAAGTTGCTTATCGGTTGGAGCTACCTCCGAAACTTTTGGGTGTGCACAACGTGTTCCACGTGTCACAACTTCAGAAGTGTCTTCAAGCGCCAAATCGTCCCGATCTTTACAAGGACATTGACCATCAGGCCATTGACCTTCAGCCTGACCTCACCTACCGCGAGAAGCCGATCCGCATTCTGGATGAAGCTGAGCGTTGCACCAGAAGCCGCACCATCAAGTATTTCAAGGTTCATTGGAGCAACCACACCGAAGCCGAAGCAACATGGGAGCATGAAGACTATCTCTGATCTGAGTTTATGGACCTTTTTAGCACCTAGCTTAGGAATCTCGGGGACGAGATTCTTGTAAGGGGGATAGGTGTGTCACACCCTGTTTTTACTACCACTCCTGTGTAATGCAAAAATCTGAGCTTGTTAAAACTTTTTCAAAACTAATGTTGTGAGTGCTATGATTGTCATTGTATCCTTGTGTGTTTGATCATGTGATGATAAAAACCCTGTTTTACAATATTGATTTATTTCCAAAAACCTTTACTTGTTTCTGATCAAGGTAGAACCCTACTTTGAGTTGCACTACATGCCCTTGATGGCAAGAAGTGTTTCTACTCAAAGTTGGTGATCTGATTTTTTACTTATCTTTATATTCCAAAACCACACAAAAAATTATTTTTATAATTATTTTCCTAATTAAATTGCATGTCCATTTCTCAGGCCAGAATTCGAATCCCACTTGGGAAAATACTTCTCTGCCTTAGAAAAATCTGATTAAATTTGGAGATGATCAGAAGGACATATATTTTCCATACATAAGATTTTAAACCCCTATTTATATTATAATAATTTGAATAAAACCCTAGAAGCCATTTCTGTCTGTTTTGAGCTTTTAAAATATTTCCAAAGGAAACATTCTCAATAAAATCCTAGAAAATTCCAGTAGTATCCCTAAGCCATATTTGGTGTCCACATAAAGTTTCACCTTGATCGAAGGATATTAAGGACCAGAAATAACCCCAAAACACCTTGTGTCCAGATTGAAGTTAGAGCAACTCTACATAGCAAAATTTATCCAATGATGCTGAAACTTTGCAGGAGTACCTAATATCTCAAATGAGGGCTCCACACCAAAAATGGGATTTGTGGGACTTAGTTTACCCACACTGTCTTTGGAAGGGACAAATCTGGTCAAATTGAAGTATTTTCAAGTTTACCAAGCTAAATTTGTCCAATGGAGCTCAAACTTGGTGAAACCCCATGTTTTAGCACCAAACCCAAACCTGTTAAGTTGCAGCACCAGTGGTGGGGAGCAACCCCCTCAAACCAGTGTCGAGCACCTTGTGACAGATAGGGAAAAGCCACCTTAGCCACAGCTAAACCCAACCCCTTTGTCCAAACTCGTAGATTTAGTGGCCAGTATCCATATCTAACCCGAGTCAACTGGCCCCTCACTGGTTCAAAGTGGAAAGGCCAAAAACTCCAGTTTAGGCTTCAGCTCAAGGCTAATAGCACCCGTATTTCTTGTCTCCCTTGATTAGCCGAAGGTCCCATGAGACCCAAACGGCTAGCCCCAATCCCAGCCAGTGCCAGCACATGCTAGATACGTCCAAAGTGCCTCAGAGCTCACCAGCATGACGTGGCATGCCAAAACTGTGTTCTGGGCACGCTACAGGAAGCCACCAAGGTGGGGGCGACGCTCTCGGTCAGTTCCAACCTCCCCCGAGGTGTCCAACCTTTTCCTCGATAACCCCTCTGCGTTGAGCAATCCTCACGGCCCCTCCTCCCCTGCGTAAGAGCTCGTGCGACGCATGCCCCTGCGCACCAGAACCGACCAAGGTTGCGCGGGCACGGATGCTCGACTCCTCCCTCTCTCCCTCTGCAACAGATGGTTCTGGCAGTCCAAAACCATGTCTTGAGACCGTGGTTTCATCCCCAGCCCCTCTCGATAACCCCCATGCGCGCCACGATGAGTCGCCGATGCTACCGAATCGTCTCACCGTCTTGGGGCTACAAGTAGCCCTCCCCCTCGCTCTTGCACCCCTAAGATAGCTTCACCACGACCCCTAGCACGTCCCTAACCACCCCAGGAAACCAGCAGAGCCCCGGTGCTCAAGATCGACCGAGGCCCCTCCGCCTCAGAGCTCCGGTCGATCTCCGGCTACACGACGTGCCCTGCGCCCCTCGACCCACCAAACTAATCCCCTCAACCCCAAACAACTTTCCCACAACTCGCCTGAGCATTTCCGTGTCTCTATCCACCTCCTCGACCACCTCCCGAAACTCCTCCGCCACGGCCTCCTCATCGTCGGCGAACCCCTGCCTCTCCAATGTTGTTCCGACCACCAGCAGGTAGGCGATGTCATGGCGAACCCATTCCAGTCCTTGTTGGGGCTTGAGAGCATCGGCAGCCCCGTCGGCGTGCTCCTCCTCCTCTCTGGCCACAGGTAGGAGACGACCCCGACAGGTGTGCCCCACATGTTGGTGGCCCAACCTCCTCCACCGCGCTGTCCACAGCCACCAACCGCAGGGCCCCGCACGTCAGGTTCAAACCTGACGGCGTGCACGCCTGGGCAGGCTCTCGGCTGGCCTTGGGCCAGCCCAGCTCGAGGCCGAGCCAGGCCAGGGGCTTAGCCCATTTTTCTGTATTTTTATAAATTTGATTTCAAAGATTATTATAAAAATATTTAGCCAGTGTAAAAATATAATTTTTCCACTATTATTCTTCTAAAAATATGTAGTATTTAATAATATGATTTGATGACTTTTCTACAACTATTCCGTTTTTCAATAATATAAAGGACTAAATTGGAATAGTTTTGCTTCTGTTTGGTTAATTTTAAAAATGTTCCTTTAAGATAATTTGAGGCAAATATTTTTCAAAATGACAACTTAGATTTATCAGTAATAAAGAAAATTTTTAAAATGACTTTGTGATATGTTTCTGTCTGAGCTATTTCTTATTTATTGTTTTATCGACGATAGAAAATCCGTGTGACGAGGGAAAGGGAGCGGAAGACCTCGAAGACCCCGGATACCTAGCTGACCAAGGCAAGCAACCCTTTGACCATGAGTGAGCATATGTTATATTGCATGTTTAAATAGAAAGTATTTCCGTGCATATGATCATAAGTGCCGGTAAATCATTCGATGTGATGTTACCAATGGCTCCTCCGGAGCACATGCATTGAGCTTGATCCTACCCCTTTTTAGGATCATGCTATCATGATGTTGACAAGTAATATTAGAATAATAGCATGAGCATGTTGTTGGTATAAGTCAAGAGTTTATGAAAACCCCGTCGGGTGCCACTAATGCCCGAGGGTGATGATGAGCAAGGTGGCCACTTTTGGTGAAGTGGTGCATCATGTATTTTGAGTGAGTATGGTTTCGGAAATGGGATTAGATTTATGATGTGTCGACCGTCCCAACCTTACCAGCACGACCACGTTACTCCTTATGGGATGGGGCTATGTTGATTACTTTGGTCGGTGGTAGCAAAGAGCCACATTACTAGTGGCAGGAGTGATGTGTGGTCACTCTCGTGATGGGGTCGTGCCAGGTAGGACGACTTTGCCGTTTTTATGAGTTCCAGGCACATTGTTGGTCCCCGCATGGTTGATACTATCTAGAGATGGTGCTCGTAAGACGTACAACATGTGGGCTGGGTACCAATCGAGTGGACCTCTTTGTTTAGTATCGTCAGGGGAAAGGCATTGATCAGGTACTTACCTCAGGTATGGTATATACCGCGAGTCGTGGATGACACGAAAGTTTCCCGGATCTCGTGGGTCCAGCACACTACCTCTGAAGAGTGTGTGTGTGTTGTGTTAAAAAGGTGTGTGTTTGTGTTTTCGCGTAAACCAAGTGTGTGTGTGTGTTGTGTTAAAAAGGTGTTGTTATGGAAGTAATGATATGATCAAGTTTGGTGACTTGGCATATAGGGTGAGCCCGGATGGCTCAACCCTCAACAGATATATTGACATCTGTAACCTGTTCTTCTACAGTAATTCTTTAACTTAATGCATATTCATGATCATTCCATGCTGATGAAATCCACCAAAGATGCATGATATTGTTATCCTTCACTTTCATTGTTCATATCATGGGCTGTGTGCGAGTACATTCAAAGTACTCATTGGCTTGCCACTAGTTATGTTATTGACCAGACATGGAGGGACCAGAGTTTGGAGATGAGTACGTCTTCGGAGAAGCCCCTGCGAACTAGGACGCTTTCGACTCAGAATGTCTGTCGGTGTAGGCTAGATGGCATTGGCACCCGCTTAGCCCTATGATTTCCGCTACTAGTTGTATCAGAGTGATTTGGCCTTAAGCCCTGCCTTGTGAACTTGACCATTCGGTCATGTGTTGTAATAATTGGTACTCGGATGTAAGACTGTTTTATTCGGTATCTTTGTTCAGTGAGCATTGATCTCTGGGATCACTGAGCACGGGATCTCGACCCGTAAGTCGGGGTCCCCACACCCTGAGAACGAGATACGCGGCTCCTATCGGGACTGTCGCCACGCCGGGCGGCCTTGCTGGATTAGTTTTACCTTTTACGAGATATCTTGTGCATTGGGATTCCGGTGAGACTTTCGGTCTTCTCAGAGTTGAGGTTTTCCACTAAGGAATCTAACGAGATCACGAGTTTCGTGATAGAGGATTACTCTGCGGCATGTGTTAATTTGTGATGGGCTAGTTGGAGCACCCCTGCAGGGTTTAATCTTTCGGAAAGTCGTGTCCTCGGTTATGTGCCAAACATGGATATTTTGTTAACATCCGGGTCTAGACAACATAAAGTAATCCAAATAAAACTGCCAACTGTGGCGTAACCATGATTGTTTCCTTCAGAGCTCCTTCTGTGATCAAGGACACGATGGGGTTATGATTGACGTAAGTAGGTGTTCGGGATCACTTAGTGATCAATCTTGTCTTCGACCGCCTTGCGTAGACCACCATATTTAATTGTTGTTCATCGTAAGATAGCCACCATACATGCTTAGGGTGCTGCAAACTCAAACACTTAACCTACGTCGCCTATTTAACTTAGTTAGGGTCGATACCAAGGTCATGAGATTGATGAGTCCTCTTGGCTCACAGTTTACTACAAACACCCCAAGGTACAGGTACCCCAGATGCAGGTTTTCTAGAGGATACCCAGCTGAGGGGGAGTTCGATGAAGACAATGGCAGGTTGTATGTGACGTACCCCGAGGACTAGAGGCGCATGGTCATGATTGTGGGACTAGCAAGATGTGATAGCATGATTTTGATGTTTATCTTGTCTATAGTCGGACCCTGCTTTTTGTATGAATAACGAATGCTTGTGTGGATTGTAATTTAGCATGTGGAAAGTGTAAGCCAAATCTTATACTCATCTCTCTATTTATGTAATGGCATTGTTATTCTACTTGTGAGACGCTCAGATGCGACCCTTTCCCGTTTTGAGGCCTCGCCCCCAAATAAGGAAAGTGTCATATCTTGATAGTTACAGATACCGACGATACTTTGGGCTATCTCGAGGTTGAGGTTTTCGAAAAGGAACCCGAGGAGATCACGGGTTTTCCTTGATCGAGGTTATTCTGGCGCAGCGTGTGGTAGTTTGTGTTGGACTAGTTGGAGCACCCCTGCAGGGTTAAATCTTTCGGAAAGTCATGCCCGCGGTTATGTGGCAAACTTGGATACATTGTTTAACATCCGGTTGTAGATAACATGAAGTAAACTTACGTAAAATATGCGAAACGGGTGCGTAACCGTGACTATCTCTTCTCGTGAGTTTTGTATTCGTAAGAGGCAACGATGGGGTTATGTCTGACGTAAGTAGGTGTTCAGGATCATTCATTTGATCATTATTAGTCACGTCCATTATGCGTAGATCATCCCGCGCTTTTATTCTTGTACACGTAAGTTAGCCACCCCAAATAAATGCTTAGTCGCTTGTTGGAGCCTCACCACTTAGCCAAACCTCACCCATTAAGCTTTGCTAGTCTTGATACCTTCGGAAATGAGATTGTTGAGTCCCCTGTGGCTCATAGATTACTACAACGGCAGTTCCAGGTAAAGGTAAAGTGATATTAAGACGTGAGTGTGATCATTGTGCTAATTGGAGTTTTCTTCTTCTTCATCGTCAATCTAGGATGGGTTCCAGGCCGGCAACCTATGATAGCAATGATGGACGTCGTTCTTTTATCGTTTGTTTTTCGTCTGCACTCGGACTCTACTCTTCTACATGCTGACTATATATTGTTGTATTGATGTGATCATGTAGCTTGCGGCGAGTGTAATCCAACTCCTTATACTCATCTTTTCAGTACATGTAATTGTAACGATATCCATTCTTGCAAAACGACGAGATGCGCTTCTATCCCTGTTGAAGCCCTCGCGCCAAAAAAAGGATAGGATTGCATCTTGGGCTTATATGCCCAGGGTGACTAAGCGCTCGACGGTAAGCGTCAATCTCCGGAAGGACAAGGAGTCCTTACCGTCGAAGCTAGCGCTCCCGCGGCGAAAGAGACGCTTTTGATATTTGTCCTCAAGCCTCGGGCTCTGAATTGGGTGCAGCGGATTGTCCGGTACCTCTAGACAGGAGACCTCCCCGAACAACAGTAGGAAGCCAAAAGAGTAGCCCGACGGTCTGCTACCTCTTGAGCTTGCGTTGGTTTTTTCCCTTGAACAGGAAAGGATGATGCAGCACAGTAGAAGTAAGTATTTCCCTCAGTTTGAGAACCAAGGTATCAATCCAGTAGGAGTATCAAGGACGAAGCCCCAATGTACCTGCGCAAAAATAGCAAACTTGCACCCAACGCTACAAAGGGGTTGTCAGTCCCTTCACGATTGATTGCAAGGTGAGATCTGAAGGCGGAAAGTGCAACAAAGTAAAAGCGTAAGGCTGAAAATATGATGTGAAGTAGACCCGGGGGCCATAGTGTTCACTAGAGGCTTCTCTCAAGATAGAAAATATTACGGTGGGTGAACGAATTACTGTCGAGCAATTGATAGAACCGCGCAAAGTCATGACGATATCTAAGGCAATGATCATACATATAGGCATCACGTCCGAGACAAGTAGACCGATACTTTCTGCATCTACAACTATTACTCCACACGTCGACCGCTTTTCCAGCATGCATCTAGTGTATTGAGTTCATGACAAACATAGTAATGCCTTAAGCAAGATGACATGATGTAGAGGGCTAAATTCATGCAATAGATATAAACCCCATCTTTTTACCCGTGATGGCAACAACACAATGCGTGCCTCGTTACCCCTTCTGTCACTGGGTGAGGTCACTGCACGGTATGAACCAAAGCCAAGCACTTCTCCCATTGCAAGAATCATAGATCGAGTTGTCCAAAAAAAACTAAAAACTCGAAGAGAATTACAAGGATATGAAATCATGCATCTAAGAGATCAGAAGAATCTCAAATAAGATTCATAGATAATCTGATCATAAATCCACAATTCATCGGATCTCGACAAACACACCGCAAAATAAGATTACATCGGATAGATCTCCATGAATATCATGGAGAACTTTGAATTGAAGATCCACGAGAGAGAAGAAGCCATTTATCTACTAGCTATGGACCCGAAGGTCTATGGTGAACTACTCACGCATCATCGGAGAAGCAATGGTGTTGATGAAGAAGCCCTCCGTATCCGAATCCCCCCTCCGGCAGGGCACCAAAACGTGCCCCAGATGGGATCTTGCGGAGATAGAAGCTTGCGGCGGCGGAAAAGTATTTTCGTGGATCTCTCCCGTGGTTTTGGATATTTCGGGGATTCATAGGCGCAAGAAGTAGGGCAGAGGAGCCCCAGGGGGCCCACAAGCCTGCTAGGCGCGGGCCCCCTAGCCACGCCTAGGGAGCTAGTGGCCTCCCCTGGTGCCCTCTTCCTTGGCTCTCAAGCTTCATGCGTATCTTCTGTTCCGAAAAAAATATTTTCGGAGGTTTTATTCCGTTTGGACTCCTTTTAATATTCTCCTCTGAAAAGGGTCAAATACACGGAAAAAACAGGAACTGGCCCTTGGCACTTAGTTAATAAGTTAGTCCCAAAAAATATATAAAAGGCATCCAAAATATCCAAAGTTTTACAAGATAATATCGTGGAACCATAAAAAATTATAGATACGTTGGAGACATATCAAGCATCTCCAAGCTTAACTCCTGCTCGTCCTCGAGTAGGGAAGTGATAAAGACTGAATTTTTGATGTGGAATGCTACCTAGCATAGTTGTCCTTTGTAACTTCTTTCATGTGACATGAATGTTCACATCCGTATGATTCAAAACAATAGTTTTCTATTGACATGAAAACAATAATACTTCAAGCAAACTAGCAAGGTAATCATGAACTTTCAAAATAACAAGCCCAAAGAAAATTATCCCTACAAAATCATATAGTCTGGCTATGCTCCATCATCCCCACACAACTAATTTAAATCATGCACAACCCCGGCATTGGCCAAGTAATTGTTTTCACACTCTTACTTTCTCAAACCTTTTTCAACTCTCACGCAATACATGAGCGTGAGCCATGGATATAGCACTATAGGTGGAATAGAGTGTGGTGGAGGTTGTGAGACAAAAAGGAGGAGATGGTCACATTGACTCGGCGTATTAAAGGGCTATGGAGATGCCCATCAATAGATATCAATGTGAAAGAGTAGGGATTACCATGCAATGGATGCACTTAGAGCTATAAGTATGTGAAAGCTCAAAAGGAGAACTAGTGGGTGTGCATCCAACTTGCTTGCTCATGAAGACCTAGGGCAATTTTGAGGAAGCCCATCATTGGAATATACAAGCCAAGTTATATAATGAAGATTCCCACTAGCATATGGTGGTGACAAAACAAGAGAATCTCAATCATGAAGAACATGGTGCTATTATGAAGCACAAGTGTGGAAAAGATAATAGCATTGTCCCTTCTTTCTTTTTTTTTCTCTTTTTTTGTTTGGGCTCTTTGGCCTCTTTCCATATAGTTTTTGTGGGCAACTTCGGCCTCTTTTTTTTATTTCCTCACATGGGAAAATGCTCTAATAATGATGATCATCACACTTTTATTTACTCACATCTCAATGCTTAGAACAATGCAATAATGATCTAGCTTAGCGTATGACTCGCTAGCTATCTTACGATCATGCAATGGCAATATGGAAGTGACGGCACAAGTCATGAGACGGAACGGTGGGAGTTGCATGGCAATATATCTCAGAATGGTTATGAAAAGGCCATGATAGGTAGGTATGGTGGCTGTTTTGAGGAAGATCTATGGTGGTTTTGTGTACCGACAAAAGTTGCGCGGCACTAGAGAGGCTAGCAATGGTTGATGGTGAAAGTGCATCTATACCATGGACTCACATTAGTCATGAAGAACTCACATACTTACTGCGAAAGTTTTTATTAGTAATCGAAACAAAGTGCTAAACGCATACTCCTGGGGGAAGGGTTGGTAGGTGTTAACCATCGCGCGATCCCGACCGCAACACAAAGGATGACAATCAATGAATCCATTATCCTCCGACTTCCTAACATAGCAGTTCACCATACGTGCATGTTACGGGAATCACTAACTTCAACACAAGTATTTCTAGATTCACAACACCCTACTAACATGACTCTTAATATTACCAAATACATGTCTCAAAACTATTTGAGAGGAATCAAACTTCTCTTTCTAATCAATGCACATGAATATGGAAGTTTTACTGTATCGTCTTTGGGCGCCTATCATCTTTGGGACTACTTTCATAGCACAAGCCAACTACCAAGTTGCTCAGAGAGACCACTCTCAAAAAGATATAAGTGAAGATCGGGAGTTATTATTTCTCCAAAATATGACACCGCCGTTCTCTAAAAGATCTAAGTGAAGCACACAGAGCAAAGTTATCAAGCTCAAAAGATATAAGTGAAGCACATGTGAGCTAAATTGCCTAACTCAAACGATATAAACGAAGCTCAACGAGTATTCTAGAAAATTCACGATGAGTGCATATCTCTCTTAAAAGGTGAGCAGCAAGGATGATTGTGACACAACAAAAAGAAAAGACTCCTATAATACACGACGCTCCAAGCAAAACACATATCATATGGTGAATAAAAATATAGCTCCAAGTAATGTTACCGATGGATTGAAGACGAAAGAGGGGATGCCTTCCCGGGGCATCCCCAAGCTTAGGCTTTTTGGTGTCCTTGAATTTGGCTTGGGATTCGTTGGGCATCGCCAAGCTTGATCTCTTTCCACTCTTTATCTCTTTGTCCATGAGAACATCACCCAAAACTTGAAAACTTCACAACACAAAACTCAAACAGAAACTCGTGATATCATTAGCACAAGAAAACAAACTACCACCTATTGAGGTACTATAGAAAACTTGATTTCTATTTATATTGGTGTTAGATTACTGTATTCTCACTTTTCCATGGCTAGTACCCCCCCCCCCCCGATACTATCCATAGTTTCATCAAAATAAGCAATCAACACAACAAAAATAGAATCTGTCAAAAACAGAGCAGTCTGTAGCAATCTGTATACTTCGTATACGTCTGGTATGTCAAAAATTCTGAATAATTACGACAGTTTGGGAAATTGGCATATAAACCAGCAGAAAAAAGTATCAACTCAAAATATTTTTCTGGATAAAAATGAAAAATAATTTCGTGAGCGAAAAGTTTCTGTCTTTTTCCAGCAGGATCAAACAACCATCACCAAACTTGTCATAAAGGTTTTACTTGGCTCAAACACAAAAAGAAACACAAAAGACACAATCATAACACAATTATGATGGTGTGGACACAATAAAACAGAAAGCAAAAAGCAAAGGTAAATTCATTGGGTTGCCTGCCAACAAGCGTTATTGTTTAACGCCCTTAGCTAGGCATAAGGCGATAGAATCACGTATCGTCGTCTTTGGTAGTCAAACCATAAGTAGCCCTCATCATGGATTCATAAGGCAGTCTTATTTTCTTTGTAGGAAAATGCTACATGACCTTCTTTAAAGGAAATTTAAATCTAATATTCCCTTCCTTCATATCGATGACAGCACCAATAGTCCTTAGGAAAGGTCTACCAAGAATGAGAGGACATGTAGGATTGTAATCAATATCAAGCACAATGAAATCCACGGGTACATAGTTCCTATTTTCAATAATAAGAACATCATTGATCCTTCCCATGGGTTTCTAAACAGTAGAATCCGCAAGATGCAAATTAAGAGAGCACTCATCAATCTCACTAAAGCCTAGAACATCACATAAAGACTTTGGAATCGCGCAAACACTAGCACCCAAATCACACAAAGCATTGCATTCATAGTTTTTGATCTTGATTTTGATAGTAGGTTCCCACTCATCATGAAGTTTTCTAGGAATAGAAACTTCCAATTCAATTTCTCTTCAAGAGATTTCATAATAGCATCGACGGATGATCGGTAAAGGCCTTGTTTTGGCTATAAGCGTGTGGAGAGTTTAGCAAGGATTACATCAAGGAAATAGAATCAATCAAAGAGCAAATGTCATAATTGAATTCCTTGAAATCCAAAGTAGTAGTTTCATTATTACTCAAAGTTTTGATATCCTCTACTCCACTTTCAATGCTTTAAGCATCAAGATACATAGACTCTGAATCATTGGGGCGTTTTTCCAAGATGGATTCATATCCAACCCCATCATCATTAGGTTTGGCACTAGAAAACAAGGATTGATTTGGAGTCACACCAAGCACTTTAAGATCTTCGTGATTCTCATCACATAATTCTGGTTTAGCAGCCATTTTATTGACTAAAGTAGCATGTTTATCACAAATCTGGCATACCAATTTTTCAGGAGGAGCAAAATGAAAATTTAGCGCAA
This sequence comes from Hordeum vulgare subsp. vulgare, assembly GCF_904849725.1. Classification (NCBI taxonomy): domain Eukaryota; kingdom Viridiplantae; phylum Streptophyta; class Magnoliopsida; order Poales; family Poaceae; genus Hordeum; species Hordeum vulgare. Next base: position 322,995,190 of record NC_058521.1, on the reverse strand, counting down.
GGAATTCCTTGGCCATATCATCAACTTCTTTATTCATAAAAGCCAAAAAAGAATTTTTCTCTCTTAGTTGTGGGGACCCCAACTTACTAGTCGGGATCGTCGTGCTCAGTGATCCCAGAGATCAATGCTCACCGAACACAGATACCGAATAAAAGAGTCATACATCCAAGTACCGATTATTACAACACATGACCGAAGGGTCAAGTTCACAAGACAGGGCCTAAGGCCAAATCACTCTGATACACTAATAGGGGAAAACATAGGGGCTAAGTGGGTGCCCATGCCATCAAGCCTACACCGAACAGGCATTCTGACTCGGAAGCGTGCTAGTTCGCAGGGGCGTCTCCGAAGACGTACTCATCTCCAAACTCCGGTCCTTCCATGTCTGGTCAATAACATAAGCAGTGTCAAGCCAATGAGTACTTTGAATGTACCCGCAAACAGGCCATGATATAATTAACGAAAGTGAAGGATAACAATATCATGCATCTTTGGTGTAAGTCATCTAGGTGGAATGATCATGAATATGCATCAAGTTAAAGAATTACTTTAGAAGAACAAGTTACAGATATCAATATATGAGGGTTGAAGCATCCGGATTCACCCTATATGCCAAGTCACCGAACTTGGTCATATCATTACTTTCACAACCAACACCTTTTCAACACCACACACACACACACACACACACACTCACACTTGGTTTATGCGGAAATAACTGGACGTAGTTTAAGCAGGAATACCCAACTGTCCTTGACCGTGGACACGGCTATTCGAGTAGTTTACACTCTGTAGAGGTAGTACGCTGGACCCACGAGATCCGAGAAACTTCCGTGTCATCTACGACTCGCGGTATATCACATACCTGAGGTAAGTACCCGATCAATGCCTTTCCCCTGACGATACTAGACAAAGAGCTCAATAGATTGGTACCCAGCCCACATGTTGTACGTCTTACGAGCACTAATTCTGGACAGTACCAACCATGCGGGGACCAAAGGTGTGACTGGAACTCATAAAAATGGCATAGTCGTCTTACCCGGCACGACCCCATCATGAGAGTGACCAGACATCACTCCCGCCACTAGTAATGTGGCTCTTTTCTAGCAGCGATAGATTAATCATAATAGCCCCGTCCCATGAGGGTAGCATGGTCGTACTGCTAAGGTTGGGACGGTCGACACATCATAAATCTAATCCCATTTCCGAAACCATACTCACACAAATACTTGGTGCATCACTTCACCGAAAGTGACCACCTAACTCTTCATCTCCCTCGGCATTAGTGGCACCTGACGGGGTTTTCATAAACTCTTGCTTTATGTCAACAACATGCTCATGATAATACTACTTATATCTTTACTTGTCAACATGGTATTAGCAGGACCGTCAAGGGGTAGGGTCAAGCTCAATGGATGTGCTCCGGGGGAGCCTTCTGTAAAATCATATCAAATGATTACCAGCACTTATGATCATATGCAACGGGAATACTTGCTATCTTCACATGCGAAGTAACATATGCTCAGTCATGGTCAAAGGGCTGCTTGCCTTGGTCAGCTAAGTATCCGAGGTCTTCGAGGTCTTCCGCTCCGATTCCCTCGTCACACGGATTTTCTATCGTCGACAAAACAATAATTAAGAAAAGAGCTCACACAGAAACAGATCACAAAGTCATTTTAAAAATGTTCTTTATTACTAATAAATCTAAGGTATCATTTTAAAAATTATTTGCCTAAATATTCCTTGAAGGAATATTTTTGAAATCAACCAAGCAAAGCAAAACTATTTCACTTTAGTCAGTTTTGTTAATGAAAAAATAGAATAGTTGTTGAAGAATTCATCCAAGCATATCATTAAATACTACATATTTTTAGAAGAATAAAAGTGGAAAAATTATATTTTTACACTGGTTAAATGTTTCTATAAAAATCTTAGAAACCAGGGTTTAAAAATAAAACAAAACCGGCTAAAACTCCCGGCCTGGCTGGTTTGCTGGGGTTCGCCTTACTGTCGCCTACCTGCTGGTGGTTGGAACAACGACGGGGAGGCTGGGGTTCGCCGGCGACGAGGAGGTCGTGGCAGAGGAGTTTCGAGAGGTGGTCGAGGGGTTGGCTAGAGGCACGAAAATGCTCGGGCGAGTTGGGGGAAAGCTTGCTGGGGTTGAGAGGGTTAGTTTGATGGGTCGAGGGGCGTAGGAGCCGTCGTGTAGCCGAAGATCGACCGGAGCTCCGAGGCGGAGGGGCCTCGGTCGATCTCGAGCACCGAGGCTCTGCTGGTTTGCTGGGGTGGCAAGGGAGGTACTAGTGATCGTGGTGAAGCTATTTGAGGGGTGTTGGAGAGAGGGGGAGGGCTATTTATAGGCCAGCGACGGTGAGCAAATTCGGGAGCGCCGGTGACTCACCGTGGTGCGCATGGGGGTGCAGAGAGAGGATGGGGTCGAAACCACGGTCTTAGGACGTGCTTTTGGACTGCCCAAACTATCTGCAGCAGAGGGACAGAGAGGGGTCGAGGATTCGTGGCCGCGCAACCTTGGCCGGTTCTGACGCGCGCGGGCAAGCGTCACGCAAGCTCTAGCGTGGGAGAGGAGGGGCCCTAAGGCTTGCTCGACGCAGGAGGGTTGTCAGGGAGGAGATTGGACATCTCGGGGGACGTTGGAACTGGTCAAGAACGTCGCCCCCACCTTGGTGACTCCCTATAGCGCGCCCAGAGCGCAGTTTTGGCATGCCACGGCATGCTAGTGCGCTCTGAGGCACTTCGGACGTGTCTAGCATGTCCTGGCACTTGCTTGGGGTGTAGCTAGCCGTTTGGTTCTTGTGGGAGCTTAGATTGGTCAAGGGAGGCAAGAAATATTGGTGCTGTCAGTCATGAACTGAAATCTAAATTGGGGTTTTTGGCCTTTCCACTTTGAACCAGTGAGGGGCCAGTTGACTGGGGTTAGACACAGATGTTGGCCACTTAATCTATGCGTTTGAAGCAAAGGGGTTTGGTTTAGCTCTGGCTAAGGTGGCTTTTTCCTAACTATCAGAAGGTGTTCGACAGTTGGCTAAGGGGGTTGCACCCCACCACTCGTGCTGCAACTTAACAGGTTTGGGTTTGGTGGTAAACCATGGGGTTTCACCAAATTTGAGCTCCAAAGGACAAGTTTAGCTTTGTAAACTTTAAAATATTCCAATATGACCTGATCTGTCCCTTCCAAAGGGAGTGTGGGCAAACTAAGTCCCACAAATCCGATTTTTGGTGTGGAACCCTCATTTGAGGTATTAGGCACTCCTGCAAATTTTTAGCATCATTGGACAAACATTGCCATGTAGAGTTGCTCTGACTTGATTCTGGACAGGAAGGGTTTCTTGGTTATTTGGGGCCTTATTTACCTTTGATCAAGGTGACACTTTATGTGGACACCAAATAGAGCTCAGGGATATTGCTTAAATTTTCTAGGAATTTATTGAGAATATTCCCTTTGGAAATATTTCAAATTGCCAAAACAGACAGAAATGGCTTTCATAGTTTTATTCAATAAATACAATAAAAATGGGGTCTAAAATCCTATGTATGGAAAATATATGTCCTTCTAATCACCTCCAAATTTAACCAGATTTTTCTAAGGGAGAAAAGTATTTTTCCATGTTGGAATACCAATTCTGGCTTCAGAAATGGACATGCTATTTAATTAGGAAAATAATTATCTTTATGGTTTTGAAATATAAAGATAGGTTAAAATCAGATTACAAAGTATGAGTAGAAGCACTGCTTGCTATCAAGGGCATGTAGTGCAACTTAAGGTTGGGTTTTACCTTGACCAGAAATAAGCAAAGGTTTTTGGAAATCAGTGTTATACAAAAAGAATTTAGGGTTTTATCCTCACATGGTCAAGCATACAAGCTCAGAATTTCACAATACAGACAAGTGATAGCAAAAACAGGTGTGTGAGATCTATCCCCCTTACAAGAACCTCGTTCCCGAGATTCCTAAGCTAGGTGCTAAAAAGGACTCGAAACTCAGATCGGAAATAGTCTTCACGCTCCCATGTAGCTTCGGCTTCGGTGTGGTTGCTCCATTGAACCTTGAAATACTTGATAGTGCGGCTCCTGGTGCATCACTCTGCTTCGTCTAGAATGCGGATTGGCCTCTCGCGGTAGGTGAGATCAGACTGAAGGTCAATGGCCTCGTCGTCAATGCCTTTGCAAGGATCGAGATGATTTGGCGCTTGAAGATACTTCCGAAGTTGTGACACGTGGAAGACGTTGTGCACACCCGAAATTTCCGGAGGTAACTCCAACTGATAAGCGACCTCTCCACGCCTTGCCGTGATCTTAAATGGTCCAATGAACCTTGGAGCGAGTTTCCCTTTAACGTGGAAACGCTTGGTTCCCTTGAGAGGTGTGACGCGGAGGTAGACTAGGTCTCCGGGATTGAACTCCACATTCCTGCGGCGAGAGTCCGCATAACTCTTGTGTCGTGACTTGGCTGCCTTCAGATTTTCTTGGACTAGTTGCACCTACTCTTCTGCCATGTGCAAGACTTCTGGACCGAAAATCAGCCCGTCTCCGGTTTCCGACCAGTTGAGCGGGGTGCGGCACTTCCGTCCGTACAATACTTCAAACGGGGCCATCTGGAGACTGGATTGGTAGCTGTTGTTGTATGAAAACTCAGCAAACGGCAGACAGTCTTCCCATTTGGCTCCATGCACTAGCACGCATGCGCGGAGCATATCTTCGAGTATTTGATTCATCCTTTCCTTTTGTCCTCCCGTTTGTGGGTGGATGGCGGTGCTAAAAGAGAGCTTGGTAACGAGGGCCTCTTGAAGTTTCCTCCAAAACCTTGAGGTGAACTGCGTGCCTCGGTCAGATACAATCTCCTTGGGAACTCCATGAAGGCTTACCATACGCTCAATGTAGAGACTAGCCAACTTGTTCGCATCATAAGTGGTGTTGACAGGGATGAAATGGGCCACTTTGGTCAAATGGTCAACAACAACCCATATCGAGTTATGACCCCTGCTAGACCTTGGTAAGACGGTAACAAAATCCATGCCTACATTGTCCCACTTCCATTCTGACACCTTGAGAGGTTGTAGCACCCCTGCGGGTCGCTGATGCTCAGCCTTAACTTGCTGGCACACGACGCACTTGGCCACATACGACGCGATTTCCCTCTCCATGTCGTGCCACCAGAATCATCCTCGGAGATCTTGATACACCTTGGTACCACCGGGGTGAATGGAGTAGGGTGTATCATGTGCTTCCCTTAGGATTAAATCCTTGAGTTCAGCCTTGTTGGGTACGCATACCCAAACCACACCACTCCTTGATCATCATCCAAGAATCCGGGGCCTTGCCTTCTTGAATCTTCTTCTTGATACCTTCAATACTCTTGTGACCCTTCTGGGCTCCTTTGATGTCCTCTACAAGCGTTGGTTTGACTTCGAGTTTGTCTAGGAATCCAGATTCCACTAGTTCCAACCCAAAGTTCTCCAATTCTTCACATAAGGCGGGCTGCCTTTCCTTAAGCATGACGTTTAAGGTGTCGGTCTTACGACTCAAGGCATCAGCCACTACATTAGCCTTACCGGGGTGATATTGAATCCTGAGGTTGTACTCCTTGATTAACTCTAACCATCTTCGTTGCCTCATATTCAATTCCCTTTGGGTGAAGATATACTTTAGACTCTTGTGGTCTGTGTATATTTCACATCGCTTCCCAGAAGATAATGTCGCCATGTCTTTAGAGCATGCACTACTACTGCCAATTCGAGATCATGGGTGGCGTAGTTCTCCTCATGCGGGCGCAGCTGCCATGACAAGTATGACACGACTCCGCCATCCTGCATTAGAACCCCACCTAGCCCGGTCCTTGAGGCATCGCAATATATCATGAACTCCTTGTTGATATCTGGAGTGGCCAAAACCGGGGCGGTGGTTAGCCTCTTCTTCAACTCTTGGAAGCTTGATTCACATTCCGGCGTCCATTCGAACTTCTTGCTTTTCTTCAAGAGCTGAGTCATAGGTCGCGCGATGCGGGAGAATCCTTCTACGAACATGCGGTAATATCCCGCGAGCCCGAGGAAGCTCCTACCTTCCTTCACGTCGATTGGCGATTCCCAGTTGGTTACCATGGTGATCTTAGAGGGATCAACTGCCAATCCACTTGTTGTCATGGTATGATCCAAGAATCCAACTTCGTTCAGCCAAAACTGACATTTGCTGAACTTGGCATACAGTTGGTTCTCTCGAAGCTTCTCCAATACTAACCTCAAGTGTTGCTCAAGCTCTTCTTTAGACTTGGAAAATATTAATATGTCATCAATTAATACGACGACAAACTTGTCCAGAAATTCCATGAAGACCTTATTCATGAGGTACATGAAGTAAGTTGGGCATTAGTCAATCCAAAAGACATGACATCGCATTCGTATAGACCGTACCGGGTCACAAATGATGTCTTCGGTATGTCTTCGGATTGGATCTTTAGTTGGTAATATCCATATCGGAGGTCGATTTGGAGAATATCTTAGCTCCATTTAGTTGGTCGAACAAGTCATCGATCTTTGGGAGTGGGTACTTGTTCTGGATCGTGACCTCATTGAGAGAACGGTAATCGACACAAAGTCTGATTGTCCCATCCTTCTTGGACACGAAGAGAACAGGTGATCGCCAAGGTGACGCACACGGACGAATAAACCCTTCCCTAAGTTGCTCATCCAGTTGCTTCTTCAACTCTGCTATCTCTTCGGATCCCATCCTGTAAGCCTTATTATAGATAGGCCTTGATCCGGGCATGAGTTCGATGATGAACTGGATGTCTCGGTCAGGAGGCATCCCTGGTAGCTCATCAGGAAAGACGTCCGTGTATTCACAGACTATTGGCACTCGGTCGAGTCCTTCTTCTGACAGGTTGTTAACTCGTGGTACTCGAATGGGTACTGGCTCAGAGACATACTTGACTTTGACCCCTTGGTCACTTGTCATGGTAATGGCCCTGTTGGCACAGTCCAAGATGCTTTGATGCTTGGCCAACCAGTCCATGCCGAGAATTACTTCTAGGCCTTGCGACTTATGCACAATGAGATCCGCTGAGAAGCTCGTCCCATTGATAACTATCCCGACCTTCCTACACCCTAGGTTGGTCCTCAAAACTGCTCCCGGGGTTTGAATTGCCATATGCCCAAGAAGCAAGGTAGGTTCTGGACCACACTTTTCCGCAAACTTTTGCGTAACAAAAGAATGCGAAGCATCACAATCAAACAATATAGTTGCTCGGGTAGAGTTGACGAGGAACGTACCCAGAATGCAGTCCGAGTCTTCCTGTCCTTCCTCCACAGAGATCTGATTAATCTGCCGCTTGCTGTGATACTGCTGATTGCGGGGAGCCTGGTTCCTGCCTAGCGCTCCTTGGCCTGGATTTGGCGCATTGGGGCGTGGAGCATCGGGTTTCTTGTTGGGGCACTGCCTGGAATAGTGTCTTGTTTGTCCACACCCGAAACAGGTAACTTGCTGTGGGGACCCCGACTAGCAAGTCAAGTTCGACGTGCCCAGTGACCCCAAGGATCAATGTTCACTGAACACAGATACTGAATAATAGAGTCTTACATCCAAGTACCAAAATTATTACATCAAACGACCAGAAGGTCGGGTTCAAGAGCGAGACCTAAGGCCAAATTAAACAGATACATCGAGTAGCGTAAACTCGTAAGGGCTAAGCAGTGTCCATGCCATCAAGCCTACACCGACAGGCATTCTGACTTGGAAGCGTCCTAGATCGCAGGTTCGTCTCCGACGGCGTACTCATCGCCAGACTCCGGTCCTTCCATGTTTGGTCAATAATATAACAAGTGGCAAGCCAATGAGTACTTTGAATGTACTCGCAAACAGCCCATTATATGAACATTTATAGTGAAAAATAACAGTAACATGCGTCTTTAGTGGAATGCAATTTGGTGGAATGATCTGGTATATGCAACAAGTTAAAGAATTGCTCTTGAAGAACAGGTTACAGATATCAACATATTTGCTAAGGGCTGAACCATTCGGGTTCACCCTATATGCCAAGTCATCTAACTTGTCATAATCTCAATGTATTAATGAGGGCTAAACCATCCGGGTTTACCCTATATGTCAAGTCACCGAACTTGATCATATTATTGTGATTATCATAACAACATCTTTTTAACACCACACACACACACACTTGGTTTATGCGGAAACACTGGACGTAGTTTAAGCTGCACCACCCAACTGTCCTTGACCGTGGACACGGCTATTCGAATAGTTTACACTCTACAGAGGTAGTACGCTGGACCCACGAGAAACGGGAAACTTCCGTGTCATCCACGACTCGCGGTATATCACATATACCCGAGGTAAGTACCCGATCAGCATCTTTCCCCTAACGATACTAGACAAAGAGGTCCACTCGATTGGTACCCAGCCCACATGTTGTACGTCTTACGAGCACCGACTCTGGACTGTATCAACCATGCAGGGACCAACGGTGTGCCTGGAACTCATAATAATGGCATAGTCGTCCTACCTGGGACGACCCCATCACGAGAGTGACATCGATCACTCCCGCCAGTAGTAATGTGGCTCTTTGCTAGTACCGACCAGAGTAATCAACAAAGCTTCGTCCCATAAAGGGGTATCGTGGTCGTACTGGTAAGGTTGGGACGGTCGACACATCATAAATCTAATCCCATTTCTGAAACCATACTCACACAAAATCACCGATGCATCACTTCACCAAAAGTGATCACCAACTCATCATCACCCTCGGGCATTAGTGGCACCCGACGGGGTTTTCATAAACTCTTTATTTAACTCATCATTATGCTCATGATAAATGCTCTATCTTTACTTGTCAACATGGTAATAACTTGACCCTCACGGGGTAGGGTCAAGCTCAATGCAAAGATCTTATAACTTTACTAATCAACATGACAGTAGCATGATCCTCATGGACAGTAGGGTCAGCTCATCATGTTTGTGCTCCGAGGAGCCAGGTGAATAACATTACTATCATGCAAGGGCTTCGATGAAGCCTTCGGTACCATCACATCAATGATGAACCGGCACAGTGATCTCATGCAACGGAAGTACTTGCTATACTAGCGTGCATCATTTTATATACTTAAGTCAGGGTCAAAGGCTGCTTGCCTTGGTCAGCTAGGTATCCGGGGTCTTCGAGGTCTTCCGCTCCGGGTCCTCCGTCACTCGGTAACTCTACCGTCGAGAAAGGAGTAAATAAATAATAGCTCTCACTAAAAACAGATCACAAATTGCTTTTAAAAATGTTGCAAAGTTTGAATAAATTCAGTTTATTATTTTGGAAAATGTTTCCTCTAGTTTTTATTAGCTAAGCATATTTATTTAAAAGCAAACAGAAGCAACAAGTGCTTTTTAATATCATTTTAGTATATCAAAATAGTTTCTGTTTTTGATAAATGTCAAACACTACAGAATAAAATACTACTCATTTTTAGAAAATTACTGGTGGAAGAATCATATTTTTCTACTGGTTAAATATTTTTATAAAAATCATTTAAGTTACGGGATTAAAACAAAAGGAAAAAGGCCAGGGGGTTGGATCCAGTCGGCCCAGCGAGCAGGCCTGGCCACCAGGCGCGCGCGGGCCAGGTTCAAACCTGACCTGCGGGTCCCTGGGGTTAGCGTCAGCGGCTGCGCGCGCTGGCTGCCCCAGAACACCGACAGGTGGGCTCCACCTGTCGGGTCCTTCTCCTACCTCCAGCCAGAGAGGTGGAGACGGACGCCGGCGAGGCTGCCGTTGTCCTCAGGCCAATCTAGGAACGGGAACGGGTGCCTCGTGCCTCCACCTACCTGCTCGTGGTCGGGACGTCACCGGAGGTGGTCTGGGTTGCCGGCGACGAGGTGACCGTGGCGAAAGGGTTTCGGGTTGGTGTTGAACTGGTGGCTAGGAGCACGGATTCGCTCGGGAAGGCTGGGGGAAATGTTCCTGGTGTCAAGGGGAGTGTAATGGGAGGTCGGGCAGCGCAGGAGCCAACGTGTAGCCGGAGATCGACCGGAGCTCCGAGGCGGAGGGGCCTCGGTCGATCTCGAGCACCGGGGCTCGGAGACCTCGACTGGGTGGCTAGGGGGTGTCTACTAGTCGTGCTGAAGCTGCTTGGAGGGTGCTGGGGTGCCGGGGGGGACCTATTTATAGGCCATCCACGGTGACCCGACTCGGGCGCGCCGGTGACTCACTGTGGCGCGCGTGCGAGCATAGTGAGGTGTTGGCCGCGAAACCACGGGTTCGGGACGTGGTTTAGGATCTCCTGGTGCATCGGCCGCAGAGGGAAAGCGAGTGGGGTCGAGCTACAGTGACCATGCTTGCTGGGCCGCGTCGGGCACGCACGGGCACGCGTCGCCTGAGCTCTTGCACGAGGGGGAGAGGGTCCCTGGGGTAGCTTTGCACTGAATGGTTGTCGAGGGAGCGTTTGGACATAACTAGGGAGGTCGGGACCGGCCGGGGCGTCGTCCCCTTGCGGGAGGTTCTCTGCAGCGCGCCCAGAGCGCAGTTTTGGCATGCCACGGCATGCTGGCTCGCTCTGGGGTACTTGGGACGTGTCCTCCATGTCCTGAGTGTTGCTCGGAGTGTGCCTAGCTGTTGTGGTTTAGTGGGAGCTCGAGCTGGTCAAGGGAGCAAGGAACACTAGTGTTGCCAGTACTGCCCTGCTGCTCAAATTGCAGTTCTTGTCACTAGTGCTTGGAGTTGGGGAGGGGCTGATTGACTGGGTGCTCAGCGTGTTCTGGGCCTCTAACCCACCAAGTTTGGGGCCTTGCCATTGGGTAAAACAGTAGCTAGGAGGGTTTTTACCTTCCTGTCAGTAGGTGTTCCACAGTGACATGGGGTGCTTCCACTCCACCACTAGAAATGAAACTTAACAGGTTTGGTCTTGGGGTGAAAACATGGGGTTTCACCAAATTTGAGCTCCATTGAACCAGTTTGGCTTTGTAAACTTGAAAATGCCTCAAAATGACTAGTGATGTCCTCTACAAAAGAAGTGTGGCCAAATAGAGTCTCACAAATCCCATCTTTGGTGTGGAGTCCTCATTTGGGGTGTCAAACACCTCTGCAAAGTTTCAGCTCCATTGGAGAAACTTTGCAATGTAGAGTTGTTCCAACTCTACTCTGGACAGAGAGGGTTTTGGGCTCATTAGGTGCACTTCCCCAACTTGGATCAAGGTGAGATTTTTGGTGAGCAGCTAATATGGCTTGGGAGGGCTCCTGTAATTTTATGGGAATTTACTGAGATAATTTCCTTTGGAAACATCTCAAAAAGCTAAAACAGATAGAAATGGTTTTCATGGTTTTACTCAAATAATATTAATATAAAATAGGGTTGAAAATCTTATATATGGAAAATATATGTCCTTCTGAGCTTCCATGAATTTACTCAGAATTTACTAAGGCAGGAAAGCAATTTTCCTTGTGGAAATATCATTACTCGCCTTAGAAAGAAACATAGATATAAAATAGAACATAATATTTTAAATCACCAATTAATGTTTTTAATGAATGAAAAATAATATTTGGATCAGATCACCAACTTTGGTTGGAAGTGCCACTTGGCTTCATGAGCTAGTAGTGTATCCCAACATGGTGAAGGTGATCTTGATATAAAGGAAAAAGGGTTTTTGAAGAGAGCAAAATAAGAAGTTTTCATGGGTTTGAGTCATCAAACAAGCAAGCATTCACTCATACAAGGGTTCACATTGCACTCACAACATTATTTGAAAAAGTTTTAACAAGCTCTGATTTTTGCAACACAAAATACATGTGGTGAAATACAGGGTGTGACAGACCTATCCCTCTTACAAGAATCTCGTCCCCGAGATTCCTAAGCTAAGCGTCAAATAGCTCGGGAAATTCTGATCGGAGATAGTCTTCACGTTCCCATGTGGCTTCTGCTTCGGTATGGTTGCTCCACTGAACCTTGAAAAACTTGATGGTGCGGCTTCTGGTGCAACGCTCGGCTTCATCCAAAATGCGGATCGGACTCTCGCGGTAGGTAAGATCCGGTTGAAGGTCAATAGCTTGATGATCAATGTCCTTGTAAATATCGGGACGGTTCGGCACTTGCAAGCACTTCCGGAGCTGTGACACGTGAAACACGTTGTGCACACCCGAAAGCTCAGGAGGTAGCTCCAATTGATAAGCTACTTCCCCGCGCCTTGTCGTGATCTTGAAGGGTCCAATGAACCTTGGAGCTAGCTTCCCTTTGACGCGGAAATGCTTGGTCCCCTTGAGAGGCGTGACTCGCAAGTACACCTGGTCTCCGGGAACAAACTTCACGTTTCTGCGACGAGGGTCTGCATAGCTCTTCTGCCTTGACTTAGGTGCCTCCAGGTTTTCTCGGACAAGCTGAACCTTGTCCCCTGCTTCGTGCAGTGCTTCTGGCCCGAAAACTAGTCCTTCACCGGTTTCGGACCAATTGAGTGGGGTGCGGCACTTGTGCCCATATAACGCTTTGAACGGGGCCATCTGAAGACTGGACTGGTAGCTGTTGTTGTAAGAAAACTCAGCAAACAGCGGGCAGTCTTCCCATTTGGAGCCATGAGCCAAAACACATGCGCGGAGCATGTCCTCAAGTATCTGGTTTACCCTCTCGGTCTGTCCGCCCGTCTGCGGGTGGAAAGCCGTACTGAAGGAGAGTTTGGTTCCAAGAGCTTCTTGAAACTTCTTCCAGAATCTTGAGGTGAATTGCGTGCCGCGGTCGGACACGATCTCTTTGGGAACTCCATGGAGACTCACCACTCGGTGAATGTACAGACTGGCCAGCTGGCTGCCATCATAGGTGGTGTTAACGAGGATGAATTGGGCCACCTTGGTCAAATGATCGACTATGACCTAAATGGACTTATGACCCTTGTTCGACCGGGGCAACCCGGTGGTGAAGTCCATGCTGACTTTATCCCACTTCCATTCCGGCACTTGAAGAGGTTGCAGTAATCCAGCAAGTCGCTGGTGTTCAGCCTTGATTCGCTGGCATACATCGCATTTAGCGATATAGGATCCAATTTCTATCTTCATGCCATGCCACCAGAATCGTTCTCGGATGTCTTGGTACATATTGGTACCACCTGGATGGATAGAGTACGGTGTGTCATGAGCCTCTTGCAGGATCAAGTCCTTAAGTTCGGCCTTGTTAGGTACGCACAAGCGCTTCCCGTACCACAGTACTCCTTGCTCATCAATCGAGAATCCTGGGGCTTTGCCTTCTCGCACCTTCCTCTTGAGACCTTCGATACTCTTGTGCCCCTTCTGGGCTTCCTTGATGTCGTCTGCCAGAGTAGGCTTGACCTTGAGGTTGGCCAGGTACCCTGGTTCGACTATCTCAAGCCCGAAGTCCTCCATCTCTTCATACAAGACGGGTAACCTTTCCTTGAGCGTGACGTTCAAGGAGCCTGCCTTCCGGCTTAAGGCATCGGCTGCCACGTTCGCCTTGCCGGGGTGATACTGAATGCTGAGGTCGTAATCCTTGATTAACTCAAGCCATCTCCGCTGCCTCATATTCAGTTCCCTCTGAGTGAAGATATATTTCAGACTTTTGTGGTCTGTATATATCTCACATCGCTTCCCCAGAAGGTAATGTCGCCACGTCTTCAGAGCATGCACCACAGATGCTAGCTCGAGATCATGGGTGGCGTAGTTCTCCTCATGCGGTTGCAGTTGCCGTGACAAGTACGCCACGACCCTGCCATCTTGCATCGGGACTCCACCGAGCCAGGTTCCAGAGGCATCACAATATATCACGAATTCCTTGTTGATGTCGGGGGTAGCCAATACCGGGGCGGTAGTTAGCCTCTTCTTCAACTCCTGGAAGCTTGCTTCACACGCCGGTATCCACTCGATCTTCTGGCCTTTCTTCAAGAGCTGAGTCATAGGCCGAGCGATGCTGCAGAATCCTTCGACAAACTTGCGGTAGTATCCCGCGAGCCTGAGGAAACTCCTGACATCCTTCACGTCCTTTGGTGATTCCTAGTTGGTCACTGTAGTAATCTTGGACTGATCTACGGCCAAATCGCGTGCCGTCAGGGTATGACCCAGAGATCCAACTTCGTTCAGCCAGAACTGACACTTGCTGAATTTGGCATAAAGTTGGTGCTCTCAAAGCTTTCCCAGTACTAGCCTCGGGTGTTGCTCATGCTCCTCTTCGGACTTGGAGAAGATTAACATGTCATCGATGAACGCGATGACAAACTTGTCCAAATACTCCATGAAGACCTTGTTCATGAGGTACATGAAGTAGCCTGGGCATTTGTCAAACCGAAGGGCATGACCGTGCACTCATATAGACCCTACCGGGCACGAATCCAGTCTTAGGTATATCTTCGGGTCGAATCTTTAACAGGTAGTATCCTGATCGAAGATCGATCTTGGAAAATACCCTGGCCCCATTTAACTGGTCAAACAGGTCTTCGATCTTGGGGAGCGGGTACTTGTTCTTAATTGTGACTTCATTAAGATAACGGTAGTCGACGCAGAGTCGAATGGTACCACCTTCTTTGAAACAAATAGAACAGGTGATCCCCAAGGTGATGCACTCGGACGGATGAACCCTTTCGTGAGTTGCTCTTCGAGCTGCTTCTTCAGCTCTGCCAACTCTTCGGAACCCATCCTGTAAGGCTTTTTATATATAGGCCTTGATCCGGGCATGAGCTCAATGATGAACTCGATGTCTCGGTCAGGAGGCATTCCGGGCAGCTCGTCAGGAAATACGTCCGGGTATTCACAGACTATAGGCACTTGATCAAGCTCTACCTCGGATAGACTGTTGACTCGAGGCACTTGAGCCGATACTGGCTCAGAGACAAACTTGACCTTGACCCCTTGGTTGCTTGTCATGGTAATGGCCCTGTTGGCACAGTCCAAAAGACTCTGGTGCTTGGCCAATCAATCCATGCCGAGGATTACTTCTACACCTTGCGACTTAAGCACAATGAGGTCTGCCAAGAAGCTCGTCCCATTGATAACTATCTCGACCCTTCTACACCCTAGGTTGGTTCGCAATACAGCTCCCGGGGTTTGAATTGCCATCTTCCCACGGAGTAGAGTGGGTTTTAAACCACACTTCTCCACAAACCCTTGAGTAACAAAAGAATGTGAGGCCCCACAATCAAATAACACTGTTGCTGGAGTTGAGTTGATGAGGAACGTACCCAGAATGCAGTCCGGGTCTTCCTGCGCCTCTTTCTGCACTGATGTGATTGATCCGGCCCCTGCCATTGAACTGTTGGTTGCGGGGGGCCTGGTTTCTTCCTGGTGCACCTTGACCGGGGTTGGGTGCATTGGGACGCGGTGCGTTAGGCTTCTTGTTGGGGCACTGCCTGGAATAGTGCCCGGTCTGACCACACCCAAAGCAGGTGACTTGCCCCGGAGGGTTGGTATTGACTCCACCATTGTTTGGCGGGTTGACTGCTGGCTTGGCTTGCTGCTGAGGCTGATAATTGTGGCGGAACACCGGATACTTGTACTGCTGCTGCTGAAAGTTGGGTCTTGCAGGTGCTAACTGCCATGGTCTTGGTCTTGCGCTGCTGGGTCCTCCAATGCCTATCAGTTTGCGCTTACGGGTGTCGTCCATCGCACGACGCTTGTCTTCCAGCATAAGCGCCTTGTTAACCAGCTCGCTGAAAGTCTGGCAGTCGCAAACCACCAGCTGGTATTGCAGGGACTGTTGTAACCCTTCCATGAAGCGTTCCACCTTAGCGGCCTCAGTGTTAACATCTTCGGGCGCATACCTCGACAAGAGGTTAAACTTCTGCAGGTACTCCTTAATAGTTCCACTACCCTTCCTCAAGGATCGGAATTCCCGCTTCTTAATGGTCATCAGTCCAGGTGGAATGTGAGCCGCGCGAAATCCTTCCTTGAACATCGCCCAAGTGATGACTTGCCCTATCCGCATGATCTGGAATCCATCCCACCATGCCCTGGCGGTGCCTCTGAGACAGTGCGAAGCATAAAGGACCTTCTCATGATCGTCGGTGCACATGACCAGTGCAAGGAGGTCTTCAATGGTGCGAATCCAGTCATCGGCGTCCAGTGGTTCAGTCGACTCCGTGAATATGGGGGGCGTAGTCCGCATGAACTCAGAAAGAGTAGAGCGACCACCGCCATTCCTATTCCGCGACGGGTTGTCCACCAGGACTTGAGTCAGCTGCTGAATAGCGGCATTGCAGGCTTGACGCTCCTCCCGAAGAGCTTGAAGGAACTGAGCCATCGTCAAGTTCTCAGGAGGAGGTGGTGGCGGAAGGTCTCTAGGCTGCTCGTGGTGACCTCCAGCGTGAGCTTCTCCTTCGGTTCCCTGTGGCGTCCCTGAGGAGCCTGCGCCGGGGTTGCTGAAGGTGCTGTTGCGGGTTGCATTCACCATCCTGTCATAGAAACAGACAGGTCAAAATGCCACCTTGCTCGGGAATACAAGGATTCGCTCCTAGTAAGAGGGGGTCCAATACGTGCATGTGCCAAGTTTTCAAAACCAAAATTTTGACAAACTGGAAATTGCATTCATAAAAATTAAGTGATGTAGTCACTTACAAGCTGCCTAAGGCAATATGTGACTTACATCATGCACACATACGCACACTAGAAACGGATACATGGATACCCTATGCTCGGGGTATTCCTAATTGCCTACGCTAAATCCTACGCGGCGGACTGCTCGGTCTCAAAGGCGGACTCAACAGGATCCTCATCTTCATCAACATCTTCCTTCTTTATAGGAGTGGAAGAAAGAATCCGCACATCACGGCGTCTCTTAGGCGAGGCGGCGAAGATCTCAGTGTACTCTTCCGCTCTCAGGCGGCGACTGCGAAGTGGGACTGTCTGGATGGGTAACACACCACCCCTAGTGGCAACAGCTGTCCTCCCTTCAGGTGCGCCTGCCTTCTTTAGCTTGGGGTTATGCATGTTCTCAGCATGGAGCAAGCCCTTGACTAGGTGCAGCTCTTGGCGAAGCTTAACTGATTCCTTAACTAGGAAGTGCGTCAGGGTGTCCGACGAGAGACTGAAGTAGGTCTGAAACCTTAATAGCATCCCATACTCCGTGGCTGGGGTGAGTGTCCAACTCCCATCCACTCCTTCCTTGATGAAAGGTAGGTGACGAGTGACAGGCTCATTAGCCATCTCAGGGAGGATGCTGCGGAGTTGCACGAGCGCCTCTCGTGCAGCCGTCTCTACTGCCAACATCATCTCTCCCATCTGTGGTCCCTCGAAGAACCAACTAGACGGGGAGTCATTAGCCTTCACTATCATGTCCATGTGATATTCCTTAGTGTCGGCGTTGACCCAGTGCTCGTGGTAGAGGAAGATGGGCGTGCGACGTACGTGGCACTTCTTGAGACAATCCACCAGAAGTAGTGGAAAGCCGGTCTCCAGAAGCGTCTCAGGTACGGCAGCCATCTACAAGGCATAGGAGAGAAGTCAGAAGGTTGTATGTGCAAAAGTCTTGTGCAAGGCTGGTGTTCTAACGTTCTCGGCTAACGTCCATGCTATCTAAGGCTTCCTGTAGTTAGGATGGCTCTGATACCAGTTCTGTGGGGACCCCGACTAGCAAGTCGAGTTCGCCGTGCCCAGTGACCCCAAGGATCAATGTTCACTGAACACAGATACTGAATAATAGAGTCTTACATCCAAGTACTGAAATTATTACATCAAATGACTAGAAGGTCGGGTTCAAGAGCGAGGCCTAAGGTCAAATTAAACAGATACATCGAGTAGCAGAAACTCGTAAGGGCTAAGCGGTGCCCATGCCATCAAGCCTACACCGACAGGCATTCTGTCTTGGAAGCGTCCTAGATCGCAGGTTCGTCTCCGACGGCGTACTCATCGCCAAACTCCGGTCCTTCCATGTCTGGTCAATAATATAACTAGTGGCAAGCCAATGAGTACTTTGAATGTACTCGCAAATAGCCCATGATATGAGCATTTATAGTGAAAAATAACAGTAACATGCATCTTTAGTGGAATGCAATTTGGTGGAATGATCAGGTATATGCAACAAGTTAAAGAATTACTCTTGATGAACAGGTTACAGATATCAACATATTTGCTAAGGGCTGAACCATTCGGGTTCACCCAATATGCCAAGTCATCTAACTTGTCATAATCTCAATGTATTAATGAGGGCTAAACCATCCGGGTTTACCCTATATGTCAAGTCACCGAACTTGATCATATTATTGTGATTATCATAACAACATCTTTTTAACAACACACACACACACACTTGGTTTATGCGGAAACACTGGACGTAGTTTAAGCAGCTCCACCCAAATGTCCTTGACCGTGGACACGGCTATTCAAATAGTTTACACTCTGTGGAGGTAGTACGCTGGATCCACGAGAAACGGGAAACTTCCGTGTCATCCACGACTCGCGGTATATCACATATACCCGAGGTAAGTACCCGATCATCATCTTTCCCTTGACGATACTAGACAAAGAGGTCCACTCGATTGGTACCCAGCTCACATGTTTTACGTCTTACGAGCACCGACTCTGGACTGTATCAACCATGCAGGGACCAACGGTGTGCCTGGAACTCATAATAATGGCATAGTCGTCCTACCTGGCACGACCCCATCACGAGAGTGACACCGATCACTCCCGCCACTAGTAATGTGGCTCTTTGCTAGTACCGACCAGAGTAATCAACAAAGCCCCGTCCCATAAAGGGGTATCGTGGTCGTACTGGTAAGGTTGGGACGGTCGACACATCATAAATCTAATCCCATTTCTGGAACCATACTCACACAAAATCACCGATGCATCACTTCACCAAAAGTGATCACCAACTCATCATCACCCTCGGGCATTAGTGGCACCCGACGGGGTTTTCATAAACTCTTTATTTAACTCATCATTATGCTCATGATAAATGCTCTATCTTTACTTGTCAACATGGTAATAACTTGACCCTCACGGGGTAGGGTCAAGCTCAATGCAAAGATCTTATAACTTTACTAATCAACATGACAGTAGCATGATCCTCATGGATAGTAGGGTCAGCTCATCATGTTTGTGCTCCGAGGAGCCAGGTGAATAACATTACTATCATGCAAGGGCTTCGATGAAGCCTTCGGTACCATCACATCAATGATGAACCGGCACTATGATCTGATGCAACGGAAGTACTTGCTATACTAGCGTGCATCATTTTATATACTTAAGTCAGGGTCAAAGGCTGCTTGCCTTGGTCAGCTAGGTATCCGGGGTCTTCGAGGTCTTCCGCTCCGGGTCCTCCGTCACTCGGTAACTCTACCGTCGAGAAAGGAGTAAATAAATAATAGCACTCACTAAAAACAGATCACAAAGTGCTTTTAAAAAAATGTTGCAAAGTTTGAATAAATTCAGCTTATTATTTTGGAAAATGTTTCCTATAGTTTTTATTAGCTAAGCATATTTATTTAAAAGCAAACAGAAGCAACAAGTGCTTTTAAATATCATTTTAGTATATCAAAATAGTTTCTGTTTTTGATGAATGTCAAACACTACAGAATAAAATACTACTCACTTTTAGAAAATTACTGGTGGAAGAATCATATTTTTCTACTGGTTAAATATTTTTATAAAAATCATTTAAGTTACTGTATTAAAACAAAAGGAAAAAGGCTAGGGGGTTGGATCCAGTCGGCCCAGCGAGCAGGCCTGGCCACCAGGCGCGCACGGGCCAGGTTCAAACCTGACCTGCGGGCCCCTGGGGTCAGCGTCAGTGGCTGCGCGCGCTGGCTGCCCCAGGACACCGACAGGTGGGCTCCACCTGTCGGGTCCTTCTCCTACCTCGAGCCAGAGAGGTGGAGACGGACGCCGGCGAGGCTGCCGTTGTCCTCAGGCCAATCTAGGAACGGGAACGGGTCCCTCGTGCCTCCGCCTACCTGCTCGTGGTCGGGACGTCACCGGAGGTGGTCTGGGTTGCCGGCGACGAGGTGACCGTGGCGGAAGGGTTTCGGGTTGGTGGTGAACTGGTGGCTAGGAGCACGGATTCGCTCGGGAAGGCTGGGGGAAATGTTCCTGGTGTCAAGGGGAGTGTAATGGGAGGTCGGGCAGCGCAGGAGCCGACGTGTAGCCGGAGATCGACCGGAGCTCCGAGGCGGAGGGGCCTCGGTCGATCTCGAGCACCGGGGCTCTGCGAGCTCGACTTGGTGGCTAGGGGGTGTCTACTAGTCGTGTTGAAGCTGCTTGGAGGGTGCTGGGGTGCCGGGTGGGACCTATTTATAGGCCATCGACGCTGACCCGACTCGGGCGCGCTGGTGACTCACCGTGGCGCGCGTGCGAGGACAGTGAGGTGCTGGCCACGAAACCACGGGTTCAGGACGTGGTTTAGGACCTCCTGGTGCATCGGCCGCAGAGGGAAAGCGAGTGGGTTCGAGCCGCAGCGACCGTGCATGCTCGGCCGCGTCGGGTGCGCACGAGCATGCGTCGCCTGAGCTCTTGCGCGAGGGGGAGAGGGTCCCTGGGGTAGCTTTGCACTTAATGGTTTTAGGGGGAGCGTTTGGACATAACTGGGGAGGTCGGGACCGGCCGGGGCGTCGTCCCCTTGCGGGAGGTTCTCTGCAGCGCGCCCAGAGCGTAGCTTTGGCATGCCACGGCATGCTGGCTTGCTCTGGGGCACTTGGTACGTGTCCTCCATGTCCTGAGTGTTGCTGGGA
Source organism: Hordeum vulgare subsp. vulgare (assembly GCF_904849725.1). Taxonomy (NCBI): domain Eukaryota; kingdom Viridiplantae; phylum Streptophyta; class Magnoliopsida; order Poales; family Poaceae; genus Hordeum; species Hordeum vulgare. The sequence continues at coordinate 322,974,530 of NC_058521.1, read as the reverse complement.
GTGTTCCTAGACGTTGTGGTTTAGTGGGAGCTCGAGCTGGTCAAGGGAGCAAGGGACACTAGTGTTGCCAGTACTGCCCTGCTGCTCAAATTGGAGTTCTTGTCACTAGTGCTTGGAGTTGGGGAGGGGCTGATTGACTGGGTGCTCAGGGTGTTCTGGGGCTCTAACCCACCATGTTTGGGGCCTTTTCATTGGGTAAAACAGTGGCTAGGAGGGTTTTTACCTTCCTATCAATAGGTGTTCGACAGTGACTTGGGCTCCACTACTGGAAATGAAACTTAATAGGTTTGGTCTTGGGGTAAAAACATGGGGTTTCACCAAATTTGAGCTCCATTGAACCAGTTTGGCTTTGTAAACTTGAAAATGCCTCAAAATGACCAGTGTTGTCCTCTACAAAGGAAGTGTGGCCAAACAGAGTCTCACAAATCCCATCTTTGGTGTGGACTCCTCATTTGGGGTGTCAAACACCTGTGCCAAGTTTCAGCTCCATTGGAGAAACTTTGCAATGTAGAGTTGTTCCAACTCTACTCTGGACAGAGAGGGTTTTGGGCTCATTAGGTGCACTTCCCCACCTTGGATCAAGGTGAGATTTTTGGTGAGCACCTAATATGGCTTGGGAGGGCTCCTGCAATTTTATGGGAATTTACTGAGATAATTTCCTTTGGAAACATCTCAAAAAGCTAAAATAGACAGAAATGGTTTTCAGGGTTTTACTCAAATAATATTAATATAAAATAGGGTTGAAAATCTTATATATGGAAAATATATGTCCTTCTGAGCTTCCATGAATTTACTCAGAATTTCCTAAGGCAGGAAAGCAATTTTCCTTGTGGAAATATCATTACCGTCCTTAGAAACAGACATAGATATAAAATAGAAAATAATATTTTAAATCACCAATTAATGTTTTTAATGAATGAAAAATAATATTTGGATCGGATCACCACCTTTGGTTGGAAGTGCAACTTGGCTTCATGAGCTAGTAGTGTATCCTAACATGGTGAAGGTGATCTTGATATAAAGGAAAAAGGGTTTTTGAAGAGAGCAAAATAAGAAGGTTTCATGTGTTTGAGTCATCAAACAAGCAAGCATTCACTCATACAAGGGTTCACATTGCACTCACAACATTATTTGAAGAAGTTTTAACAAGCTCTGATTTTTGCAACACAAAATACTTGTGGTGAAAAACAGGGTGTGACACTTGCGCTGGAAGATTGGTCTTGCCCCCACTGTTGTTTGGCGGAGTGCTCGCTGGCTTGGCGTTGACTTGCTGCTGAGGCTGGTAATTCTGGCAAAATGTCGGATACTTGTATTGTTGCTGCTGATAGTTGGGTCTTGCCAGGGCTGACTGCCATGGTCGTGGTTTTGAGCTACTCGGTCCTCCACTACCCATTAGCTTGCGCTTACGGGTGTCATCCATTGCACAACGCTTGTCTTCCAACATAAGAGCCTTATTAACCAGGTTGGTGAAGGTTAGGCATTCACAAACAACCAGCTGATACTGGAGTGACTACTGCAGTCCTTCCATAAAGCATTCCACTTTGGCAGCCTCAGTGCTGACGTCTTCTGGTGCGTATCTTGATAGGAGGTTGAACTTCCGCAAATACTCCTTGACAGATCAACTGCCTTGCCTTAAGGCTCGGAATTCCCGCTTCTTAATGGTCATCATTCCCGGAGGAATGTGAGAAACGCGGAATCCATCCTTGAACACGGCCCAAGTGATGACTTGCCCTGCTCGCATGATCTGAAATCCATCCCACCAAGCTCTGGTTGTGCCTTCGAGACAGTGAGTTGCATAGAGGACTTTCTCACGGTCATCAATGTATTTGACCAGTGCGAGAAGGTCTTCAATAGTGCGGATCCAGTCATTGGTATCCAAGGGTTCAGTCGTCTCCGAGAATATGGGTGGTGTAGTTCGCATAAACTCACAGAGAATTGAGCGACCGTTGCCAATCCCGCTCTGCGGTGGGTGGTTCACCAAGGTTTGATCCACCTGTTGGATAGCGCCATTGTTGGCCTGAAGCTCCTCTCAAAGAGCTTGAAGGAACTGAGCCATGGTCAAGCTTTCAGGAGGAGGTGGTGGCGATGGAACGTCGGCTTGCTGCTCGTGGTGATCTCCAGCTTGAGCTTCCCCTCCTATTCCCTTCTGCTGTCCTGAGGAGGCAGAGCCGGGGTTGCCGAAGGTGCTATTGCGAGTTGCATTCACCATCCTGTCAGAGGAGTAGACAGGTCAATTTGCTGAACTGGTTGCATTCGAAAGGGATGATGTTCTAGTAAAGAGGGGGTGTGGTGTCGTGCTAGTGTGCAAGATTTTTATGACCATGGTTTTGAAAAGAAGTACTGCATTAAATTTGAAACAACTGATGTAGTCGCTCAGAAGGTGCCTAAGGGAGAATGCGACTTGCATCCAACAGGCTTACACAACATCTGGGGTCATACAATCCTGATACAAGAACTCCTACACTCGGTACATCCTTAGTTGCCTATGCTGCTAAGCGGTCTACTGCGCGGTCTCATAAGGCGGCTCCATGGGATCTTCGCCTTCATCTTCCTCTCTATCTTCGTCTTCATTTGTGCTTCCCTTCCTTGAAGGAGTAGGGGAAGGAAGCAGACCATCTCGACGTCTCTTGGTTGACGAGGTGGCGAAGAGTTCGGTGTACTCTTCTGCGGTTAAGCGACGACTCTGGAGAGGAACGGCCTGACGCGGGGGTATTCCTCCTCGGAAAGCAAAGCCAGGTGATATTATGGGTGCTCCTTCTTTCTTCACCTTGCGGTTCTTCATCTTCTCCATGCGAACTAGGTCCTTGACTTGGTGCAGCTCTTGGCGGATTCTAGTCGACTCCTTGATCAAAAGATGCGTCAAGGTGTCTGAGGAGAGACTGAAGTAGGTCTCAAACCTCAATGGCGTCCCGTCCTCGGATGAGGGGTTGAGTGTCCAACTCCCGTCTACCTTATCTTTAACAAAAGGTAGGTGGCGAGTAGCTGGCTCGTCAGCCATCTCAGGAAGGATGTCAGGGAGTCGCATGAGTGCCTCTCGCACCGCAGTCTCCATGGCCAACATCAGATCCTACATCTGTGGCCCTTCAAAGAACCAACTAGGTGGGGAGTCGTTAGCCTTCACTATCACGTCCACGTGATACTCCTTGGTGTCGGTGTTGACCCAGTGTTCGTGGTAGAGGAAGATGGGTGTGCGACGTACTTGACACTTCTCAAGGCTATAGCTCAAAAGGAGAGAAAAGCCCGTCTCCAGAAGCATCTCAGGTACGGCGGCCACCTACAAGGTGTAGAGGAGAGGGTTAGAAAATTTTTAGTGGGTGCAGGTTCTCGGGTCAGGCTTATGTGCACTAATTGTTCGGCTATCGTCCATGCTACCTAAGGCTTCCTATAGTTAGGATGGCTCTGATACCAGCTCTGTGGGGACCCCAACTTACTAGTCGGGATCGCCGTGCTCAAAGATCCCAGAGATCAATGCTCACCAAACACAGATACCGAATAAAAGAGTCTTACATCCAAGTACCGTTTATTACAACACATGACCGAAGGATCAAGTTCACAAGACAGGGCCTAAGGCCAAATCACTCAGGTACACTAATAGCGGAAAACATAGGGGCTAAGCGGGTGCCCATGCCATCAAGCCTACACTGACAGGCATTCTGATTCGGAAGCGTCCTAGTTCGCAGGGGCGTCTCCGAAGACGTACTCATCTCCAAACTCCGGTCCTTCCATGTTTGGTCAATAACATAACCAGTGGCAAGCCAATGAGTACTTTGAATGTACCCGCAAACAGGCCATGATATAATTAACGAAAGTGAAGGATAACAATATCATGCATCTTTTGTGTAAGTCATCTAGGTGGAATGATCATGAATATGCATCAAGTTTAAGAATTACTTTAGAAGAACAGGTTACATATATCAATATATCTGTCGAGGGCTGAACCATACGGGTTCACCCTATATGCCATGTCACCGAAGTTGGTCATATCATTACTGTCACAACCAACACCTTTTCAACACCACACACACACACGGACACTTGGTTTATGCGGAAATAACCGGACGTAGTTTAAGCAGGATTACCCAACTATCCTTGACCATGGACACGACTATTCGAATAGTTTAAACTCTGCAGAGGTAGTACGCTGGACCCATGAGATCCGGGAGACTTCCGTGTCATCCACGACTCGCGGTATATCCCATACCCGAGGTAAGTACCCAATCAATGCCTTTCCCCTGACGATACTACACAAAGAGGTCCACTCGATTGGTACCCAGCCCACATGTTGTACGTCTTACGAGCACCAACTCTAGACAGTACCAACCATGCAGGACCAACGGTGTGACTGGAACTCATAAAAATGGCATAGTCGTCCTACCCGGCACCACCCCATCACGAGAGTGACCACACATCACTCCCGCCACTAGTAATGTGGCTCTTTTCTAGCACCCATAGAGTAATTAACATAGCCCCGTCCCACGAGGGGTAACATGGTCGTACTGGTAAGGTTGGGACGGTCGACACATCATAAATCTAATCCCATTTCCGAAACCATACTCACACAAATATTGGGTGCATCACTTCACCGGAAGTGACCACCTAACTCTTCATCACCCTAGGCATTAGTGGCATCCGACGGGGTTTTCATAAACTCATGCTTTATGTCAACAACATGCTCATGATAATACTACTTCTATCTTTACTTGTCAACATGGTATTAGTAGGACCCTCAAGGGGTAGGGTCAAGCTCAATGCATGTGCTCCGGGGGAGCCTTCGGTGAAATCATATCAAATCATTACCGGCACTTATAATCATATGCAACGGGAATACTTGCTATCTTAACATGCGAAGTAACTTATGCTCAGTCATGGTCAAAGGGCTGCTTGCCTTGGTCAGCTAAGTATCCGAGGTCTTCGAGGTCTTCTGCTCCGATTCCCTCGTCACACGGATTTTCTATCGTTGATAAAACAATAAATAAGAAAATAGCTCACACAGAAACAGATCACCAAGTCATTTTAAAATTTTTCTTTATTACTGATAAATCTAAGGTATCATTTTAAAAATTATTTGCCTAAATTTTCCTTGAAGGAATATTTTTGAAATCAACCAAATAGAAGCAAAAATATTTCATTTTAGTCCTTTTTGTTAATGAAAAATAGAATAGTTGTTGAAGAATTCATCCAAGCATATCATTAAATACTACATATTTTTCGAAGAATAACAGTGGAAAATTTATATTTTTACACTGGATAAATGTTTTTATAAAAATCTTAGAAACCAGGGTTTAAAAATAAAAGAAAACCGGCTAAAACTCCCGGCCTGGCTCGGCCCAGAGCTGGGCTGGCCTATGGCCAGCCGACAGCTTGCCCAGGCGCGCGCGCCGTAAGGTTTGAACTTGACGTGCGGGCCCTACGGTCAGTGGCTGAGGCCAGCATGGGGGGGAGGCTGGGCCACCGACAGGTGGGGCACACCTGTCGGGTTCGTCTCCTACCTCTGACCATAGAGGAGGAGGAGGACGCCGCCATGGTTGCCGATGCTCTCATGACCCCAATGAGGACAAGAATGGGTTCGCCTTACTATCGCCTACCTGCTGGTGGTAGGAACTGCGACGGGGAGGCAGGGGTTCCCCGGCGACGAGGAGGCCGTGGCGGAGGAGTTTCGGGAGGTGGTCAAGGGGTTGGCTAGAGGCACGGAAATGCTCGGGCGAGTTGGGGGAAAGCTTCCTGGTGTTGAAAGGGTTAGTTTGATAGGTCTAGGGGTGCAGGAGCCGTCGTGTAACCGGAGATCGACCGGAGCTCCGAGGCGGAGGGGCCTCGGTCGATCTCAAGCACCGGGGCTCTGCTGGTTTGCTGGGGTGGCTAGGTAGGTACTAGTGATCGTGGTGAAGCTATCTGAGGGGTGCTGGAGCGAGGGGGAGGGCTATTTATAGGCCCGCGACGGTGAGAAGATTCGGGAGCGCCACTTAATCTATGAGTTTGAAGCAAAGGGGTTTGGTTTAGCTGTGGCTAAGGTGGCTTTTTCCACTGGTGCTGCAACTTAACAGGTTTGGGTTTCGTGGTAAACCATGGGGTTTCACCAAATTTGAGCTCCAAAGGACAAGTTTAGCTTTGTAAACTTGAAAATATTCCAATATGACCAGATCTGTCCCTTCCAAAGGGAGTGTGGGCAAACTAAGTCCCACAAATCCCATTTTTGGTGTGGAACCCTGATTTGAAGTATTAGGCACTCCTGCAAATTTTTAGCATCATTGGACAAACTTTGCCATGTAGAGTTGCTCTAACTTGATTCTGGACAGGAAGGATTTCTGGGTTATTTGGGGTCCTTATTTACCTTTGATCAAGGTGAAACTTTATGTGGACACCAAATAGAGCTCAGGGATATTGCTGAAATTTTCTAGGAATTTATTGAGAATATTTCCTTTGCAACTATTTCAAAATGCCAAAACAGACAGAAATAGCTTTCATAGTTTTATTCAATAAAGACAATAAAAATGGGGTTTAAAATCCTATGTATGGAAAATATATGTCCTTCTGATCAACTCCAAATTTAATCAGATTTTTCTAAGGCAGAAAAGTATGTTTTCCATGTTGGAATACCAATTCTGGCTTCAGAAATGGACATGCTATTTAATTAGGAAAATAATTACGAAAATAGTTATCTTTGTGGTTTTGAAATATAAAGATAGGTTAAAATCACATTACCAACTATGAGTAGAAGCACTGCTTGCTATCAAGGGCATGTAGTGCAACATAAGGTAGGGTTTTACCTTGATCAGAAATAAGCAAAGGTTTTTGGAAATCAGTGTTATACAAAAAGAATTTAGGGTTTTATCCTCAAATGGTCAAGCATACAAGCATACAATGCCAATCATGGCATTCACAACATTAGTTTTTGAAGAAGTTTTAACAAGCTCAGAATTTCACAATACAGACAAGTGATAGCATAAACAGGGTGTGACATTAGTTCTCTACGGAAGTAACTATTATAATCGAACTCTGTAGACATGAAGCCTTTAACAGTAGTTTCAATCTCTTCCAACCTTTTGTAGTAAGCATCAAAATCCTTTGGTTGGGCCATACAGGTGTTAGCAGGCAGACCAGCGCACAAGCGAACAGAGAGCAAGCTAAAGAAAAAGGGCGAAGGAAAAAGGAAAATATTTTTGTAAATTCTTGTTTTTCAGAAGTGGGGGAGAGGAAAACGAGAGGAAAAAAAGTAAATGCAAGAGATGAGTTTGCGACACTTACTTGGATAAGCTTCACTTGATGCTCCTCGGCAACGGCGCTAGAAATTCTTCTTGCTACCTCTTGAGCTTGCGTTGGTTTTTTTCCCTTGAAGAGGAAAGGGTGATGCAACACGGTAGCAGTAAGTATTTCTCTCAGTTTGAGAACCAAGGCATCAATCCAGTAGGAGTATCAAGGACGCATCACTAATGTACCTATGCAAAAACAGCAAACTTGCACCCAACGCTACAAAGGGGTTGTCAATCCCTTCACGATTGATTGCAAGGTGAGATCTGAAGGCGGAAAGTGCAACAAAGTAAAAGTGTAAGGCTGAAAGTATGATGTGAAGTAGACCCGGTGGCCATAGTGTTCACTAGAGGCTTCTCTCAAGATAGGAAATATTACGGTGGGTGAACGAATTACTTTGAGCAATTGATAGAACCGCGCAAAGCCATGACGATATCTAAGGCAATGATCATACATATAGGCATCATGTCCGAGACAAGTAGATCGATACTTTCGGCATCTACTATTATTACTCCACACATCGACCGCTATCCAGCATGCATCTAGTGTATTGAGTTCATGACAAATAGAGTAACGCCTTAAGCAAGATGACATGATGTAGAGGGATAAATTCATGCAATAGATATAAACCCCTTCTTTTTACCCTTGATGGCAACAATATGATGCGTCCCTCGCTACCCCTTTTGTCACTGGGTGAGGTCACCGCACGGTATGAACCCAAAACCAAGCACTTCTACCATTGCAAGAATCATAGACCAAGTTGGCCAAACAAAACCCACAACTCGAAGAGAATTACAAGGATATGAAATCACGCATATAAGAGATCAAAAGAAACTCAAATAAAATTCATAGATAATCTGATCATAAATCCACAATTCATCGGATCTCGACAAACACACCGCAAAATAAGATTACATCGGATAGATCTCCATGAATATCATGGAGAACTTTGTATTGAAGATCCAAGAGAGAGAAGAAGCCATTTATCTACTAGCTATGGACCCAAAGGTCTATGGTGAACTACTCACGCATCGTCGGAGAGGCAATGGTGTTGATGAAGAGGCCCTCCCTATCCGAATCTCCCCTCCGGCAGAGCACCAGAACTTGCCCCTGATGGGATCTTGCAGAGACAGAAGCTTGCGGCGGCGGAAAAGTATTTTCATGGATCTCTCCTGTGGTTTTGGATTTTTCGGGGATTTATAGGCGGAAGAAGTAGGGCAGAGGAGCCCAGGGGGCCCACAAGCCTGCTAGGTGCGGGCCCCCCTGGCCGCGCCTAGGGGGCTTGTGGCCTCCCCCGGTGCCCTGTGTCTTGGTTCTCAAGCTTCTTGCGTATCTTCTGTTCCGGAAAAAATCTTTTCGGAGGTTTTATTCCGTTTGGACTCTGTTTAATATTGTCCTCTGAAAAGGGTAATATACACGGAAAAAACAGGAACTCGCATTTGGCACTGAGTTAATAAGTTAGTCCCAAAAAAGATATAAAAGGCATACAAAACATCCAAAGTTTAACAAGATAATAGCATGGAACCATAAAAAATTATAGATACGTGGGAGACGTATCACGGTTGAGCATGTACTAGTTAACTGACTAGGATCTATACACTCGGAGACCCAACTGGGTGAAATTCAGGTGCATCACCGAGGTTGAAGGAAAACAGATGTTGGCAGAGATACACGAATGAATATGTGGCTCCCGCGTAGGATTTTGAGGCCTTTTCTGGAAGCCGTTTCGGCAAGGCTTCTACTGGCCCATGACCCTTCAATGAGGCTTGGCGGTGGTGATGACATGTGAATCATGCTAATACCATGCCAAGCACATACACCAACCAACACAAGCCCTTCAAACCGTACCACTCTCCTGGCCATTCTCAGTGTGGGGGCTCAACATCATCGTCCCCCTCCATCGTGCTATTAGGGGATTAGAATTCTTGTTCATCGCCATCGACAATTTCACGAAGCGGACTGAGGTGGAGCCAGTAAGAAAGGTGATGGCGCTGGCAGCAGTCAAGTTCCTCACATGGATTGTTTGTCGTTTCAAGGTCCCAAACAGGATCATAACCAATAGCGGTACGCAGTTCACCAGTAGCACTTTCATGCGACATTGTCAAGATATTGGCGGCAAGATCTGCTTCACCTCTGTTTCTCACCCTAATGCGGAAGTGTTGCGGGACCACAAGACAAGGACTTTCCACAAGCTGCACAAGCATGAAAGGCACTGGATTCATGAAGTCCCGACGGTTCTTTGGTCAATTATAATGATACCAAATCGAGCCACCAGTGGGACACCCTTCGTCCTGGTCTACGGAGCGGAGGAGATTCTTGTGGGGACCCCTACTCATAAGTCGTGATGAAAGATTACACGTGTACAGTGATCCCAGATATAAATGCTCATCGAACACACAAAAGCTGAATACAAGGGTCTTACATTCTTACATACCGTCTGCTACAAATAGAGACCTTTAAGGTCAAGTCTTACATAGATAGGGCCTCGATGGCCGACACACCAAACATAACTAGCAGTATAATTCTTGGACGAAAGGGTGAACCCTTGCCATCTACCTTAACCTACATGCATTCTCACTAGGAAGCCTCCTAGTTCGCATGTTCATCACGAGAAACTCTTCTACAAATTCTTGCTCTTCCATGCCTGGCCAATTAAATAACGAGTGGCAAGCCAATCAGTACTTTGAATGTACTCGCAAGCAACCCATGTTGTGGAACGAGGGAATAACAATGCATCATATAGCACTAATGGGTAAATTGCAGAAAGGAGAATTTCAGGTGCAATGACATGATCAATTTCTTGTGAGGGCATGCATCATCGTCATCATCCATATTCCCATCCCATTGTCGTAGCAACTACTGGCATCCTAACTACTTCTCACCCGCACAACCCTAGGAAAGTAGGATTATGCCCAAGTGCAAGTAGCAAAAAGGAGTTTTTGAGAGACAACCGACCAAGGTGGTCACCGGTTCAACATGAATCAGATGCAACAAAGTAGAGTGCTATATGGCATGCAATAAAATGATTTCTTAGACATGATCATAGGGCTACTTGCCTAGCTCAACGAAGTCTTAAAATTGTTCTGGTCCAAACCCTTCGTCAACCATGCAATCTATTGTTGCAATTTAACACGCAAAAATAAGAGCACGACAAAACAGAGAAAATAAAGTCTCCCTAAAAATGTACATATTTTTTATAAAATAGTGGGGTGAATATGAGCTTTGTAAAACTTATTGGATTTTATTTTTGCAGTATAAAAAGGAATAGAAAGCATTTTAACAGTTAGCTATAATATTTAAAACTAGGTTTTTAAATAAAATCATGCATGAAACTTTCTATAAAATTACACAAATGGCATTATAAAGTAGGTGGGGCTTGTAGAAATTTTTAGGAGTTGGAATCATTGCATTTGTACCTATATTTAAATCTAGGGATTTTTTGCAAAATCTGCTAAACTAGGACAAAGATAAAGCTAACTGTGCCCTTTGGGATGAAACTGATGCCAGTCCAGCCGACCGAGATGAAAAAGGGCCAAGGGAGAGGGTTGCGTGCGGCATGTGGCTGTTTATACTTGACTGGTGGGCCAGACCGAACAGTGAGAGAGAGCGGGAGACCATGGGATGATGATAGGTGGAGACCACCAGTCATCTCCTTCCTTGCGACAGGAAGAGAGAGGTGCTCACCGGCAGCAATCTAGGCGGCCGTTCGATGAGTGGGTGGCACGAATGGGTCCAGGACCTCATCGCACGTCGATTGGTCCAGGAGAGGGGCGTTGGAGAGCCCCTGTTTGTCGGTGACGAGAAGTGCGGTGGTGACACTTCGGGAAGGTGAAGCCTCGATCGCCCCATGCACCAAATAGAGGGGAGAATAGAGGAGAATGGGTGAGGAGGTTGCGGCGGCTCCAGATCGAGGAAGAAGGGGCGGCGGGGAGGGATCTCACTGTACAAACGCTGGCGGCCCGAGGAGGCGAGCTCTGGCTCGATCACGAGCATCTGAGCACGAACATGGAGATGGAGAGGAACGGGGGTACGATTGGGAGGAGGAGGAACCTACCACGGGGGAAAAAGGAGGCCTGGGAGTGGCTTAAATAGCTACGCCACGGTCCATCATGTGCTCATGTGGCGGTGAGGCCATGGCGACTTCCAAAGGGAGAGAGAGCACCCGGGGAGATGTGTGGGGCCTTTGTGGACGCGTTCTGGGTCGGGTAGAGGACAAGGAGGAGCGGGGCAGGCTGCTGGCGGGTCCCAAGCGCGGGTGCATAATGCCCGAGCTGGGTGGCCGCGGGCATGCGTTGCAGAGGGGAGAGATTGGAAGAGAGAGGAGGGGTCCGACAAAGCGTCGGGTTCCGGACACCGAGAACACCACATGGGACACCATGGTGGGGCTCGAGACTGTCGGGGCTAGCCCTTGGGCAGCACCTACATTGTGGGAGTGCACTGTAGTGTGTTCAAGAGAGTTGTTTTGGCATGCCATGGCATATTTGCGCGCTCTGCGTGCCCGTCTTTGTCCACTAGCTTGTGGTGGATCTGAAGATGCTCTAGGGTCTAGGGAGGCTAAGAAGACTAGAGGCAACTAGCTCGGGAGGTAAAAATGAGTGATGTCCTAGCAGTCCACGGGGATAAAATGGGGGTTTTCACCCATCAATCATAGAGTTGTGGTCGTGTAAGTTTTACTTGAGGTGAAAGGTAACAATGTGGGCTTGTGGTAAGAATTTGGAGTGAAGGGGAATAGTAGAAAGGGTGAAAGCAAAAATTTTACCAAATCACTAGAAGGTGTTTGATGTTGTTCTCAAGAAGGTAAATTTTACCACTTGCCTGAGATTTAACACGACGAATTGATGGGTAAAAATGAGAGGGATCACAAGGTTTGTGCTCATTGAAGAAAGGTTGACAATGTAATCATGAAAAACCCTGAAATTGGTAGAATCAGATTTCTGTAGACTTCGTTAGGTAAATCTATCCCCAAAAATGCACAACTTGGTGTGGCATCATTATTGGAGGTTTAGATCACTCCCGCAAAGTCTGAGATCAATTGTATAAACTTCGCAATGTAAAGTTGCTTAAATTTGGTTGCGGACAAAGATGGTTTTGGAATATTTTGGTGGACCAAATCTAGTTGGATTGGGATGAAACTTGGCAAGATCACCACATATAGCATGTGTGACTTGCTAGATTTTTTCTCGAATTTATTGAGAATATTTCCTATGGAAATATTTCAAAAGCTTGAAATAGGCAGAAAGGGTTTTGAGGAGTTCTACCCAAAATTTTGAACATGACCATGTGTTGAAACTCCTACATATTGAAAATATATGTCCACTAAGTTTCTCTTAATTTTCTCAACTATTTTTGAAGTAATAAAATATATTTTTTCCTAGGAAATACCATTTTTGTCCTCAAAACGAAGTACTTAAGAAAAATAGGAAAATAACTTTTAAAATAATTATTGTATTGTTTTGGGAAGTATTTTTGATAATATCATCCAAATAAAATATTTGGGTAAAGCATCTCTCCTAAATTGAGGACTTGTACTAAAAATCTCAACTAAGGGGTTTTAAAAAGCTCAAAATAAATAAATGCCTTTTAATTGAAATAATAGTTTATAAAAATAGTTTCTCGTCCTATACACATGTCATGATCATTGGGCAAAGGTTTGGAGTCAACGAGATGAGTTCTTGGGAGGAGAATAATTTTAGGTGGTTCAAAACACTATCAATCACACAAGCAAGTAGCAACCAGAGCAACCATCACAAGCATGCAAAAAAATTAATTGGCTCTATTTTTTAATAAAATCATCATGTGGCAAAGTGGTACAAACATAGGGTGTGACAGACCTACCCCCCTTACAAGAATCTCGTCCATGAGATTCCTAGGCTAGGCGCTAAAAAGATAATGGAACTCTCATCTAAGGTAGTCTTCATGCTACTATCTTGCTTCTACTTCGGTGAGTTTGCTCCACTCGACCTTGAAGTACTTGATGGTGTGGCTTCTGGTGCAATGCTCGGCTTCATCCTAGATGTGGATGGTCTCTCTCGATAAGTGAGGTTTGGCTGAAGATCGATGACTTGATGATCGATGTCCTTGTAGAGGTCGGGGCGGTTGGGGACTTGGAGGCACTTCGAGAGTTGTGACTCGTGGAAAATTTTGTGCACATCCCAAAACTCGGAGGTTAGCTCGAGTTGGTAGGAAACTTCTCCTTGCTTCAAAGTGACCTTAAAGTGGAAGATATACCTTAGCGCGAGCTTTCCCTTGGCGTGGAAGCGCTTGCTTCCCTTGAGAGGTGTAACTTGTAGGTAGACCTGGTCTCCGGTGTAGAAGTTTACTTCTTGGTGATGGGTGTCGGCATAGCTCTTTTGTCTTCACTTGGCGGTCTCCAAACGCTCTTTGAATAGTCGAACTTGTTCTTCGGCTTCCTAGAGAATATCTGGTCCAAGGACTAGTCATTTCCCGGTTTCTGACTAGTTGAGGGGAGTGCAACACTTACGTCCATACATGACCACAAATGGTGCCATCTGAAGGTTGGACTAATAGTCGTTGTTGTAGGAGAAATCTGGTAAGGGCAAGCAGTCTTCCCACTTGGATCCATATGCCAAAACACAAACACGGAGCATGTCATCGGGTATCTGATTTACTCGCTCCATCTATCCGCCTGTCTAAGGTTGAAAAGGAGTGCTGAAGGATAGCTCGGTCCCCATGGCTTCTTGAAACTTCTTCCAAAACCTCGAGGTAAACTGGGTACCTCGGTCTGACACGTTCTCCTTTGGAACTTGGTGTAGAGTCACTACACGGTTGATGTAGAGGTTGGCTAGTTGTTTACCATCATAGGTGGTGTAGATGGGGGTGAAGTGGGCTACCTTGGTCAGGTGGTCGACTATGACCCAAATGAAATCATGTCCTTCGCTTGATTTGGCCACACCAGCGATGAAGTCCATCCCAACTATGTCCCACTTCTATTTAGGCACTTTGAGAGGTTATAGTAGTCCAGCAAGTCGTTGATGCTCAGCTTTAACCCTCTGGCATATGTCACACTTAGTGACATAAGAAGTTATCTCTCTCTTCATGCCATGCCACCAGAATCCTGCCTTGAGATCTTGGTACATCTTGGTTCCATAAGGATGGATGGAATATGGGATGTCATGTGATTCTTGCAAGATCAGGTTCTTGAACGCAACTTTGTTGGGTACGCAAAAGCAATTCCCAAATCATATGACTCCTTGTTCATCTAGTGACAATCCTCGGGCCTTGCCTTTCTTGATCTTCTTCTTGATGCCTTCGATGCTCTCGTGTCCCTTATGAGCTTCCTCAACGTCATCCATCAATATAGGCTTTGCTTCGAAGTTGGCCAAAAATCCTGGTATGACTAGCTCCAACCTGAAGCTTTCAAGTTCCTCATACAAGGAAGGTAGCATTTCCTTGACGATAGCATTCAAGGAACAGATTTTTCTGCTCAACGCAACAACTACCACATTAGCCTTCCCAGGGTGGTATTGAACACTGAGGTCGTAACCTTGATTAGCTGCAACCATCTTCTTTGCATCATGTTCAACTCCTTTTCACTGAAAATATACTTCAAACTCTTGTTGTCTGTGTAGATCTCAATTGCTTCCCCAGAAGGTAATGTTGCCATGTCTTCAAGGCATGAACTGTACCTGCCAACTCAAGATCATGAGTGGTGTTGTACTCTTCATGAGTGCGTAGCTATCTAGACAGATATGCCACGACTCTGCCTTCTTGCATCAGGACACCACCAAGCCCTGTCCTCGATGCATCACAATATATCACAAACCCCTTGTGAATATCAGGAGTGGCCAAAACTGGGGCCGTTGTAAATCGCTTCTTGAGCTCGTGGAAACTTTGTTAACAATTCGGCGCCCACTCGAACTTCTTGTCCTTCTACAAGAGATGAGTCATTGGTTGGGCAATTCTTGAGAATCCTTCTACGAACTTGGGATAGTATCTCACGAGTCCAAGGAAGTTGCTTACTTTGTTCACATTGTTCGGAGATTTCCATTCACTCACGGCTTCAATCTTGGCAGGATCCACTAACAATCCATCTGTCGTCAATACATGACCCAAGAATTGAACTTCATGCAGCTAGAATACACACGTGCTGACTCTGGCATAAATCTTCTACTCTCGAAGCTTATCTAGGACCATCCTCAAGTGTTGATGATGTTCTTCTTTAGACTTGGAGAAAACGAGTACGTTGTCGATGAAGACGATGACAAACTTTTCCAAATACTCCATGAAGACTTTGTTCATGAGGTGCATGAACTAGGCTAGGGCATTGGTTAACCCAAATGACATGACCATATATTAATACACGCAATACTTGGTCACAATTGTCGTCTTCAGAATATCCTAGGTGTGATCTTCAACTGGTAGTACCCAGACCTGAGATCAATCTTGGAGAACACCTTGGCACCATTTAACTGATCGAACAGGTCTTCAATCTTGGTTAGTGGGTACTTGTTATTTCTTGTGACTTCATTGAGAGAATGGTAATCGACGCAAAGTCAGATAGTTCCGGCCCTTTGACACAAATAAAACAGGTGATCCCCAAGGAGAGGCACTAGGGAGAATAAATCCTTTTGTGAGCAGCTTAGCCAGTTGCTTCTTCTATTCAGCCAACTCTTCGGAACCCATTCTATAGGGTTTCTTATAGATGGGCCATGCTTCGGGCATTAGCGCAATAATGAACTCAATGTCATGGTTAGGAGGCATTCCGAACAGCTCATGAGGAAAGACGTCAGGGTATCCACATACCACTGGCACTTGATCTAACTCAATTCCCGACAGACAATTAACCTCAGAGCTTCAGCAGAGGTAGGGTGGGAACATACTTGACTTCAACTCATGGGCTATTGGTCATGGGAACGGTCCTCTTGTCATAGTCTACCAAGCTTTGGTGCTTGGTCAATGATACGTCTCCAACATATCTATAATTTTTGATGGTTTCATGCTATTATCTTGTCAAACTTTGGATGTTTTGCATGCTTTTTATTTATTTTGTGGGACTAACTTATTAACTCAGTGCCAAGTGCGAGTTCTTGTTTTTTCCATGTTTTTGACCCCTTTTAGAGGAGATTTTGAAACGGAGTCCAAACGGAAGAAATTCCCCGAAAAGATTTTTTTTGGAACGAAAGAAGATCGGAGAACTTGGGAGCCAAGCCAGAGGAGCGCCAGGGGTCCCACAAGCCCCAACCCCACGGCCAGGGGGGCGTGCCATCCAGGCTTGTGGGCCCCCTGGAGGTCCCCTGACCTAGATCTTGCGCCTATATATTCTCAAATATTCCCAAAAAAATCAAGAGACGATCGCAATCACTTTTCCGCCGCCGCAAGCTTCTGTCTCAGCAAGACCCCATATGGGGCACGTCCTGGTGTCCTGCCGGAGGGGGATTTGGACACGGAGGGCTTCTCCATCAACACCATGACCTCTCCGATGATGCGTGAGTAGTTCACCATAGACCTACGGGTCCATAGCTAGTAACTAGATGGTTTATTCTCTCTCTTGGATCTTCAATACAAAGTTCTCCATGATCTTCATGGAGATCTATCCGATGTAATCTTCTTTTGTGGTGTGTTTGTTGACATCCGATGAATTGTGGATTTATTATCAGATTATCTATGATTCTTATTTGGGTTTCTTCTGATCTTTCTTATCCATGATTTCATATCCTTGTAATTCTCTTCGAGTTGTGGGTTTTGTCTGGCCAACTAGATCTATGGTTCTTGCAATGGGAGAGGTGCTTGGTTTTGGGTTCATACCATGCAGTGACCTCACCCAGTGACAGAAGGGGTAGCGAGGCACGCATCATGTTGTTGCCATCAAGGGTAAAAAGATGGGGTTTTCATTATTGGTTTGAGATTATCCCTCTACATCATGTCATCTTGCTTAAAGCGTTACTCTGTTCGTCATGAACTCAATACACTAGATGCATGCCGGATAGCGGTCGATGTGTGGAGTAATAGTAGTAGATGTAGAAAGTACCGGCCTACTTGTCTCGGACGTGATGCCTATATGCATGATCATTGCCGTAGATATTGGCATGACTTTGCGCGGTTCTATCAATTGCTCGATAGTAATTTTTTCACCCACCATGATATTTGCTATTATGAGAGAAGCCTCTAGTGAACACTATGGCCCCCAGGGTCTACTCCATACCATATTTTCAGCCTTACACTTTTTACTCCGTTGCTCTTTCCGCATTCAGATCTCACTTTGCAAACAATCTTGAAGGGATTGACAACTCCTTTGAAGCGTTGGGTGCAAGCTTGTTTGTGTTTGCGCAGGTACTTTGGACTTGACGAGGTCCTCCTTATGGATCGATACCTTGGTCCTCAAACTGAGGGGAAATACTTATTGCTCCTGTGCTGCATCACCCTTTCCTCTTCAAGGGAAAAACCGACGCGAACCACAGAAGTAACAAGAAGAATTCCTAAGCGCCAGGGAAGGACTTTTGTTGTCGTAGCAGAAGAATTTCTGGCGCCGTTGCCGGGGAGGAAGATCAAGTCAAGAACTCATCCAAGCCGTCGTAATTTTTCAGATTTTTTGGGGTACCAGAAGTATACAAAGTATACAGATTGCTACAGACTGGTCTGTTTTTGACAGGTTCTGTTTTTGTTGAGTTGGTTGCTTGTTTTGATTAAACTATGGTTAGTATCGAGGGGTACTAGCCATGGAAAAGTGAGAATACAGTAGCCCATCATCAATATAGATGGAATTCAAGTTTGCTACATTACCAAAAGAAGTGGTAGTTTGTTTTCTTGTACTAATGTTATCACAAGTTTCTGTTTAAGTTTTGTGTTGTGAATTTTTCATGTTTTGGGTGACGTTCTCATGGACAAAGATATAAGGAGTGGAAAGAGCTCAAGATTGGGGATGCCCAAGGCATCCCAAGCCAAATTCAAGGACACCAAAAAGCCTAAGCTTGGGGATGCCCCGGGAAGGCATCCCCTCTTTCGTCTTCAATCCATCGGTAACATTACTTGGAGCTATATTTTTATTCACCACATGATATGTGTTTTGCTTAGAGCGTCTTGTATCTTAGGAGTCTTTCCTTTTCTTGTGTCGCAATCATCCTTGTTGCACACCTTTTTGAGAGAGAGAGACATGCACTCATCCTGATTTTGCTAGAATGCTCATAGTACTTCACTTATATCTTTTGAGCTAGATACTTTTGCTAGAATGCTCATAGTACTTCACTTATATCTTTTGAGCTAGATACTTTTGCTCTAGTGCTTCACTTATATCTTTTGAGCTAGATACTTTTGCTCTTGTGCTTCACTTATATCTTTAGAGCACTGCGGTGCGTGATTTGGTAGTTGGCTTATGCTATGAAAGTAGTCCCAAATGTGCTAGGTACCCAAAGAGGATGCAAAAATCTCCATCTTCATGTGCATTGAGTAGAAAGAGAAGTTTTGATTCCTCTCAATTAGTTTTGAGACGTGGATTCGGTAATATTGAGAGTTATGTTAGTAGGGTGTTGTGAATCTAGAAATACTTGTGTCGAAGTTAGTGATTCTCGTAGCATGCACGTATGGTGAACCGCTATGTTAGGAAGTCAGAGCATAATTGATCAATTGATTGTCATCCTTTGTGTTGAGGTCGGGATCGCGCGATGGTTTACACCTACCAACCCTTCCCCTCGGAGTATGCGTTTAGCACTTTGTTTCTATTACTAATAAAAACTTTCGCAACAAGTATGTGAGTTCTTTATGACTAATGTGAGCCCATGGTATAGATGCACTTTCACCTTCTACCATTGCTAGCCTCTCTAGTGCTGCGCAATTCTCGCCGGTGCACAACCCACCAAATTCCTTCCTCAAAATAGCCACCATACCTACCTACAATGGAATTTTCATAGCCATTCCGAGATATATTGCCATGCAACTCCCACCGTTCCGTCTCATGACTTGTCCCGTCACTCTCATATTACCATTGCATGCTCGTACTAGATCATTGCACATCCCCGTACACTGCCGGAGGCATTTCCTATGGAGTCATCATCATTGTGATCTTTGAGCTGTGAGTAAATAGAAGTGTGATGATCATCATTATTAGAGCATTATCCCATGCGAGGAAATAAAAAAAAGAGCCCAAAGAGCCCAAAAAAAGGGGGGGAGAAAAGAAAAAAAGAGGCCTAAGAGCCCAAATAAAAAAAAGAAATGAGAGAAAAGGAGAGAAGGGACAATGCTACTATCTTTTTCCACACTTGTGCTTCATGTTAGCCCCATGTTCTTCATGATTGAGCGCTTCTTGCTTTGTCACTACCATATGCTAGTGGGAATCTTTGTTTTATAACTTGGCTTGTATATTCCAATGATGGGCTTCCTCAAAATTGCCCTAGGTCTTCGTGAGCAAGCAAGTTGGATGCACACCCACTAGTTTTCCTCTTGAGCTTTCACATACTTATAGCTCTAGTGCATCTCTTGTATGGCAATCTCTACTCATTCACATTGATATCTATCAATGGGCATCTTCATAGCCTATTGATACGCCGAGTAAATGTGACCATCTCGTCCTTTTTGTCTCACAACCACCACCACACTCTATTCCACCTATAGTGCTATATCCATGGCTCGCGCTCATGTATTGCGTGATAGTTATAAAAGGTTTGAGGAAGTAAGAGTGCGAAATGAATTACTTGGCCAATTCCGGGGTTGTGCATGATCTACATTAGTTGTGTGAGGATGATGGAGCATAGCCAGACTATATGATTTTGTAGGGATAACTTTCTTTGGCCTTGTTATTTTAAAAGTTCATGATTACTTTGCTAGTTTGCTTGAAGTATTTCTGTTGGATAGTGGTAGTGTTGGATTGGTGCTCCTCCCAAAGAACTTGGAGAAACTGATCTATGGTCATGTTCTTCGATGGAGGTGGTTGCGGGGGAAGGTCGCTGTGGGTACCCCGACTTACGAGTCTAGATCGCCGTGCTCAGTGATCCCAGAGATCAATGCTCATCGAACACAGATACCGAATAAAAGAGTCTTACATCCAAGTACGGATTATTACAACACATGGCCGAATGGTCAAGCTCACAAAGCAGGGCCTAAGGCCAAATCACTCTGATACAACTAGTAGCGGAAATCATAGGGGCTAAGCGGGTGCCCATGCCATCAAGCCTACACCGACAGGCATTCTGACTCGGAAGCGTCCTAGTTCGCAGGGGTGTCTCCGAAGACGTACTCATCTCCAAACTCTGGTCCTTCCATGTCAGGTCAATAACATAACCAGTGGCAAGCCAATGAGTACTTTGAATGTACTCGCAAACAGCCCATGATATGAACAATGAAAGTGAAGGATACCAATATCATACATCTTTCGTGTAACTCATCTTGGTGGAATGATCATGAATATGCATTAAGTTAAAGAATTACTTTTGAAGAACAGGTTACAGATATCAATATATTTGTCGAGGGCTGAGCCATCCGGGCTCACCCAATATGCCAAGTCTCCAAACTTGGTCATATTATTACTTCCATAACAATGACTTTTTCATCACCTCACACACACACACTTGGTTTATGCGGAAATAGCTGGACGTAGTTTAAGCATCATTACCCAACTGTCCTTGACCATGGACACGACTATTCGAATAGTTTTACACTCTGCAGAGGTAGTACGCTAGACCCACGAGATCCGGGAAACTTCCGTGTCATCCACGACTCGCGGTATATAACGTACCCGAGGTAAGTACCCGATCAATGCCTTTCCCCTGACGATACTAGACAAAGAGGTCAACTCGATTGGTACCCAGCCCACATGTTGTACGTCTTACGAGCATTGACTCTAGACAGTACCAACCATGCGGGGACCAACAGTGTTACTGGAACTCATAAAAATGGCATAGTCGTCCTACCGGGCACGACCCCATCACGAGAGTGACCACACATCACTCCCGCTACTAGTAATGTGGCTCTTTGCTAGCACCGACCAGAGTAATTAACATAACCACGTCCCACAAGGGGTAACGTGGTCGTACTGGTAAGGTTGGGACGGTCGACACATCATAAATCTAAGCCCATTTCTGAAACCATACTCACACAAATACTGGGTGCATCACTTCACCAAAAGTGACCACCTAACTCATCATCACCCTCGGGCATTAGTGGCACCCGACGTGGTTTTCATAAACTCCTGCTTTATGTCATCAATATGCTCATGATAATACTACTTCTATCTTTACTTGTCAACATGATATTAGCATGACCCTCAAGGGGTAGGATCAAGCTCAATGCAGGTGCTCCGGGGGAGCCATCGGTAAATCATATCAAATGATTACCGACACTTATGATCATATGCAATGGAAATACTTGCTATTTTAATCATGTGAAGTAACTTATGCTCAGTCATGGTCACAGGGCAGCTTGCCTGGGTCAGCTAAGTATCCGGGGTTTTCGAGGTCTTCCGCTCCGATTCCCTCGTCACACGGGTTTTCTATCATCGATAAAACAATAATTAAGAAATATCTCACACAGAAACAGATCACAAAGTCATTTTAAAAATGTTCTTCATTACTGATAAATCTAAGTTATCATTTTGAAAAATATTTGCCTTAATTTCCCTTGAAGGAACAGTTTTGAAATTAACGAAATAGAAGCAAAACTATTCCAATTTAGTCCTTTTTATTATTGTAAAACACAGTAGTTGTAGAAAAATTCATCCAATCATATTATTAGAAAAATAAAAGTGGAAAAAATATATTTTTACACTCGTTAAATATTTTTATAAAAATCTTAGAAACCAGGTTTTAAAAATAAAAAGAAAATCGGCAAAACTCCTCGCCTAGCTCGGCATGGATCTTGGCTGGCCCATGGCTAGCCGACAGCCTACCCAGGCGCGCGCGCCGTCAGGTTGGAACCTGACATGCGGGGCCTTGTGGTCAGTGGTTGTGGACAGTGCGGGGGAGGAGGTTGGGCCACCGACAGGTGGGGAACACCTGTCAGGGTCGTCTCCTACCTCTAGCCAGAGAGGAGGAGGAGCACGCCAGCGAGGTTGCCGGCGCTCTCAAGCCCCAACAAGGACTGGAATGGGTTCGCCTTGCTGTCGCCGACCTGCTGGTTGTCGGAACAACGTCGGAGAGGCAGGGGTTCGCCGGCGACGAGGAGGCCGTGGTGGAGGAGTTTCGGGAGGTGGTCGAGGAGGTGGCTAGAGACACAGAAATGCTCGGGCGAGTTGGGGGAAAGCTTCATGGGGTTGAGAGGATCAGTTTGGTGGGTCAAGGGGCGCAGGAGCTGTCGCGTAGCCGGAGATCGACCGGAGCTCCAAAGTAGAAGGGGCCTCGGTCGATCTTGAGCACCAGGGCTCTACTAGGTTGCTGGGGTGGCTAGGGAGGTACTAGTGATCGTGGTGAAGCTATCTGAGGGGTGCTGGAGCGAGGGGGAGGGCTATTTATAGGCCCGCAACGGTGAGCTGATCCAGGAGCACCGGTGACTCACTGTGGCACGCATGGGGGTGCAGAGAGAGGCTGGGGCCGAAACCATGGTCTCTGGACATGGTTTTGGGCAACCAGAGCCATCTGCTGCGGAGGGGGAGGGGGAGAAGTCGAGCATCCGTGGCTACACAACCTTGGTCGGTTCTGGTGCGCGCGGGAACGCGTCGCACGAGCTCTAGCGTGGGAGAGGAGGAGCCGTGAGGGTTGCTCGAATGAGAGACGTTGTCGGGGAAGAGGTTGGACACCTCGGGGGAGGCTGGAACTGGCCGAGAACGCTGCCCCCACCTTGGTGGCTTCCTGTAGCGCGCCCAGAGCGCAGTTTTGGCATGCCACGGCATGCTGGTGCGCTCTGAGGCACTTTGGATGTGTCTAGCATGTCCTAGCACTGGCTAGGAGTGTGGCTAGCTGTTTGGTTCTTGAGGGAGCTTTGGCTGGTCAAGGGAGACAAGAAATACTGGTGATGTCAGCCTTGAACTGAAATCTAAATTGGGGTTTTTGGCCTTTCCACTTTGAACCAGTGAGGGGCCAGTTGACTAGGGTTAGACACAGATACTGGCCACCTAATCTATGAGTTTGGACCAAAGGGGTTGGGTTTAGCTGTGGCTAAGGTGGCTTTTCCCTATCTGTCACAAGGTGCTCGGGAGTGGTTTGAGGGGGCTGAACCCCACCACTGGTGCTGCAACTTAACAGGCTTGGGTTTGGTGCTAAATCATGGGGTTTCACCAAGCTGGATCTCCATTGGACAAGTTTAGCTTTGTAAACATGAAATCACTCCAATATGACCAGATCTGTCCCTTCCAAAGAGAGTGTGGGCAAACTAAGTCCCACAAATCCCATTTTTGGTGTGGAACCCTCATTTGAGTTATTAGGCATTCTTGCAAAGTTTCAGCATCATTGGATAAACTTTGCTATGTAGAGTTTCTCTAACTTCAATTTGGACAGAAGGGGTTTTAGGGTTATTTGCGGTCCTTAATCACCTTTGATCAAGGTGAAACTTTATGTGGACACCAAATATAGCTTAGGGATATCACTGGAATTTTCTAGGATTTATTGAGAATATTCCCTTTGGAAATATTTCAAAAGGTTAAAACAGACAGAAATGACTTTCATGGTTTTATTCAATAATTATAATATAAAATAGGGTTTGAAATCTTATGTATGGAAAATATATGTCCTTCTGATCATCTCTAAATATAATCAGATTTTTCTAAGGCAGAAAAGTATTTTTCCATGTAGGAATACCAATTCTGTCCTCGGAATTGGACATGTTATTTAATTAGGAAAATAATTACAAAAATAATTATTTTTGTGGTTTTGGAATATAAAGATAGGTTGAAATCAGATCACCAACTTCGAGAAGAAGCACTGCTTTCTATCAAGGGCATGTAGTGCAACTCAAGGTAGGGTTTTTCCCTGTTTAGAAATAAGTAAGGTTTTTTGGAAATCAATGCTTTATGAAATTGGGTTTTATCATCACATGATTGATCACACAAGCATACAATGACAATCATGGCACTCACAACATTAGTCTTGAAAAAGTTTTAACAAGCTCGGATTTTCACAATACAGATAAGTGATAGTAAAAATAGGGTGTGACAGACCTATCCCCCTTACAAGAATCTCATCCCCGAGATTCCTAAGCTAAGTGCTAAAAAGGTCAGGGAACTCAGATCGGAGATAGTCTTCACACTCCCATGTAGCTTCGGCTTCTATGTGGTTGCTCCATTGAACTTTGAAATACTTGATGGTGCGGCTTCTGGTGCAACGCTCTGCTTCATCCAGAATGCGGATCGGCCTCTCGCAGTAGGTGAGATGAGGCTGAAGGTCAATGGCTGATTTGCATGATTTGCCCTTGTTTTGCCCTTGTTTTGGACTCTAATTTGCATGATTTGAATGGAACTAACCCGGACTGACGTTGTTTTCAGCAGAATTGCCATGGTGTTGTTTTTGTGCATAAATAAAAGTTCTCGGAATGACGTGGAAATTTACGAGGATTTTTTGTGGAATATATAAAAAATACTGGTGCAAGAATTACCTGGAGGGACGGAGCCAGGAGCCCACAAGCCCAGGAGGCGCGGGCCCCCCGGGCCGCGCCTGGCAGGCTTGTGAGGCCCTCGTGGCTCCGCCGCCTCCAACTCCAGCTCTATATAGTCTCTCTCGCCCAGAAATAATTAGGAGAGAAGAGTTCATAGCGTTTTACGATACGGAGCCGCCACCACCACATGTTCTTCCTCTGGAGGGCAGATCTGGAGTCCGTTCTAGGCTCCGGAGAGGGGAAATCGTCACCGTCATCATCACCAACCATCCTTCATCGCCAATTCCATGATGCTCTTCATCGTTTTCGTGAGTAATCTCATCGTAGGCTTGCTGGACAGTGATGGGTTAGATGAGATCTATCATGTAATCGAGTTTTTTTGATGGGGTTTGATCCCTAGTATCCACTATGTTCTAAGATTGATGTCGCTACTACTTTGCTATGCTTAATGCTTGCCACTAGGGCCCGAGTGCCATGATTTCAGATGTAAACCTATTATGTTCCCATCAATATTGTGTGTTCTTGATCCTATCTTGCAAGTTGTAGTCACCTACTATGTGTTATGACCCGGCAACCCCGGAGTGACCATAGCCGGTACCACTCCCGGATATGACCATAGTATGAGGAGTTCATGTATTCACCAAGTGTTAAATCGTTGGTCCGGTTCTTTATTAAAAGGAGAACCTTAATATCCCGTAGTTTCCATTAGGACCCCGCTGCCATGGGAGGGATGGACAATAGATGTCGTGCAAGTTCTTTTCCATAAGCACGTATGACTAAATACAGAATACATGCTTACATTACATTGACGAACCGGAGCTAGTTACAAATCACCCCATGTTATAATTGTTACATGACGAATGTCATCCGACATAATTATCCATCACCGATCAAATGCCTACGAGTTTTTCCTACTGGTCCTTGCTAAGTTACTGTTACCGCTACCGCTGCCACTACCGCTACTGTTACCGCTACTGCTGTCACTACTGCTACTATTACCGCTGCTACCGTTACCATCACACTACTCTCCTACTGAAACTTTGCTGCAGATACTAAGTCTTTCAGGTGTGGTTGAATTGACAACTCAACTGCTAATACTCGAGAATATTCTTTGGCTTCCGCTTGTGTTGAATCAACAAATTTGGGTTGAATACTCTACCCTCGAAAATTGTTACGATCCCCTATACTTGTGGGTTATCAATGGCCGGGTGGTCAATGTCCTTGCAAAGATCGGGACGACTTGGCGCTAGAAGACACTTCCAAAGTTGTGACACGTGGAAGACGTTGTGCACACCTGAAAGTTCCGGAGGTAGCTCCAATTGATAAACAACTTCTCCATGCCTTGTAGTGATCTTAAAAGGTCCAATGAACCTTGGAGTGAGTTTCCTTTAACGTGGAAACGTTTGGTTCCCTTGAGATGTGTGCTATGGCGACAGAAATCCTTCTGTCGTATCTTGAGCTTGCGTTGGTTTTTACCTTGAAGAGGAAAGGGCGATACAGCACAGGAGCAGTAAGTATTTTCGTCAGTTTCAGAACCAAGGTATCAATCCAGTAGGAGAATCGCGTCAAGTCCAAAGTACCTGCACAAACACAAATGAGCTTGCACCCAACGCTATAAAGGGGTTGTCAATCCCTTCAAGATTGATTGCAAAGTGAGATATGGAGGCGGAAAGTGCAATGAAGTAAAATTGTAAGGCTGAAAATATGGTGTGAAGTAGACCCGGGGGCCATAGTGTTCACTAGAGGCTTCTCTCAAAATAGCAAATAATACGGTGGGTGAACAACTTACTTTCGAGCAATTGATAGAACCGCGCAAAGTCATGACGATATCTAAGGCAATGATCATACATATAGGCATCACGTCCCAGACAAGTAGACCGATACTTTCTGCATCTACTACTATTACTCCACACGTCGACCGCTATCTAGCATGCATCTAGTGTATTGAGTTCATGACGAACAGAGTAACGCTTTAAGCAAGATGACATGATGTAGAGGGATAAACTCAAACCAATGATGAAAACCCCATCTTTTTACCCTTGATGGCAACAACACGATGCGTGCCTCGCTACCCTTCTGTCACTGGGTGAACCCAAAACCAAGCACTTCTCCCATTGCAGAATCATAGATCAAGTTGGCCAAACAAAACCCACAACTTGAAGAGAATTAAAAGGATATGAAATCATGCATAAGAGAGATCAGAAGAACTCAAATAAGATTCATAGATAATCTGATCATAAATCCACAATTAATCGGATCTCGACAAACACACCACAAAAGAAGATTACATCGGATAGATCTGCATGAAGATCACGGAGAACTTTGTATTGAAGATCTAAGAGAAAGAAGAAGCCATCTAGCTACTAGCTATGGACCCGAAGGTCTATGGTGAACTACTCACGCATCATTGGAGAGGTCATGGTGTTGATGAAGAAGCCCTTCATATCCGAATCCCCCTCCGACACGGCACCAGAACGTGCCCCAGATGGGATCTTGCGGACACAGAAGCTTGCGGCGGCGGAAAAGTATTTTCGTGGATCTCTCGCGCAGTTTTGGATTTTTTCTGAATTTATAGGCGGAAGAGGTAGGACAGACGAGCCATAGGGGCCCACAAGCCTGCTAGGCACGGCCCCCTCTGGCCGCGCCTAGGGGTCTTGTGGGGTCCCCTGCTGGCCCCTGCCTTGGTTCTTAAGTCTGGCGCGTATCTTCTGTTCCGAAAAATATCTTTTCGGTAGTTTTATTCCGTTTGGACACCGTTTAAAATCCTCCTCTAAAAGGGGTCAAAAATATGGAAAAAACAGGAACTCGCACTTGGCACTAAGTTAATAAGTAATCCCGAAAAGATATAAAAGGCATACAAAACATCCAAAGTTTGACAGGATAATAGCATGAAACCATCAAAAATTATAGATACGTTGGAGACGTATCGAGCATCCCCAAGCTTAACTCCTGCTCGTTCTCGAGTAGGGAAGTGGTAAAGACTGAATTTTTATGTTGAATGCTACCTATCATAGTTGTCCTTTGTAACTTCTTTCATGTGACATGAATGTTCAGATCCATAAGATTCAAAACAATAGTTTGCTATTTACATGAAAACAATAATACTTCAAGCAAACTAGCAAGGTAATCATGAACTTTCGAAATAACAAGGCCAAAGAAAGCTATCCCTACAAAATCATATAGTCTGGCTATGCTCCATCATCCTCACACAACTAATTTAAATCATGCACAACCCCGGTATTGGTCAAGTAATTGTTTTCGCACTCTTACTTTCTCAAACCTTTTTCAACTCTCACGCAATACATGAGCGTGAGCCATGGATATAGCACTATAGGTGGAATAGAGTGTGGTGGTGGTTGTTAGACAAAAAGGAGGAGATGGTCACATTGACTCGGCGTATTAAAGGGATATGGAGATTCCCATTAATAGATATCAATGTGAATGAGTAGGGATTGCCATACAAAGAATTCACTAGAGCTATAAGAATGTGAAATCTCAAACGGAGAAATAGTGGGTGTGCATCCAACATGCTTGCTCACGAAGACCTAGGCCAATTTTAGGAAGCCCGTCCTTGGAATAAACAAGCGAAGTTATAAAATTAAAATTCCCACTAGCATATGGTGGTGACAAAACAAGAGGCTCTCAATCATGAAGAACGTGGTCCTATTACGAAGCACAAGTGTGGAAAAAGATAGTAGCATTGTCCCTTCTCTCCTTTCTTTATTTGGTCTCTTTGGCCTCTTTTTTCTTTTTGTTTTTTTATGTGGGCAACTTTGGCCTCTTTTTTATTATTTCCTCACATGGGACAATGCTCTAATAATGATGATCATCACACTTTTATTTACTCATAGCTCAAAGCTTAGAACGATGATGACTCTATAGGAAATGCCTCCGGCACTGTACTGGGATGTGCAACGATCTAGCTTGGTGTATGACATTGAAACATCTCGCTAGCTATCTTATGATCATGCAATGGCGGTATGAGAGTGACAGCACAAGTCATGAGATGGAACGGTGGGAGTTGCATGGCAATATATCTCGGAATGGCTATGAAAATGCAATAGTAGGTAGGTATGGTGGCTGTTTTGAGGAAGGCATATGGTGGGTTTATGCACCGCGGTACTAGAGAGGCTAGCAATGGTGGAAGGTGAAAGTGCATCTATACCATGGACTCACATTAGTCATGAAGAACTCACATACTTGTTGCGAAAGTTTTTATTAGTAATCGAAACAAAGTGCTAAACGCATACTCCTAGGGGAAGGGTTGGTAGGTGTTAACCATCGCGCGATCCCGACCGCAACACAAAGGATGACAATAAATAGATTAATTATGCTCCGAATTCCTAACATAGAGGTTCACCATACGTGCATGTTACGGGAATCACTAACTTCAACACAAGTATTTCTAGATCCACAACACCGTACTAACATAAATCTTAATATTACCAAATCCACGTCTCAAAACTAATTGAGAGGAATCAGACTTCTCTTTCTGCTCAATGCACATGAAGATGGAAGTTTTTGTATCCTCTTTGGGTACCTATCACCTTTGGGACTACTTTCATAGCACAAACCAACTACCAAGTCACGCACCTTCGTGCTCTAAAAGATCTAAGTGATGCACATACAGCAAAATTATCTAGCTCAAAAGATATAAGTGAAGCACGGTGAGCATTCTAGCAAATTCACGATGAGTGCATGTCTCTCTCAAAAGGTGTGAAGCAAGGATGATTGTGACACAACAAAATGAAAAGACTCCTACGATACAAGACGCTCCGAGCAAAACACATATCATGTGGTGAATAAAAATATAGCTCCAAGTAATGTTACCGATGGATTGAAGACGAAAGAGGGGATGCCTTCCCGGGGCATCCCCAAGCTTAGGCTTTTTGGTGTCCTTGAATTTGGCTTGGGATGCCTTTGGCATCCCCAAGCTTGAGCTCTTTCCACCCTTTGCCCATGAGAACATCACCCAAAACTTGAAAACTTCACAACACAAAACTTAAACAGAAACTCGTGATATCATTAGCACAAGAAAACAAACTACCACCTCTTTAGGTACTGTAGAAAACTTGATTTCTATTCAAATTGGTGTTAGATTACTGTATTCTCACTTTTCCATGGCTAGTACCCCCCGATACTATCCATAATGTCATAAAAACAAGCAACCAACTCAACAAAAACCGAATCTGTCAAAAACAGACCAGTCTGTAGCAATCTGTATACTTCGTATACTTCTTGTACCTCAAAATTTCTGACAATTTACGACTGCCTGGGAAAAAGGCATATCAACCAGCCGCAAAAAGAATCAACTCAATAGCTCTTTCTGAACAAAAATGAAAAATAATCTTGTGAGCGAAAACTTTCTGTCTTTTTCCAGCAGGATCAAACAACCATCACCAAGACTAGTCATAAAGGTTTTGCTTGGCTCAAACACAAAAAGAAACACAAAAGACACAATCATAACAGAATTATGATGGTGTGGATGCAAAAAAACAGAAAGAAAAAGATAAATTCATTGGGTTGCCTCCCAACAACCACTATTGTTTAACGCCCTTAGCTAGGCATTGATAATTCAATGATGCTCACATAAAAGACAAGAATTGAAGCACAACGAAAGCATCATAAAGCATGTGACAAACATATCAAAGTCTAACATACTTCCTATGCATAGGTATTTTGAAGGAAAGCAAATTGTCAAGACAAACAATAGTTACCATATGCAAGGAAGAAGAAAGAGGAAAAAGCAATCTCAACATATGTCACACCCTGTTTTTCACCACCAATGCTTTAAGTTGCAAAAATCAGAGCTTGTTAAAACGTTTTCTAGTGACGTTGTGAATGCAATGAATGTCTTGTATGAATTATGCTTGTTTGCTTGATGATCCAAAACCCATGATAAATTTATTTATTTTTAAATGAGTTTCCAAAACTCTTTTTCTTTGACACCAGATCACCACTGCCTTGCTTGGGTTACACTACTAGCTCATGATGCCTAGTAGCAATCCCAACCAAAGTTGGTGATCTGAACTCAAATACTATTATCTATACCAAATAATAAAGAGGCTATTGCTTCCGTCGGAAAACCCACCGCGGTATTATTATAAAAAAAAGCCTCTGTAATTTTTTTTATTCAACCCGCGCTCCATCATTTATCTGCAACCCAAAAGGAAAAACGATTCGCTGCAAAAATTATACCCGTACGCATCGTCTCCTCCTATCGATCCTGGGCCACCCTGGCCTGTGTCCAGGCCGCCGCCACACCACTCGCCGCCGCGGCCGACCTCAACTACCACCGCTGCTGATCTCAACTCACCCGCCTCCACGGCCGTACCTCTCCGTGCTCACTGTCCCCGTTGCGGCGCTCGAGCGCATCGCGTCGACCCTGGTCCACCCTGGCATGTGCCTAGGCCGCTACCACACCACTCGCCACCGCGGCCGACCTCAATCACCACTGTTGTCGATCTCAACCCACCCGCCTCCGCAGCCGTACCTCTGCCCGTTTGCTGCCCCCGTTTCGGCGCTCGAGCGCAGCTTCTGGATCAAATCAACCCGACAGCTACAGTGACTGGGGATGATGTGTCTGCTCAATGCAGAACGGCGGCGGCGCGGCGGAGCGAAGTACTTGCAGGTGGAGGCGGGCCTCCATGGCTCACACGGGGAACTCCGAGGTTATGGCGCGGCAACGGCGACTCCTTATGGCCAGATAGAGGCGCCTAACCCTTGCTCCCCTCATCGTATCCCCTCCTCCGGCAGGAACTCATCATCTGGTGAGATCCCCTCCCCATGCCTTCAACCGTGTGCCAAGCACCAGCAAGAAATTTTGTTTTGTGGGGATTTGTTTGCTGATGAATGAATGTATTGAATGTAAGATCGTATTGTTGTAGAGATAGAGAATGGATCACCACCTTCAGTTTGTCATCTGATCCCACATTCTCTACCCCATGAGTGAAATAAGATAACAGTCCATTGATCAATTCACGTAGCCTCTTTGTTTTGCTTTGCTTGTCCCGCTCAACTTCTCATCATGGTGGAATTAACAATGGATGTGTGATTTCTTAACAAAATAGGATAGGACTCGCTATATTAGTTAGTTAGCTTATTATTTTAATAAATCAAAATGATTATAGAAAGATTAAAAGCGTGTGGTATTTTTTTCTCCCGTTGCAATGCACGGGCCCTTTTGCTAGTTATTTACCAAAAACATTATTTAATGTTTTAAAACATTATTTTTCTATTTTAAATACATGTCTGTTTCTAAGGCCAGGAATGATATTCCCACAAGGAAAAATGCTTCTCTGCCTTAGAAAATTCTGAGTAAAATCATGGAAACTCAGAAGGACATATATTTTCCATATATAAGATTTTCAACCCTATTTTATATTACAATTATTTGAATAAAACCCTGAAAACCATTCCTGTCTATTTTAACCTTTTTAGGTATTTCCAAAGGACATACTCTCAATAAAATCCCATTAAATTACACGAACCTCCCCAAGCCATATTTGGTGCCCACATAAAATCTCACCTTAATCCAAGGTGGGGAAAGACACCAAATGAGCCTAAAACCCTTTGTGTCCAGAATAGAGTTGGAACAACTCTACATAGCAAAGTTTGTCCAATGGTGCTGAAACTTTGAAGGGGTGTTTGGCACCTAAAATGAGGACTCCACACCAAAAATGAGATTTTCTAGACTCTGTTTAGTCACACTCCCTTTGGAGAGGACAGATCTGGCCATTTTGATGTATTTTCAAGTTTACAATGCTAAACTTGTTCAATGGAGCTCAAAATTGGTGGAAATCCCTACTTTAACCCCTAGACCAAACCTGTTAAGTTGTAGTTCCAGTGGTAGAGTGGAAGCATCCCAAACCACCGTCGAACACCTTCTGACAGGAAGGTAAAAACCCACCTAGCCACTGTTCTACCCAATGTCAAAGCCTCAAACTTGGTGTATTAGTGCCTCTGACCAACCTAAACACCCAGTCAACTCGCCCCTCCCTAGTTCAAAGCGCAAATGACAAGAACCCCAATTTGTGCCACAGATCAGGGCTGACAGCACTAGTGAAACCTGTCCCCCTTGACCAGCCAGTGCTCTCACTAGCACACAACGGCTAGATACACTCCCAGCAACACCCAGGACATGAGGGACACGTCTAAAGTGCCCCAGAGCGCGCCAACATACCGTGGCATGCCAATACTGTGCTCTGGACGCACTACAGGGAGCCACCAAGAAGGGGACGATGCTCCCGGCCGGTTCCAACCTCCCCCAAAGTGTCCAAGACCTCCCCCAACAACCCCTCTGTGTAAAGCAGCCGCCAGGGATCCTCCTCTCCCGCGCTAGAGCTTGGGGGACGCGTGCCCGCGCGCTCCTGACTCGGCCGAGCATGCACAAACGCTGCAGCTCGACCCCATGCCTTCTCCCTCTGCGGCCGAGGGATCAGAGCGTCCCAAACCACGTCCAGAGACCGTGGTTTCGCAACCAGCTCCTCACTGGGCAAGCACGCGCGCCACGGTGAGTCACTAGCGCCACCGACTCGGCTCACCGTCGTGAGCCTATAAATAGCCCCCCCGGTGCCTCAGCACCCCTCCAGCAGCCTCTGCACGACCACTAGCTCCTGGCTAACCACCCAATCAAGCTCGAAGAGCCCCGGTGCTCGAGATCGACCGAGGCCCCTCCGCCTCGGAGCTCCGATCAATCTCCGGCTACACGCCGGCTCCTGCGACAATCGACCCACCAGAGCACTCCCCTCGACACCAGGAACCTTTCCCCCAACAGCCTCGAGCTATTCCGTGCCCCTAGCTACCACTTCAACCATGTCCCGAAACCCTTCCGCCACGGCCACCTCGTCGCCGGCGACTCCAAGCCTCTCCAGCGCTGTCCCGACTACCTGCACGTAGGCGGAGGCACGCTGAACCCATTCCTGCCCTTAGCTAGGCCCAAGGATGACGGTAGCCTCGCCGAAGTTCATCTCCTCCTCCCTGGCCGGAGGTAGGGGAAAAACCCGACAGGTGGGCTCCACCTGTCAGCGTCTTGGAGCAGCCCCCGCGCGCTGCCACAACCGCTGACTCCAGGGGCCCGCACGTCAGGTTCGAACCTGGCGCGCGCGCCTGGCAGCCTGCTGGCTGGCTGGGCCGGCCTGCTTCGCAGGCCAGGCTTTGGCCTTTTTCTTTCATTTTTAAAACATAGACTAAAATGATTTTTGTAAAAATAACTACCCAGTGGAAAAATATAATTCTTCCACTGATATTTTTTCTAAAAATGAGTAGTATTTGATTCTGCCATTGTTGGCATTTTTCAAAAACAGAATCTGTTTTATAATAATATAAAGGCATTAAAGGCAATAGTTTGCCCCTGTTTAATAATTATTAAAAATGCTCAGCTAGTAAAAACTAAGAGAAGATATTTTTCAAATTAACAACCTGAATTTAACCATGTTCTGCAACATTTTTAAAAGTGATTTGTGATTTGTTTTTGTGTGAGCTATTTCTTATTTATTCTATTCTCGACGATTGAATTACCGAGTGACGAAGGATTCAGAGCGGAATACCTTGAAGACCCCGGATACCTAGCTGACCAAGGCAAGCAGCCCTTTGACCATGAGTTGAGCAGATAAATTGATGCATGCTAGAATAGCAAGTACTTTCCGTTGCATGTGATCATAATGTCGGTTCATCATTGGTGTGATGGTACCGAAGGCTTCTTTGAAGCACTTGCATGATGGTGATGTTATACATATGGCTCCTCGGAGCACAAGCATGATGAGCTTGACCCTACCATCTGTGAGGATCATGCTACTGTCATGTTAACTAGTAGAGTTAGAGAACCATTGCATGAGCATGATGATGAGTTAAATCAAAGGTTTATGAAGAACCCCGTCGGGTGCCACTAATGCCCGAGGGTGATGATGAGATGGGTGACCACTTTTGGTGAAGTGGTGCACCGGTGTTTTGTGTGAGTATGGTTTCGGAAATGGGATTAGATTTATGATGTGTCGTCCGTCCCATCTGTACCAGTACGACCACGTTACCCCTTTATGGGACGGGGCTTTGTTGATTACTCTGGTCGGTACTAGCAAAGAGCCACATTACTAGTGGCGGGAGTGATCTTCGTCACTCTCGTGATGGTGTCGTGCCAGGAAGGGCGACTATGCCATTTTTATGAGTTCCGGGCACACCGTTGGTCCCCGCATGGTTGATACTGTTCAGAGTCGGTGCTCGTAAGACGTACAACATGTGGGATGGGCACCAAAAAGGTGTTGTTATGTTAATAATAATATGACCAAGTCCGGTGACTTGGCATATAGGGTGAGCCCGGATGGTTCGGCCCTTAGTAGATATGTTGATAGATGTAACCTGTTCTTCAAGAGTAATTCTTTGACTTGATGCATATTCATGATCATTCCACCCACATGAGTTACACTAAAGATGCATGATATTGTTATCCTTCACATTCATTGTTCGTATCATGGGCAGTTTGCGAGTACATTCAAAGTACTCATTGGCTTGCCACTAGTTACATTATTGACCAGATATGGAAGGACCGGAGTTTGGCGATGAGAAGGTCTTCAGAGACGGACCTGCGATCTAGGACGCTTCCAAGTCAGAATGCCTGTCGGTGTAAGCTTGATGGCATGGGCACCCACTTAGCCCTTATGAGTTTCCGCTACCCATTGTACCCGTTTTAATTGGCCTTAGGCCCTACTTGTGAACCTGACCCTTCGGTCATTTGATGTAATATTCGGTATTTGGATGTAATACTCTATTATTCAGTATCTGTGTTCAGTGAGCATTGATCCTTGGGATCACTCGGCACGGCGATCTCGACTTACTAGTCGGGGTCCCTACAGAACTGGTATCAGAGCCAAGTTGACTATAGGAAGCCTTAGGTAGCATGGACGTTAGCCGAAAACGGTTAGTACACCAGCCTTACACTTAAGGTTTTGCACCTAGAACCTTCTGATTCTCTCTCTCTCTCCTATATCTTGTAGATGGCCGCCGTACCTGAGACGCTTCTGGAGACCGGCTTTCCCCTACTCTTGGTGCATAGTCTCGAGAAGTGCCACGTACGCCGCACGCCCATCTTCCTCTACCACGAGCACTGGGTCAACGCCGACACCAGGGAATATCACATGGACGTGATAGTGAAGGCTAACGACTCCCATCTAGTTGGTTCTTTGAAGGACCACAAATGGGGGAACTGATGCTGGCAGAGGAGACAGCCGCACGAGAGGCGCTCGTGCATCTCCGCGATATCCTCCCTGAGATGGCTGATGAGCCCGCTACTCGTCACCTACCTTTTCTTAAGGAAGGAGTGGACGGGAGCTGGATGCTCACCCCATCATCTGAGGACGGGATGCCATTAAGGTTACAGACCTACTTCAGACTCTCATCCGACACCCTGACGCACCTTCTGGTTAAGGAATCAACGAAGCTTCGCCAAGAACTGCACCAAGTAAAGGGCCTACTTCACACCGAGAAGATGAAGAATCGCAAGGTGAAGAAAGCAGGTGCACCTGAAGGAAGGACCGGTGTTGCTACCAGGGGTGGTGTGCAACCAATCCGGGCTATCCCTCTTGAGAGTCGCCGCCTGACAGCGGAAGAGTATAATGAGCTCTTCGCCACCACATCTAAGAGATGTCGTGATGTACTCCTTCTTTCTTCCACTCCTTTGAAGGAAGAAGCCACCGACGAAGACGAAGATCCTGCCGAACCCACCTATGAGACCGAGCAGTCCGCCGCGTAGGATTTGAGCATAGGCAACTAGGAGTACCCCTGAGCGTAGGGTATCCATGTATCCGATCTTTCGAATTATGAGTGTGTATGATGTAAGACGCATTCTGCCTTAGGCAGCCTGTACGCAACTACATCACTTGTTTTCAATGAATGCAAATTCCGTTTTCAGGACTTTGATTTTTAAAGACTCGCACTAGCGCACATTTAGACCCCCCCTCTTACTAGAGCATACCCTTGTGGTTTCAAGCAAGGTGGATTTTTGACCTGTCTGTTTCCATGACAGGATGGTGAACGCAACCCGCAACAGCACCTTCGACAACCCCGGCACCGCATCCTCAGGTCAGCTGCAGGGAACCGAAGGAGAAGCTCACGCTGGAGATCACCATGAGCAGCGTGGCAATGTTCCTCCGCCACCTCCTCCCGAGAACTTGACTATGCCTCAGTTCCTTCAGGCTCTTCGCGAGGAGCGTGAAGCCAACAATGCCGCTATTCTGCAGCTGGCTCAAGTCCTAGTGAACAACCCGCCATAGAACGGGAATGGCAATGGCCGCTCTACTCTCTCCGAGTTTATGCGGACTACGCCTCCCATATTCACAGAGACGACTAAACCATTGGATGCCGATAACTGGATTCGCACTATTGAAGACCTCCTTGCGCTGGTCAAGTGCACCGATGAACGTGAGAAGGTCCTTTATGATTCTCACTGTCTCTGAGGCACCGCCAGGGCTTGGTGGGATGGTTTCCAGATCATGCGGGCTGGGCAAGTCATCACTTGGGCAATGTTCAAGGAAGGATTCCGCGTGGCTCATATTCCACCAGGAATAATGACCATCAAGAAGCGGGAATTCCGAGCCTTGAGGCAAGGCAGTGGAACTATTAAAGAATATCTGCAGAAGTTTAACCACTTGTCGAGGTATGCCCCTGAGGATGTTAACACTAAGGCCGCTAAGGTGGAACGCTTCATGTAAGGGTTGCAGCAGTCCCTGCAATACCAGTTGGTAGTTTGCGACTGCAAGACCTTCCGCGACCTGGTTAACAAGGCACTTATGCTGGAAGACAAGCGTCATGCAATGGACGACACCCGCAAACGCAAGCTGATAGGAAGTGGAGGACCCACTAATGCAAGACCAAGACCATGGCAGTCAGCACCTGCGAGGCCCAACTACCAGCAGCAGCAGTAGAAGACCCCGGTATTCCATCAGAATTATCAGCCTCAAGTCAATACCAAGCCAATTACCAACCCGCTGAATAACAGTGGATTCAAGACCAACCCTCCAGGTCAGGTCACCTGTTTTGGGTGTGGTCAAACCGGGCACTATTCCAGGCAGTGCCCCAACAAGAAGCCCGATGCACCGCGTCCCAATGCACCCAACCCAGGTCAAGGAGCACCAGGAAGAAACAAGGTTCCCCGCAACCAGCAGTTCAATAGCAAGGGGCGGATCAACCACATCACCGCCGGAGAGGCGCAGGAAGACCCGGACTACATTCTGGGTACGTTCCTCGTCAACTCCACCCCAGCTACAGTGTTGTTTGATTGTGGTGCTTCACATTCCTTTGTTACTCGAAGGTTTGCGGAGAAGTGTGGTTTAAAACCCACTCTGCTTCGCGGGCAGATGGCAATTCAAACCCCGTAAGCAGTGTTGAGGACTAATCTAGGGTGTAGAAGGGTCGAGATAGTTATTAATGGGACGAGCTTCTTGGCAGACCTCATTGTGCTTAAGTCGCAAGGCTTAGAAGTAATTCTCGGCATGGATTGGCTGGCTAAGCACTAGAGTCTCTTGGACTGTGCCAACAGGGCCATTACCATGACAATCCACCAAGGGGTCAAGGTCAAGTATGTCTCTGAGCCGGTATGAGCTCAAGTACCTCGAATCAACGGCCTATCCGAGGTAGATCTTGACCAAGTGCTTGTAGTCCGTGAGTACCCGGACATCTTTCCTGACGGGCTACCTGGAATGCCTCCTGACTGAGACATCGAGTTCATCATCGAGCTCATGCCTGGGTCAAGGCCTATATATAAGATGCCTTACAGGATGGGATCCGAGGAGCTAGCAGAGCTGAAGAAGCAGTTGGATGAGCAACTCAGGAAAGGATTCATTCGTCCGAGTGCATCACCTTGGGGATCACCTGTTCTATTTGTATCAAAGAAGGATGGTACCATTCGACTCTGCGTCGATTACCATTCTCTCAACTAAGTTACAATCAAGAACAAGTACCCACTCCCCAAGATTGAAGACCTATTTGACCAGTTAAATGGAGCTAAAGTATTCTCCAAGATCGATCTCCGATCCGGATATTACCAGCTGAAGATTCGACCCAAGGACATACCCAAGACTGCATTCGTGACCCGATACGGTCTCTATGAGTGCACTATCATGCCCTTCGGATTGACAAATACCCCAGCTTACTTCATGTACCTCATGAACAAGGTCTTCATGGAGTATTTGGACAAGTTTGTCGTCGTATTCATCGATGACATATTAATCTTCTAAAAATCCAAAGAAGAGCATGAGCAACACTTGAGGTTAGTTCTGGGAAAGCTTCGAGAGCACCAACTATATGCCAAGTTCAGAAAGTGCCAATTCTGGCTGAACGAAGTTGGATTTTTGGGTCATATCTTAACGGCAAGCGGATTGGCATTAGATCCATCCAAGATTACCATAATAACCAACTGCGAATCGCCGAGAGACGTGAAGGATGTCAGGAGTTTCCTCGGGCTCGCGGGATACTACCGCAAGTTCGTAGAGGGATTCTCCAGCATCGCTCGACCTATGACTCAGCTTTTAAAGAAAGGTCGGAAGTTCGAGTGGACACAGTCGTGTGAAGCGAGCTTCCAAGAGTTGAAAAAAAGACTGACTACCGCCCCGGTACTAGCTACCCCAGACATCAACAAGGAGTTTGTGATTTATTGTGATGCCTCTAGAACCGGACTCGGTGGAGTCTTAATGCAAGATGGCAAAGTTGTGGCGCACTTGTCACGGCAACTGTGTCCGCATGAGGAGAACTACGCCACCCATGATCTCAAGTTAGCAGCCGTAGTGCATGCCTTGAAGACATGGCGACAATACCTTCTAGGGAAGCGATGTAAAATATACACAGACCACAAGAGTCTGAAATATATCTTCACCCAAAGGGAGCTGAATATGAGGCAACGAGGATGGCTTGAGTTAATCAAGGATTACGACCTCAGCATTCAGTACCACCCCGGTAAGGCAAACGTGGTAGCCGATGCTTTAAGCCGGAAGGCTGGCACCTTGAACATCATGCTCCAGGAAAGGTTGCCCGCCTTGTATGAAGAGATGGAAAGCTTCGGACTGGAGTTAGCTGAACCAGGATACCTGGCCAACCTCAAAGCCAAACCAACTCTGGCTAATGATATCAAGGAAGCCCAGAAGGAACACAAGAGTATTGAGGGCCTCAAGAGGGAGACACAGGAAGGCAACGCCCCAGGGTTCTCGGTTGATGTTCAACGAGTGGTGTGGTACGGGAAATGCTTATGCGTGCCCAACAAGGCCGAACTCAAGGACTAGATCCTGCAAGAGTCTCATGACACGCCATACTCCATCCATCCCGGTGGTACCAAGATGTATCAAGACCTCCGAGAACGATTCTGGTGGCATGGCAAGAAGAGAGAGATAGGCTCCTACGTCGCTAAGTGCGATGTATGCCAGCGGGTCAAGGCTTAACATCAGCGACCTGCTGGGCTGCTACAACCTCTTCAAGTGCCAGAATGGAAATGGGATAAGGTCGGCATGGACTTCATCACCGGACTACCCCGATCGAGCAGGGGTCATGACTCCATATGGGTCATCGTCGACCACTTAACTAAGGTGTCTCATTTCATTCCGGTCAACACCACCTACGGGGGCGACAAGGTGTCTAGCCTCTACATTGAGCGCATCGTTAGCCTCCATGGAGTTCCTAAGGAGATCGTGTCCGACCACGGCACGCAGTTCACCTCAAGATTCTGGAAGAAGTTTCAAGAAGCTCTCAGAACTAAGCTCTCTTTCACCACGGCTTTCCACCCGCAGACGGGCGGACAGACCGAGAGGTTAAACCATATACTCGAGGACATGCATCGCGCATGTGTCTTGGCTCATGGTGCCAAATGGGAAGACTGTGTGCCGTTTGCTGAGTTTTCATACAACAACAGCTACCAGGCCAGTCTTCAAATGGCCCCATTCGAGGTGCTATGTGGGTGAAAGTGCGGCACCACACTCAATTGGTCCGAAACCGGAGAAGGACTAGTTTTTTGCCGAGAAGCGCTGCAGGAAGCGGAAAATAAGGTGCAGCTTGTCCAAGAAAACCTGAAGGCTGCTAAGTCCTAACAAAAGAGCTATGAGGACTCCCACCGCAAGGATGTGGAGTTCGTTCCCGGAGACCAGGTGTACCCGCGCGTTACGCCTCTCAAGGGAACCTAGCATTTCCACGTCAAGGGGAAGCTAGCCCCCAGGTTTATTGGACCCTTCAAGATCACAACAAGGCGCGGGGAAGTGGCTTATCAGTTGGAGCTACCCCCAGAACTTTCGGGTGTGCACAACGTGTTCCACGTGTCACAACTCCGGAAGTGCTTACAAGTACCGAACCGTTCCGATCCTTGCAAGGACATTGACCACCAAGCTGTTGACCTTCAACCGGACCTTACCTATTGCGAGAAGCCGATTCGCATTCTGGAAGAAGTAGAGCATTGCACCAGAAGCCGCACCATCAAGTATTTCAAGGTTCAGTGGAGCAACCATACCGATGAAGAAGCAACATGGGAACGTGAAGACTATCTCCGATCAGAATTTCCAGAGCTATTTAATGCCTAGCTTAGGAATCTCGGGGACGAGATTCTTGTAAGAGGGATAGGTCTGTCACACCCTATTTTTCATCACCAATTCTTTAAGTTGCACAAATTAGAGCTTGTTAAAACTTTTTTTAGTGTTGTTTCGAATGGTATGAATGTATGCTTGTTTGCTTGATGATCCAAAACCAATGATAAATTTATTTATTTTTAAATGAGTTTCCAAAACTCTTTCTCTTTGACACCAGATCACCTCTACCTTGCTTGGCTTACACTACTAGCTCATGATGCCTAGTAGCACTCCCAACCAAAGTTGGTGATCTTAACTCAAATACTATTATTATTTACCAAAAACATTATTTTTCTATTTTAAATACATGTCTGTTTCTAAGGCCAGGAATGATATTCCCACAAGGAAAAATGCTTCTCTACCTTAGAAAATTCTGAGCGAAATCATGGAAACTCAGAAGGACATATATTTTCCATATATAAGATTTTCAACCCTATTTTATATTATAATTATTTGAATAAAACCTTGAAAACCATTCCTGTCTGTTTTAACCTTTTTAGGTAATTCTGAAGGAAATACTCTCAATAAAATCCCATAAATTACAGGAGCCTCCCCAAGCCATATTTGGTGCCCACATAAAATCTCACCTTGATCCAAGGTGGGGAAGGACACCAAATGAGCCTAAAACCCTCTCTGTCCAGGATAGAGTTGGAACAACTCTACATAGCAAAGTTTGTCCAATGGGGCTGAAACTTCGCAGGGGTGTTTGGCACCTCAAATGAGGACTCCACACGAAAAATAAGATTTGCTAGACTCTGTTTAGTCACACTCCCTTTGGAGAGGACAGATCTGGCCACTTTGATGCATTTTCAAGTTTACAAAGCTAAACTCGTTCAATGGAGCGCAAAATTGGTGGAAACCCCTGCTTTAACCCCTAGACCAAACTTGTTAAGTTGCAGTTCCAGTGGTGGAGTGGAAGCACCCCAAACCACTGTCGAACACCTTTTGACAGGAAGGTAAAAACCCACCTTGCCACTGTTTTACCCAATGTCAAAGCCTCAAACTTGGTGTATTAGTGCCTCAGACCAAGCTAAACACCAGTCAACTGGCCCCTCCCTAGTTCAAAGCACAAGTGACAAGAACCCCAATTTGTGCCACAGATCAGGGCTGACAGCACTAGTGAAACATGTCCCCTTGACCAGCTAGTGCTCTCACTAGCACACAATGGCTAGATACACTCCCGGCAACACCCAGGACATGAGGGACACGTCTAGAGTGCCCCAGAGCGCGTCAGCATGCCGTGGCATGCCAAAACTGCGCTCTGGACGCGCTACAGGGAGCCACCGAGAAGGGGACGACGCTCCCTGTCGGTTCCAACCTCCCCCGAAGTGTCCAAGACCTCCCCCGACAACCCCTGTGTGTAAAGGAGCCGCCAGGGACCCTCCTCTCCCGTGCTAGAGATCGGGCGACGCGTGCCCGCACGCACCCGACTCGGCTGAGCATGCACAGACGCTGCAGCTCGACCCCACGCCTTCTCCCTCTGCGGCCGATGCTTCAGAGTGTCCCAAACCACGTCCGAAGACCATGGTTTCGCAGCCAGCTCCTCACTGTGCACGCACGCGCGCCACGGTGAGTCACCGGTGCCACCGAGTCGGCTCACCGTCGCGAGCCTATAAATAGGCCGCCCCAGCGCCTCAGCACCCCTCCAGCAGCCTCTGCACGACCACTAGGTCCTCCCTAACCACCCAATCGAGCTCGCAGAGCCCCGGTGCTTGGGATCGACCGAGGCTGCTCCGCCTCAAAGCTCCGGTCGATCTCCGGCTACACGCCGGCTCCTGCGACACTTGACCCACGAGAGCACTCCCCTCGACACCAGGAACCTTTCCCCCAGCAGCCCCGAGCTATTCCGTGCCCCAAGCTACCACTTCAACCACGTCCCGAAACCCCTCCGCCACGGCCACCTCGTCGCCGGCGACTCCAAGCCTCTGCAACGCTGTCCCGACCACCTGCACGTAGGCGGAGGCATGCTGAACCCATTCCTGCCCTTAGCTAGGCCCAAGGACGACGGTAGCCTCGCCGGAGTTCATCTCCTCCTCCCTGGCCGGAGGAAGGGGAAGAACCCGACAGGTGGGCTCCACCTGTCAGCGTCCTGGAGCAGCCCTCGCGCGTAGCCACAGCAGCTGACCCCAGGGGCCCGCACTTCAGGTTCGAACCTGGCGCGCGCGCGCGCCTGGCAGCCTGCTGGTTGGCTGGGCCGGCCTGCTTCCCAGGCCAGGCTTTGGACTTTTTCTTTTATTTTTAATACAGAGACTAAAATGATTTTTGTAAAAATAACTACCTAGTGGAAAAATATAATTCTTCGAGTGATATTTTTCTAAAAATGAGTAGTATTTGATTCTGCCATTGTTGGCATTTTTCAAAAACAGAATATGTTTTATAATAATATAAAGGCATTAAAGGCAATAGTTTCCCCCTATTTAATAATTATTAAAAATGCTCGGCTAGTAAAAACTGAGAGAAGATATTTTTCAAATTAACCACCTGAATTTAACCAAGTTTTGCAACATTTTTAAAAGTGATTTGTGATCTCTTTTTGTGTGAGCTATTTCTTATTTATTCTATTCTCGACGATAGAATTACCGACTGACGAAGGATTCGGAGCGGAAGACCTCGAAGACCCCGGATACCTAGCTGACCAAGGCAAGCAGCCCTTTGACCATGACTTGAGCATATAAATTGATGCATGCTAGAATAGCAAGTACTTTCCGTTGCATGTGATCATAATGCCGGTTCATCATTGGTGTGATGGTACCGAAGGGTTCTTAGAAGCACTTGCATGATGGTGATGTTATACATATGGCTCCTCGGAGCACAAGCATGATGAGCTTGACCCTACCATCTATGAGGATGATGCTACTGTCATGTTGACTAGTAGAGTTAGAGAACCTTTGCATGAGCATGATGATGAGTTAAATCAAAGGTTTATGAAAAACCCCATCGGGTGGCACTAATGCCCGAGGGTGATGATGAGATGGTGGCTTCTTTTGGTGAAGTGGTGCACCGGTGTTTTGTGTGAGTATGGTTTTGGAAATGGGATTAGATTTATGATGTGTCGACCGTCCCAAC
Organism: Hordeum vulgare subsp. vulgare; assembly: GCF_904849725.1. NCBI lineage: Eukaryota > Viridiplantae > Streptophyta > Magnoliopsida > Poales > Poaceae > Hordeum > Hordeum vulgare. Next base: position 322,930,161 of record NC_058521.1, on the reverse strand, counting down.
CTTACCAGTACGACCATGTTACCCCTTTATGGGACGGGGCTTTGTTGATTACTCTGGTCGGTACTAGCAAAGAGCCACATTACTAGTGGCGGGAGTGATCGTCGTCACTCTCGTGATGGGATCGTGCCAGGAAGGGCGCCTATGCCATTTTTATGAGTTCCAGGCACACCGTTGGTCCCCTCATGGTTTATACTGTCCAGAGTCGGTGCTCGTAAGACGTACAACATGTGGGCTGGGTACCAATCGAGTGGACCTCTTTGTCTAGTATCGTCAGGGGAAAGATAATGATCGGGTACTTACCTTGTGTATATGTGATATACCGCGAGTCGTGGATGACACGGAAGTTTCCCGGATCTCGTGGGTCCAGCGTACTACCTCTGCAGAGTGTCAAACTATTCGAATAGCCGTATCCACGGTCAAGGACAGTTGGGTAATCCTGCTTAAACTATGTCCAGCGTTTCCGCAGAAACCAAGTGTGTGTGTTTGTGGTGTTACAAAGGTGTTGTTATGGAAATAATAATATGACCAAGTCCAGTGACTTGGCATATAGGGTGAACCCAGATGGTTCAGCCCTTAGCAGATTTGTTGATATCTGTAACCTGTTCTTCAAGAGTAATTATTTAACTTGATGCATATTCATGATCATTCCAGCCAGATGAGTTACACTAAAGATGCATGATATTGTTATCCTTCTCTTTCATTGTTCGTATCATGGGCTGTTTGCGAGTACATTCAAAGTAATCATTGGCTTTCCGCTGGTTATATTATTGACCAGACATGGAAGGACCGGAGTTTGGCGATGAGAACGTCTTCGGAGACGGACCTGCGATCTAGGATACTTCCAAGTCACAATGCCTATTGGTGTAGGCTTGATGGCATGGGCACCCGCTTAGCCCTTATGAGTTTCCGCTACCCATTGTACCCGTTTTAGTTGGCCTTAGGCCCTGCTTGTGAACCTGACCCTACGGTCATTTGATGTAATATTCGGTATTTGGATGTAAGACTCTATTATTCAGTATCTGTGTTCAGTGAGCATTGGTCCTTGGGATCACTGGGCACGGCGATCTCGACTTACTAGTCGGGGTCCCCACAACATAACGAGAGGTGAATTAGTGATATGAAAGTTTCTACCACAATATTTTCCTCTCTCATAACCATTACATGTGGGATCATATTCAAATTCAACAATATAGCTATCCCATAGGATATTCTTTTCATGATCCACATGCATGCAAAGTTGACATTCTTAAAAAATAGTGGGATTATCATCAACTAAAGTCATGACTTCTCCAATCCCACTTTCAATATTATTGCAAATATCGTAATCATCATGAGGCTTAAACAAATTTTCAAGATCATAAGAAAAATAATTACCCCAATCATGATCATTGCAACAAGTAGTGGTCATAGCAAAACTAGCATCCCCAAGCTTAGGGTTTTGCATATTTTTAGCATGATTGACACTAATAGGATTTATAGTGAAACCATTGCAATCATGCTTTTCATTCAAGGAGCCCTCGTGAATCACTTCATAAATTTCTTCATCACGATTTTCAGATTCACGCATCTCAAGAAAAACTCCATAAAGATAGTCAAGTGCACTCAACTCACTAGCAATTGGATCAACATAATTGGACCTCTTAAAGAGATTAGCAAGTGGATGAGGATCCATATCACTAGATTTCCAGCAAGCCAAGATGCAAGCATATTGAAGGCACATAGCACACAAGCGAACAGAAAGCAAGAGAAAGAAAAGGGTGAGCAAAAAAGGCAAACGAAAAAAAGGAAAATATTTTTGTTAAATTCTGTTTTTCGGAAGTGGGGGAGAGGAAAACGAGAGGCAAAAAAGTAAATGCAAGAGATGAGTTTGCGACACTTACTTGGATGAGTTCTTGACTTGATCCTCCCCGGCAACGGCGCCAGAAATTGGCACGTTGATGGGAGACTATTCTTGAGTTGATCCTCCCCGGCAACGGCGCCAGAAATTCTTCTGCTACGATGACATAAATCCTTCTGTCGTCTCTTGAGCTTGCGTTGGTTTTTCCCTTGAAGAGGAAAGGGCAATGCAGCACAGGATCAGTAAGTATTTCCCTCAGTTTGAGAACCAAGGTACAATCTAGTAGGAGAATCGCGTCAAGTGCAGAGTACCTGCGCAAACACAAAAGAACTTGTACCCAACGCTATAAAGGGGTTGTCAATCCCTTCAAGATTGATTGCAAAGTGAGATATGAAGGCGTAAAGTGCAACGAAGTAAAATGGTAAGGTTGAAAATATGGTGTGAAGTAGACCCGGGGGCCATAGTGTTCACTAGAGGCTTCTCCCAAAATAGCAAATAATATGGTGGGTGAACAAATTACTGTCGAGCAATCGACAGAACCGCGCAAAGTCATGACGATATCTAAGGCAATGATCATACATATAGGCATCACGTCCGAGACAAGTAGATTGATACTTTCTGCATCTACTACTATTACTCCACACATTGACCGCTATCCAGCATGCATCTAGTGTATTGAGTTCATGACGAACAGAGTAACGCTTTAAGCAAGATGACATGATGTAGAGGGTTAAACTCAAACCAATGATGAAACCCCCATCTTTATACCCTTTATGGCAACAACATGATGCGTGCCTCGCTACCCCTTCTGTCACTAGGTAAGGTCAACGCACGGTATGAACCCAAAAACAAGCACTTCTCCCGTTGCAAGAATCATAGATCAAGTTGGCCAAAGAAAACCCACAACTCGAAGAGAATTACAAGGATATGAAATCATGCACAAGAGAGATCAAAAGAAACTCAAATAAGATTCATAGATAATCTGATCATAAATCTACAATTTATCGGATCTCGACAAACACACCGCAAAAGAAGATTACATCGGATAGATCTCCATGAAGATCATGGAGAACTTTGTATTGAAGATCCAAGAAAGAGAAGAAGCCATCTAGCTACTAGCTATGGACCCGAAGGTCTATTGTGAACTACTCACGCATCATCAGAGAGGTCGTGGTGTTGATGAAGAAGCCCTCCGTATTCGAATCCCCCCTCTGGCAGGGCACCAGAATTTGCCCCAGATGGGATTTTGCGAAGACAGAAGCTTGCGGCGGCGGAACCGTATTTTCATGGATCTCTCGCGCAGTTTTGGAATTCTTCTGAATTTATAGGCGGAAGAGGTAGGGCAGACGAGCCACAGGGGGCCCACAAGCCTGCTAGGCACGGGCCCCCCTGGCCGCGCCTAGGGGGCTTGTGGGGTCCCCTGCTGGCCCCTGCCTTGGTTCTCAAGTCTGGCACGTATCTTCTGTTCCGGAAAAAATCTTTTCGGAAGTTTTATTCCGTTTGGACACCATTTAAAATCCTCCTCTGAAAGGGGTCAAAAACACGGAAAAAAGAGGAACTGGCACTTGGCACTGAGTTAATAAGTTAGTCCCAAAAAAGATATAAAAGGCATCCAAAACATCCAAAGTTTGACAAGATAATAGCATGAAACAATCAAAAATTGTAGATACGTTGGAGACGTATCAATGTGTGACACGGAGGTACACCAGGTCTCCAGGAAGGAACTCCACATCCCTGCGGTGAGAATCCTCATAACTCTTCTGTCACGAGTTGCCTGCTTTCAGATTCTCTCGGACCAGTTGCACCTTCTCTTCTGCCTTGTGCAAAATTTCTGGCCCGAAAATCAGCCCTTCACCGGTTTCAGACCAGTTGAGCGGGGTGCGGCACTTTCGTCCGTACAATACTTTGAATGGGGCTATCTGGAGACTGGACTGGTAGTTGTTGTTGTATGAAAACTCAGCGAACGACAGACAGTCTTCCCATTTGGCTCCATGTGCCAAGACGCATGCGCGGAGCATATCATCGAGTATCTGATTTACTCTTTCCGTTTGTCCGCCCGTTTCGGGTGGAAAGCGGTGTTGAAGGAGAGATTGGTTCCGAGGGCTTCTTGGAACTTTTTCCAAGACCTTGAGGTGAACTGCGTGCCTCGGTCAGATACAATCTCCTTGGGAACTCCATGAAGGCTTACAATACGCTCAATATAGAGACTAGCCAACTTGTTCCCATCATAAGTGGTGTTGACAGGGATGAAATGGGCCACTTTGGTCAAATGGTCGACAATAACCCATATAGAGTCATGGCCCCTGCTACACCTTGGTAAGCCGGTACAAAGTCCATGCATATCTTGTACCACTTCCATTCTGGCACCTTGAGAGGTTGTAGAAGTCCTGCGGGTCGCTGATGTTCAGCCTTGACTTGTTGGCACACGTCGCACTTGGCAACATAAGACGCTATTTCCCTCTTCATGTCGTGCCACCAGAATCTTTCTCACAGGTCTTGATACATCTTGGTACCACCGGGATGACTAGAGTAGGGTGTATCATGTGCTTCCTGTAGGATTAAGTCCTTGAGTTCAGCCTTGTTGGGTACGCATAAACGTTTCGCAAACCACACCACTCCTTGTTCATCCACCGAGAATATTGGAGTCTTGCCTTCTTGAATCTTATTCTTGATGCCGTCAATGCTCTTATGACCCTTCTAGGCCTCCTTCATGTCGTCTACCAGCGTTGGTTTGACTTCGAGGTTATCTAGGAATCCTGATTCCACTAGTTCCAACCCAAAGTTCTCCAATTCTTCATATAAGGCGGAATGCCTTTCCTTGAGCATGACGTTAAAGGTGCTGGTCTTTCGGCTTAAGGCATTAGCCACTACATTGGCCTTGCCGGGGTGATATTGAATGCTAAGGTCGTAGTCTTTGATTAACTCTAGCCATCATCATTGCCTCATATTCAATTCCCTTTGGGTGAAGACATACTTCAGACTTTTGTGGTCGGTGTATATTTCACATCGCTTCCCGAGAAGGTAATGTCACCATGTCTTCAGAGCATGCACTACGGCTGCCAACTCGAGATCATGGGTGGCATAGTTTCCTCATGCGGGCGCAGTTGCCGTGACAGGTATGCCACGACTCTGCCATCCTGCATTAGAACCCCACCGAGTCCGGTTCTGGAGGCATCACAATATATCATAATTTCCTTGCTGATATATGGAGTGGCCAATACCGGGGTGGTGGTTAGTCTCTTCTTCAATTCTTGGAAGCTTGCTTCACATTCTGGCGTCCATTCGAACTTCTTGCCTTTCTTCAACAGCTGAGTCATGGGTTGAGCGATGCGGGAGAATCCTTCTACGAACTTGCGGTAATATCCCACGAGTCCGAGTAAGCTCCTGACTTCCTTCACGTCAATTGGCGATTCCAAGTTGGTTACCGTAGTAATCTTGGAGGGATCAACTGCCAATCCACTTGCTGTCATGGTATGACCCAAGAATCCAACTTCGTTCAGCCAAAATTGACATTTGCTGAACTTGGCATAAAGTTTGTGCTCTCGAAGCTTCTCCAATACTAGCCTCAAGTGTTGCTCATGCTCTTCTTCGGTCTTGGAAAAGATTAATATGTCATCAATGAACACGATGCCATACTTGTCCAGGTATTCCATGAAGACCTTATTCATGAGGTACATGAAGTAAGTTGGGGCATTAGTCAACCCAAAGGACATGACAGTGCATTCGTTCATACCGTACCGGGTCACGAAAGCAATCTTGGGTATGTCTTCGGGTCGGATCTTGAGTTGGTAATATCCAGATCGGAGGTCGATCTTGGAGAATAACGTAGATCCATTTAGCTGGTCGAACAAGTCTTCAATCTTGGGGAGTGAGTACTTGTTATTGATCGTGACCTCATTGAGAGATCGGTAATCAACACTGAGTCTGATGGTCCCATCCTTCTTGGACACGAAGAGAACAGGTGATTCCCAAGGCGACGCACTTGGACGAATAAACCCTTTCCTGAGTTGCTCATCCAGTTGCTTCTTCAACTCTGCTAACTCTTCAGATCCCATCCTGTAAGGCTTCTTATAGATAGGCCTTGATCCGGGCATGAGCTCAATGATGAACTCGATGTCTTGATCAGGAGGCATCCCTAGTAGCTCATCAGGAAAGACGTCTGGGTATTCACAGACTATTGGCACTCGATCGAGTCCTTCTTCTGACAGGCTGTTAACCCGTGGTACTCGAGCGGGTACTGGCTCAGAGACATACTTGACTTTTACCCCTTGGTCACTTGTCATAGTAATAGCCCTGTTGGCACAGTCCAAGATGCTTTGATGTTTGCCAAACCATTCCATGCCAAGAATTACTTCTAGGCCTTGTGACTTAAGCACAATGAGATCCGCTGAGAAGCTCGTCCCATTGATAACTATCCCGACCTTCCTACACCCTAGGTTGGTCCTCAAAACTGCTCTCGGGGTTTGAATTGCCATATGCCCACGAAGCAAGGTAGGTTCTAAACCACATTTTTTCCGCAAACTTTTGTGTAACAAAAGAATGTGAAGCACCACAATCAAACAATACTATTGCTGGGGTAGAGTTGACGAGGAACGTAGCTAGAATGCAGTCCGGGTCTTCCTGTGCCTCTTCTGCGGAAATATGATTAATCTGCCCCGTGTTGTGATACTCTTGATTCTGGGGAGCCTGATTTCTGCCTGGTGCTCCTTGGCCTGGATTTGGCACATTGGGGCGCGGGGCATCGGGTTACTTGTTGGGGCACTGCGTGGAATAGTGCCCTGTTTGTCCACATCCGAAATAGGTAACTTGTGATGGAAGATTGGTCTTGACTCCACCGTTGTTCGGCGGATTTTTTGCTGGATTGGAGTTGACTTGCTGCTGAAGCTGGTAATTCTGGCGAAATGTTGGATACTTGTACTGTTGCTGCTGATACTTGGGCCTTGCTGGAGCTGACTACCATGGTCGTGGCTTCGTGTTACTCGGTCCTCCATTACCCATTAGCTTGCGCTTACGGGTGTCGTCCATGGCACGACGCTTGTCTTCCAACATAAGGGCCTCATTAACCAGATCGTTGAAGGTCCGGCATTCACAAACAACCAGTTGATACTGAAGTGACTGCAACAGTCCTTCCATAAAGCGTTCCACTTTGGCGGCCTCAGAGCTGATGTCTTCATGTGCGTACCTTGACAGGAGGTTGAACTTCTTCAAATATTCCTTGACAGATCCACTGCCTTGCCTTAAGGCTCGGAACTCCCACTTCTTAACGGTCATCATACTAGGAGGAATGTGAGCAGCGCGGAATCCATCTTTGAACACAGCCCAAGTGATGACTTGCCCTACTCGCATGATCTAGAATCCATCCCACCAAACTCTGGTCGTGCCTCCGAGACAGTGAGAAGCATGGAGAACTTTCTCTCGGTCATGAGTGCACTTGTCCAGGGGGAAGAGGTCCTTGAAAGTACGGATCCAGTCATCGACATCCAATGGTTAAGTCGTCTCCGTGAATATGGGTGGCATAGTTCGCAGAAACTCAGAGAGAGTTGAGCGACAATTTCCATTCCCGTTCTGTAGTGGGTTCTTCACCAAGGTTTGAACCAACTGCTGAATAGCGGAATTGTTGGCTTGACGCTCTTCTCGAAGAGCTTGAAGGAACTGAGCCATAGTCAAGCTTTTAGGAGGAGGCGGTGGCGGTGGAACATCATCTTGTTGCTCGTAGTGATCTCCATCTTGAGCTTCCCCTCCGGTTCCCTGCTGCTGTCCTGAAGAGGCAGAGCCGGGGTTGCCAAAGGTGCTATTGCAAGTTGCATTCACCATCCTGTCAGGGGAGTAGACAGGTCAATTTGCTGAACTGGCCGATATCATAAGGGGTGATGTTCTAGTAAAGAGGGGGTCTGGTGTTGTGCTAGTGTGAATTTTTTTTAACCCAATGGTTTTTAAAAGAAATACTGCATTAATTTGAAAACAAGCGATGTAGTCGCTCACAAGATGCCTAAGGCAGAATGCGACTTGCATCCAACAGTCTTACACAACATTTGGGGTTCATACAAACTGATACAAGAACTCCTACACTCGGGGTACATCCTAATTGCCTATGCTGCTAGAGCTAAGCGGCCGACTGCGCGATCTCATAAGCAGGTTCTACGGGATCTTCGTCTTTGTCTTCATCTTCATCTTCATTAGTGCTTCCCTTCTTTGAAGGAGTAGGGTAAGGAAGCGGACCATCACGACGTCTCTTGGTTGGCGAGGTAGCGAAGAGTTTAGTGTACTCTTCCGCGGTCAAGCGACGACTCTGGAGAGGAGTGCCTGAAGCGGTGGTATTCCTCCTCGGAAAGCAAAACTAGGTGGTCCTTGATGACACACAAGTGTACGGGATCTTTCGTAGTCCTTTCGATAAGTAAGAGTGTCGAACCCAACGAGGAGCAGAAGCATCTGACAAGTGGTTTTCAGCAAGGTATTCTCTGCAAGCATTGAAATTATCGGTAACAGATAGTTGTGTGACAAGATGATTCGTAGCAAGTAGCAACTAACAAGTAGATATAGAAACAAAGGTGCAGTAAGATGGCCCAATCCCTTTTGTAGAAAGGAACAAGCCTAGACAAACTCTTATAGGAGGTAAAGCGTTCCCGAGGACACATGGGAATTTCTGTCAAGCTAGTTTTCATCATGTTCATATGATTCGCGTTCGCTACTTTGATAGTTTGATATGTGGGTGGATCTTTGCTTGGGTGATTCCCTTACTTGGACAAACATCCCACTTATGATTAACCCCTCCCACAAGCATCCGCAACTACGAAAGAAGAATTAAGACAAAGTCTAACCATAGCATTAAACTAGTGGATCCAAATCAGCCCCTTACGAAGCAACGCATAAACTAGGATTTAAGCTTCTGTTACTCTAGCAACCCATCATCTACTAATTACTTCCCAATGCCTTCCTCTACGCCCAAATAATGGTGAAGTGTTATGTAGTCGACGTTCACATAACACCACTAGAGGAAAAACAACATACAACGCATCAAAATATCGAACGAATACCAAATTCACATGACTACTTATAGCAAGACTTATCCCATGTCCTCAGGAACAAAAGTGACTACTCACAAAGCATAATCATATTCATGACCAGAGAGGTAATGCATAGCATCAAGGATCTGAACATATAATCTTCCACCGAGTAATCCAACTAGCATCAACTACAAAGAGTAATTAACACTACTAGCAACCTTACAAGTACCAATCGGAGTCGCGAGACGGAGATTGGTTACAAGAGATGAACTAGGGTTTGGAGATGAGATGGTGCTGATGAATATGTTGTTGGTGATGACGATGGCGGCGATTTCCCCCTCCGAGAGGGAAGTTTCCCAAGCAAGACGACCCTGCCGGAGCTCTAGATTGGTTCTGTTCAAGTTCCGCCTTGGGGCGGCGGCGAGTCCTCTCGAAAGCCTCCTCCTGATTTTTGTGGAACCAAACCCTCCTTATAGCAAAAGAAGGGAGCCAGAGGGCCAACAGGGAGCCCACAAGCCCCCTAGGCGCGACCAGGGGGGTAGGTCGCGCCTAGCAAGCTTGTGACCTCCTGGTGGCTCCCCTTTGGTACTTCTTCCACCCAGTATTATTTATAAATTCCAAAATAATTCCTCGTTGATTTTCACGGCTTTTGGAGTTGCGTAGAATAGGTATCTCCAACTTTCTCCTTTTTTAGACCAGAATTCCAGCTGCCGGCATTCTCCCTCTTCATGTAAACCTTATAAAATAAGAGATAAAAGGCATAAGTATTGTACCGTGAAGTGTAATAACAGCCCATAAAGCAATAAGTATCAACATGAAAGCATAATGCAAAATGGACGTATCAACTCCCCCAAGCTTAGACCTTGCTTGTCCTCAAGCGAAAGCCGAGATCAATAAATATGCCCACATGTTTAGAGATAGAGGTGTCTACCAAACAAGATATGGACATGGAGGCATCATGATCATAATCAGAATAGCAATACTGTCATGTAATCTCTTATGCTAAAGTGATAATTCCTTCACAAAGTAAAGTATGGATCAAGAACCTTATTGAGAATTAACAACCAATACCCTTTAGTCGTTGAAGCAATTGCAATTTATCATAACGTCGGAAGGAGTCAAATAAGAGCTTGTAAAGCAAATCCACATACTCAATTATCCTTCGCCTTCTACAATTGCTAAAACTCACGTGGTACTCAGGAGATCAAAGTTTCAGTTGGACACAGAGAAAGATAGGGGCTTATAGTTTCGCCTCCCAACTACTTACCTCAAGAGTAATGTCAACAATAATAATTCATGAATACTTAGTTCCAAGTTGACATATGAATATAGATCTTTACCTAGCATATGACGTGAGCCAAGATAAAGGCGAAATAAGGGATTGGTGTCGATCACCATGACTCTTTTAAGGACAAAATTAAAGGTACAAGATAGGCCCTTCGCAGAGGGAAGCAAAGGTTGTCATGCGCTTTTGAGGTTTGGATGTTTGATCTCTTAGTGTGGAGGAATGTCACTTTATATTGCCTCCTGTGATAAAGAACTTTATTATGAAGTCTATTGCTTTTATGTCTTCCTCATGACAGGTTCGTACAAAGCTTAGTTTCCACACACTAATAGATCAAACATATTTAGGGAGCAATTCTTATTGCTTGCACCGATGACAAACTTACTTGAGGGATCTTCTTCAATCCATAGGTAGGTATGGTCGATTCTCATGGCAAAACTAGGTTGAAGGTTTATGGATGCACAAGTAGTATCTCTACTTAGTGAGGATGTTTTGGCTGATATGAGGTGGAAGCAATCGTCATATGCTAAGGGATCTCTAGTCATATAACATTGTTCGGAACCAAGCAAACATAATTCATTATGTTGTCTTCCTTGTCCAACATCTACTTCTAAGCATGTAATAGTTTAATGAGTGTTCACATTCATAAACGGTGTCAAAGATAATATATTTATATGTGAACATATCCTTCTTTATTACTTCCTAGTAATTGCAACAATGACCAAGGTCTACGTTTGTCCGCCCACAACAAGTTTCAATCAACATTCTTTTATATGTGAAGCCATCACTTCCCATAAGATCATTACATGATATTTCATGCTTTTGTTCTTTAGATCATGGCATGAGGCAAGGCCCTCAACCAAAACACTCTTTATTATATAACTCACGAGCTCGAATACATTGGGGGTGACACAAAGAAAAACTCAAGCCTAGAACACTAAGAACTTTATTCTACTAGAGAAAGATAGAAACAAAAAGGAACGAGCTAAGAAAAATGTAAAGGCAAAAGATGTGATGGTGATACGATACCGGGGCAACTCCCCCAAGCTTGGCACAAGCCAAGGTGATTGCCCATACTCGTGCTTAGTTATCTTCCTTCTAAGGTGGTGGTGGTGGAGTTGTTGCAACCTGGGTTTGATCCTCGTCCTTCCAAGGCAGAGGTGCTCCATCATGGAAAGATGATCGAGTCTCCGGAATCCTCAAATCTGTAGCCAACCGTATTGATTTAAATCTATACTCATACTCACAGTTTTGGTTCTGCAGGTCGTAGATCTGGGCTTGAAGGTTATCAATTCTGTCATAGATCCTGGAGAGGTGCTTCCCGATGTCGTTGTCATCGATCTTGTGCTTGTTGGTGAACTCCGTGATCATCACATGGTTGGCGTTGAGTCCGGGTTCCACCATCCCTTGGCACTTAAAGACTTGTTCCTCCATTGCTTCGAGCCAAGCCTCCACGATTCCGGTCTTCTTGGGCCCCTCAACATAACGGATGTGCAGCACCCCCTCATGCATCTCGATAGATTGAGGGTGTTGCAGCACTCCCGCGAGGTAGGGATTGATGACCTTCTCAAAGAACTCGTCCCTCGGAACTTTTGGGGGTGCCATAGCGATCTAGATATGTCTGCAGAGTAGCTCGAAACGAAACAGAGGATATTTGCGTGATACGCAGGTCAGACCATTCGGGAGAATATATAATTAATTTTTCCCGACCAGAAGGAGTACTCCGCAAGAAAACGGAGTCCGGGAGGAACACTAAGTGCCCACAAGCCCCTTAGGCATGGCCTGGGGGGTAGGCCGCGCCTAGCAGGCTTGTCGCCTCCTCGTGCGCTTTTTGGACTACTTTAATTTTTTTATTTATTTTTCTAAAAATTCCAAAACAAAGAAAAATTCCTACTGGAAAAGTTTTGAGTCGGTTTACTTACCGAATCACATACCTCTTCGTTTTCAGAGTCTGAACCAGGCTGATAAATATCCCTTATGTACTCCTACGGAGTTATGGCATTGATAATATTGCTTTCAACATTTATGGGAGTACCTGAGATATAATGCTTGATTCTTTGCCCATTTACCACTCTCGGAAAATTACCTTCCGTGTTGTTGATCTTGATGGCACCGTAACGATATACTTCCTCAACAATGTAAGGACCTTCCCACTTGGAGAGAAGATTGCCTGCAAAAAATCTTAAATGAGAATTGTATAGCACGACATAATCACCTTCATTGAACTCACGTTTTTGTATCCTTTTATCATGCCACCTCTAAACTTTTTCTTTGAACAACTTGGCATTCTCATATGCCTGAGTTCTCCATTCATCAAGTGAGCTAATATCAAATAACCTCTTCTCACCAGCAAGTTTGAAATCAAAGTTGAGCTCTTTGATTGCCCAATAAGCCTTATGTTCTAGCTCAAGAGGTAAAGGACATGCTTTACCGTAAACCATTTTGTACGGAGACATGCCCATGGGATTCTTATAAGCAATTCTATAAGCCCACAATGCATCATCGAGCTTCTTAGACCAATTCTTTCTAGACCTATTAACAGTATTTTGCAGAATAAGTTTAATCTCTCTATTGCTTAGCTCTACTTGACCACTGGACTGAGGATGATAGGGAGATGCAATTCTATGATTAACATCGTACTTAGCAAGCGTTTTACGGAAAGCACCATGAATGAAATGTGAACCACCATCAGTCATTAGATATCTAGGGACTCCAAATCTAGGGAAAATAACTTCTTTAAGCATCCTGATAGAGGTGTTGTGATCAGCACTACTAGTTGGGATAGCTTCTACCCACTTAGTAACGTAATCAAGAGCAACTAGGATATGAGTATACTCGTTAGACTTTGGAAAAGGTCCCATATAATCAAAACTCCAAACATCAAATGGTTCAATGACAAGTGAATAATTCATAGGCATTTCCTGACGTTTACTGATATTACCTATTCTTTGACATTCGTCACAAGACAAGACAAACTTACGGGCATCCTTGAAGAGAGTGGGCCAATAGAAACCTGATTGCAATACCTTGTGTGAAGTTCTATCTCCCACATGGTGTCCTCCGTAAGCCTCGGAGTGACACTTCTATAGGATCTGTCCCTGTTCATGCTCAGGTACACAACGTCTAATAACACCATCCACTCCTTCATTATAAAGGTGAGGATGATCCCAAAAGTAATGTCTCAAATCAAAGAAGAATTTCTTCTTTTGCCGGTATGTGAAACTAGGTGGTATATATTTGGCAACGATATAAATTGCATAGTCAGCATACCACGGTGTACTACGTGAAGCATTGATGACATTCAATTGCTCATCAGGAAAGCTATCATCAATAGGTTGTGGGTCATCAAGAACATTCTCCAACCTAAATAAGTTATCTGCTACGGGGTTCTCGGCACCCTTCCTATCAACAACATGCAAATCAAATTCTTGTAGCAAGAGAACCCATCTGATGAGTCTAGGTTTAGCATCTTTCTTTTCCACGAGGTACTTAATAGCAGCATGATCAGTGTGAATAGTAACCTTGGAATCAACTATGTAAGATCTGTACTTTTCACATGCAAACACGACTGCTAACAATTCCTTTTCCGTAGTAGCATAGTTTCTTTGGGCACTGTCTAGAGTTTTACTAGCATAGTGAATAAAATTCAACTTCTTATCAACTCTTTGTCCAAGGACAACACCCACAGCATAATCACTAGCATCGCACATAATTTCAAAAGGTAAGTTCCAATCAGGTGGTTGAACAATAGGTGCAGTTATGAAGGCCTTCTTAAGTATTTTGAAGGCTTCCTCACAATCATCGTCAAAAACAAAAGGAATATCCTTTTGCAAGAGATTGGTAAGAGGCCTAGAAATCTTAGAAAAGTCCTTAGTGAACCTTCTATAGAAACCAGCATGACCAAGGAAACTTCTTATACCTTTGATATCTGTAGGGCATGGCATTTTCTCGATCGCATCGACTTTAGCCTTATCGGCTTCAATACCTCTTTCAGAAATTTTATGTCCTAAGACGATGCCTTCATTAACCATAAAGTGGAACTTCTCCCAATTCAAGATAAGGTTGGTGTCTTTACATCTCTGCAAAACTCGATCAAGGTTGCTGAGGCAATCATCAAAAGAAGACCCGTAAACGGAGAAGTCATCCATGAAAACGGCAACAATCTTTTCCCAGAAGTCAGATAATATAGGCATCATGCATCTTTGAAAGGTAGCAGGTGCATTACATAAGCCAAAAGGAATACGTCTGTAAGCAAAGGTACCGAAAGGGCAAGTAAAAGTGGTTTTATCCTGGTCAGATTGTGCAAGAGGTATTTGGGAGAAACTAGAATAACCATCTAGAAAGCAGAAGTGTGTGTGTTTAGACAATCTTTCTAGCATTTGGTCAATAAAAGGCAAGGGGTAATGATCTTTCCTGGTGGCTTTATTCAATTTCCTAAAATCAATCACCATCCTATAGCTAGTAATAATCCTCTGTGGGATCAATTCATCCTTATCATTAGGGACAATGGTAATACCTCCCTTCTTAGGGACGCAATGGACAGGACATACCCAATCACTATGAGCAACAGGATAGATAATACCTGCTTCTAGGAGCTTTAGTATTTCTTTTCTTACTACCTCTTTCATCTTAGGATTTAATCTCCGTTGATGATCCGCAACTGGTTGGGAATCAGGATCGGTTTTAATTTTGTGTTGGCATAGAGTGGGACTAATGCCCTTAAGATCATCAAGAGTATATCCAATAGCAGAACCGTGCTTCCTCAGAGTTTTCAACAATTTCTTTTCTTCATGCTCTGAAAGGCTAGCACTAATAATAACAGGATATATCTCTTTTTCATCGAGATAAGCATACTTAAGACTATCAGGCAACTATTTAAGCTCGAACACAGGATCACCCTTTGGTGGGGATGGATCTCCAAGCAGTTCAATAGGCAAATTATTCTTAAGGATAGGATGTTGTTCAAAGATAACTCTATCTATCTCATTACTTTCATCCATATGCATATCATTTTCTTTCTCAAGCAAGTATTGCTCTAAAGGATTAGTAGGAGGTACAGCAATAGAAGCTAGAGCAATAATTTCATCCTTACTAGGCAACTCTTTTTCATGAGGTTGTCTACCAAACTTGGAGAAATTGAACTCATGTGACACACCTTCAAACCCAACAGTGAAAGTTTGCTTCTCACAATCAATATGAGCATTGACAGTTTTGAGAAAAGGTCTACGAAATATGATGGGATAAAAGCTATCTTGTGTGGTAGCAAGAACGCGAAAATCAACAGGATACTTAGTTTTACCACACAAGACTTCAACGTCTCTAACAATTCCCAAAGGGCAGATAGTATCTCTATTGGCAAGCTGAATAGTGACATCAATAGGTTCCATCACGACAGGTGCAATCTCGTCTTTAATTTCATCATATAAAGATTGAGGTATTGCACTAACACTAGCATCCACATCACACAAACCATGATAACAACGATCTCCTATCTTAACAGAAACAACACGCATGCCAACAACAGGCCTATGTTTGTCTCTAGCATGAGGATTAGCAATTCTAGCAGCATCTTCACAGAAGTGAATATCATGGCCATCAACATTGTCGGACATGAGAACTTTGATTTTAGCGCCTGCTAGGTTCAACTCTAATTTTCTCAGAGGGTGTAGGTGTTCTAATGTAGCCCCTATGTATCACAGTTGAAGCTTTAGAATGATTCTTTATTCTAACAGGGAAGGGTGGTTTCTCAATGTAAGCACTAGGAACAATAGGATCATTATAAGCAATGACTTTCTCTTCAACTGGATTGGGTTTAACTACATTGACTTCTAAGGGAGGATGATATTTAAACCACTTCTCTTTAGGGAGATCAATATGAGCAGCAAATTATTCACACAATGAAGATACTATCTCAGAGTCAAGTCCATATTTAGCGCTAAAATCACAAAAAGTATTTGTTTCAACAAAGGATTTAACGCAATCGAACTTAAGATTCATACCTGGCTCCTTACCTTCATCAAACTCAAAATCTTCAGAGTTGCGTTTAATTCTCTCCAATAAATTCCATTTGAAGTCAATATCTCTCTTCATAAAAGAACCGGTACAAGAAGTGTCAAGCATGGTGCGATTATCATGAGAAAGCCGAGCATAGAAGTTCTGAATGATAATTTCTCTCGAGAGCTCATGGTTGGGGCATGAATATAACATTGATTTAAGCCTCCCCCAAGCTTGAACGATACTTTCTCTCTCACGAGGCCAAAAATTATAAATATAATTCCGATCATGATGTACCACATGCATAGGATAAAACTTTTGATGAAATTCAAATTTCAATCGGTTGTAGTTCCATGATCCAGTATCATCACATAGCCTATACCATGTCAATGATTTATCCCCCAAAGATAAGGGAAAGACCTTCTTCTTGACCTCATCCTCGGGCAAACCTGCAAGCTTAAATAAACCACAAACTTCATCTACATAGATTAGATGCAAGTCGGGATGTGATTTTCCATCTCCTGTGAAAGGATTAGCCAACAGTTCTCTAGCATACCCGAAGGAATTTCATAACAAATATTTTCAGTAGGTGCAGAAGGTTGAGGAGCAACTCCTTGTGCTTCCCTTCGAGGTGAAGATACCCCAAACAAGCTCCTCAAAGGATTAGTTTCCATAGTAACAAGTGACAATCAATTTCAGCACACTATATAAATGTTTCCTTACCAAATTCCACTTACCAAAGGCGCTTCATTCCCCGGCAACAGCGCCAGAAAAGAGTCTTGATGACCCAAAAGTGTAGGGGATCTATCGTAGTCCTTTCGGTAAGTAAGAGTGTCGAACCCAACGAGGAGGAGAAGGATCTCACACGTGGTTTTCAGCAAGGTACTCTGTGCAAGCACTGCAATTATCAGTAACAGATAGTTGTGTGATAAGATGATTCGTAGCAAGTAGCAAGTAACAAGTAGAAATAGCAACAAAGGTGCAGCAAGATGGCCCAATCCCTTTTGTAGCAAGGGACCAGCCTAGACAAACTCTTATAGGAGGTAATGCGCTCCCGAGGACACATGGGAATTTATGTCAAGCTAGTTTTCATCATGTTCATATGATTCGCGTTCGCTACTTTGATAGTTTGATATGTGGGTGGACCGGTGCTTGGGTGATGCCTTACTTGGAAAAACATCCCACTTATGATTAACCCCTCCCGCAAGCATCTGCAACTACGAAAGAAGCATTAAGACAAAGACTAACCGTAGCATTAAACTAGTGGATCCAAATCAGCCCCTTACGAAGCAACGCATAAACTAGGGTTTAAGCTTCTGTCACTCTAGCAACCCATCATCTACTTATTACTTCCCAATTCCTTCCTCTAGGCCCAAATAATGGTGAAGTGTTATGTAGTCTACATTCACATAACACCACTAGAGGAAAAACAACATACAACGTATCAAAATATCGAACGAATACCAAATTCACATGACTACTTATAGCAAAACATATCCCATGTCCTCAGTAACAAAAGTGACTACTCACAAAGCATAATCATATTCATGACCAGAGAGGTAGTTAATAGCATCAAGGATCTGAACATATAATCTTCCACCGAGTAATCCAACGAGCATCAACTACAAAGAGTAATGAACAATACTAGCAACCTTACAAGTACCAATCGGAGTCACGAGACGTAGATTGGTTACAAGAGATGAACTAGGGTTTGCAGATGAGATGGTCCTGATGAAGATGTTGATGGTGATGAGTCCTCCCTGATGAGAGGAGTCTTGGTGATGACGATGGCGATGATTTCCCCCTTCGAGAGGGAAGTTTCCCCGCAGGACGACCCTGCCGGAGCTCTAGATTTGTTCTACGCAAGTTCCGCCTCGTGGCGGCGGCGACTCCTCCCGAAAGCCTCCTCCTGATTTTTTCTGGAACGAAACCCTCCTTATAGCAAAAAAGGGAAGCTAGAGGGCCAACAGGGAGCCCACAAGCCACCTAGGCGCGGCCAAGGGGTAGGCCACGCCTAGCAGGCTTGTGGCCTCCTGGTGGCTCCCCTCTGGTACTTCTTCTGCCCAGTATTTTTTATAAATTCCTAAATAATTCCTCGTTGATTTTCATGGATTTTGGAGTTGCGCAGAATAGGTATCTCAAACTTGCTCCTTTTTTAGACCATAATTCTAGGTGCCGGCATTCTCCCTCTTCATGTAAACCTTATAAAATAAGAGCGAAAAGGCATAAGTATTATACCGTGAAGTGTAATAACAGCCCATAAAGCGATAAATATCAACATGAAAGCATGATGCAAAATGGACGTATCAGTCCTATGGGTGCTACGTCTGCTTCACCTTGCGGTTCTTCATCTTTTCCGGGCGAAGCAGATCCTTGACTTGGTGCAGCTCTTGGCGGATCCTAGTTGACTCCTTGATCAAAAGATGCATCAAGGTGTCGGAGGAGAGACTGAAGTAAGTCTGAAACCTCAGTGGCGTCCCGTCCTCGGAAGATGGGTTGAGTGTCCAACTCCCGTCCTTAACAAAAGGTAGGTGACGAGTAGCTGGCTCATCAGCCATCTCGGGAAGAATGTCGCGAAGTCGCACGAGCGCCTCTCATGGTGCAGTCTCCACGACCAACATCAGATCCTCCATTTGTGGTCCTTCAAAGAACTAGCTAGTCAGGGAGTCATTAGCCTTCACTGTCACATCCACGTGATATTCCTTGGTGTCAGCGTTGACCCAGTTCTCGTGGTAGAGGAAGATGGGCGTGCGGCGTACTTGACACTTCTCGAGGCTATCACTCAAAAGCAGAGGAAAGCTCGTCTCCAAAAGCATCTCAGGTACGGCGGCCATCTACAAGATGTAGATGAGAGGGTTAGAAAGTTTTTTGTGGGTGCAGGTTCTCAGCTTAAGGTCTATGTGTACTAATCGTTTTGGTTATCGTCCATGCTACCTAAGGCTTCCTATAGTCAGGATGGCTCTAATACCAACTCCGTGGGGACCCTGACTTAGCAGTCGAGATTGCCGTGCTCAGTGATCCCAGAGATCAATGCTCACCGAACACAGATACCGAATAAAAGAGTCTTACATCCAAGTACCGATTATTACAACACATGACCGAATGGTCAAGCTCACAAAGCAGGGCCTAAGGCGAAATCACTCTGATACAACTAGTAGCGGAAATCATAGGGGCTAAGCGGGTGCCCATGCCATCAAGCCTACACCGACAGGCATTCTGACTCGGAAGGGTCCTAGTTCGCAGGGGCGTCTCTGAAGACGTACTCATCTCCAAACTCTGGTCCTTCCATGTCTGGTCAATAACATAACCAGTGGCAAGCCAATGAGTACTTTGAATGTACTCGGAAACAGCCCATGATATGAACAATGAAACTGAAGGATAACAATATCATGCATCTTTGGTGTAAATCATCTTGGTGGAATGATCATGGATATTCATCAAGTTAAAGAATTACTTTTGAAGAACAGGTTACAAATATCAATATATCTGTTGAGGGCTGAGCCATCCGGGATCACCCAATATGTCAAATCTCCAAACTTGGTCATGTTATTACTTTCATAACAACACCTTTTTCATCACCTCACACACACACATGGTTTATGTGGAAATAGCTGGACGTAGTTTAAGCAGGATTACCCAACTGTCCTTGACCGTGGACACGGCTATTCGAATAGTTTTACACTCTGCAGAGGTAGTACGCTGGACCCACGAGATCCGGGAAACTTCCGTGTCATCCACGACTCGCGGTATATAACATACCCGAGGTAAGTACCAGATCAATACCTTTCCCCTGACGATAATAGACAAAGAGGTCCACTCAATTGGTACCCAGCCCACATGTTGTACATCTTACGAGCATCGACTCTGGACAGTACCAACCATGCGGGGACCAACGGTGTGACTGGAACTCATAAAAATGGCATAGTCGTCCTACCTGGCACGACCCCATCATGAGAGTGACCACACATCACTCCTGCCACTAGTAATGTGGCTCTTTGCTAGCACCGACCAGAGTAATTAACATAGCCCCGTCCCATAAGGGGTAAGTGGTTGTACTGGTAAGGTTGGGACGATCGACACATCATAAATCTAATCCCATTTCTGAAACCATACTCACACAAATACCGGGTGCATCAGCTCATCAAAAGTGACCACCTAACTCATCATCACCCTCGGGCATTAGTGGCACCCCATGGGGTTTTCATAAACTCTTTCTTTATGTCATCAATATGCTCATGATAATACTACTTCTATGTTTACTTGTTAACATGATATTAGCATGACCCTCAAGAGGTAGGATCAAGCTCAATGCAGGTGCTCCGGGGGAGCCATCGGTAAATCATATCAAATGATTACCGGCACTTACGATCATATGCAACGGACATACTTGCTATTTTAATCATGCAAAGTAACATATGCTCAGTCATGGTCAAAGGGTTGCTTGCCTTGGTCAGCTAAGTATTCGGGGTCTTCGAGGTCTTTCGCTCTGATTCCCTCGTCACACGGGTTTTCTATCATCGATAAAACAGTAATTAAAAAATAGCTCAACAGAAACAGATCACAAAGTCATTTTAAAAATGTTCTTTATTACTGATAAATCTAAGTTATCATTTTGAAAAATATTTGCCTTAATTTCCCTTGAAGGAGCATTTTTGAAATTAACCAAACAGAAGCAAAACTATTCCAATTTAGTCCTTTTTATTATTGTAAAACAGAGTAGTTGTAGAAAAATTCATCCAATCATATTATTAGAAAAATAAAAGTGGAAAAAATATATTTTTACACTCGTTAAATGTTTTTATAAAAATCTTAGAAACCATATTTTCAAAATAAAAAGAAAATCGGCTAAACTCCTGGCCTAGCTCGGCCTGGAGCTGGGCTGGCCCATGGCCAGCCGACAGCCTGCCGAGGCGCGCGCGCGTGAGGTTTGAACCTGACGTGCGGGGCCCTTCGGTCAGTGGCTGTGGACAGCGCGGGGTAGGAGGCTGGGCCACGGACAGGTGGGGCACACCTGTCGGGGTCGTCTCCTACCTTTGGCCAGAGAGGAGGAGGAGCACGCCGGCGAGGTTGCCGATGCTCTCAAGACCCAACAAGGACTGGAATGGGTTCGCCTTGCTGTCGCCTACCTGCTGGTGGTCAGAACAATGTCGGAGAGGCAGGGGTTCGCCGGCGACGAGGAGGCCATGGCGGAGGAGTTTCGGGAGGTGGTCGAGGAGGTGGCTAGAGACACGGAAATGCTCGGGCGAGTTGGGAGAAAACTTTCTGGGGTTGAGAGGATCAGTTTGGTGGGTCGAGGGGCGCAGTTGTCATCGTGTCGCCGCAGATCGACCGGAGCTCCGAGGCGGAGGGGCCTTGGTCGATCTCGAGTACCGGGGCTCTGGTGGGTTGCTGGGGTTGCTAGGGAGGTACTAGTGATCGTGGTGAAGCGATCTAAGGGGTGCTGGAGTGAGGGGGAGGGCTATTTATAGGCCCGCGACGGTGAGCTGGTCAAGGTGTGCCGGTGACTCACCGTGGCGTGTATGGGGGTGCAGAGAGAGGCTAGGGCCGAAACCACGGTCTCAGGACATGGTTTTGGACTACCAGAGCCATCTGCTGCAGAGGCAGAGGGGGAGAAGTCGAGCATCCGTGGCCATGCAACCTTGGTAGGTTCTGGTGCGTGGGCACGCGTCACACGAGCTCTAGCATGGGAGAGGAGAGGCCCTGAGGGTTGCTCGACACAGAGAGGTTGTCGGGGAAGAGGTTGGACACCTCGGGGGAGGCTGGAACTGGCCGAGAGCGCTGCCCCCACCTTAGTGGCTTCCTGTAGCGCGCCCAGAGCGCAGTTTTGGCGTGCAACGGCATGCTAGTGCGCTCTGAGGCACTTTGGACGTGTCTAGGATATCCTGGCACTGGCTGGGAGTGTTTCTAGCCTTTTGGGTCTTGAGGGAGCTTCGGCTGGTCAAGGGAGACAAAAAATACTTGTGCTGTCAGCCTTGAACTGAAATCTAAATTGGGGTTTTTGGCCTTTCCACTTTGAACCAGTGAGGGGCAGTTGACTGGGGTTAGACACAGATATTGGCCACCTAATCTATGAGTTTGGAGCAAATGGGTTGGGTTTAGCTGTGGCTAAGGTGGCTTTTCCCTATCTGTCAGAAGGTGCTCGACAGTGGTTTGAGGGTGTTGCACCCCACCAGTGGTGCTGCAACTTAACAGGTTTGCATTTGGTGCTAAATCATGGGGTTTCACCAAGTTTAAGCTCCATTGGACAAGTTTAGCTTTGTAAACTTGAAAACACTCCATTATGACCATATTTGTCCCTTCCAAAGAGAGTGTGGGCAAACTAAGTCCCACAAATCCCATTTTTTGTGTGGAACCCTCATTTGAGGTATTAGGCATTCTTGCAAAGTTTCACCATCATTGGATAAACTTTGCTATGTAGAGTTGCTCTAACTTCAATCTAGACAAAAGGGGTTTTAGGGTTATTTGGGGTCCTTAATCACATTTAATCAAGGTGAAACTTTATGTGGAAACCAAATATAGCTTAGGGATATCACTGGAATTTTCTACGATTTTATTGAGAATATTCCCTTTGGAAATATTTCTAAAGGTTAAAAGAGACAAAAATGACTTTTATGGTTTTATTGAATAATTATCATATAAAATAGGGTTTAATATCTTATGTATGGAAAATATATGTCCTTCTCATTATCTCTAAATTTAATCAGATTTTTCTAAGGCTGAAAAATATTTTTCCATGTAAGAATACCAATTCTGGCCTCAGAATTGGACATGTTATTTAATTAGGAAAATAATTACAAAAATAATTATTTTTTTTGTTTTGGAATATAAAGATAGGTTGAAATCAGATCACCAACTTTGAGTAGAAGCACTGCTTGCTATCAAGGGCATGTACTGCAACTCAAGGTAGGGTTTTTCCCTGTTTAGAAATAAGTAAGGGTTTTTGGAAATCGCTGCTTTATGAAATAGGGTTTTATCATCACATGATCAAGCACACAATCATACAATGACAATCATGGCACTGACAACATTAGTCTTGAAAATGTTTTAACAAGCTCAGATTTTCACAATACAGATAAGTGATATTAAATACAGGGTGTGACAGTCGCCTTGTGGCTACTCCTGGTAACCTCTAGCTTGAGCAGACCCACCGGCCTCCGGGTCCTGGCTAGAGTTGTCGTTGCTCGGGTTGCCAAAAGTACTGGTGCGGGTAGAAGTCACGATCCTGTTTGGAGAAGGCAAGTCAAACAACTAGAATAGACGATGGAAAAAAGCAACAAGAGGAAAATGCGCCTAAGGGAGTTGGTATAGTGCAAGTGTGACAAACAAAGGTCGTAAGACCCAACACATAACATAAAGATAAGGTAGGCGGTGTAGTCGCTCACATGTTGCCTAAGGCAAAAGAGCGACTCACATCGAAACACAAATAGTAAAACAAACAATAAGCACGCATGGTTTCCTATGAACCATTACACGGACTTGATTTCGCATGAGGTATACATGACTTATCCTATCCGAGGGGTTCTCAGACTCAAGTGGTGGAGTGCTCGGTCTCATGCTCATGCTCCTCTGGGTCATACTCCTGGTCGTCATCCATAAACGCATCGTCTCCCATCGAGGGGGGCGGAGGACGAGGAGGTCCATCCCGATGATGCTTTCTTCAACGGATCAGTGAAGATCGCACGATACTCCTTCAAACTCATGCGATAATGATGTGTGGGTGTATCTCTAGCTGGTGGTACTCCTCCTCTGTAACCAATAGCTGGTCATCCCTCGGGGGCTCCATCCTTCTTGATCTTGTCTAGCTTCATCTTCGCTTGTCGAAGCAGCTCACGGGTGTGGTGAAGTTCCTTGTAGAGCTTCACGAACTCCTTAATCAGGTTGTGTGCTGGACTATCGGCTGAGAGTCTGAAATAGGTCTGGAATCTGATTGGTGTTCCATCCTCCGGTGATGGGACCAATATCCAACTCTCGCCAATATCATCTTTCCTGAAAGGAAAGTGGCGAGTAGCCAGCTTGTCGTCCATCTCTGGGATGATGTCTCGAAGGTGGACGAGTGCCTTCCGTGTAGCTATATCAATTGGCAATGCCAGGGTCTCCATCTGTGGTCCTTCAAAGAACCAACTCGCCGATGAGTCGTTTGCCTTAACGACCACATCAACATGGTACTCCTTCATGGTGGCATCGACCCAACGCTCGTGGTAGAGGAAAACAGGTGATTAGAAGAACTGGCACTTCTCCAAGCTGTCCTCAAGGAGTAGGGGAAAGTCGGATGCTAGGAGGTCTTCGGCTACGACGGCCATCTACAAGGTTTAAGGGGAGGGTCTTAGTAATGCTTTTGAAATAGAGTGGAAGGGGTAAGAAATGCAGAAACTCCGAAGTATAGATACTAGGTATAGTTTCTGAAAGGGGGTTTATCCTATCTAATGTCCATGCTAACTAAGGCTTCCAACAGTCAGGATGGCTCAGATACCAGCTCTGTGGGGACCCCGACTCATAAGTCGTGATCACGGAATGCACATACACAATGATCAGAGATATCAATGCTCACGGAATACACAAAACATGAATACAAGAGTCTTACATCCTTACACACCGTCTCATACAAATAGAAACCATTAAGGTCAAGTCTTACATAGATAGGCCCTGGATGGTCGACACACCATACATAACTACCAAACAGAAATAGCAGCGGAATTCTTGGACGAAAGCGTGAACCCTTGCCATCTGCCTTAACCTACACACATTCTAACTGGGAAGCCTCCTAGTTCGCATGTTCGTCAGCAGTGAGCTCTTCTCCATATTCCTTCTCTTCCATCCTGGCAAATTAAATAACAAGTGGCAAGCCAATGAGTACTTTGAATGTATTTGCAAGCAACCCAAGTTGTGGAACGAGGCAATAATAATACATGACATAGCACTAATAGGTAAATTACGGAAAGAAGAATTTCAAGTGCAGTGACATGATCAAGTAAGGGCATGCATCATGAGGTAAACGATATCCATATGAACTGGTTACAAATATCAATATCAAGTGAGTGTTGAACATCCCATGTCCACCCATCATGCCAAGTAGTCTGACTTAGCTCATGTATCATCTTTCTCACATAATCACCTTTCTCACACACGCACACTTGGTTTATGCGAAAACTTCTCATCGTAGTTTAAGCAGTACCACCCAACTTTCCTTGATCGTGGACATTCGAATAGTTTTACACTCAATAGAGGTTTGCGCGTTGTACTCAAGAGACTCGGGGAACCTCCACGTCATCCACGACTCCCAGTATACTACATACCCATGGTAAGCACGTGAACAATTCATTTCCCCTGGCGACACTAAACAAAGAGTCCACCCGTTTGGCCACGTCCTCATGATGTACATCATACGGGCCTCGCTCAAGAACGTACCATCTCTGAGGGGACACAACGGTGTGATTGGTGTTTGTGAAAACAGTCCATTGACTCCCTACCTCGCACGACCCTCTATCGAGAGAGTGACTCGGCTCAACCGCCAGTAGTAATGTGGCCCCTCTGCTAGCATCCACCAAGGTAATCGACAAATCCTCGTCCCATAAAGGTGTAATGTGGTCGCACATGTAAGGTTGGGACTGTCGACAAATCTTAAGTCACTCCTATCTCCGAAACAACACACACAACTTCCCTGGGTGAACCACTTCTTTGTCAATTGGTTACCTAGCTCAACACCATCTCCCTCGCGCATTAGTGGCACTCGACGGGGTTTTTGAAAACTCTTTGAAATTGTTTGCTTCATCATCACCATGCATATTCCCGTCCCAACCACACAACCCTCATAAGAAGGTAGGGTCATGCCCAAGTGCAAGTATCAACAAGGAGTTTCTTAGAGACAACCCACCAAGGTGGTCACTGATTCAACATGAATCAGATGCAACAAAGTAGAGTGCTATATGGCATGCAATAAAATGGTTTCTTAGACATGGTAAAAGGGTTGCTTGCCTAGCTAAACAAGTCTCCGGGGTCTTCAAAGTCTTCTGGTCCAAACCCGTCGTCAACAATGCAATCTATCGTCGCAATTTAACACGCAAAAATAAGAGCACGACGAAACAGTGAAAATAAAGTCACCCTAAAAAAGTCACACCATTTTTGCAAAATAGTGTGGTGAATGTTAGCTTTGTAAAACTTATTGAATTCTACTTTTTAAATATAAAAAGTTATAAAAAGCATTTTAACAATTAGCTAAAATATTCAAAACTAGGTTTTTAAATAAAACAGTGCATGAAACTTTCTGTAAAAATTACATAAGTGGCATCATAAAATAGGCGGGGTTTTTGAAAAAAAATATGAGTTGGAATCATTGCATTTGGACCTATATTTAAATATGGGGGATTTTTGCAAGATGTGCTAAAATAGGAAAAAGATAAAGCTAATATTGGCCTTTGGGCCAAAACTGACGCCAGTCCAACCGGCCCAGATGAAATCGGCCCAAGGCAGAGGGGTGCGTGCAACATGCGGCTATTTAAACCTCACTAGCAAGGCAGACCGGTGAGTGAGAGAGAGGGGGCGACACGGGGACGATGATAGGTGGAGACCACATGCCATCTCCCTCCTTGCGACACGGAGGAGGAGGTGCTCACCCGCGAAGATTCAGGCGGTCGTTCAATGAGTGCGCGTTACAGCTAGGTCCAGGGCATCATCGCACGTTGGTTAGTGGAGGAGAGGGACGCCGGAGAGCCCCTGTTTGTTGATGACGAGAAGTTCGGCGGCAACGGTTCGGGAAGGTGAAGCCCTGGTCGCCCCGCGCACCAAACAGAGGGGGAATAGAGGGGAATAGGTCTAGAGGTTGCGGCGGCTCCAGATCGAGGAAGAAGGGGTGGCGGGGAGGGCTCTCACCATGCGAGCACCGATGACCTGAAGCGGTGATCTCCATCTCGACTCCGAGCATCTGTGCACCAACAGAGAGACACTGCTGGAATCAGGGAATTTGGCATATGTGTGGTCTTTGTCGTCTCCTCACTGATGGAAAAGAGACTCCTTGTCGTTAGCTGCCCACAAACAGATGGCAAAGAACTGGTTGATGGCAAAGATACTATTTCCATCAGTGCATTCTTTCTCGTGTACTCGCGGATGACAAAGATGGACCAGGCAAACGGCAAAGAGACTCGACAGCCCCAATGCACCATAGGTTAAGTGGATGGCATGGTTTCTGTCACGTGCTTCTTTGCCATCCGTCGTAGCCCTCTTTGTCATCTGCCTCCCCCACTTTGCCGTCAGCAGGAGCCCCAGGCGGACGGCAAAGGGGACGGCCACATAACGGGTGGCGCACCCCATCTCCCCACGACCCCATCTGCCCTCTTTTTCGTCTGCCTCTCCCGGATCCCCACCTCTCTCTCTCCCGATCTTCCCACACCTCCTTGTCTCTCCTCCCCACGCTGGCACCACCGCACCAGCCCCTCGCAACGGCTCCCTCTCCCGGCGCCCCCCGACCACCACAACCACCACCACGCCTCACCACCACCACCACGCCACCCCCTCCGAAGGACCTCAACGTGAGATTTGTTTCCAGTTTTTTCTGGTTTTTTTTGGTTTTTATTGTTTAGGTTTAGGTAATTAGTGTTTGGTTTAGGTTAGTTCTAGGTTTAGGTTTAGATAATTAGAAGAAGAACAACAAAGATGGAAAATATAATAAGAAGAAGAAGAATAATTAAGTAGAAGAACAGGATAAAGGAAAAAGGAAGAAGAGGAAGTAGAAGAAGAAGAAGAAGAAGAGAGGAGAAGAAGAAGAAGAAGAGAGGAGGAGAAGAAGAAGAAGAAGAAGAAGAAGAAGAAGAAGAAGAAGGAGGAGGAGGAGGAGGAGGAGGAGGAGGAGGAGGACGACGACGAAGAAGGAGGAAGAAGAAGAATAAGAAGAGGAGGAGGAAAAAGAAGAAGAAGAAGAAGAAGAAGAAGAAGAAGAAGAAGAAGAAGAAGAAGAAGAAGAAGAAGAAGAAGAAGAAGAAGAAGAAGAAGAAGAAGAAGAAGAAATAAGAAGAATAAGAAGGAGAAGAAATAAGAAGAATAATAAGGAGAAGAAATAAGAAGAATAAGAAGGAGAAGAAAAAAAGAGGAGATGATGAGAATTAGAAGATGAAAAAGGAAAAGAAGAAGAAGAAGAAGAAGAAGAGGAGGAGGAGGAGGAGAAGAAAAAACAAAAAGAAGAAGGATAAGAAGATGAAGAAGAAGAAAAGGAAGAAGAGGAAGAAGAGGAAGAAGAAGAAGAAGAGGAAGAAGAACAAGAAGAAGAAGAAGAAGAAGAAGAAGAAGAAGAAGAAGAAAAGGAAGAAGCATAAAAGAAAGAATAGGGAGAAGAAAAAAATGACACCGTGACACACTTACACGACACCCCGATACCCTTATACGACACCCGACACACCCACACGACGCCTCGACACCCCGACATGACTCCCCGACACCCCGACATGACACCCCGACACCCTTACACAACACCCCGACATGACACCAGACACCTGCACCTGCATGTGGTAATTGGAAGATGTCACTGATAGACGCCATTACAATCCGCCGCGCAGTTGTTAGTAAGTCGCCCCCGACGCCACTCACCCCTGAACCCCGACACCGCTTCAGCCTCGTGTCTACCGAAAAGGAGGAGGAGGAGGAGAAGAAGAAACAAGAAGAAGAAGAAGAAGAAGAAAAGGAATAAGAGGAAGAAGAGGAAGAAGAAGAAGAAGAAGAAGAAGAAGAAGAAGAAAAGGAAGAAGCATAAAAGAAAGAATAGCAAGAAGAAGAAAATGACACCCTGACACCCTTACACGACACGCCGATACCCTTATACGACACCCGACACCCGACACACCGACACACCGACATGACTCCCCGACACCCCGACATGACACCCCGACACCCTTACACGACACCCCGACATGACACCAGTCATCTGCACTTGCGTGTGGTAACGGGAAGATGTCACTGATAGATCGCCACTACAATCCCCCGCGCAGTTGTTAATACGTCGCTCCCGACGCCACTCACCCTTGAACCACGACACCGCTTCAGCCTCCTGTCTACCAAAAAGATCCTCTTCGGCCTATCAGATGCCGAGTGGGTTATACTTTTGTAAATTATGAGTTAGGTCATATATTTTCTGATTTTGTTATAAAAACCAAATATTTGTGTTGA
Source organism: Hordeum vulgare subsp. vulgare (assembly GCF_904849725.1). Lineage (NCBI taxonomy): Eukaryota > Viridiplantae > Streptophyta > Magnoliopsida > Poales > Poaceae > Hordeum > Hordeum vulgare. Next base: position 322,900,892 of record NC_058521.1, on the reverse strand, counting down.
TCGAGTGGACTTAAATGTGGAGTTGTTTCATCGCTGCGGGGGTCTAGTGTTCGACAACCTCCCCATGCGTTTGACGAGCTCTGCCCCTGTGTTCGTGGTTGAGCATAAATGACATCTCCTCCTCCCCTTCATTTGCTCTATTCTGGGCTTCGTGCCGATGAAACTTGCTAGATATAGGTACATTAAATCATCGGTATTCGTGACCAGTATGCGTCTCATGTTCAAAAGGGTTACAGTTATAAATATGCAAGCATTTGCATATATTTATAACTGTGATTCTTACGAATTGTCCAACGTTATCCATGGACAGCCCGAGTATGTGTAGATTGGGTTCGTTTTCCCATATGCGCTGCTCCGGATCCAATGCATAATTTTGTCAGAGCCTCATTGTTGTTCGTCGGGTACACATCCTCTTTGTTTATTGCCGAGACATGTATCAAGAGAACAGCGGGGAGGTGCTTCCGAAATTTTGCGTCAGATCTCGAGAAGAGCATGGGAACACGAACCCAATCTACAGATACTCGGGTGGGATTAGGACCTATCTTTACCTATTAGTGTGTAGGTTGCATGGACGTAATAAAACCTACAAACATGATTAACTGATGAATATATGCTGAATTATATATATATATATATTTCTTGTGTGTTTAGTAGCTAGGCAAGATGAGTGATCGTGCATGGATGTACACTGGTCACACTAGTGAGAAAGAGATGACCAAAGAATGGTTTACAAAAACCAAGGAATTTGTGAAAGCCATATTTGCAAATGGCCAGACAACAACCTGGTGCCCCTGTCCTAGGTACGACAACTTTGAAAAGAGGACACATGATGAAATAGGTAAACACCTGCAAAGGAGGGGTTTTACATCTCATTATATGATGTGGACATTTCATGGTGAGTCTGTCCAACGCACCAGAGCAGAGGTGGTTCTCGTCACACCAACGAGCATGGTACCAAGATCGAACACAAGGTGCAAGACTTTGATGATGCTCGGGATTCGGATGATGAGCTGGAGCAATCTTGAAAGGCCTTGTATGAAATGTTAGAGTCTTCAAAACGTCCTCTCCACGAGCATACTGAGCTTTGTCAGCTGGATGCCATTGCACAAGTAATAGCTTTGAAGGCTCAATTCAACTTGGGAAGAGAATGCTATGATGCGATGATGACACTATTTGGACGTTTTTTTACCCAAAGGCCATGTCATGCATGCAAACCTATACCAGTCGGACAAAATACTTCGTGTCCTTAAGATGCCCTATGAGAAGATACATGGTTGTGAGAGAGGAAGTGCCTTATTTAGGTTTGATTATGCGGAATTGAACTACTGTCCCATTTGCAAGTCTTCCAAGTATGTTGTGGTAGACAACAGTATGGGTGAGAAGAGCAGACCAAAGTCATAGATAATATTCTTCGGTACATACCAAGTCTTCAACGTCTTTTCATGGTCGAAGAGACGGCCAGACTGATGACATGGCACAAATTGGGCAAAAGGACCAAACTAGATGCAGATGGAAATAAGATGTCGGTACACACATCGTACGTGGAAGCGTGGAAGCACTTCGATTCATTACATATGGATAAAGCAGCAGATCCAAGGCATCCTTGAGTCTGCGTCGCCACGGATGGATTCAATCCCTTTGGTATGACGGCAACCCAAAACAGTAGTTGGGCAGTATTTGTCATTCGACTCAATCTCCCCCCCCCCCCCCCGTGACAAATTATGCAAAGCGCATAGTCATGCAATATTTATTCATGGCAATGATCATTACATGTATGCATCATGTTTGTGGTCCATCATGTCCAAGGAATGGGCGTACGATTGGGAGGAGGAGGAAGCGACCAATGTGGAAAAACGAGGCCTTGGAGTGGCTTAAATAGCCACGCCGGGGTCCACCATGTGCTCATGCGCCAGCGAGGCCATGGCAACTGCTAGAGGGAGAGAGAGAGCACTCGGGGTCATTTTTGGGGCCTTTTTGGATGCGTTCTGGGGTTTGGGAGAGGACAAGGAGGAGCGGGGTGTAACGCCCAAGATGCGGTCCTATCCTTATTTTGGATCGAGGACCTCGACAGGGATAGCAGCACATCTTGTCGTTTTGCAGGAATGGATATTATTACAAGTACAAGTACATAAGAGATGAATATATGGAATTGGCTTACACTCGCCACAAGCTAAAACATGAACAAGGCAATTCAACAATATATTCAAACACCATGTAGAAGAGCAGGGTCCGACTACTGGCAAAATCAAACGATGAAAGAACAACATCCATCCTTGCTATCCCAGGCTGCCGACCTAGAACCCATCCTATGATCGATGAAGAAGAAGTAGAAGAAACTCTAAATAGAACAATCATCGTGCTCACATCAAAGTATCGCTTTACCTGTACCTACAACTATTGTTGTAGTAATCTGTGAGCCACAAGGACTCAGTAGTCTCATTTCCAAAGGTATCAACACTAGCAAATCATAATGGGTGAGGCATGGTTAAGTGGTGAGGTTGCGGCAAGCAACTAAGCATTTATTTGAGTGTCTAACTTACGAGTACAAGAATAAAAGTGGGATGGTCTATGGATAATTGGACGTGAACTAATAATGAGCAAGAAATAATCTCGGACACCTACTTACGTCAAACATAACCCCACCGTGTCCTTTCTCGGATGTAGAACTCACGAGAAGAGATAGTCACGATTACACACACATTTGGCATTTTTTAATTAAGTTTACATCAAGATGCTCTGACCGGGTGTTAAACAACGTTTCCAAGTTGCCACAAAACTGTGGGCATGGATCTCACAAAGATTTAACCCTGTAGGGGTGCTGCAACTAGTCCATCCCGAACTACCACAAGCTACGTCGAAAACCTCCACCATGGAAAACCTGTGATCTCCTTAGATTCCTGGTGGAAAATCTCAACCTCGAGATAGCCCAAAGTATCCTCAGAACTCCTTACACGAGATGTTCGAGAAGGGTAAAACAAATCCAGCAAGGACGCCCGGCGTGACGGCGATCCCGATAGGAGCTGTGTATCTCATTCTCAGGACACGACATATAAGCTACATGTGCGGAGGCCTGATAGAAATCACCCAACTTGCCCTGGGTTGGCCCGACACAGTGCTCTATTTAGGACCAGCACCATCAACGTTAGCCCTCCCTCTATTATATTGAATTACTCCTCAGTTTCATGATGCCCTATGTTTTAATAATGATGTTCTATATTATTATGTTGGGCAAATATAGTACCAATATTGGGCCTTGCCACACGAGTTTTATCCCAAACAACCCCAAGCATGTTAGGAGAACTCAAATATGGAACATAACACCAGTACACAAGTAACTATGGCGGAAAGATGGAACAAAACACCGAGCTAGAGGGCCAAGCCTTCCAGCTTTTACAAAGCATATAGGTGCATTAAATAAATAGCAATAATATGGTGATATTCAAAATATCCATGTTGTCACATGGAAGCAACTGCATGCACCTACAACTAGCAACGCTATAAGAAGGCTGAGCAAGCAGTAACATAGCAAAACAAGGGTTTGCTCAGATGTGGACGGGGTTATTGGCTTTTCATGGAAAGGTTGGGCGGCTGATATTTAAGTGGTAGGCAGCGAGAAATAGCAATAGAAACGAAAAAACTAGCATAGCAATGATAGTAGTGGTATCTAGGGAAATGATCATCTTGCATGTTATCCCGATTGGAAGCAGAACAAATCCATGAAACAGACTAGCCAATGAAGTCGAACGAATCCTCACACTTCGAAGAGGTTCAGAAATCTATCGAGAAGAAACAATCCGGAAACCAACAATCAACACACGATAAACACCACAAGATATTCATGACATGATGTGCAAGCAATTATGATGCATGTCCATTTAATTATGCACGACACGACAAAGCATAACAATTTATTACTACACATTAAATGAAGCTCAATATGCAACTCGTTTCATATTGATGAAACTCCATATTTGAATTATTTAGTTCACTCCAATTTAGGTACATGACCATATTAAATGTTGTTAAACTTGGCAAGAGGCGAATCATAAATAAACTATGTATCTAGGCAAATTAAATGAGGTCAGAACCAACATATAGCATTTCCGAAATGACCGCATATGTTAATTTTGAAATTGGTCCAGATCTGAACTAATCATGTTTTATATTTATTAAACAACAAAATAAAGTGGTCCATGTGATTTTACACGTCATTCTAGTCGATTTACATATATAGATCATATAAAACAGAGTTACGGTCTAAAAGATATGACCAACACAAGATAATATGCCATGAATGTAAAATGTATGCAAATGATAGCCACGAGCATGTTAAATCATGGATGCAACATGATACTGATGTTGTAATGTGAAAGGGTATGAGTGCATCATCGTTGATTTGTAGAGGTGTTAACTTCTTATTTGTCTTAAATAATAAAAGGGCATGGTGTGAGCATTTCTATTCCTCGTTGAAATCCTAGTGTTGTTTCAAGTCGGAGTCGCGTGATGGTTAATTCCTCCCAACCCTCTCCCTCAGGGCATGCGAGCAATACCTTCATTTGTGATAAAACCAATAAAACTTGGCAATAATTATGTGAGTACTTTATGACTAATGTGACACCATGGACATACGCAATCTCATATCCTCATATTTTCTAGCCTCTTCGGTACCGTGCGTAGCCCATTCTCACCTCGAGGATTGGGGCAACTTTCACCGGTCCATCCAAACCCTGTGACATGATACGCTCTGTTGCATATAAGCCTCGTTATATCTTCCTCAAAATAGCATCCATACCTACCTATCATGGCATTTCCATAGTCGTTCCGAGATATATTGCCATGCAACTTCCACCGTCACTTCATATGACTTGTACTTTCATTGTCATCTTCCTTATTATGATTGGAAGATAGCTAGAATTATATTTACATGGCTTATATAGTTTTTGATATCTTTTGCTATGCTAGATCATTGCACATCCTGGTACACTACCAGAGGCATTCATGTAGAGTCATATATTCCAATCAGTTTTTCATATCGAGTTGTAAGTAAATAAAAGTGTGATGATCATCATTATTAGAGCATTGTCCCACTGAGGAAATAAAAATGGGGTACGCCAATTGGGCCCACCATCAAAAAAATGGGGGAGACGAAAAAAATAAAAAAGCCCACCATGAAAAAAACAAGTAAATGAGAGAAAAAGAGAGAAGGGAATGTGCTACTATCCTTTACCACACTTGTGCCTCAAAGTGGCACCATGTTCTTCGTATAGAGAGTCTCATGTTTGTCACCTCTAGTGAGAATTTTCTTCATAGAACTTGGCTTGTATATTTCGTTGATAGGCATCCTCATATGCCTGAGGTCTTCATGAGCAAGCAAATTGGATGAACACCAACTTAACTTCAGTAGAGCTTTCATAATCTTAAAGCTCTAGTGCATCCAGTGCATGACAATCCCTACTCCTCGCATTGATATCTATTAACGGGCATCTACATCTCCATGGACATATCATATATGTGGAACAGAATGTGGTGGTAGGTTTCAAAGGGATAAAAGTGGAGAAGAAAGTCTCGCATCAACTCGGCGTATCAACAGGCTATCAACGGGCATGAAGAATAAAAAGTTGATGCATATTGAAAAAGTACAATCCAATTGCCTGACTTGGGCACAATGGTGCTTAACATTTGCATTAATTTAGTGAAGATGGAGTCATGCCTTGCTAATATAATAAGATGAATGGGGGTAAACATTCTTTGAGGATCGTATACTTTGAAAGATTGATGATTTTGTTGCTTGTCCTTATAAGTACTACTATGTCAATGTTTGATAATTCATGTTTCTCAATGAGCATATATGCAAAATATTGCATATTGGGTAGCATGTCACATAAAAAATTCTATTTTATCATTTACATACTCGAGGACGGGCAGGAATTAAGCTTGGGGATGCTTCATACGTCTCCAATGTATCTATAATTTTTTATTGTTCCATGCTATTATATTATCGTTCTTGGATACTTTTTGAGTAATTATTTACCAATTTATATTATTTTTTAGCACTAACCTATTGACCCAGTTCCCAATGACAGTTCAAGTTTTTGTGTGTTTTTTGTTTTGCATAAATTCCATATCAAACAGACTCCAAACGCGATAAAAATTTACAGAGATTTGTTTTTGTAATATATGTGAATATTAGGAGTCAGAATCAACGCAAAACGATGCCCGAGGGAGGCACAAGCCAACAGGTCACGGCCTAGGGGGCGGCCTGATGGCTTGTGGCCACACCTTAAGTCGGTTGATAAAAATGCCCTAAAAAGTTCAGCCCTCTCGGAGTTACGGATCTTCGGATATTTAAGAAACGGTGAAGGGCCAGAAAACAGGGCCTGAAAACAGGCGAGAAACACACACACATGCACACACACACGCACACACACACACAGAGAGAGAGATGCAATCCCCGGAGGGGTTGCTACCCTCCGGGTGCCATGGCGGCCATGGACGAGAGGAGTAACCCCCCTCCCACCTAAGGAGCAGGCCAAGGAAGAAGAAGGAGGAGATTTATCTCCCCCTCTCTCCTGATGGTGCCGGAGCACCGCCGGGGCAACCATCTTGATGGCGATCCACACCAACAACTTTGTCACCGTCACCACCAGCTCTCTCTTCCTCTATGCAGCGGTGTAAAACCTTTCTTCCCCGATGTAATCTACATTTGACCATGGTGATTAATGGTATATATTATTATCCAATGATGTGTGGCTATCCTATGATGTTTGAGTAGATTTCTTTTGTTCTACGGGTTAATTGTGATATGATGTTATTGATATGAGTTGTGTGTTGATATGGTGATGTCCTAAGGTGCCTTCCATGAGGCGCACACGTGAAGGATACATGCTGGAGGGTTTGCAATATTGTCATGATTGCTTATAGTGGGTGGCTAGAGTGACAAAAGCTTACACCCGAGTAAGGGAGTTGTGTGCGTATGGGAGTAAAGAGTACTTGATGTTTAGTGTTATGGTTGGGTTTACCTTAATGATTTCTAGTTGTTGCGGATGCTTGCTAGAGGTCCAATCATAAGTGTATATTATCCAACTATGGAAAGTGTATTAGCGTATGCCTCTACCTCATTGCATATTTTAAGTATCTATTGTGTTATATTCAATTACCTATGAACAATATTTCTCTTGCGTTACACAAAAAGCTTTCTACTAAACAGCCCCTGATTTTTATTTCCATGCTCTTTATTTTCCTGAAAAACAGCACCTAATTTGTATTTACTTGTTATTTATTATCTTTCAAAACTATCTATCACACCTACTAAGTACTTCTAGTTTCTTTCGTGAAAAATAGTTTCATACTTGTTCTAGGTAAAGTAAGTGTTAGCGTCCGTAGATATGTATCGGTGGTCGATAGAACTTGAGAGAATATTAATTCTACCTTTAGCTCCACATTGGGTTCGACACTCTTACTTATCGAAAAAGGCTACAAACGATCCCCTGCACTTGTGGGTTATCACATCCACACCAATTGGTGCATCAAGGAGAACATCTCAACTTGTCCAAATCCCCCCGAACCTAGTTCTACTGATTTATAGAATTGGGAAATTTTGCATTATCAAGTTTCCCCATTTGATCCCAAATTTTTCTGGCATGCTCTAATCCCCAAATAATGCTACCACACCAAATGGTCTATTAAGGATAATAGTTTTGCAAGACCAGATCAAAGGAAATCCATTTCTGCCCATTTCTAGGGTTTACCAAGTTTGCACTAGCAATTTTCATCATATAATCCAAGTTTCATTCACTCCTGTTAAGCATCATAGTAAGGACAACAATTTAGCTAGCTCAAACTTGCATCAAACACATTCTGGTCATTTTTAAAAGTTACTATTTTCACCACCTCTCCTATTCCCATTGATCCAAAAAAATTATGAGGTCTTCTCCTAGTCCTCTTTTACCTCCAGTAAACTTGGCATGGCCACATACCAATTATTGATGGGGTAAAACCCCCATTTATCCCCTCTAGACAACAGTTATTTCCCTCTATCCCAACTTTCCTTCCCTCCTAAGGAACCCCCAGGGAATCCAAGGGCCTCTCCACTTTGTTTACTCCCTCTTGGACCTAGTGGACACAAGAGTCCGCGCCACAAAGCCAATGGCATGTTGTGGCATGCCAAATGGGCGCTTTTGAACACGCTACAGTGCGGGTGCCGGCGCCCATTCCCACCTCCTAGTCACCTTGAGCCCCTCCCGCTCACGAGCAGGACCACCTCAGCATCCGTGAGACGCCACACGGTCGGAGCCCTCCTGTCTCTTCCTTCTGTTGGCTCCCCTCGCACGCGCACCGCATCCTTTGAGAGCTCCAATCCGACAGCTCACACGTGGGTGCCTCTACCTCCTCTGGCTCCTCCCTCTCCTTTTCCCTAGTCGTGGAACTCACCCACGAAGGCCATTGACACGTCATAGAGCACCCCCATGAGACCTAGCGACAATTGAGCCTCGACCGTGGACGCCGTCCACGGTGAGCTCGCAGACGACCATATTAGAAAGCCAAGAGCTCTCCTCGTGCTGTTTATTGATCCTCCCCCCCTCCTAGTGACCTTCATAGCTGTCCTAGGGCATCTCTTGTGGCTTCTTCCTCCTCCTCTGCCGACATTGCCGCCACGGCCTCCGATCAAATTCAGGCTCTCCCGTGCCCCTTCTCTCGTTAGAATTGCACAATAGCATAACCTACATCGCCTAGGACCCCAACCTTGTTGCATTCCTCCTCCAATGTGGATATGAAGTCATTCCCATGGTCACCGTGGCCACCATCCACCCTAACAACGTGGTGCTCAGCCTTGACCTCCCGGGGACCTCAAGACCACCTAGATGGATGCAGAGTTCCCTCCCGAGCTCTCTGGTAGCCAGAGCATCATTGGAGGTGGCACGTGCTGCCGGGGTGACATCGTCATGCCCTCGGCCACGCCTCCCCTACTTCAGATCTACCCGAGCTGTAGGTGTAGGACGAACCCGAAAGGTTGGGCCCACCTATAAGCGTCCCATATGGTCGGGCCCCGTGTTTAACTGGAAACAGATTCGGGCCAGAGACGTCACGCCACGCGAAAACACACTCATTTGAGTACGTCTCCAGTGTGGCCCTCTGCGTGTGTGCGGGTGAGCCGCTGGTCTAGCCCACTAAGGTCGTTGCTATCCTGCGCCCACGGCAGGGCTTAACCCCATTAGGTATTTATTTCATTTCCCTTTTTTCTTTTTAAATAGACAAAAACTTTTCCACAATATTCATTTTCCTACAAATTCAATAATTCGAATTTATATAATCTTCTAAAAATCCTAGATATCATTTGGCATAACTTCCAAAAAAATTCACCACAATGTTTTGCCTTGTTCTAATTTAAATTCAAATTTGAATTACCAGGGGCCACTTTGCAAAATTCCTAGAAAGATCAAATCAACTCCAAATAGAGCGATTCAAACTCCTAGATATCTATAAGTTCATGTACTATTTATCTAGCTGCAGTTAACATTTTTCCTATTCTATATTTTTGTTGGAGCAAATACATAGCCCCATTTTCCATTTATTTCATCTTACGAGATTCATAGGAAAATCATCCCAACTCCAAATCCAGTGAAACCACTTCCTAAATGTTTCTAAAATCATGCCCTATTTAAGAGGTGCATTTACTCATTTTTACAAAAATGTTTTCTCTAGACTTACTCTAGGATCATCAATTACTCCATTTTCACCATTCAAAAGTCTCTCGTGATCCAAATCCATTACAGAAACTTTAGGTATTATTCTAGTGAACAGAGGTGTCCAAGAAAAGTAAAACTCCTTTTTTAGAAGACCTTTATTTCTTTGATTGTTGTGTTGCTTATTCTGGTTGTTTCCGACTATAGTTGACGAAGTAGACGAAGTGCTCAGAGTTGGGCCAGAAGATTGTGAAGCTCTCAAAGAATTTACAGATCTAAGCAAGCAACCCTTTGACCATGTTTAAGAAACCCTTTTGGATTTCATATAGCCCTTTATTTGTTGCATCGAATCATGAATGAAATGGTGACCACCATGATTGGTTACCTTTGTTAGTTTCCTTGTTGATACTTGCATCAGGCACGACCCTACCTTCCTATGAGGGTTGTGCGGCTGGGAAGTAGTTAGGATGCTAAGTAGTTGCTCCATGTACAAGCGGGATGGGAATATGCATGGTGTCAAAAAATATATGATTTGAAAGACCTTTCGAAAACCCCATCGGGTGCCACTAATGCCCAAAGGGGTGGTATTGAGCTAGGTAACCACTTGAGAAAGAAGTGGTGTACCGGGGAAAGTGAGTGTGTTGTTCTTGAAAATGGATTGGTTTAAGTTGCGACTGTTACTCCAACCTTACATGTGCGACCCCAATACCCCTTTATGGGATGAAGCTTTGTTGATTACCTTGGTCGATGCTAGCACAGAGCCCACATTACTAGTGGAGGGAGGACCGAGTCACTCTCTCGATATGGGCTCGTGCATGGTAGGGCAACCATGGGCTGTTTTCACAGACATCGGACAGACCGTTGCGTGCCCTTGTGGATCGTATGATCTTCAGCGAGGCTCGTATGATGTACATCATCAGGGATGGCACCAACGAGTGGAATCTTTCTTTAGTGTCGCGAGGTGAAAACCATTTCTCGGGTGCTTACCTCAGATATGTAATATACCGCAAGTCATGGATGACACGGAAGTTCCTCGAGTCTTCTAGGTAAAGTGTGCAACCTCTGTAGAGTGTAAAGCTATTTGAATAGTCGTGTCTGCGGTCAATGACAGTTGGATCACCTCTCTTGGGCTATGTCCATGGTTTCCAAACTTGGTGTGTGTGAGAGAGTGGTAAATATGATACTTGAGTTAAGTCAGATTACTTAGCACGATGATTGAACATGGGATGTTCAACCCCATGTTTGTGCATATGGATATCTGCAACATGTTTGTGCATGCTTTTCCAGTTCATTTGAACATGTAATTGCACTCAAAGTTAGAGTTCCGCAACATACCTACTAAGTGACATATCATGCATTTTTTAACTTTTTCCAACACATGGCTTGCTTGTGAGTACATTCAAAGTACTCACTAGCTAGCCACTTCTTATTTTATTGGCCAGGCATGAGAGAAGAGGATATGATGAAGAATACATTGGTGACGTAAGTGTGATCTAGGACGCTTCCCAGTCAGAATGAATGTAGGGTTAAGGCAGATGGCATGGTTCACGCTACTGTTGAAGATTTGCGCTGCAAATATATGAAGCCAGGGCCATAAAGGTCATATTTGAGTAAAACGGTACGTAATGGATGTAAGACTCTTGTTTTTTAGTTTCTCTGTGTCCAGTGACCATCTATGGGACCACTATGCACGTACATTCGGTTCTCATGACTTATGAGTTGGGGTCATCACACTAACCCTCTTTGACCTGAGGTTGGGGATGGCAGGAGGGCCCCGCCTGTCATCCTCCCCAATCTCTTGCTTCCACCTCTCTCATTGATGTTGGGCCCCGCCTGTCAGGTTTAAAACCCAACCAGTGTGCGCGCCTAGCTTGGCTGGGCCACGTTGGCCCCACGCCGGCCCAGTTGCGGGTTGTTCGGGCCAAGGGCAAGAGTGCCATTTTTCTTTTTTTGATTTTCATAAAATTCCAAAAATTCCTCATGGCGGGATATTTTCCCAAGTCAGGTGTTTCAAATATGTAAATTCATGTTTTAATCCTACCTATTTAATGACACTACTTGCACCACATTTGGAGAAACTTTTGTGTATTATAATTAACTAAATATAACTTTAGGTATTTAAAACCAATGTGAAAGATCAATATCTCAATTTCTGTGATTCCAATCCAGAAACCAAGACGAGTAGTATTTTTAGTTTTAAATCTAGTATTTAACAAAAATAGGTTGACATTTTTAGGAGTTATCTATTTTTCCTGTTTTTGTCTTGGCATTTGTGTCATTATTTTTGGGACAATAGGTTACGTTGTTGACGAAGACATTTGACTAGAAGCTTTCGAAGACCCGGAAGTCTTTGCTGAGCCAGGCAAGCAACTCTTTGACCATGTCGATGAAACTATCTCTTGCATGGCATTATAGCCCTCTTAAATTATTGCATTAAAACACGAGATGATGTGGTGACAATCTTGTTGGGTTGTCTATGTTGCATTTCCTCGTTGGTACTTGCATGTCTTGACTCTATCTTCCGTTTAGAGTTATGTGGGTGGGAAGTAGATAAGATGCTAGTAGATCATATGCAAGTGGGATGGGAATACACATAGTGGTTGGAACAAAAGTGTTTTCAAAGACTTTTCAAAAACCGTATCGGGTGACACTAATGCCCGAGGGAGATGTTGAGCTAAGTAACCACTTGATAAAGAAGTGGTGTACCGAGGCAAGTGAGTGTGTGATTTTCAAAAATGGATTAGATTTAAGATTTGCTGATCGTCCCAACCTTACATGTATGACCATGATACCATTTATTGTATGGAGCATTGTTGATAACTTTGGTTGATGCTAGCTGAGAGCCCGCATACTAGTGACGGGAGTGGCGTGGTCACTCTCGATATGGGTTCGTGCCTCAGTGGACGACTATGTCTGCTTTCACAAAAACCGGGCACACTGTTGTGTACCCTCATGGATGGTACGTGTGATGTACATCATGAAGGGTGGTACCAACGAACAGACTCTTTGTTTAGTGTTGTCAAGGGAAATGCATTGTTTGGGTGCTTACCTCAGGTACCTAAGGTACCGTGAATCATGGTTGACATGAAAGTTCCCAGAGTCTTGTGGGTAAAGTGTGCAACCTCTGAAGAGTGTAAAACTATTTGAATAGTTGTGTAGACGGTCAAGGACAGTTGGGTTGTCCTTCATAAACTATGTCCAGATTATTTCACAAAAAATTGGAGTGTGTGTCTGGCAAATCAGATAAGTGAGCTAAGTAGGAACACTTGATGAGATGGTTGAACATGATATGTTCAAACTCTATTTAAATGGATATCTGCAACCTCATGATGCATGCTTTACAAATGTTAGGACATGATATTGTACTGAAAACTAGTTGTATGCAAAAGTACTTACTTAGTGTTATACCATGCATGATTACCTTGTTCCAAAACATGGGTTGCTTGCGAATACATTCAAAGTACTCATTGTCATTCCACTAGTTATTTAATTGGCCAGGCATGGAAGAAGAGGAATTTGGTGAACAGTACCCTGGTGAAGAACATCCGAATTAGGCCACTTCCCAATTCGGATGGATGTAGGGTTAAGGTAGATGGCTTGGGATGACGCTATTGTTCAAGATTTCTGATGCGAGTTTTTGTTTGATGTTTGGCCTTCATTCCCTACCTATCTAAGACCTGACCATAATGGTCATAATTTTTGTAATACGGTATGTATGGATGTAAGACTCTTGTTATTCAGCTTCTGTGTGTTTACTGAGCACTAATCTCTGGGATCACTATACACGTGCATTCGGTGACTTCGACTTATGAGTCGGGGTCCCCACACCACAATTACTACACGGGATACTATCTTGCCGATGGCATCTATCCACAATTGGTGGTTTGTGTGAAGACCATACCCGAACCATACGCAGGAAACAAAGCCACTTTGCAACAATGCAGGAAGTAGTTAGGAAGGATGTGGAGAGGGTATTCAGAGCAATTTAAACTCATTGTGGAAATATCTGTGGAGCTACAATGATGTGGGAATCAGAAACTTTGTGGTAGTTGACGACATGGAATGTGAGTTTGCACAACATGATTATCGAGGATGAGGGTGATGGGTGTTGCCCAAACCAATGATTTTGAAGTTCCTAGAGACATGTTCAAATCCCCTAAAATCGAGATGCAAACCAAATATGAACTTTCTACAAATGCATTAGAATCTTCGAGATCATACTCAGTGATCTTGTGGAGTATATGTTGGTCCACAATGGAAACCAAAAATATTATAATTAAGTTGTGCACTTAAATAAAATTTATGTAAGAACTATGTATTTTGCTACCAAACATTTGCTATTTACATGTGGCATTGATATGTATAATGGGCGTTCATGGATTTGCGTGTATTTCAGAGTCCAAATTTGAGATATGTGGATGTCGGGCACAATATATGAGGGTCCATCCGAATGGCGCGCACATGTCCAGGGGGGCCCACGGATGTATATGGAGCTTATTTTTCAAGTCAAGTTGTGCATGCTCTTACATCCTTGTATACATGTGTATTTTTGTAACTTTTTGAAACTAAAAAGTTAGAATTTTGAGTTTTCCAAAAATAAGGCCTCCAAGGATCTCAGTCTTCAAAGTTGTCTACTTCTAATGAAGTTGCAAAGTTAAAACTAAGGCTATCACACCATAGCGTTACATTTTGTTCATTTCACTCGCAAGGGTAAGAAATAAAATATAATTGCGGTTTAAGATTTCTCATTGTGCGTTCGGGGTGGTGAGATCTAGTGTATCAATATAAGACTTCAATGATGACAATTGCAGCTCACGGGTGATGACCCTTACTCCTTATGGGCACATACACGAATACTTCTTGGTTGTCATTGACAATATCAGACGTACACCAATAGTGGAGCAATGATTGTGTTGTGTCGATGACTCACTGTGGCTAGTAGCGGATCTAGTGGGGGTACCATGGCACCTCAATGATGGCATCCCCTATAAATTTGCAAAGTGAATTTCACTATATAGATAAGACTAAATATGTAACAAGTTAAGGTTATTTTAAGATTATTAGATAATTTTCCATGTGTTGCAACTAGAGCATAAATTTTCCAATTATACATCAGAGTAGGTTAGATATGGCATGCAACTTAGTTGTAGGGTATTAAGGGAAATCATGGTTGACTTGGAGTGGTTGACCTTCAGCCGAGTGTATTCAGCAAAATGGAGTAGAAGGTTTTTAGTATGCAGCAGTTGTCTACTATGTGCCTTCGCAACTAAAATGGTATCATCAGCATACTGGATGATAGGGTAATCTAGGCAGGGTGCATGAATGAGGGGGCACTCCAGCGAAGAATTATTCATGGCCTCATTGAGCATTGTTTGTAGCATATTTGCAGCAAGCACAAAAATCAGTGGTGATAGGGGATCCCCTTGTCATGACACATTTTTTGCATAGGAATTGTTTTCCTAGGACACCGTTCAACGGGATAGAAGAGAAACTAGTCCCATAAATTATCTTAATTCATTGGATCCATTTGGGACAAAAACCTTTTGCTTCTAGAATTTCAATAATGGTATCATGATTCAGCATATTAAAAGCCTTTTCAAAGTCCAATTGAAAAAGGATGGGTTCTTTCTTTCTTTGATTCCATTGATTCACACACTCATATGGTCTGGCTGGGATGTCTTGGATTCATATGTTATTTACAAATCCATACTGATTTTTGTAGACCATCTTGAGAGTGACTTTTTGGAGTCTGTTGGCCAATAGTTTTGTGATGATCTTGATAGTGCAATTCGGTAGTGAAATAGGTCTGACCTAAGATGGTTTGTTGGTAGAATCAGATTTTGGGATGAGAGTGATGACTGAGTAGTTGATGTTTTGTAAATTGATTATGACTGCATGAAAATCTTCAATCGGTGAGTAGAAATCAGGTGATATGATCTTCGAGCAATGTTTAAGAAATGTAGCATTAAAATTATCTGGTCCTTGTGACTTGTGTGTTGGCATATGTTTGATAACCTTGTCAATTTCCTCTTTGGTGAAAGGTGCTTCAAGTTCATCAAGACCTTCCAGTGGCTAAAGTAGTTTTTGTAGAAGTAGTGGGTTCTGAGACTGGTTAGTGGTACCCAATCTATTCTTGATTGACCTTAGGAGAATGGCATCTTTAGCATCATGATCAAAATGTTCAATATCATTTTCATCCCTTCACATGGAAAACAATTGTTCCTGAATTTAGTAGTAGCTTTGGCTTGGAAGTATTTGGTGTTGGCTTCTTCCATCTTGATTTTCCTGGTTGTGGCTCTTTGTTTCCAACAAGTTTTCTGATGTTGTAGAATGGTAAGAGGATGTTTCTTGAGGACATCTCTGCCATTACTTTCCTCCAATGACAGATCTCAGAATTCTTCAATTGTATCCTAGCATAGAATCATGAAGTTTGTGTCTAATATGATTTTCTTTAAGTGTGAATTGCATGTGGGTCAAATTTTCAAACCTTTTCTGAGTCTCTTGAATTTTATTGCTATGATTTTGGCACTATCCATTCCCTGAACCTCTTGAGACCATATATTCTTTTCAATGTCTTTGAATTGATCATGCTCCATCCAGTAGTTCTCAAATCTGACAATCTTTGCTTTTGGTGTAGGAGACCCAATTTTAATCATAATGGGAGTGTGATCTCAATATTTTTTGCCAATGGAATGGCATTGGTAGATGATAACTTAGTGTCCAATATTCTGATGTGAAACACCAGTCCAGCTTTTCAAGAAGAGGAGCATATTGCATATTACTCCAAGTAAAATTTCTACCTTCAAGAGGAATTTCCACTACGGCTTGTCTGTTGATAGCCTCATTAAACATTCACATGTAATTGATATTTCCTCCTTCTCTGCTTCTATTATGTGGGTATCTAATATAGTTGAGATCATAAGTGATCATCCAATCAGAGTCTTCATCCATGCGGTGGTTTTGGAACTAGTTAAGAATTATCACTCTATCATTTTGGTGGCATGATCCATACACATTGGTGAGATACCTTTGAGCACCATTATGTCTAGATGTCAATTTAATTATGATATAGAATTCATTTGAATGGTGAAGTTGTCCTGTGAATAGTTGTTCATTCCACACAATCAAAAGACCACCAGATGCACCAATAGATGGCAAATATTCCTCATTCATATTTGCGTCTGCCATTGGGACTTTTCAAACCAAAAGTAGAAGATTATTTCCCCATGCTCAAGAAAATAGAAACAGGACTGCTGGGATGCTCCACTCTCTTATCCACTAGAGACAAACTCATACTCATCAAATCTGTATTCTCTAGCATGCCCACATTTACTATGTGCAGTTTGATGATCCCATTGCATGTGGTTAAATAGATCAACACCTACGTGATGAACTGCTTATGGAGAAAACATAGTACAATGGACAGAGGGGTTGCACTCATTTTATGGGAGCAAATCACCAAACCCAAATCTCATGAGGGACTAGGAGTGCTAGGTATTCATGATCATAATAGAGCACTGTTGATGAAATTTATTCATAAGTTTTTCAACAAGGAAGATATCCCATGGGTAAATATTATTTGGGAGACTTATTATCAATACCATTTACCAGATTAGAGATTAGTAGGTTCTTTCTGGTGGAAAGCTACACTCAAACTTCTCCCAACTTTCAAGCAACAATCCATATGCACTAAAAGAATGGGGAACACTATTCTACTACGGAATGATAGATGGTAGAACATCACACTCCAAGAGAAATACCCAGAACTGTATTCCTATGCTATCACCAAGGAAATCACACTTTCTCAAGCACAAGAACAAGAACTTTATTCCACAGACCTCTATCAATCCAAGCATACCAGCAGTTCAATCAACTCCAGGAACTCCTTGACAATAGAACCTTATCCAATGAGAAGGATGTTTGGTCTTACAGATGGAATGGGAATCAATACTCACCTAAAAAGATGTACAAGAATATCATTGCATCAGATACAACAAACAATGTTTTCAAACAGATATGGAAGACAGCATGCAGGCCAAGACACATTATCTTCTGGTTATTACTACATGACAGAGTAAACACAAGAAATATGTTATAGACAAAAATGTGTATCTTGAAGCCTATAATTGTGCACTTTGTACACAAGCTGCAAAAGAATGTGCCACTCATTTGTTCTAGGATTGCCAATTTGCACTATCATGCTGCCTCTCTATCACTCCTTCAATGAAGAGAGACATTTCATTTTTTTGATGAGATCATATTAACAATGGAGCAATTACCTGCTGATACTGCAATGGAAATTGTAATCATAGGATGCCGAAGCACAGGATCGGTGAGAAATGGAAAAATCTTCAAAAGATCTTCACAAGCACTCAACATGTGGAAGTATTACATGAAAGAAAGACTACATATAGCACAGACCGGAGCTAAGCAAAGTAGATCAGACAACATCAAAGGCTGGATTCAACAGAACATTTAACTTAAATTTTATGTTTGAGAGAACACGAGTAGGATAATGTGGATGTAATAACCTGTTCACATTTTGTTGTTATTTAATAGAAAATTACCGTAAAACAATTATTCTACAGTTTTGCCTAAAAACAAGAACGTAAATATTTTAGCAGATTGACACATGACTAGACACTACTAGGGAAAAGCCTAGCAATAGCGTGGGTATTAGGTGTATCAGTAGCGCGGGCACCTGCGCTACTGATACGGTGCTACAGCTAACCTGTAGCAGTAGCGCGTGTTGGCCCGCGCTACTGCTAGTTGTGATAGCAGTAGCATTGGTTGTAGAGCGCTACTACTAAATAGCAGTAGCACCTACCCTACTCCCGCGCTACTACTATTAATTTCAAAAACAAAACAAATCTCCGGCGCTAAAGGGGGTCTGAAAGGGAGTAGCCGATTCCGTCCATCTCCGACGCTGGACGTCAACGGCGACGACCAACGGCATCTTGGGGCGACGGCGACAGGCTGCAAGCTTCTGTCCATGGTGAAACGAGAGAGCAGAGACCATGAGAGGGGGAAGGAAAAGAGAAGGGGGAAGACGCCGACGGGGAGCTCTCCTATGGTGGTACTCCGGCGGAGGCGGCGGCCGGCGAGCCTGGCATGAGGAGAGGCGGCGCGGAGCTCGGGGACGTCCACGGCTCTCTCCTACAGTTCGTTCAAATAGAGATAGAAGAGAGATTAGAGAGATAATGGGAATTACGGGAGAGAAATGAGGAGAAGAGGGCTCTAGCCTTGAGATCCTTGGGTTCGTAGGGTTGTGCCGGCGAGCACTCGGCGGGGCGGTCCGCCAGAAGAGGAGGAGGAGGGTGACTCGGGCGCGGCCTACTGGGCGCTCCTGAGCTCGGCGGTCGGGCGACTCCGACGACCCGCGGGTGAAGCACAAGGGCGGGGAAGAGGCTCGGTGCACCGGAGCAGAGGGGCCGAGGGATTTGGAGGAGAGTGACATGAGAGAGGATGGATGTGGGGGAGGAGATGAGAGAGGAGGGACTTGGGGGAGGAGCTCGGGGGGCACAATTGTTAGAGCATATATCTCCATATGTGGTTTTGGTAATTGATGACAATTCCTATGGACTAATGGTTGCCTTAAGTTATATTTATAGGATTTGTCCATAGGCACTTCTTGAAGTCCATCTGTTGGGTTCAAGGAGTTTATATGATGACCAAGATGGTATTCAAGGTATTATCCAAAGAATGGTCATAGAGACACTAGGTTGATCAAGATCTCAGACAAAGAGTAAATCAAGATGATCAACACACAAAGCATATAAGATGTACCGAGAGGGATCAAGTGATCCCATGGTATGGTAAGCATTGTCCATTACGTGTTTGTGTACTAACCCATTGTCTTTGTGAGAGTCCTATGTGGGGGTTAGGTGTGCTTCCATGGGCTTGCATCAAAAGGAAGATCTCATACGACCCATGAAGGATGACGTCAAGTGGTGATCATCATCAAGATTGTGGTGTGCAAGTTCAAGTGGATCAACACGAATATATCATTGAAACTATTGTTAATGATCATGTGTTGATAAGGACAAGCTCATGTGCTAACAAGGACAAGATCAAGCTAAGCATTCCTGAGCACTACATGCTTGATTCTTGTGGATGTTCACATGGTGGACAAATGAAGATGAATACATAAGCTAGGCTTTCCACATTGTGTATGGGAGAGCTCCTTGAAGACTTCATCATGTCTTGCTTTCAACTTGAGCCAAGAAGGAACAACAACACCAAGCTCAAGTGAAAGGGCTAATTCAAAGGTATCAGTTCCTTTGACGTTAGTGGTGCAGAGTGATGATCAGCGAATAAAAGTATACAGTCAAGTATGGATCATCAGTACCCCTTTTATGATTCTTGAGTCTTTAGGGATCCAGCACTATTAAGAGGGGATCACAAGTTTTGCGATGAACTTGCTCAATGTACATCTCTACTTTTCTGCTCATACCACATCTCCACTGATGTGCTGTTATCTGAAAACAGAACCAATGCCTCGGACATCTGGCTTCCTCCGGACGTCCGAGGGACGGAGGCCCCACCACTTCGGACATCCGGAACCTTATACTAGAGAAATCCAGAGTCAAATAACTCGGACTTCCAGCTCTCTCCGGACGTCCGAGGGCCGGACGACCAGCTCTCTCCAGACGTACGACCCCCTTCGGAAAACTGGAACCTTGCACCAGAAGAAATTTGAGTCAAATAACTCGGACTTCCGGCGTCCTCCTGTCGTCCGAGGGCCGGACGTCCGACTTCCTCCGGATGTTCGGTCCCTGTTCGACTACACAGTGGTTCCTCATATATTTACATCCCTCGGACGACCGACCCCTGTCGGACGTCCGACCCCGTGTGGGATTCCGGACATCCGAGAACTGCCGGATGCCCGACCACAGTCAGACTTAACTGACCCCAACGGTCACTTTCCCTTCTCCACTATAAATACCCCCCTCCCACTTCGTGAGAGGGTGCCCAACACAGCCATATCCTCATAAGAACACATTTCTACCTCACACACATTTGCTCACACCAAATCTTAGATCCCAAGAGCATTTGTGAGCCCCTTTGAGAGTTGTTCCAATCAAAAGATAGATCGTCTCCCTCTCCTCCTCTCAACCCAAGCTATTTGAGATTTGAGCAAGTTTTGAGCATTCCAAGTGATCTTGTTACTCTTCGAGGTTGGAGACTCCTAGGCGGTAGGAGTTCTTTGGAGAGGAATCAATCCGTGTGATTTCCCCCGGAAAATTTTGTGAGGGTTTGGAAGCTACCTCAAAGGCTTACCACTAGTGGTTGAGAAACGCCTTCGTGGTGTTATCTCAAAGGGAGAATAGGGTGAGCCTTCATGGCATTGGTGTGCCTTCGTGGTAACATCCACCTCTCTAACGGTGACTAGCTTCCCTACAAGGAAGAGAACATCGGGATACATCTTTGTCTCAGTGACCTTGGTTGTCCTTAACCCTAACTCCTTACTTGTGGTTTACTTGTCTTACTTGAGCATACATACATTGCATATTGTTTGTGCTCATTATATTGTGTTGGCTATTTCTTTGTACAAGATTAATCGTTCAAGCATACCCTCTATATCCACACGTTCACACTTGCAGCTTTTGATATATCGTGTGTTATAGTGTGATCTAGTATCTTATGTCGTTCACCTACTTGTCGTGTGATATAGCTCAAGTAAGTTTGTGTAACTTACTTGTGCTTGTTAGTAACCGTGTTGTGTCCATCTTGGTAGATCATGTTGTTGGTGCATGTTGTGGTGCCTATTGCATTTAGGATTTGTGCTTGAAAAGTATCCTCTTAGTTTATTTCCGCATTAGGTTTAATCCAAATCCGAAGAAGTTTTTAAAGAGCCTATTCACCCCCCCCCCCCTCTAGGCGTCATCGTGGTCCTTTCAATTGGTATCAGAGCAAGGTCTCTCTTTAATTAGGTTTCATTACCTAGAGAGTATCGATGTCGACTATTCGATTAGTGCACAATGACACCTTTGACTTTGATGGCACAAATTATACCCTATGGAGAATTCGTATGCTTCATCACTTTCGGGCCATGGGCCCAAATACTTTATGAATTGTTCTTGCAGGGATTGCCGACAAAAAGGATGATGCATCTTAATCTACTAATGAAATGTATCTTGATTGTGAGGCTTTTCTTGCCATTCATCGAACCATAAGTCCTGAAGTTTTTAAGTCTATCTCAACTTACAAGTCAGATCATGAAGTTTGGACTAAACTTGAAAATATATATGGTGGATCCAATCTTGATGAAGACGATATTATGATGAAGGAGTTGGTGCATGAGCTCTTCACTCTTTTCGGTCATAAAGAGTCCACCACTACTTCCATATCCGATTGCTTGCACACCTCAGCTTCTTCAATCTCACAAGGTAATGACATGGTGAGTGAAGAAATATATGTTAATGGAAATGTCATAGCCTCTATGGACACGAGCATATCAAGCACCACACATAGTGTAAATTATTGTGCTGATGGGTCATGCATTTCACGTAAAGATCCCTCGACAAATATCTGTGGTGATATGTCTGCTTTCCCGTGTCCTCTTGATCAAAATATCTTGTTTCTCCCTTGTTGCTCTATGACTAATCATTTAAGGGAAATCAAGAAATATGAAGTACTTTTGACTAAACAAGAATCTGATTCACCAAAAGAATCATCATCAACTCCTCCAGTTCACATGTGCCTCATGGCAAGAGGAAATAATGAGGTATCATCTTCCCTGTGCAATAACGATGATATTTGTGATGAGGATGATGATGATGACTTGACTGAAAATATCTATGTGATCTGTAAAATTCTTCATAAAGCTAAAAATAACGCTCTTCAAAGATTCCAAGATGTTCTTGCTTACTTTGAAAATTGTATTGATTCACTTAATCATGAACAAGCTAAAAGTGAACAACTTGAACATGAACTTGAGAAGAGTCATCAAACATGTAGAGACTTAAGATCTTCAAAAGGAGAGATTGAAGTTGCTCATGATAAACTTAAAAAGGATTTTGAGGTCCTTCTCCTGGAATGCAATAATGTCAAGGGAGAGCTCATCAAAACCTCTAAGATCTATGAGGAGCTTCAATCTACTCATGAGAAGTCTCTATTTTCTACTTACTCCTCTCATATTGTTGATGATACTTGTACATCTAACTCTACCTCATTTGAAGTATCTACATTGAAGGAGAATATTGAGCTACGTGCTCAACTTGACTTACTAACTAGCAGTTATCGGAAGTTAGAAGAAAACCATGTAATGCTCACAAGCTCTCATGCCGATCTTTTAACATCCCATAATGTGCAAAAGTTAGCTCATGAGGCTATCATCACCAAGGTAACATCAAGTGAGCCTCATGTGGACAATGGCACTACTTCTAGTCAAAATACTATATTTCCATGTGCTAGTCCTCGTAATTCGTCTACTCATAATGTTGCTACCTCGTGTGATGAATTACTTTCCTTGCCTTGTTTCTCTAACATTGAAGCTTACACTTCCTCTAGTACTTGCGTTGATACTAACCGTGCAGAGGATATCGAAGAGCTCAAGGCCCAACTCACTTCTGTGAAGAAAGACTTGGAACAATGTCATGAAGGGATGTCCACACTCAACAACGTCCTATGTGAGCAAACATCTCCAAATGAAAAAAATGATGTTGGAGTAAACTCAAACAAGAACAAGAGGGGCCTAGAACAAGTCAAGAATTCAGCCAAAATCATTTGCTTCAAGTGCAAAGTTAAAGGGAACCATGTTAGAGCTTGCCCTCTAAAGACGAAGTCTCAAAGTCACAAGCAACAAGGGAAGCGACCGCAAACTCAATCACATACTCAGCTACAAGTTCAAGGAAGGCCTCTTCCTAATAAGACCCAAGCCAACACTCCCCGAGGTGAGAAATGAACTGGGAAGAAAGCAAAGGGTAGATATTCCTACTTATGTCGTGAGAAGGGTCACGTTGCTTCGTCTTGCACAAGAGGTAACTTATCCAACCCAATCACTATTCATGATATCTATTCCCTTGCGAAGGATAAGGTTGGCAATGTGTTTGCCAAGTTTGTTGGTACTCAAAATGATGTCAAGAAAAGAACCATTTGGGTTGCCAAGCCTATTGTAATTAACCTCTTAGGAACCAACGTAGTTGGGGACCAACAAGCTCAAACTTGATCAATAGGTGACTATGGAGGACATTAGAGACTTGGATACATAATGAAGAATTAAAGGGTCTTCATCATTCATATTATATCAAGCCGAGTCATTTGGATTATCGAGTTTCTATCTTATATCCAATGTGCCTCATTACGGTAACTTGTACTTAAACTGTTTACAGTGTTAGTTGCTTGCCCCTTTGCATGTTGTGGTTTTGTATCTTGCATGCATTTGTATATGTTGTGCTTCCAACTTGCTTATCTTGAGTAATCGAGTATGTGTATGTTGGTTTGCATATCATGTACATGTGAGTCTTGTATTGAGCCTTTTTGCATCTTGTTTGTATCTTTGTTGGCTCTTGTGGGAGATTAATGGATTATCCCATTATGGGGGAGTGATGTGCTTTGCACACCTCACAATCCTATAAATGTGTATACATGGGGAATACCACTTAGTATTGATATTTCAAGATTATCTAGTTTCTATGTGGTATGTCTTACTCATGAGAAATTCAAATTCTATATGGTCCATTAATTATGTCTTGTTGGTTTTAATTTGCCACTTGTTAATATTGTTGGTTTATCACATTATGGGGGAGTAATATGCTATGTGCATATTACAAACCTAGAAAATGTGTACATTTGAGGTGTTGCCACTTAGTGTTGATATTGTAAATTATCTTGTTCCTAGGTGGCATGGTAGCTCTACAAGTGTCATTTGCTTGCGTTTTATGGGTAAAGATGATCTTGGATATATTTGCGATCTACCAATGAGTATCACTTCCAAAATACTTATTGTCCTTGACAATTGGTATTCCCATCATGTGATAGGAATTGCTAATTGTCTTTACATTGGATTTTGTGTTTCGTTTGTCTTCCTTGCCTCTTATGGATCTATTTTAACATGTCTAGTGTTTTTATAGATATAGAGAAAGTGATGATCCCATCGTGTGCATTTTGTATTTAAATGCAAATTCTATATAATGCACGTCCCTTGGGGGAGCTATCCTATTTTCTTTAGAACACTCTCTTTATTCACCCATCATAAAATCTTTTGATCCCCATCAAGTGTGTGTTGATGGGAGGCAAGTCTTTCTCTTTATGATGCTTTGTTCCATCATGAAAATTTATCGATGGCTTGGTTTGTTGGAACCTAGCTCTCTTTTGGAAATTAGATACCTCGTGTTTGTTTTCCTTCAATTGGTTTCTTGTTTCCTTTTATTTGGCATGTGTCAATGGATATCTTATTCCTTGAGGTATCTTCTAATTGATATCCTTCAAGTGATAGTTATTTTTTGTTTAGTATCTTATTATCACTTGATACCTTGTCTTTTGGTGACTTATCAACTTTGTGTTGAGTTGATTCTTGAGAGTCTTGTGCATGCATATCTACTATATACAACTTCTTTTGCTTGCTTTCCTTCTTTGACCCAATATATAGCGGAAACTCCACCTTGTCATAAATTGGCTAAAGTGTGCATGAAATTCAAATTCATATCTATATGCACATATGTATGTGGAGTTTGTCCTATGTATTGCTGGTTTTCTAACTCTTTGGTCCCAATGAGTTTGGGCACCATTTTGTTTGTTTTGCTGTTCCAGGAACAACTGGAGATGCATTGGATGCTCGGCTCACCTATAAGGAAGGTGTTGAGACCATGTGATTATTGGAGCCAAGTTAGGATGATCAAAGAACAACTATCTACTACATCAATCCAATGTTGTCTCGGTAACAAGTATCCACTTCATGCATTCTTTTATTGCAAAGGCCCCAACCTGTCTTTTCTTTTCCAGGTTGCATCATGGCATGAATCTCTTGATTCGTACTTGTAGTACTTGTTTGCTTTCTCAAAGCATCCGAACGATGATGTCTTACTACTAGTTGGGATGTCTTTGATGTTCGTATGTTGGAAGTTCATATTGTACAATAAGAAAATATTAGGCCATGTGCGATGCTTCCAAGCAAAAGATCTCATTGATATATTTATGACTTCCTTTTGGATATCTAGTTTGTTCCTTCTTGTAACCATTTCGTGTGTACATCCTTCTTTGTGGATATATATCATCATGATTGTCTTCTACTTAGAATATTTTACACATGAGAGAAGTTACATCTCTAATTGATATCGTGTTTTCTTTCACGTCCATCGTTGCATTTCCTTTTTCAGTTTTTGGTGGCTTCGTGAAAGGATTTGTTTTGAGTGCGTATCTTATTTTCCTACATCTTGATGCACTCTTTGGCCGTGAAGATAATTTTTCCTCATGCATGTCTTGATGAGGGTTTTTCCATTTCAATTAGTATCCCTCCTCTTGACAAGGTTCTTACTTCCTATCTTCACAATGGGTTGTCACAAGCGTTGGTTCTTATTTTTTTTATTAGTAAGCTTGTGAACCCATTTTCTAGTATGTGTGTGTGGGAATGATATGTCTTGCACTTTGTATCTCATTTCATCACGACTATGTTGATGAGTAATGCACATCCTTATCTTAGTCTTCTCAAGTGCTTTGACATGACTCACACACATTACTTTGGTTGACCCTATTCTTAAGTTGCTTCTTTTACTTGTTGCTCAACCATTTGTTTTGTGCAATTGATATGCTTATTGTATCATCTATCTTGTTGCACTCGTTGTGTGTTTTTATTAATTTTGGGGGAGCAACGATCCTATTTTGTGCACCTGTATCAAATAAAAAAATCGCGTATTAGTGCACAAATCATGGGGAGCTTCTCTAGTTTTTGATAAAACACTCTCTTGCCTTTATCATAATATCTTTTATTCATGTGGTTTGAAGGACCATATGATTGTTTGTTCCATCTGGAATCTTTTGATTGATTGCCTCTATTTTTGTATGTCTTTGTGGCATACGATCCTTTTATTTGCAATCTTTGGGTCCTCAATATAGTTTGTTTTCCTCCAACTACTTATAATTGTATTTGTGTATTTCTCTACACTCATTTGCTGAGAAGTACACATTTTTTTGGAGGACCACCTACTATATTGGCTTTCTAAACTTTTCGTCCATTTTGGCAATCGATGCCAATGGGGGAGAAGTTTAGAGAGTTTACTTTGGATATGTTTAGAGGGTTTTGCTTTTTATTGCGTAAGCATTTACATCTTGCACGCATGCATTATTACCTTGTATGTGTGTGCTTGGTTATGCTTATTTCCTTATATAAACTCTCTTGAAGTGGTTGTCTTCAATTACCAAAATGGGGGAGATTGTTAGAGCATATATCTCCATATGTGGTTTTGGTAATTGATGACAATTCCTATGGACTAATTGTTGCCTTAAGTTATATTTATAGGATTTGTCCATAGGCACTTCTTGAAGTCCATCTGTTGGGTTCAAGGAGTTTATATGATGACCAAGATGGTATTTAAGGTATTATCCAATGAATGGTCATAGAGACACTAGGTTGATCAAGATCTCAGACAAAGAGTAAATCAAGATGATCAACACACAAAGCGTATAAGATGTACCGAGAGGGATCAAGTGATCCCTGGTATGGTAAGCATTGTCCATTATGTGTTTTTGTACTAATCCATGGTCTTTGTGAGAGTCCTATGTGGGGGTTAGGTGTGCTTCCATGGGCTTACGTGAAAAGGAAGATCTCATACAACCCATGAAGGATGACGTCAAGTGGTGATCGTCATCAAGATTGTGGTGTGCAAGTTCAAGTGGATCAGCACGAATATATCATTGAAACTATTGTTAATGATCGTGTGTTGATAAGGACAAGCTCATGTGCTAACAAGGACAAGATCAAGATAAGCATTCCTGAGCACTACATCCTTGATTCTTGTGGATGTTCACATGGTGGAAAAATGAACATGAATACATAAGCTAGGCTTTCCACATTGTGTATGGGAGAGCTGCTTGAAGACTTCATCATGTCTTGCTTTCAACTTGAGCCAAGAAGGAACAACAACATCAAGCTCAAGTGAAAGGGCTAACTCAAAGGTATCAGTTCCTTTGACGTTAGTGGTGCAGAGTGATGATCAGCGAATAAAAGTATACACTCAAGTATGGATCATCAGTACCCCTTTTATGACTCTTGAGTCTTTAGGGATCCCGCACTATTAAGAGGAGATCACAGGTTTTGCGATGAACTTGCTCAAACTACATCTCTACTTTTCTGATCATACCACATCTCCACTACTCTGGAGTTATCTAAAAACAGAACCGATGCCTCGGACATCCGGCTTCCTCCGGACGTCCGAGGGACGAACGCCCGACCACTTCGGAAATCCGGAACCTTATACTAGAGAAATCCAAAGTCAAATAACTCAGACTTCCGGCTCTCTCCGGACGTCCGAGGGCCGGACGTACGGCTCTCTCCGGACGTCCGAGGCCTGGACGTCTGACCCCCTTCAGAAAACCGGAACCTTGCACCAGAAGATATTTGAGTCAAATAACTTGGACTTCCGGCCTCCTCCTGTTGTCCGAGGGCCGGACGTCCGACTTCCTCCGGATGTCCGGTCCCTGTTCGACTACACAGTGGTTCCTAATATATTTACATCCCTCGGACGACCGACCCCTGTCGGACGTCCGACCCCTTGTGGGAGTCCGGACATCCGAGAACTGCCGGATGTCCGACCACTGTCAGACTTAAGTGACCCCAACGGTCACTTTCCCTTCTCCACTATAAATACCCCCCTCCCACTTCGTGAGAGGGTGCCCAACACAGCCATATCCTCATAAGAACACATTTCTACCTCACACACATTTGCTCACACCAAATCTTAGATCCCAAGAGCATTTGTGAGCCCCTTTGAGAGTTGTTCCAATCAAAAGATAGATCGTCTCCCTCTCCTCCTCTCAACCCAAGCTATTTGAGATTTGTGCAAGTTTTGAGCATTCCCCGTGATCTTGTTACTCTTGGAGGTTGGAGACTCCTAGGAGGTAGGAGTTCTTCGGAGAGGAATCAATCCATGTGATTTCCCCCGGAAAAGTTTGTGAGGGTTTGGAAGCCACCTCAAAGGCTTACCACTAGTGGTTGAGAAACGCCTTCGTGGTGTTATCTCAAAGAGAGAATAGGGTGAGCCTTCGTGGCGTTGGTGTGCCTTCGTGGTAACATCCACCTCTCTAACGGTGACTAGCTTCCCTCCAAGGAAGTGAATATTGGGATACATCTTTGTCTCAGTGACCTTGGTTATCCTTAACCCTAACTCCTTACTTGTGGTTTACTTGTGTTACTTGAGCATACATACATTGCATATTGTTTGTGCTCATTATATTGTGTTGGCTATTTCTTTGTACAAGATTAATCGTTCAAGCATACCCTCTATATCCACACGTTCACACTTGCAGCTTTTGATATATCGTGTGCTATAGTGTGATCTAGTATCTTGTGTCGTTCACCTACTTGTCGTGTGATATAGCTCAAGTAAGGTTGTGTAACTTACTTGTGCTTGTTAGTAACCATGTTGCGGTGCCTATTGCATTTAGGATTTGTGCTTGAAAAGTATCCTCTTAGTTTATTTCCGCATTAGGTTTAAGCCAAATCCGAACAAGTTTTTAAATAGCCTATTCACCCTCCCCCCTCCCCCCCCCCCCTCGAGGCGTCATCGTGGTCCTTTCAACAATGAAGGCTACCTGGTAGTAGCGTGGGTTTTAAACCCGCACTACTACTATCAACTTAGTAGTAGCGCTCGTTTATACACCGCGCTACTACTATTGCATGTCCTAGGGGGGCACAGTTGAGACCACTTAGTAGTAGCGAGGGTTAAAAACCCGCGCTACTACTATCAACTTAGTAGTAGAGGGGTAAAAACTCGTGCTACTACTAAGTATCAGTAGCGAGGGGTAAAAACCTGCGCTACTAGTTAGCGTTTGTCTATAAGTTTTTTCCTAGTAGTGAAAGTCTTTTATTACATTGGTGAACTAAAATCTTATCTATTTTTTGTTTACAATGATCCTAATTCACCTCTCGTCTTATTCTTAAATAATACTACCTCCGCCCCAAAATAAGTGCCGTAAGACGGAGGGAATAGTTTGTAACAATTTATTGAGTTATCAATGGTAATGATATTTTATTTTGATAGTTAATAAGACGTGAGATAATTGAGTTGCTTTAGAGAAAACTAGTGGGAGAAAATCAACGTAGGAGGAAAAAGACATAAAAGGAAGGGAGAATATATATAGAAAGAATGCACGCAGCAAGTGGTGAAACGGTAACCTTAAGTAGTAGAGATAGAGATTTGCTGAAATTATTATGACATTTAAACTAAATTGCATTATATGGTATGAATTTTCATGAATTTTGAACTGGCTCTCTCAGGAGGCATTGGTAGCTTGGTGGTTTAGAGAACTCGACGTAATCTTTGTTATCTTTTGATGCTTTGAATGGTGAGATTTGACTATTTGTACAGTACGTACTCTCTTCTTCGTTCTTAAATATAAGTTTTATTATATATCTCATTATATAACTACATACATAATAAAATAGATAAATTTATATTTCAAAATATATTTATATACATTTGTATGTAGTTTTGTAGTGTCTAAAAAAATTATATTTAAGAACGGAGGGAGTACATATCATTATCTCTTTTAACCAGCGGGGTAAATGAAAAACAAAATGTAAGACAGCTTAACAAATGCAAACAACCTCTAAACATTCTAAATTAGGCGGACTTCTTTTAAGATTGACGAACATAATAATTTAGTAAGTTTAATACAACCAAATTGTCACTGGCCTCTCACCAACAATGCACGCCTTCATGCATGTAAACAAGGTGGACATGGCTGGACAATCCTGGATGCACGCCATAGTTATGAAGCACCTAACTAATTACAACCATGCACCATGCTGTGTGCATCTCGATCGACCAGGTCACTCCCAACCCGGCCTTGACCCCAACTATTTAATAACCTCTCTAATGCACATTACTGACTTGGTTACACATCTTTATAAGAAGTGGCCGGCATGCACTAGTGTGGCACTTCACATAGCAGCCACGACTCCGTAGATGGCAGCATCGGCGTCCCACATCGCGGCTTTGGCCGCCGTCCTCCTCTTCTTCCCTTCCCTCCTCGCCCCCGTCGCCGCGCAGCAGGGCAAGGCCAAGGCCTTCTGCATCAGTCAGTTCGCCATTGCCAGCCAGGCCTGCTCCATCCTGCCGCCCAGCCCTCCGGAGGACGACCGACACCATCACCACCACGACGATGACGATGATGATGATGACGACAACGATGATGACGACGGCGACGACGATCACCACGGTGGAGACAGTGACCGCCGCCTCCGTGGACGCCATGGCCACGCGGCGGTCATCAACATCTCGTCCCTTGGTCTGATGGCGGCAAACAGCAACAGCAGCGGCGTTGTCGTTGCAAGAAACGGCACCGGTCACCATGGCGGCAACCACACGCGCCGCGGGCACGGCCGTCTGCGTGGGCGTGGACGCGGGCGTGGGCGTGGACGTGGGCGCCGTGGTCGTGTGCGCGACGGTGATGAGGACCCCGACCATGACGACGACCATGAGGAGGACCCCGACCATGATGATGACCACGAGGAGGACCCCGATCACGACGACGACCATGAAGAAGACGACGACCATGACGACGACGACGATGACGACGACGATGACCACGAGCACGAGCACGAGCACGATGACGACAACCACGAGCACCACCACGACGAGGAGCTCCGGGCGTACCGCGACTGCTGCCGGTGGCTGCAGGAGGTGCAGAAGGACTGTGTCTGCGAGGCGCTCCTACGGCTGCCGCCGTTCCTCGTGAAGCCACAGCACAAGTACGTCGTCCGGGTGGGGCGTACGTGCCGGATCGTCTACCGCTGCGGCGGCGTGTAGCCAGCCGTAGGCACGCAACTGGCCGGTTCAGACGTTTGGTTAACTGCACTCGTTGTTCCTGCTTCCTCTCTACGACTGCGTGCATGTTCTGCTCTTTAGTCTACGTAGATGGATAATTAGGTAGGCAGCACGTCTGAATCGGGTCGGGTGTAATTTTTCTACCAAGTATTGTCCTGAAAGTTTTTCGATGTTCTTCCGTTCTGATAGACTAATCTATATCTAATAATAAAGCGGCTATTGCTTTCGTCGGAAAACCCACCACAACATTTTTATAAAAAAACCCCTGTATTTTTTGTTATTCAACCCGCGCTCCATCATTTATCTGCAACGCAAAAGAAAAAAAATGATTCGCTGTAAAAATTATACCCGTACGCATCGCCTCCTCCCGTCGACCCTGGACCACCCTGTCCTGTGCCCAGGCCGCCGCCACACCACTTGCCGCTGCGGCCGACCTCAACCGCCACCGTTGCCGATCTCAACCCACCCGCCTCCGCGGCTGTACCTCTCCCCGCTCACTACCACGTTGAGGCGCTCGAGCGCATCGCGTCGACCCTGGTCCACCCTGGCCTGTGCCCAGGCCGCTGCCACACCACTCGCCGCCGCGGCCGACCTCAACCACCACTGCTGTCGATCTCAACCTGCCCGCCTCCGCGGTCGTACCTCTGCCCGCTTGCTGCCCCTGTTTCGGCACTCGAGCACAGCTTCTGGATCAAATCAACGCGACAGCTACAACGACTTGGATGATGCGTCTGCTCGATGCAGAACGGCGGCGGCGCGCGGATAAGGCGCGGCGGAGCGAAGTACTTGCAGGTGGAGGCGGACCTCCATGGCTCACACGGGGAACTCCGAGGTTATGGCGCGGCAACGGCGACTCCTTATGGCCAGATAGAGGCGCCTAACCCTTGCTCCCCTCATCGTATCCCCTCCTCCGGCAGGAACTCATCATCTGATGAGATCCCCTCTGCATGCCTCCAATCGTGTGCCAAGCACCGGCAAGAAAATTTGTTTTGTGAGAATTTGTTTGCTGATGAATGAATGTATTGAATGTAAGATTGCATTGTTGTAGAGAGAGAGAATGGAACACCATCTTCAGTTTTTCATCTCATCCCACGTTCTCTATCCCATGAGTGAAATAAGATAACAGTCCCTTGATCAATTCACGTAGCCTCTTTGTTTTGCTTTGCTTGTCCCGCTCAATTTCTCATCATGGTAGAATTAACAATGGATGGGTTGATTTCTCAACAAAATAGGATAGAACTGACTACATTAGTTCGTCAGCTTATTATTTTAATAAATCAAAATGATTATAAAACATTAAAAGCGTGTGGTATTTTTTCTCCCGTTGCAACGCACGAGCCCTTTTGCTAGTTGAAATAATAATACTACACGTTGTCCTCACAAAAAGATTACGCTGGTGCATATTCGACGAATCATTGATCAAGGGATAAAATTGGAGTTACAGACTTAGACAAAGAGAGAAGAGAACGAAACAAGGACATGGAGTATATGAGCTCGAGCTCATATACTCCCGTATGAACAAGGACATGGAGTATATGAGCTCGAGCTCATATACTCCCGTATGAACAGTAAAATCGGCAAATATATTTAAAAAATCGAAAAAATCAGAAATTTTGAGAAATGAAACATTGATATTTTTACTACATGCGTGCAAAATTTCATGATGAAACCCCGCAAAAAAATCATGATAAAATCACATTTGTGGAGGGTGGGTAAAAAAACAAAATCAATGCTTTAAAAATAGTGTTTTTGGAAGCATTTTGAAGCATCAATTTTGTTTTTTTGTCTATACCTCCACGAATGTGATTCCCTTATGAATTTTGGCATGCATGTAGGAAAAACACCAATGTTTCTTGCCACAAAATTTTACAATTTTTTGAAACATTTTACTATTTTTTTGGATTTTATTGTTCATCTAAAGGCATTTGAGCTCAAGCTCATAATAGCACTTTCGACGAAACAAACATAAGACTAGCCACGATAGAAGTAACATATGTAGTAAATAGATAACACAACACATGATATGAATGGAAACCAATGAGCTTTACTAATTAAAGGGGAGTTTGTTGGTTCCTCCATTTCCCTTGTTTTCCCTCTTGTGGTTTTACTCTGGTCCACCTCTAATTCATGCAGACCGGGCCACCCTAGCGGTTTGCCTTATTGGAAATATGCCCTGTAATCAATAATACTTGTGTAATTTACTTCAAAGTTTTTCGAGAGTACAAAAATGCGTATCATAGTTTTATAGAAGGAGAGAATCACGTCCGAAGGCCGTCGGAGTAGGTCCATATCGCGTCGGCGTAGGGATATGCCGACGGCCATCGTCGGCATAGCACCGTCGGGAACGAACATCGGCGTATCCGGCCAGGTTCGTCGGCATAGGTACCTACGCCGACGACCGTCGTATAGCCGTCGGCATAGATAGACCGTCGGCAACCTTTGCCACATGACAGCACATGACGGCGCCGTCAGCGGGCGACAGCTAACCGGAGCAAACCACGTGGCACCCCTATGCCGGCGGCATAGCCTTCAGTATATCTCCAAAGCTGAGCCGACGTGGAGGCCGTCGGTGTAGATCTGCCACATGGCGGTCCCTCACGTGCTTTGGCGTGAGGCTACGCCGACGGTTTAGCCGTCGTTGTAGATCTGTCATGTAACGGTTTCTGGTGCTTCCTGGCGCATGGCTATGCCGACGACATAGTCGTCGACGTATCTCTACAACGTGGCAGCTTCTGGTCCTTACTAGAGCATGGCTATGCCGACGGCATAGCCGTCGGCATATTTCTTGTTTTTTTTATTTCCTACTCATGTTCAATTCAAATACAGAACACATATATATCACAGATCATATATACACCATATATATATATATATATATATATATATATATATATATATATATATATATATATATATATATATATATATATATCAGATCCACATCATTATCACCATAAGATAAGTATTACCATCATAACATAAGTCGAATCAACACAACATAAGTGGAAACAACACAACATAAGTCGAACAACACAACATAACTCGAACAACACAACATAAGTCCACAATAGAGAAGCATGAAAGATAGAAGTCAGCACCACCACCTAGAGGCTTAAGGGCCAGGACGTCTACCACCAACTTCGTCACCGCCAAGACCGCCAAATCCCAGATCATCACTGCTACCGACACCGCTAGTGTCAAGACCGCCAC
Organism: Hordeum vulgare subsp. vulgare; assembly: GCF_904849725.1. Lineage (NCBI taxonomy): Eukaryota > Viridiplantae > Streptophyta > Magnoliopsida > Poales > Poaceae > Hordeum > Hordeum vulgare. The sequence continues at coordinate 322,866,013 of NC_058521.1, read as the reverse complement.
CGCCACCTCCACGGTGGATTGGAGTGATCGGGCTCTATGACTCGGGAGTGATGCCATAATTGGCACCACCACCAATGGATGATCCACCGGTTCCCTGCATGTTTGAAAAGAGATGTTAAAGAGATATATGATTGTGGTGAATAAACGATAAGTAGTGGTTGAATAGTTTGGGGATGTACAAACCGGAGTTGGACAGTGTTGTGCTAGAATTTCTTCAAACGTAGCCAGCACTGGTTGTGGTCCAGTAGGTGGTGATGGTGGTTCCATTACAGGAGCCGTGTCGGACGCCAAGGAGTCAAAAACGTGATGCATGTTAGTTGAACAAGAAAACACGAAGGTTAGAAGAAATGAAAGTGCAAATATGAAAGTCAAATGAAAGGGTCAAAACTAACCTTCATCATGCAACTGTTGTGGTCCACAACTGTTGTAGCTCTCGCATTCCACGCCAGGGTCTTGTGACGTGTGTACTCCATGTAGGCCTACAATATGGCATGATGAAACTCATGAAGCATCTCAATGTGGAAAATAAAGGAAGATAAGAGGGAAAATTCTTACAATGTGTTGCTGGGTTAGGAGGGACTGTGAGGGTGCACTGGTCGTGCTCGGGTGCGGTCTCAGGCTCGGGTTCGTAACTCGGAGTTGTGTGTAGGAGATAGAAGGAGTGACCACAACGTCCAGAAATACCTTCTGACCATGATTCTTCGACCCTATGCCGACCACCGCCCTGTCGTCCGTAGCCTCTATTATGGGGTCAGGTCTATCAGGATTGAACCCAAGATACGCCTCCTTGTAGGCCTAAATGTGTTGGCCGGACTTGCCATAGTACTTGACCTTGCCATCCTTGGGCTTAGTCCGCATATGGTCTAGCTCCCACGCCTCCATGTCTGAGGGCGGTCACTTCAATTTCTCCTCCGGACCACCAAAGACCACCAAACATAGGTTAGTCATGCATAGAAGAAGAAGAATTTTTCATGTACATAGATATACCTGAACTTTCTTGTGCCTCCAATGGTTTCAGTTTCCCTAACCATGTGTTCCGTCAATCCCTCAATTAGCCCGGTTTTGGATGCTTTTAGCAGCCCACTTATCATCATCATCGAGCCAAATATCAACCAATGTCGTCCATGATTCCTTTTTTCCATAACACCAATCAGGACACGCCTACTGTCAGCGCACTAGAGACTAGGGTCCCTAGTGACCCAGACTTGTGCACGGGCATCACCAACGCCCGTGACGGCAGTGCATCGGGAAGAACAGCAGAAAGGCAATCCAAGACCCACCAAGGCCACGGCGTTCCCTCTCTTCGTGGGGTGTGGAGTACAAGGTCTCCAGATGCAAGGCCCCGGCAAGCACTCCTTGCCTCTAAGATCCCCAAGGTCCCGGCAAGCCCACTTTGCCGGGAAGATTCCCGACGATTAGCAAGACCCCGGCAAGCCTCCCTTGCCGGGAAGGCTCGCACAGACTGGCGAGGCCCCCGGCAAGCCCTCCTTGCCGGGAAAGTGTCCAAGCCCCCGACAAGTCCTCCTTGCCGGGAAGGTGACCAAGTGATCCGACAGAGGCTCCAGGCCAGCAAGCCCCCTTCACTCGCCAGGTGTCCCCCCCCCCCCGTTTCTACCACAATCCGACCGCTCCAGCACATCCCTCCTGTGCCAGCACAAGACCTGGGTGTCGATTCACCTGGATACGTGTCGCGACCACCCTGCGACAGGTGAGGGGTCAGACAAGGCATTTACTGCCCCTAACACCACCGAAGATGTAGAGCGGTGAATACTGTTCACTATTCACCCCATGAGCACGCTGTTGGTGACCCCTTTTCCTATAAAAAGAGGCCCAAGGCTCATGCTTAAGGGTTGGACCCTTTGGGGATTGGAGACTTCCTAATCACCCACTAAGTTACTGTAGCAAATCACCCTACAGTAAGCACATAATACAAACTAAGTAGGAGTAGGGTTTTACGCGCCAAGCGGCCCGAACCTGAGTAAAAGACCTTGCCGGTGTTGATAGCTAGCTCCGCTCTCGACATCGTACCTCTCTCTCCCTGCCAAACGATCAAGGGACTCCTCGAGTTTCCCATAGGTGTCGGTTTTCCCGACATCTTTGGCGCGTCAGGTAGGGGGAGGAGGTCGCGTTGATCCGATCTAGCCTTCAGCACACTAGTTCCTCTTCACCGCCATTGCCCCCAAGAGGAGGGGTGCTCCGGCGACAGACACACCCGCGCCCAATGCTCCTGCCCCGGCGCAGGCAGGTGAGGGTGTGGGCGCAGGACAAGGAGGCGGAGGTCCCGAACCTCCTCGACACTCTGGAGAGCAGACCCGGGCGAGTGGTATCATCCGCGACCACGGCGAGCATCCGCACGCCGGGACGTCGAAAGATGTAGCTGCACAGCCACGGGTGGCGCCGCTACCCCGTAGGATGTAAGGACATCCTCGAGGACAATGACGCAGATCGACCCACCACAGCCTTCCGAGGGCGCACACGGCGGACCACGCCGGAGCGGCGGTGGGTCGCCGCCCCCACGAAGGTCTCCGGGACCTCGCTCCCAAGATTCACAGGACCGACACGCTCGCTCCGCGACCGGCAAGAGCGGCGCGCCACCGCGAGACCAAGGGGATCCTCCTTTCAACACAGTTAGAAGTAAGAGTCCCTCGCGGTCTTCGCACATATCACCGCCGCCCATGCCGGCGGAAGCCCTGAAGCGAGCCCAACTACTCTTGGACTTCTCCCCGATAGCAGACAGGCTCAAGGAGTGGAGGGCTACCATCTAGAGTCTTGTCACCCTCGCCAATGGGGACGGGCCCGAGCAGGCGACGTCGAAATGGCCCTCCGGCAAACGCGCCCACGACTGCACCGAGAAGACTGGAGCTGCCACCGCCACGGTACACTCTTCCCCACGATGGCGGCAAAGGATTGTCGTCTCTAACGATTCGACCGGGTCTTCTGACCCGCGGACCCGCCGCGATCAACATGATGTCCTTCACGAGTGGCAGAAGGAGGATGTGCGTGCTCTCATCGAGCGACGATGAGAGACACGCCGTCAGTCAGACAGACGAGCAGGGGCCGCTATAGACGCTCCCCCATCGGGGTATCCTGGCGACCTACCTTACAAGGTGGGCTGCCTGACATTCACCCGCGAGTTGCGGCAGGTCGAGTGGCCCAGCTCCTGTACCTTCAAGCTGGAAATCCCAGAGAAGTACGATGGCAAGACCCACCCGTCCGAGTTCCTAAGCATCTACACCATCGTGGTGCATGCTGCTGGTGGTTGGTATGAGAAGATATTGGCCAACTACTTCCCGTTGGTTCTGAAGCCCAACCTCAGGTCGTGGTTAATGCACCTACCCAAGAACTCCATTTCCTCCGGGAAGGAGTTTTGTCAGGACTTCGTTTGCGCCTTCACGGGCGGCCATCGGGCCCCTGACCAGGAGAGCAACTTGCACATCATCCCCCGGAAGGAGGGTGAGACTGTGCGCAAGTACATCTAGAGATTCAACCGCATACAACACAACATCTCGGATGTTCACCCAGTTGCAGTCATCAGGGCGTTCCATCAGAACGTGCGGAACTGGAAGATGCGCAAGGAGCTTGCGATGAACAAGGTCCGCGATGTCGCCGAGCTTTACGCCCTGGCGGACAAGTGTGCTCGAGCAGAAGGAGAAGGCTTCCTGGTGAATACGCCGGTGCAGAGGCCGACTCCGAAGATGAAGACGTCAGCGCCCCCACGAAGAGGGGGAGCGACGCAAGAAGAAATGGAAGGGGAAAGCCGCGTTCCCCGTCGAAACATCCGGCAGCGGCGACGCCTCCAAGTAGGCGAAGGCCGAGGCTTCCGGCGAAGATGGTGATGGATGCAGCTCTTCCCAAGCCTTGGCGGCCACCAACAAGCCCGAGGGCTCCGACGCCCAGTACTACAAGATCCACCGCACCAAGGGTCACGACCTCCAACACTGCCGACAAGTCGAACAGCTTGCCAACAAACAGAGGGCAGAGTACCACAGACGCGACAAAGAAAAGGCCCAAGATGGTGGCGAAGGATCGGGCAGGAAGAAGGGCGGCGAAGGGGGTCCCCCTGGCAAGTTCAAGAACAAGAAGGTCAAGCCCGCACCAGCGCGGGAAAGGAAGGAGGAAGATGAGGATGAAGACTACCCAGACGACGACTCTAGTGACCACGAGTTCCAGAAGGCCACAGACATGATGTGCCTCGATGGAGGGGCATCGCTTCACTCTTCCCACTGCCAACTGAAGAAGTGGGCGCGTGAGATGAGCGCGGCGGAGCCCTCCCTCGGCACTCATAGGCCCTTGAAGTGGTCACACACACCGATCATCTTCGATTTAGAGGATCACCCAGACCACGTTACAACGGTCGGATGTTTGCCGTTGTTGGTCTCGCCAACGATCCGCAACCTCAAGGTGATGAATATGTTGGTAGATGGCGGGTCAGGTCTGAACCTCATCTCCCCCGACGCGATCCAAAGGTTACAGATCCCCGACGAAGATCTTGAGGAAAAGGGAGCGTTCCAAGGGATCAACCTAGGGAAGATTCAACCGAAGGGGAAGATCATGTTGCCTGTGACTTTCAGCAGTGACCACCACTACCGAACGGAGAAGATCGTCTTCGACGTTGCTGACAATCCGTTCGCATACAACGGGATCCTCGGGCGTCCTGCACTAGCTAAGTTCATGGCGGCTTCCCACTACGCCTACAACACCCTGAAGATGCCCAGGCTAGTCGGCGTGATCGTCATCAACGCCGACAAGAAGGATGCGCTCGTGTGCACCAACTGCCTCTACCAGAAGATAGTGGCAACGCCTGCCGCCAAGGCACTGTCCCCCAGAGAGAAGAATCCCGACAAGAGGGCTTCCCGCGTTGATCCCGGCAAGCACGTTGCTCTGGAGTACCTTGCTGTCGTTGAAGACGACCGGGAAACCTCTACTGCCTGAAACAAGAAGTCCAAGGCTGCCCCACCAGAAATCAAGAAGGTACCCGCCTAAGAGGACGGCACGGGTGGAACTTTCACCAAAAGTTCTGCCCTTGATAGCAAATAGGAAAGTGCGCTCATCGCCTTCCTGCGGGCGAATCTCGATGTTTTTGCATGGCAACCATCATATATCCCCGGTGTTCCCAGGAAGGTGATTGAGCACCACCTCGCTGTCTGCCCCCACGCGCGGCCGGTCAAGAAGAGAGTGAGGAAGAAAGCCTTGGAGCGGCAGGAGTTAATTGAAGAGGAAATCAAGAAGTTAGAAGCAGAGGTACTCGTCAGGGGAGTCATCCATCCCACCTGGTTGGCCAATTCGGTTGTAGTGCGCAAGGCAAACGGAAAGTGGCGGCTTTGTATCGATTTAACCTATGTCAATAAAGCATGCTCAAAAGACCCTTTTCCCTTGCTGCGCATCGACCAGATTGTCGACTCCACCGCTGGCTGTGACCTGTTGTCCTTCCTCGATGCCTATTCAGGATATCACCAGATTTACATGGCCGAGGAAGATGAAGAGAAAACCTCTTTCATCAACCCCTGTGGCACGTACTACTTTGTATGCATGCCCTTTGGCTGAAGAATGCCAGCTCCACCTTTGCAAGGGTGATCCAGTTTGGTTTTGAGCCCCAACTCCATAGGAACCTGGAAGCCTACATGGATGATATAGTGGTTCAAACCAAAGAAAGGTCAACACTCGTGCAAGATCTGGAGGAGACATTTGCCAACCTGCGCTAGATTAACCTCAAGCCCAGCCCTGAAAAGTGTGTCTTCGGTGTTCCAGCCAGCAAGCTTCTCGGGTTCTTCGTGTCTCAACGTGGGATCGAAGCTAACCCCAACAAGATCAAGACCATTGAACAAATCGAGGCACTAAAGCGTGTCAAGGATGTGCGATGCCTTGCCAGCTGTGTAGCCGCCCTGAGCAGGTTCATCTCCAAGTCCGCCGAACGCACCTTGTCTTTCTTCAAAATTTTGAAGAAAGCGGGACCAATGGAGTGGATCGCCGAGGCAGAAACAGCACTACAAGACCTGAAGCGATACCCTTTCCTCTGCGCCAATCGTGGTAGCACCAAACCACAAGAACCGCTGCTCCTGTACCTAGAGGCAACCAACCAGGTGGTTAGCGCCGCCTTGGTGGCGGAGAGGGAAGATGACGAAGGTACTCCAGCTAAGGCGACGCCACCAAATGAGGAAGCGCACACTGGCAACCAAGGAGCCCCGGCAAAATCCAGGGGTGATCAGGAGGAACCCCTCCAACAGGCGAGCTAGTGCAGAAGAAGAAGATGGTGCAGCGCCCGGTCTATTTCGTCAGTTCCCTCCTGCAGGGGGCTAGATCGAGATACTCCAGGGTGCAAAAACTGCTTTTCGGCCTTCTCATGGCCTCGAGGAAGCCGCGCCACTACTTCCAAGCACATGAGATCACCGTCGTTACCCGCTTTCCGCTGCCAAGGGTTTTGCGGAACTCCGATGCAACTGGCAGGATGGTGGAGTGGGCTTTGGAATTGTCCAGTTTCGGCCTCAAGTTCGAAAGCATGTCGACCATCCAAAGCAGGGCTTTGGCAGAGTTCATTGTCGAATGGACCCCGACGCCACACGAAGAAATACCAGAATCAACCCTCCCGGGCAAGGGATCCAACCAAGAATGGATCATGTACTTTGATGGAGCATTCTCACTTCAAGGTGTTGGAGCCGGTGTGCTACTAGTTGCACCTACTGGACAACACCTCAAGTACGCAATCCAGATGTACTTTCCCCGGGATAAGTCCATCAACAACACCGCAGAATAGGAAGGGCTGCTTCCCGGCCCCAGAATTGCGGCAGATCTGGGGATCAGGAAGCTCATCGTGAGGGGAGACTCTCAACTGGTAGTCCAGCAAATCAACAAGGACTACCAGAGCCCATTGATGGAAGCTTATGTTGAGAAAGTGAGTAAGTTGGAAGAGCACTTTGATGGTCTCCATGCGGAGCACATCCCCCGCGCCGAAAACACCATCGCCGACGAATTGTCGAAGTGCGCAGCCCTTAAGTTACATGTGGAACCAGGAACTTTCATGCTACGACTAACTCAACCTTCTGTATCACCATCCACCAAGCCGGAATAGAGGAGAAGGCTAAACTCTGGCAAGTACTTTACGGCGGACCTGCCAAAGGGCCCCGGCGAGGACCTTGTCGGAAAGGAAGTTGTCGGGGGAGATACAAAGCCTGTCGGGATAGACACCATCCCGGCAGAGGAGATGCCTTTAGTCCTTGCGCCGAACCTCACGCTCCGGCATGGGCGCAGCACATAGTCGAGTACCTCCAGGATGGGGACCTTCCCGAAGGACAGGAAGAAGCGGAAAGAGTAGCCCGTCAGTCCAGCATGTACCAATTCGTGGATGATGCTCTGTACATAAGACGACTAAACGGTGTGAAACTGAAGTGCATTGCCCATGAGAAAGGGGTGAAGCTGTTGGCCGAGATACATGAGGGGATATGTGGCTCCCACATAGTGGCAAGAGCCCTTGTCGGCAAGGCTTCTTCTGGCCCACGACCCTCCACGATGCAACTGCACTAGTAACCAAGTGTGAAGCGTGCCAGTTTCATTCAAGGAAGCTTCAACAGCCAGCTCAAGCTCTCCAAACGATCCCTCTCTCTTGACATTCTCGGTCTGGGGGCTCGATATTCTCGGCCCTTTTCCCCACGCTGTCGAGGGATTTGAGTACTTCTACATCGCAATCGACAAGTTCACAAAGTGGCCAGAGGTGGAGCCGGTGAGAAAGGTGACTGCCCAGTCAGCCGTCAAGTTCTTCAAATGAATTGTCTTCCATATAGGAGTCCCGAACACGGTCATCATGGACAATGGAACCCAGTTCACGAGCCATGCCTTCATGAACTACGCCCAAGACCTCGGCACCATAATATGCTTCGCTTCTGTTGCCCATCCAAAGAGCAATGGTCAAGCTGAAAGAGAAAATGTCGAGGTACTCCGGGGGCTCAAGACAAGAACTTTTGACAAGCTGGGGAGGCATGGAAAGCACTGGATTGATGAACTATCGGCGGTTCTTTGGTCAATCAGAACGACACCAAATCGAGCCACCGTCCAGACACCCTTCTCCCTGATCTACAGGGCGGAGGCAGTTCTTCCCATGGAACTCACTTTTGGGTCATCCCGAGTGCTCGCTTATGATGAGCTTGAGCAAGAGCAATTGCGCCAAGACGACGCAGTGATCCTCGAGGAGACCTGGATTCGGGCAGCTGTACGAGCTACTCGTTATGAGAAAGCCTGGCGTCGCTATCATACCACCAGGTGCAAGCCAGAAGTCTTGAGGAAGGCGACCTTGTTCTTCGACACGTTCAGTCGGCCAAGAATTCAAACAAGTTGATGCCGAAGTGGGAAGGCCCATATAGGGTAGTACGAGTCACCAGGCCCGGAGCTGTCCGCCTGGAGACCGAAGATGGCACACCGGTGAGCAACTCCTGGAATATTGAAAATCTTCGAAAGTTCTACCCATAGCGAAAGGTTGTTGGGCCTCCCTGGGACCACCTTTTGTACAAGTCTTGCCGAAGTTGCATGTGAACCTCTGTACAAAGCCACACGAAGCCCCTGTGCTGAGTTGCATAAAACGTAGTGTTCTGCATCATCATTTAGATTTCTATGTTAGATCATATACATGCATAATCTAAGATTTTGTGAAACGCCTGAGCTAATGGACTGTCAAGTCCCGACACATATTTTCTCTTCTTTCTTTTTCTTAAAAGACAGATGAAACCCCGCGCATAAATTTGCCGACGGGGAAGATAGTGGGGATGCCCACGACAATAGAAAGAACAAGGACGGTCTACCCAAGACAGAAAGAAGAACCGCAGCCTAAAGATAAGTTGCAAAAACTTCAAGTAAGTCTTCGGGCAGACACGACCCTCCCCTTTAAATGTCACTAGCACACGTTTGTATGGAAAACTTGTGTGCGACGGAACTCCACCGCAAACCTCCTAAACGTTGTCTCAGAGCGCGCCCGATAGCTTAAGAGGCCCACCTCGCGTGCCCTTTTCCGCTTAGGGGGCGTGCTCGACAACCTATGGGTAAATCCAGGGGGAAGCAAAGCACCTTGCCCGCAGAGACGACTCCGGCAAAAGTCACCCCTCGGGAGCAATTGCGGCAAAGCCAATTGAGCTAGCGAACCCTCAGCGGAACATAAGAACGAACCATGCAAAAAGAGCAAGGGAGGAAAGTAGCATTCATTAAAAAATGTATATTACAATACTAACAGTATTAAACAAGGCACAACAGCTCTCGGTTGAGGATCGCAGCAGCAGAAGAACTAATCCCGGCGCAGGCCCTCGACCCTCTTGATCTGTTCCGCCTTGTCGACAATAGGCATGACCAGATTCTCGAGTTCCTTGAGGTTCGCAACTTTTGGCAGATGCCCCGGAGAGGTAGATGCCGGGATTCTTGTACGGCAGCTTGGTGAGGACCTTAAGGAGGGCGCCCCGGCACAACCTTCGTGATTCGTTCGCCAGGCGCGCTGCCTCGCTAGCCTGAATCTACCTCAAAGCGTCAATCACGCTTTCGAACAACAGGGCCTGCTTGGCGCTTGAAGACACCTCCGGGTCCGGGGAATAACCATCACCCTGGAGATCCATAGAAGACAACTGTGCAGCGATCCCTTCAGCGGTGTTGACAAGACGCTTTGTCCACAGCTCCATGCCGTGCATATAACCTTCGCGGGCGGCAGAGGCGGCCTCGAGCTTCTTCGTCACGACAAGGAGCTTTTGAGCCAACACCTCCTCGCGGGCCTTGCTTTTTTCAAGAGCCCGCTCTAGACGAGCTAGTTTATCTTGCAAGGCGACAAGGAAAGAATTGGCGGAGCTGAGTTGATCACTCTTGTCAGAAACGGCAGCTTGGGTCTCCGCCAAGTTAGAGAGAGCATGTTCTCTCTCTACTGTGAGGGCAGAGATCTTCTTGCCGAGGCCTTCAAGATCCTCTTCCAGCTTCTTCAATTTGCCGGCAAGCTCGTCCTTGGAAGCCTCGGCGTTGGCAGCCTTGCCGACAACCTCCTACAACTTGCCGGCATGCTCCGAGGCCTGGGCGGTAAGGGCGTCCTTATGCTGATCCACGAGCTCTTGGGTACGCCGCGCCACGAGCTTCTCAACTTCTTCGTCCTTTGCACGGAGCCTGCCATCGAGCGCCTTCTCGTGAGACTTGAGGCTTATCCAAACCACGTTAAGGCGAGCGTCCTCGTCGGAGATATGGCGCCCAGCCTCTTCCTCCTCCTTCCGGATGTCAGACGACTTCGGGAGGACCTTGTCCTGCTCGGCCCTGAGCTTTTCGTGAGCCACCTTCAGCTCTTGGTGAGCCTCGGCGAAGTGAGCCCGCGTCTCCTCGAAGCGCTTCTCGAAGGCCTCCCGTGCTGCCTCGACGTACGTCATTCGGGAGTCCAATTTCTCCTTCTGGGCCTGGTAAATGACCTGGAGCTGGCTGACGTTGTCCCTCATGGACTAGAAGAGTTGCTCTTCGCTGAGCTTCCTGCCGTAGGCCCCCGAACCATCCACGGTCTCAAGCCCGGCACTGGTGGAGACTTCGGCGCCAAAGCTCTCCCCTTCGAAGGCTATCCTGGTACGGCACACCCTGGCGGATTGATGTACCGACTCTCTACCAGCATCCTCACTTGCTGGCGGAGGCCCTGGCGTGGGAAGCTGGTCGCCACCAGCATTCTCGTCGATAAAATGGGGATCCTCATCCAGTGCTGCCCCCAAACCTTCAACGGTAGGAGGATCACCGATGCACGCCCCGGGAACCTCGGTGGACTCCTCTATTGGTTCCCGGGTGGCCCGATCCCGCGCCTCGGCAGCAGACTCGCTCCCGGCAACCTCATCGTCCTCAGCGGCCACGTCCCCGCAGTCTCCTCGATGATGAAGTCGACATTCATCTCTTCCACCGAGGAGAAGCCTGTGGTACAAGATAAAGAAAAGAAGACGGGTGGAGAAACTTATAGACGTCCCTTGCCAGGGCACTCACCCTCGTTTAGCTGGTGAGGGGCAGTTGTCCCCTCCCCGACAACATCAGTTGTCGGGGGCTCGTCCTCGGGCGTCACAGGCCTTGGCGACTCCCGCTGGGGGCTCTCCCGGGGGCTCGACATCATAGCGGTGGAAGCTGCCGGTGGCGCCTCTGAGGCGCTCGTCGAAGGACCACCGCCCGCCGACACCTTGGCCTTCTTCACCATCCTCTGGGACAACATCTCCGTGTCCCTGAGAACAAGAACCGACACTTGATGAGTAAGAACACAAGGTGAGGGGTTCGAAGGGGGTAAAAGTCAAACACCTATTCCTCCTCCTCCCCTGAGCTGAAGGCAGACAAATCAAAATCCACGTCCTCCTCGGCATCCGCCCGAGGAGACGCGGATCCGGGACGCTTGCCGGGCACAGCGGGTGGATTTTGCCAGACGGGGATGTTGGAGTCGGCGTGTCGAAGCACTCGCCTGGACCTTCGGCGAGCTAGAGACTCATCCTCTTCCTCCTCCTCCTCCTCTGCGTCGGGCGCCCGTCCCTTTGAAGGGCCCCCGGTCACCGAGCTGATGGGCTCCCCGGCGAGCTGCTTGTCCTGTTGCGCCTCCTCATCGGGCGCCCCCTCGTCATAGAAGCCGACGCTCCCTACCGTCTCGGCAAGGGCCTGCTCCTCGGCCCGGCTGGCAATTTACGCCACCTCCTCGTCGGTGTACTCCCGGACGAGGCCGGTGTCTTCTCTAATGGGATTCTCCGACAAGAAGTCAAAGAAGCACAAGACATCCTCCTCCCTGGCTCGATCCAAGTCGCAACCACGCCATGAGCATTACACTCTGGCATCCTTGCCATGAGTAACTCAGGGCAGAATTGTTGCACAAGGGTACGACACCATGCGGTAGCCGAGGCCTCATGTCCGACTTGAACAGCTTCTGGCAAATGAAGGCATGCCCCATCACCATCAGATTGTTGTTGTAACCAGTCCACAGTCGTAGGATGTTCGCGCGTTCACAAAGGCTGAGGCTAGCCTTCCTCCCCTATTCTGCAGGGGGGCGATGTGCGTGCGGATAAAGTGGGCACCCACCATCTCTATCGTTAGCCCTGCGTCCCTGAGACGCAGGATCCTGTTGATAGGGACAGTCAGTTTCATATGATCGAGGTCGAGGTCACTCCCATGCTTGTCGTGGGAGTCGATCTTGGTGGTCCTGGGCTCGCAGAAGGGCAGATACTTCTCCTCGAGGATCCACCACCACCTCCCACGCCATTCTTCCCACTTCTCCCGAAGGGCCCCATCCAGATACATCTCCTTGCATCCGATCCACGGGATCCAAGTGATGGAGCCCGAAAGAGCATCCCCTCCCTGAATGCAGGGAATGAAATAGTGGCGGAAGAGGGCGGTGTTGGGGGTAATCCCGACAAAATTCTCGGAGAGATGCGCTAATATAGACATGCATGTCCCCACATTCGGCGTGAAATCCAGAAGGTGGAAGCCCTAGGTGTTCATGATGTCAATGAAGAACTCGGAGAAGGGCAGACAGAGCTCGCAATAAAGAAATCGACGAAGAAGGGATACTTTTCTGGAGCACCGCCAACTTCTCCGGGGTCACTTGAGTGGCCGGATGCGCCTTCCTCTTGGCCGCCCACATTTGCTGATAGTGCTCCTTCAGGAAGAACGCGTCGGGCCCCGGGGGAAAATAGGCGAGCTCCTTCCGCATCTTCGCCAACTCCTTCTCTGTGATGACAGGTTTCCCCTTCTTGCCTTCTGTTCCCTTAGGCGCCATGGCAACGGCGGAAGCTGTGGCCGTCCAAAGCGCGGCCTCGGGGGCAAAGGTGGAGGTGGGGAGGGAACTTTAGCGGGAGAAAGGAGGGGGCGACGTTTTCGAGCTTGAAAAGAACTGGGAAGGAATGAAAGGCTTGTGTGGCTTTGTTTTCCTTTCTTATGAGAAGAAAGGTAGGCGCACCGGTCGACACTTGCGTTCCCAACCAATAGCTCAGCGCGCGCGTGGACACCTTGGCCACTGTGCGCATGCCTCCCCACTTCGAGCTTTCAATGCGCAGCGTGGGGAAGGGTCGTCTACAACAGCTCTGAAGCTACAGAGTCCCCCTTCCAAAGAAGCACGTGCACTACTTTGGGCCTGGCCCACCAACACTTCGCGTGCGTGCGTGGCCCAGGCCCGGGGGCTCCTATCGGTGCACTAGAGACTGGGGTCCCTTGTGCCCTAGACTTATGCACGGGCATCAGCAACGCCCATGACGGTAGTGCACCGGGAAGAACAGCAGCAAGGCAATCCAAGACCCACCAAGGCCACGACCTTCCCTCTCTTCGCGGGGCGTGGAGTACAAGGGCTCCAGATGCAAGTCCCCGGCAAGACCTCCTTGCCGAGAAGATCCCCAAGTCCCCGGCAAGCCCACTTTGTCGGGAAGACCCCCGAAGATTAGCAAGACCTCGGCAAGCCTCCCTTGCCGGGAAGGCTCGCACAGACTGGCGAGGCCCCCGACAAGCCCTCCTTGCTGGGAAAGTGTCCAAGCCCTTGGCAAGCCCTCCTTGCGAGGAAGGTGACCAAGTCATCCGACAGAGGCTCCAGGCAAGCAAGCCCCCTTCACTCTCCAGGTGTCCTCCCCCGTTTCTACCACAATCCGACCGCTCCAGCACATCCCTCGTTTGCCAGCACAAGACCCAGGTGTCGATTCACCTGGATACGTGTCGCGACCACCTTGTGGCAGGCCAGGGGTCAAACAAGGCATTTCCTGTCCCTGACGCCACCGAAGAAGTACAGCGGTGAATACTGTTCACTATTCACCCCGTGAGCACACTGTTGGTGACCCCTTTACCTATAAAAGGAGACCCAAGGCTCATTCTTAAGGGTTGGACCCTTGTGGGATTGGAGACTTCCTAATCACCCACTAAGTTACTGTAGCAAGTCATCCTACAGTAAGCACATAATACAAACTAAGAAGGAGTAGGGTTTTACGCGCCAAGCGGTCCGAACCTGGGTGAAAGACCTTGCCGGTGTTGATCGTTAGCTCCGCTCTCGATGTTGTACCTCTCTCTCCCCGCCGGACGATCAAGGTACTCCTCGAGTTTCCATAGGTGTCGTTCCTGACACTTACATAATGAAAGCATAATGGCATGTCGACACGAAACAATGAAATTTACCACAAATGTTGGAATGAAAAGTCGGTTATACTTACAGCAGGTACTTCTCCCTAGTCAAGGTAAGATGCTCCTTCCGCCCATATTCCTTGGGCATCTTCATGTCACGATAGTCATAATAAAATTGCGAGATGGCCACCCAGCACACCTCTTACTGCATCTGGCAGGCCTCCTTCCTTGCAACTCTCAGGAACAACTTGTCGGCAATGGGCTTTTTCTCCTCAATATCTGGATAGTATTTCTACAGTTAGTCATACAACCAGAGTGGAAGAAGCCATGAGATAAACCATTCGATGATAAACTATGAATGAAACTCAAGACTCATGCTTTTGAAGAGGACTTACCAAAACATTTGTTATCACGGCCTTAGCATGTGTAACAAATTCCACGTGGGGAGCCGCTTCGTAGTGGTCCCAGTTCGTGGCCAAAACCCGGTGCTCCGGGTGCTTGTCTTTGTCCGAAGTGAACAACCCCGACCAATATTCCTTCATCAAGATAGTGATGATACCGTTTGGAACACGAACATTTTCAGGAACTGTCCAGCCCCTAGAAAAGATAGAAAATATGAGCATGTTTCCAAGCAAAAGAATTAAAATATGCTTAAGGGGCACTTACTCTTTCCCCGCTCGCTCAATGGGCCACTTCTGCTCCTCGGTAGCAAGATCGGGGGGAGGTTTGCAGCACCACGTAGCCACCCCTTGTTGTTGCCAACCCCCTACCTGCCACCACCAAACTCCTCCTCCACCCCTCCCCAAACTCCTCCTCCTCCTCAACCTCCTCGTGAACCTCCTCCTCCTCCTCAACCTCCTCGCGAACCTCCTCCTCCTCCTCAACCTCCTCGTGAACCTCCTCCTCCTCGGTAGAGGGTACCTCACTAGAGGAGGGCCTTGTAAACGACATACCTAAGTTGGTGAGGGGGCGTTGTTTCTAGGCCCGGCCCTGCCTTCCTCTAGGGGCTCTCCCTGCACAACCTCCACCTCTAGGGGCACCTCTCCCTCAACCTCCCTGTAAGGAGTTATCCTCAAGTAGTCGGGATGGAACCATGCGGGGTCCATACATCGAGGTGAGTTTGGCTAGTAAACCCGTGCCATCGGCCTTGCCCTTTCCCATGCTTAGAAAACCTCCATTGAAAAGAGAATAAACAATTAGTATACTAATAACGAAGAAAAGACCATAGAAAAAAGACATTAATAAATAAGTATGGTTGCATCGAAAAAAGACATTAATAGAAAAAACATAGAAACGTACATGTGCTAGAACCCATACGAATCGTCAATGTTGTAACCAATAGCTCGACCGGTCTAATCATCACTATCACACATATCATCTTCATTGTCGGATGGAGGTGGAGGCTCTTCCTCGTTGTCAGTGTCTTCATTTAACTTTTCTAGCATAATTATGTTGTTTCATTAACAATGGCCTCACCATCATTATGTGTATCGTCATCGTTTGGATCCACACCTCATCATCATCATCAAAGGCATCAGCGTCATCGCTTCTGACCACATCACCATCATCATGGGGTTGCTCTTAAAAGAACACTCCCTCGTATGTCATGGGGTTAATGTTGTAATAATCGTCATCGTTCGAGTCCGGTAGCTTACCATGTGGCGACACCTGGAACACAACTTCCCAACCCTTTAGGTACTATTCCTGGCATGGGTAAGGCAGATAATAAACTCGTGTGACTTGGGTAGCCGCAATAAAGAGATCGGCTCCGGCATAGACAATTGATTGTTTAACTTCGACGAAACCAACAGAAGGCGTATGTTGGGTATTATTTAATTGAAATTGTTGGGTGCATTAGTTTGGCTAACTAATAAATGTTCAACTAGGTATTTAATAGGGGAATGTGAAAAATTACTTTCGCCATGAACCAAGCAACAAAAGTTTCCTTCCAGGGTTCCCATGTCATAGAAGAGTAAGTGCCTCCGCCTCACTAGGAGGAATCATTACCGTCCACTCCTCATCAATGAATTGACTAAAAGAAGAAAAGTGGTGTTTAGGTCGAGACTAAGTGAACATAGAATATGATATTGTGCAAGAAATAAAGGTATTAATGGTGTAGTGGTATTACCTCATCCACTCATCCTCAACTTCGTTGATGTTGTGCAAGACATGGAACATGATGTCCTCCCACTCTTGTTCTGGCAGGTTATAAGATTTCGAGCCCCCAGCCTTGGCACCTTTCCCGTTGAATAAATAAAACTTGGGTTTATACATAGGCTCTTCCGTATTGTGTCGACACAGCTTATTATGTAGAGTGGGAACGTGGTATGGATAGTACGATGCCTTGAGGTCTGACACCTCCTCAAGGTAAACTGCCTCGGCTATGGAAGCTTCAATCTTAGCTTTGTTTCCACATTTGTTTCAGAGATGCTTGTTCTATATATTGGGACCGTACTGCCAACAATTCCGCACCGGGCCCCAAAACAATACCTCTTTCGCGAGGTGCAAAATGAGATTTGTCATCCGAGTAAAGAAGTCGGGCAGAAGAATCTTCTCTAGCTTCGATATCAACTTTGGTGTTTATGGGGTTATAGTCCTAGGGTAGGGTCATAGGCCTGCCCTATAGGTCCTACCCAAGGACTACCCTTCATAAGGGACAAGGCCCTTAGTCAGTTCCGACTGAATTAAGGACTTCCCATCATCCAGTCGGTGACGATTCCTCCATCATCCAGTCGGAGATGAGCATTCAGAGCGTATCAAACTTACCGACTGGATTCCACTCTGTACATCGTAACCCCCCTGGAGGGCAACGGTCATACGTTTTCATGTACCTTTATTAGCATTTAAGGCATACGTTACCTGTAATGTAGATATTTAATCGCCACTGCTCCAGCCCTGTGCACCGAACCGTTGTGAAGGGCAGCGCACTCTATATAAGTCGCCCTTCCCCACTGGTGCAGGGGTTGGCAATTCACTGTTTACCATATTCCACTCGACATCAAGCTCCCAAGAGCACTGAGACGTAGGGCTTTTACCTCCACCGTAGAGGGGCATGAACTCATACAACCTCGGCGTAGCTAAGGCTCTGCCCATCCTTTCGTACCCTATTCATCTACTGTCAGACTTATACCCATGATAGGTGTCTTCTTATACAATTGTCTAATCACATTGGGAATACTTCTTTAGCATAGAGCATGCGAAAGAAATGTCTTACCTCTGCAAGCATTCTCTAGACACGCTTGGGGACATAGCTTCGTACCATGACCGGCATTAACCGCTCAATCCATACATGATAGTCATGAATCTTGAGCCCGGTCAATTTTCTCGTAGAAAGATTGACTCCATTACAATTTGCTTCTTACCAAAAGCTTTCTGAGATTTATTTGCAATATTTTATTCCTCCAAATAATTCTCTTTCTATTTTTGGGAATTATGGCATCACTATGGGTTGTGAAGCAACCTATAGGTTGGATGAGCTTTAAGAGCCAAAACTTTTACAACATCTTCTCAACACCATATGATTTCAAAATATTCAAAAATATAGTTCCGATATGTAAAAATATATATAGTTCCGATATGTAAAAACATCCAATGGTTCCGATATGTAAAAACATCCAATGGTCCAATACAAATTTTGAGCAGGAAAACTCTGCTAAGTTTGTGCTAAAACTGAACCCTTGTGAAGGAAGTGCTAGCTAGGAGTGCACAATGGAGCTACAAATTTTTGGGCATGTGTGCACTACCAAATGACACTTCCCCACCAAGTTTCACTTATAGCAAAGCTTGCAATTGAGTGCTAGGAGCTCATTTGTGTTCTGGACCAGAAAGATGGTTTTCAAAGGAACTATATTCATTTGATCTTCAAACTTAGCCAAACTTTGCCAGCTTGGAGTCTTTTCTATGTTGATCCGCCCAGACATCCTATCTTACTCGAACCCCAACCCAGTTGAGCTCTAAAACCACCCAAAGTCTGTAGACAGAAACTATTGTTGATGTTCCAAGTCGCAGGAGAGCGTGACTGATCAATCAAGCAGTGGATGGTGACTAAAGAGAGGCTGGTCGGCGCAATGGACAAGGTCTCTAGGCCTGCGTGACATGAGGTTGGCCACAACCATGGTGATCACGGTGCTTGCATGCCATAGAGCGTGCTCTGCGCAACTCCAGTGACAGCCGAGCTGCCTCGAGCCATCATTCGTTGCCCCATCCTTGTCCTGAGCACCGACGAGGTCCCTGGCAGCCGTGTGGCACCTCTTGAAAGTGCTAGGTCGCCGAAGAATGCCGCCACCGCTCCTGGCCAAGCTAAGCCACAGGACCGAACTGACGGCTCCGGCCACTGTTCTCATCCGCGAGCCCTTAATGGCCAGGAGCCATCCCATCGCCTCCCTGCTCTCCTCCGTCACCTCAGCGCACTCCGCGACGACCACCTCAACCCTCCGACGACTGTGGTTGAGCTTATCCTCGCCGCTTCGGGAGAGATCGCCGAGCTCGTCGCCGGCCTATTTAAAGGAGTGCGCGACCCCTTCGAGCTCTCAACATCCCTCCTGTTGCTCCCTATTGACCTCCCGAAGAGCGAGCCAAGGCCTAGAGGCCCTCTGGCCTTGAACATCGCCGTAACTCCGCTGCCTGCAGCCTCACCGTCGACAGCACCAACCCCATCCTCCAAAGCCTAATCAACCCCACCGTCGAGTTCGGGAAGTTCCCCTGGTGCTTCTCGACCCCTTGCCCAAGCTTTTCCCTGCCGGAATCCTCGTCTCCGACGACCACCCGAAGCCGCCACCGCCAGAGAAGAAGGGGATGACGTCGTCTGTCCACCTCTCGCCAAGCTGCGGGTACGTGTGTGCTTGTCATCGACCGCCCGTTCCATTCCGCCCGATCCCAGGCGTCGCCACCGTCTCACTCGCCGGCGACCGTCGTCGGAAGGCCGCCTCGCCTCTTTTCCCCTCCTCCCCCTCTCTGTTCTCGTGGCAGGCCCCACCTGCCAGCGGCTATGGCCAGCGGCCGAAGCGGTAAGTGGAGGCGCCCCTCCACTTTACACCTTCGACCTGGCCCCCTGCCAGAATATCTTTTCTTTTATTAAGTCCAGATTCAAATAGAAACTTTGACCATTTAAATCCTTTTATTTACAAGTCCAAATCACTTGATTCTTTTTGCATTGACTTGGTATTGAGTTTCTATACAATCTGGTAAATTTTAGTATTTTTCCCACACACATAGAATTTCTAATGAATAAAAAAGGTATTAAATGACTTTTCTTTAGTTTTGCTACTTCAAACATATTTTCAGAGGGAAACTTTGAAGACCAGGAGTGTTTGAACAACCCCACTGATCAACGAAAGCCATCATATCCATGTGATGTAGTTTTGCATAGCATAACTCACATCTTCATGCATTTTACTTACTTGACTTGTTAGGAAATAATCATCTAATAAACAGTCATATAGGAATATGTGCTTACTGTTATAAATCACTATGGTTACCATGGCTTAGTGGTTGATCATGAGTCACCTGTCCGTGCATAATCGTACAACCACATCTTGCCGGTATGGGAAGGCCGTGACTTGGATTGTCAACGTGATCTTTCACCGATATCCCCAAAGAGGGAGGGTTATGCATGCGTGCTACCTTGGCCCGGTAGGCGGTGATAACCCTGTGAGCCCAGTTAAGTTGAGTTGGGCCCGTCCCCGGTTGGGACAGTTTTGTTTGGCCACGACGGTGGCAGGTGTCATGAGGACACAGGGCCACCCAGGTCAAGACTCCGGAAGGGAGTGGTTGCCGGGGATACAATGAGAGAGTCACAGGATAGGAAAGTTTCATTGGAGTAATGTCGGTCCACCCGAATGGGATCACGAGGTCAGTACTCCATAGTGTGGGTAAAGTGTGCAACCTCTGTAGAGTGTAAAATCTATTCGAATAGCTGAGTCCACGGTATTGGATAGCCCGACCAGACCTCAGTAGATGGTCAAGCATGTGGATGTTAGTAATGATGGAGGAACCCTTCAGTTGAATGGAGATGCTTGATAGGCATTCCGGTGGTTGTGAGACAACCCCGGACATGAGTAAGTGGATATTATAAAGCCAAGTGATATTATTCCTAATGTGTTGCCATGCTATTGTTTGCTGCATTACTTGGTTATTATGAGCTTGCGAGTACATTCCAAGTACTCACCAACCATATCCTGCCAGATGCAGGAGAAGCCGAGGACGGTGGTCCTGATAATGCGTAGTAGGGAGTGTCCACAGAAGTGTCCGTGTGTATGGAGTTGCCGCTATGTTCCGCTACGCTGTAGAAGTACTTAGTAGTTTCGAGGCCCCACTATGCCTCATAAATAATGTAGATACTGTTGCAGCACCCAGGGTGCCTTTCGCCTCGCTATCATTGTAAGATATGTACCTGTCATCTTATTCTATCAATAA
The DNA here is from genome assembly GCF_904849725.1 of Hordeum vulgare subsp. vulgare. NCBI lineage: Eukaryota > Viridiplantae > Streptophyta > Magnoliopsida > Poales > Poaceae > Hordeum > Hordeum vulgare. The sequence continues at coordinate 322,845,556 of NC_058521.1, read as the reverse complement.
AGTCAGTTCAGTTCTGTTCCAAGTTGTTGAGTGTTTCCAGAAGACTTGATCTCTGGGTTGGAAACACTGGTAATCCGATTCGTTGAATCGGGGTGCCACACAAAGCTACTTTGAAGTTTCCTGAAATATACTTGAATATACGCATTAGTCCAATGATGCATGTGTTGTGGTTAATTACCAAAACCACCTTAGGGAGCAATTGTGCTTTGAATCTCCCCCTTTTTGTAATTGATGACAACAAATAGATCAAAGCTTCGTCAAAAGATATAATCAATGATTAGCATCGACGCTTTGAGAGGTATGTGAAAAACAAGAGCTCCCCCCTAAATTTGTGCATTATTTTTAAATTTGCATTTGAATGCAAATGCACGATCGATTAGGAATATGGGTTACTCTTCCATGTCACATACAACTTGGTGGTGTGCATAAAAGATAAGAATGAACAGCAATGCACATAGCACCAAAAACAAGTGAATGATCATGATGTGGATAGCTCAGAGGTAATAACATGGTAGCACTAAACAATCAAAGCATATGATCAAACACACATCTAAGAAGATAATGTCATCCAAGAGAGCAAATAAAGTTTTGAAAATGAGAGCATATAAAGTCAAAAGCTCTCCCTCTCCCGAAGCCCTATTGATCTATACACTTCTCCCCCCTTTGGCAACAAGTACCAAAACGTTCAAAGATCTAACCTAAGCTTCTCTCCGGGCATGATCTCCTCCGGTAGCAGATGTTGGAGTAGACAAAAGAGCATCAATGAAGGCTTTGGATGACATCGTTGGAGCAGGAGCTGGAGGTGTAGAAACTAGAGGTGATAGAGCAGGAGTTGAAGCTTCAGGTGATGAAGACGGTCTATCTTCTGGTACTGGCACAGCTGCTGACCTGGTCTGCGTCGAGAAACGTTTGGTAGTACGACGAGGTGAATCATCATCATCATCATCATCTTCATCATTTGAGCGTGGAATCTGCACTGAGTCAACTTCATGCTGAAGTTGCTTGACTATAGTAGTCAACTCCTTAACCTTCAGATCCAGGTCATGAAACTTTGTTTCCACGATCCTCTCTTGGCTCTTTTGGTTTAGCAGAATCTCAAAAATATTCTTCTCCATCCCTCGAATGATGCTGACCAAGAACGACATATGTTCCTCTCTAGTTTTAAGCTTTAGTGGTGGAGCTGGAGCATTCTTAGCGGCCTCTGCAGCAGCTGCCTCTGTAGCCTCTCTAGATGTCGCTGAGCTTGGATGAGTGTCATCCATCACATCTTAATTGTCCTTGAACTCTGGCTGAAGTGGAAAATGAGGACGATCAAGCTGATATGCATGCTTGCCAATCTCGGCATTGATGAGCATATGAATGTATGGTGCATATCCGCATAGTCTTAGCAATCTAATCAATGACTTTGAAGCGAGCGTCGGTGTCTAAATGATGTAGCATATTGATGGAATAGCCTCTAATCATTTTGTCATCACCTGATTTGGGTATCAGGGTATGCCTGAAGATAGTGTTGGTAGAGGTTATCCCAGCTTGCAAGGAATAGATAGACCCAAGCTTGTGAGATGGTAGGACGTCATTTGGCACTCGCTTGTACATATTGGCCATAGAGTTGTGATTCTTCTTAGGTTCTGAGTACACATCCAAGTCCTCTACTCGTGACTTTGGAGCAGCAATGATAGTAGCCCATTATTCAATTGTGGCTTCATATCTATGGTCATCAGTCATCCAGAAAATTGTGCCATCTGAATAGAAATGAACTATTGAATAGAATTGCATAATCATTTCATCATTCCATGCAGTTATCTCTCTACCAACAAATCTTCAATGTCAACAAGATTGAAGTTCTCTCTCACATGGGGAAAGAAATATTCATTGGCTTTGATATAATTCGAGTCGACATATCTCATGTCACTAACTGCTGGACATTTGTCATACAGAACTGTCTCATAGAAGTCTTGTTGTTCTCTTGTATGAAACCTGGGATCAGCTGCAGTCCTTCTCCTCACAGCATAAGGATCAATAGCTCTCCACTTCTTTAGCTTGGCATCTCTTCTCTTCTTCATGTCTTCAGCTATTGGATGAAACTCATTGTGAAATGGAAAATGAGGTCTTAACTTCATGAGAATAGGTGCATTCTCAACATCTTCCTTTGCAACAAAGTCTCTGGAAGCAGTGCGTTTCTCTTTAGCAGCTGGGGGTATGTCCTTTGTGGTCATCTTGGGAGCTACGGGCTTCTTTGGATCTAAAGGCTTTCGAGCAGAAGGCTTCATAGTACCTGCCATAAGCTTCTTTTTCTTCTTTGTAGGAGGCGCATTAGATGGTACTTCCTCCTCCTCAGCGGCAACAGTTTCTCCTCAGTCTTCATACATGGAAGTTTGTCTACCAATGACATGAATAATCCTCTTCCTGACTCTCTTCACACCTGTCTTCTTAGGAGGTTTCTCAAGGGTAAGTGTCATCCCTTGCCTTGCAAACTCTGCAGCTCTCATGTCAGAAGGTTTAGAGTACACCTTCCTAACAGCTCTCTTGACAACAGGCTTCTCTTTCTGCTTTTGGACGTCAGACTCAACAGGAACAAAGTCTGAATCTTCTTCATCAGAATTCAGTTTCCTTCTGGGCCTTGTGGCAGCCTTGGGCAAACCATGGGAGATGGGGGTGCCTGGATCAAAAGGGGACCTCTCAGAACTAGTGCATGAATCCATCTCAACACTATCTTGAGTGAAGTTGTTCTGGCTGTCCTGACAACCTGACATCTTTGAAATAAAACAGACAAACACACCAGCAAATCAACAGACAAGCAACCATGTGAAGTAGATATAGAAGATCACAAGGGTTGAGCATCACAAAACACATAATTTTTCAAAATTTGAATTCAAAAACTTAGTGTATGGTCTACTTCAGAATGAATATCGGTAGAACCGGGTTGGGTTTTAAGGAGTCACCGAGACTGACCACTTGCATAACAGAAACTTGGGTAGTCTTTTCAGTGTAATCGAAAAGAGCTACTTGGTCTCACTAGAGTGGTTCTTAGAAACCCTAAAACAAAAATCGATGGAACCGATCTTACCAACTTGGTCTCACTGAGATACATGTTGTGGGAGATCGGATCCAATTTTCCTTCATTCTCTAATCTATGGAGATTTCTTGTGGAATAGGAAGATTAGAAACTGTTGATTGTGGATGGGGTGCCCTAATGCGCGTGGATCAGATAAAGGAGCACATGAGGGTTCGGATTCATAAACTAAGTCGGTGATGAACTCGCTAGGCAACGACGGCGGCGATGATTCAATCGTCGGCGGCGATTACCAACGGCAGAGTCTCTCAGGGATGCAAAGGCGATAACCAAGGGTCCTTGTGCGGCTTCTTGGAGTTGGGAACAAAACGTTTGAGGATTAAATTTCGAAACGTCGGGTCTGCCAGGATATATACCCATCACTGTCGATGTCACTGATACTAAGGTTCTGGTGCCACCGAGTTCCTATGTTGTCAGTTGACATGGAAACTCGGTGAAGCCGAGATGGTGGTATCGATGGTACCGAGATTGAAAACCTAGATCAGCTTTGGTTATTCGGTGGAACCGATATTGTGGGGTTGGTTGCACTGAGATTCACAAAGAGGTTTTGGAATGCAGCGTTTGTCGATACGGAACTCCGAGTGCTCATTCACACAGAGGGATCGAGAAGTGCTTGTTCAAGTTTTGTGATGAAGCATGAATAGAACTTGAGAAGAGAAAGCCTAGATAGCTAAAGAAGGGTCCTAGGCATTCTTGTCTATCCAATTGGCAAAAGATAAATCATAAGCCAAATAGCAACAATTGGATGTCCTCGAATGAGAAAGGATATGCATACTAACATCCTCACACAATAAGATTTCAAATGAAACCATGATGAACATGCACAAACATCCTAGCATCTATCAAGCACTTTGGCGATGACGAAGTCATCTATATATGAATATACTGACTGAGGAGTCAAGTAAGAATACTTGATCATAGGTCATACTCATCGTTTAAGCACAAGTGGGGTTACCACTTTTACATAAAGCATTAATGTGTTCATATCTTTAGGAGATGCTTATACTCAAGATTTAGAGTGAAGCTCCCCCTTGATATCACATCCCCCCTAAGAGGGACAAACTAACCTTGGGTTTTGTCGTAGAAGACTTCAAGTAGGTGAAGTAGTGGTCGATTCTAAATGTTGATGAAGATCATCTCGAGTTGGGAGCAATCATTGTTGTTTCTTACTCTTCTCACCTACATGGGTTAGTCCCAAAGCAAAAGGAACAAACACAAAGATACCTATGTACATGGGAAGTGATGTCCAAAGATTCATTGATTACCTTGTCCCTTGATCACCTTTGAGGGAATGTGTGACTCCTTGAACCAATGCATGTCGTTGAGGTTGATTGCACATAGTTCTTGCCAAAATGAATGGGAGTGAAATTCATTGGCAAAGTCACCCCTCAAGAACTTTCTAGTTCTTCCTCTTGGGGACCCACATCACTTTGATGGGAATCCTTGGAGTTGTGGTAGCACTAGACGAGGTAGTACTAGAAGTGTCCTTGGGAACCCACTCAACCTTGGCTTGGGGCTCTTATTCAAATGAGTCAATGTCCTCTTGAAGCTTTCCCTTGTCCTTGTGGTCTTGTGGTAGAAGGACATCTTGTGAGCTTATTACCTTGGGAGTAGTAGGATCATATTTCTCCTCTTGAGGAACAAACTTGGGAATATGATATGGACCTTCTTCCCAAACATCTCCGTTGATGGTTGATGGGGTTATAGTCCTAGGGTAGGGTCATAGGCCTGCCCTATAAGTCCTACCCAAGGACTACCCTTCATAAGGGATAAGGCCCTTAGTCAGTTCCCACTCAATTAAGGACTTCCCATCATCCAGTCGGTGACAAATCCTCCAGCACCCAGCCGGAGATGAGCTTTCGGAGTGTATCAAACTAACCGACTGGATTCCACTCTGTGCATCGTAACCCCCGTGGACGAAAACGGTCATACGTTTCCATATGCCTTTATTAGCATTTAAGACGTATGTTACTTGTAACGTAGGCATTTATTCTCCACTACTCCACCCTGTGCACCGAACCATTGTGAAGGGCAGCGCACTCTATATAAGCCACCCTTCCCCACTGGTGCAGGGGTTAGCAATTCACTATAATCCATATTCCACTCGACAACAAGCTCCCAGAGCACTGAATCATAGGCCTATTACCTCCACCGTAGAGGGGCCTTAACTCATACAACCTCGCCGTAGCTAAGGCTCTGCCCATCCTTTCGTACCCTACACATCTACTGTCAGACTTACACCCACGACAGTTGGCGCCCACCGTGGGGCAGGCGTCTAAGCAACTTTCGGCGAGTTTGCGACTACATCTTTTCATAATGTCATCCGGTGGAGATTTGAGCATGGGTCACGAGATCCTGTTCGGCGCTCTCTCCTTCAACGTCGACGATTCGGCATGGCTCCGGGATGCCCCTCGCGACGTCGAGGCACTCCCCAGCCGCGGGGCTACGCACTTCCGTGCCGGCGCCCGCGGTATTCTTCTGCTCCAGCAATCGGCTCCGGTGTCGACCTGGGCCGTCATCGCGCACCGTAACAAGCGGTCCCGCCGTCCGCGGCTCCAACGTTGGGTGCAACACGCCCAGGCGCACCAGAACGCGTCCTCGCAAGTGGCGGTCCTAGAGTCGGTTGTGGTTGCACCGCCGTCCCAGCGCTCGGACTCAGTTCCGACTGAGTTTCCTTCCGAGTATTTGGGTCACGGACCTGCAGCTGAAGTGCACATGACCAACTCCCATGAAAGTCCCCGCCAATCTGGCCGGAACGAGCACGAAGTCGGCGAAACATCCGGCGCTCGCCGTCATCCCCGCCGTTCTGCCAGTCGGCACACTCGGCGGAGCAACGTGGAGGTGTATCGCACGCCCGTCCTCAACCTGGCTGCCGCCGCCAAGATAGCAGATTCTCTCCAGTCGACTGATTCAGAGGCTGGCAGAGGGATCGAGCAAATCTGTGCCCTGCTGCACACGGCGCAGCAACAAAATTCGGTGGTCTCCCAGTCGCACCACAGGGTCCACAATAGTTCTGTTCATGCGAACACACATCGATTAGTTCACAGCCCTGGTTCTCATCAGCGACACAAGGGAGGCAGCCGTTCCATAAATCCCGAAGATCATCGCTGTTCACGCACCCCTCCGTGGGGTGGGCCCTACGGGCCCCGACATCATGATGATCGGCGTTCAGTCGGTGACACGTACGATCCAAGGCCCGACGCGAGAGGGCATATCGCCCAGCGGAGGGTCAACAGGGGCCGAGCCCACCGCAATGGTCACGATATGGACCGTCCGAGTGGAAGCAGGACCATCGTCTCTGGTCCCGAGTGTTTCAGTCGAGCCATCCGGTCGGCTGACATCCCTCCCAACTTCCGATTGGCGACGGGGATCAGCAAGTTTATAGGAGAGTCCAAGCCAGAAACGTGGCTGGACGACTACCGAGTGGCAGTCCAGATCGGAGGAGGGGACGACCACGTCGCCATGAAGCACCTCCCTCTGATGCTCGACGGCTCGGCACGAGCGTGGCTGAACCAGTTGGCTCTCTCAAGCATCTACAGCTGGGCACATCTGGCCCGAGTTTTCATCAGGACCTTCGAAGGAACGTGCAAGCGCCCTGCTCGCCTCGTGGAGCTCCAGCACTATGTCCAGAAGCAGAATGAACCCCTGCGCGATTTCATTCAGCGTTGGATGACCCTCTACCACACGGTGGAGAACGTCACAGAGCACCAAGCAGTCTGCGCCTTCAAGGCAGGCATGCGTACAGAGATCTGTACCTGAAGTTCGGTCGAACCGGCGACATCTCCATGAGCAAGATGATGGAGATAGCGACATGCTATGCAAATGGCGAAGAAAAGGACCGCATCCGTAGCGGCAAGCACAAAGCAGTCGTCGATGGAGATGGGAATAACACTCGGAAGCAGAAGCAGAAAGCTCCGTCCACTCAGCAGGCGGAAGCCGCAACTGTTACCAATGCCAAGTTCAAAGGCAAGGGGAAGGCTCAATTCACCCCCAAGAAGAAGCAGTTCAGCAACCCCATCCTGGACCAGCCATGTCCGGTCCACACGAAGATGGATGAAGAGGGCAACGCCATATATCCGAAGCACACCACTCGGAAATGTCGCGTCCTGATCCAAGGGTTCGGCGAAGGGCAACCGAGTGAAAAGGGCAATGAACAAGATGAGGAGGACAAGGAGGATCCGTTCCCCCAAGTCCATGCAACACTGATGATTTTTGCTGACGTTGAAAGCAAGAGTCGACTGAAGCTGGTGAACAGGGAGGTGAACATGGCCACGCCGACCAACCCCACGTTCCTCAAATGATCTCAGACTGTGATCACCTTTGACCAGTCCGATCATCCAGCACACGTACCCACCCCAGGGAGGCAGGCTCTGGTCGTCGACCCGGTGGTGGAAGGAGTCCGACTGCGCAAAGTCCTCATGGACGGCGGCAGTGGCTTGAACATCATGTACGCCGACACTCTCAAGGGGATGGGCATTCCGATGTCCAAACTCAGCGAGAGCAGCATGCAGTTCCATGGAGTCGTCCCTGGACGAAAGGCCAAGTCACTCGGCCAGATCGCGTTGGACGTTGTCTTCGGCTCCGACAAGAACTTCCGCAAGGAAAAGCTGACGTTCGAGGTGGTGGACTTCCAGAGTGCGTACCACGCGATTCTGGGCCGCCCGGCGTATGCACGTTTCATGGCCCGTCCATGTTACGTGTACCTGAAGCTGAAGATGCCAGGCCCGAAAGGTGTGATCACTATCACAGGCAATCGGCAGCGGGCCGAGGAGTGTCTGCAGCAGGGATAGAGGATCGCCGATCAGCAGATGGCTGTCCTCGAGCTTGACGAGTACAAGAAGACAGTCGACCCCGCTGACCTGATGCGTTCGAAGAAGCCATCTTCGGAGTCCGCATTCCAGTCGGCGGGAGAGACGAAGAAGGTCAGCATCCACCCGACGGACGACACCGCTGCCCCGACGAACATCTCCACCACTCTCGATCCTAAATAGGAAGCCGAGCTCATCCAATTCCTCCGTGAGAACTGGGACATCTTCGCATGGAATCCCTTTGACATGCCAGGTGTACCCAGGGAGTTGGCTGAGCACCGACTACATGTGGATCCTGCCGCTCGGCCTGTCTGAGAACGCCCGCGTCAGTCCGCCGCGCACAAGAGGAAGGCAATCGGAGAAGAGGTGGCCAAGCTTTTGGCAGCCAACTTCATTCGCGAGGTACACCACTCCGAGTGGCTTGCCAATGTTGTCATGGTGCCCAAGAAGGACAAGTCGCTCCGAATGTGCATCGACTTCAAGCATCTCAACAAGGTCTGCCCGAAAGACCATTTTCCGCTCCCCCGCATCGATCAAATTGTCGATTCGACTGCGGGTTGCGAGCGTTTGTCATTTCTTGATGCCTACTCGGGCTATCATCAGATCCGTCTGTATGGCCCCGATGAATTAAAAACAGCCTTCATCACCCCATTCGGGTGCTTCTTCTACATCACTATGCCATTTGGTTTGAAGAATGCAGGAGCAACCTTTATGCGCATGATCCAAAAATGCCTCCTCGACCAGATCGGTCGGAATGTGGAGGCGTATATGGATGATACACGCGAAGGTTCCGACCTGCTGACTGACTTGGCAGAAACATTCGCCAACCTTCGTAGGTACGATATCAAGCTCAACCCAGCCAAGTGTTCATTCAGTGTTCCCAGCGGAATGTTAGTCGGTTTCTTCGTTTCCGAACGAGGGATCGATGTCAACCCCGAAAAGATCGGGACCATCGTTCGAATGGAGCGGCCGGTCAGAATACACGATGTTCAAAGGCTCACAGGTTGCCTAGCAGCTTTGAGCAGGTTTATCAGTCGACTCGGTGAGAAGGCGCTTCCTCTGTACCGACTCATGAAGAAATCAGATACTTTCGAGTGGACAGACGAAGCCCAAGTCGCATTCGACGACCTCAAAGTCCTACTTTCCACCCAGCCGTTTCTTACTGCTCCGCTCAGTAAAGAGCCCCTTCTTCTGTACATCGCCGCTACAAATCAAGTCGTCAGCACTGTTCTCATAGTTGAACGAGAAGAAGAAGGCAAAGCATACAAGGTTCAGCGGCCAGTGTATTATGTCTCCGAAGTCCTAACTCCTTCCAAGCAGAGGTATCCCCACTATCGGAAACTTATCTACGGGATTTACATGACTACGAAGAAGGTAGCTCATTATTTCCAAGACCACTCGGTGTCTGTCGTTTCTGATGCTCCGTTGTCGGAAATCCTCCACAATTGGGACGCATCGGGCCGAGTGGCGAAATGGGCAATGGAGATGTTGTACTGCGACATCAAGTTCGAGGCCAAGAAAGCTATAAAGTCTCAAGCTCTGGCTGACTTCATAGCAGAATGGGTAGAACAACACCAACCGACCCACATCTACTCGGCTCATTGGACAATGTTCTTCGATGGGTCCAAGATGTTGAATGGCTCCGGCGCTAGCGTTGTGATCATATCGCCAAAGGGCGACAAACTCAAGTATGTGCTGCAGAGACACTTTGATTCCTCCAACTACGAGGCAGAGTATGAAGCTCTCCTTTATGGACTACGCATGGCCATCTCACTCGGCGTCCGTCGCCTGATGGTCTATGGCGATTCGGATTTGGTGGTCAATCAAGTGATGAAGGAGTGGGACGTCAGGAACCCCACCATGACCACGTACTGCAATGCAGTGAGGAAGCTCGAGAAAAAGTTTGAAGGTCTGGAACTCCACCATGTTCCGCGACTGAAGAACCAGGCAGCTGATGAGTTGGCAAAACTTCGATCCACTCGGAGACCAGTCCCGAGTGACGTATGCCTCCAGCACCTCCACCTTCACTCAATTAAAGAAGATCCTTTCACAGAGGAACTAGTACAACCGAAGAGCTCGACAGATCCGACTGAAGTCGACGTACCTGCTATAGTTGATTTGATCATGGAGATTCTTGCTGTCATCCCCGATTGGACTGTCCCTATCATTGCATACATCCTGAGGCAAGAATTACCAGAAGACGAAGTCCAAGCCAGACAGATCGTCCGCAGGTCAAAGTCGTTCACTGTCATCGATGGCCATTTGTACAAGGAAAGCGTTTCAGGCGTCCTTCAACGATGCATCTCCCCAGAGGAGGGACAGTTAATCCTGGAGGAAATTCACTCGGGAACCTGCGGTCATCACGCCTCTTCAAGAGCAATCGTCGCCAAAGCATTCAGGGCTAGCTTCTTCTGGCTGCAGGCAAATGAAATGGCGAAAGATATGGTCGACCGATGTGAAGGCTCTCAGTTCTACTCTAACAAGTCCCACAAGCCAGCATCTGCATTGAAGACAACCCCTCTTGTTTGGCCATTTGCGGTATGGGGATTAGATACAGTCGGTCCATTCAGGACAGGCCAAGGCGGATTCACACATCTGTTGGTGGCAGTCGACAAGTTCACAAAGTGGATCGAAGCCAAGCCCATCAAAAAATTCGACGCCCTTACGGCCATCAAGTTTGTCACGGACATCATCTCCAGATTTGGGGTACCTCACAGCATAATCACTGACAATGGAACAAACTTTGACTCGGACAGATTCAAAGGTTTCTATACAGGCCAAGGTATCCGAGTGGATTTTGCATCTGTGGCGCATCCCCAAACAAACGGGCAAGCAGAGCGGGCGAATGGACTTATTCTGGATGGTTTGAAGCCTCGACTACTGCGAGAGGTGGGACATGTCGCTGGCGCATGGGTCACCGAGCTACCTTCGGTGCTTTGGGGTCTCCGCACAACCCCAAATAGATCTACAGGGCGATCCCCGTTCTTCCTCGTTTACGGAGCAGAGGCAGTCCTTCCGAGTGACTTGCTTCACAACGCTCCACGAGTTGAACTCTTCTCCGAAGCTGAAGCAGAACAAGCAAGGCAAGACGGAGTGGATCTTCTAGAGGAGGAGCGCGAGATGGCACTGACTTGCTCAACCATTTATCAACAAGATCTGCGGCGCTTTCAAGCGCGACACGTCAGGAGTCGTACATTCCAAGCAGGCGACCTGGTGCTCCGAGTGGATCAGCAGAGACCTCACAAGTTGGCTCCCGCCTGGGAAGGACCCTTCATCATCCCCAAGGTGCTGAACAATGGAGCATACCGACTCTACAACATCGACAGGGAAACGGACGAGCCGCGAGCATGGAACGGAGATCTCCTGAAGCGCTTCTACACGTGACCGTCGACTGAAGCAATGTAAAGAACAAGTATCGGTGAAATAATACAAAGAAGATTGAGTTTTTGCAGATTCAAAATTCTTCCATGGTCGTAGACTCTAGTCTCAAAAAAAACTTAGCTGCGATCAAGAATCGCCTAAGTACTAACTTTCTCCGAGTGTGCACTAAACGTCGCACTCGGGGACTTAGCTGCGATCCAGAATCGCCTAAGTACTAACTTTCTCCGAGTGTGCACTAAACGTCGCACTCGGGGACTTAGCTGCAATCCAGAATCGCCTAAGTACTAACTTTCTCCGAGTATGCACTAAACGTCGCACTCGGGGACTTAGCTGCGATCCAGAATCGCCTAAGTATTAACTTTCTCCGAGTGTGCACTAAACGTCGCACTCGGAGACTTAGCTGCGATCCAGAATCGCCTAAGTATTAACTTTCTCCCAATGTGCACTAAACGTCGCACTCGGGGACTTAGCCGCGATCTAGAATCGCCTAAGTATTAACTTTCTCCGAGTGTGCACTAAACGTGGCACTCGGGGACTTAGCTGCGATCCAGAATCGCCTAAGTATTAACTTTCTCCGAGTGTGCACTAAACGTCGCACTCGGGGACTTAGCTGCGATCCAGAATCGCCTAAGTATGAACTTTCTCCGAGTGTGCACTAAACGTCGTACTCGGAGACTTTGCTGCGATCCAGAATCGCCGAAGTATTAACTTTCTCCGAGTGTGCACTAAACGTCGCACTCGGGGACTTTGCTGCGATCCAGAATCGCCTAAGTATTAACTTTCTCCGAGTGTGCACTAAACTTCGCACTCGGGGACTTAGCTGCGATACAGAATCGCCTAAGTACAAACTTTCTCCAAGTGTGCACTAAACGTCCCACTCGGAGACTTAGCTGCGATCAAGAATCGCCTAAGTACAAATTTTCTCCGAGTGTGCACTAACCGTCGCACTCGAGGACTTAGCTGCGATCGCGAATCGCCTAACTACACACTTTCTCCGAGTGTACACTTAACGTCGTACTCGGAGACTTGTCTGCAATCAAGAATCGCTTAAATAGAAAGCTTCCTTCGAGTGTATTTCACAGATCCACTCGGAGGCTTAGCAGAACCTCGTTGAGGCTCATGTAGATGTCAAGACCACTGACAATTACATGAGTAGCAGAACCTCATTGAGGCTCATGTAGATGTCAAGACCACTGACAATTACATGAATAGCAGAACCTCATTGAGGCTCATGTAGATGTCAAGACCACTGACAATTACATGAGTAACAACTCGCTCCGAGCACGACCTCACAGTCGCACTCGAAGACTTAGCCGCGATCATGAATCGCCTAAGTACTCAATGGCCTTCGTGTGTATCCTACATATACACTCGGGGACTCAACAGACCCTCAGTGAGGCTCATGTAGATGTCAAAACAACTGACAATTACATGAGTAGCATGACCCTCATTGAGGCTCATGTAGATGTCAAGACTACTGACAATTACATGAGTAGCAACTCGCTCCGAGTACGACCTTACAGTCGCACTCGAAGACTTAGTAGCGATCACGAATCGCCTAAGTACTCAATTGCCTTCGAGTGTATCCTACAGATCCACTCGGGGACTCAGCAGACCCTCAGTGAGGCTCATGCAGATGTCAAGACAACCGACAAATACATGCTCCGCATGTTTTCTATTGGCTTCACCAAGAAACGCCAAACAAAAACCACGAGCCAAAATCGTGTCAACAATTCTTTGGCAGAAGAAGAGCAAAAGTTTCAATTGAAATTCAAAGTTCGCCTAAAGATAGTCGGTTCGGTGTAGATCAAGCTTATCCACACCGAACCAAGAATGTGGCGGCCAACAGCAGTGGCCAAAGTTTCTTACAACCAACACTCGGCATACCGAGGCAAAAAGTTTTCTTAAACGTCATCACGATTGGCACTGGGACTGGCAGGCTCCACGAATGTGTCGAGGTCGATCCCGTCAGCGATGCGAGTGGCGATCTCAAGGAAGGTCTCCATGAAGTCTTCGAATCGAAGCTTTTTCGTGTTGGCGGCCTGCAACGCCTTCAGCTTCTCTTCGCGAGCTTCCTTGCAGTGCACTCGGACAAGCGACAGAGCGACGTCCGCACCACAGCGAGCCGCAGACTTCTTCCACGCGTGCACTCGGTTCGGGACCTCCTCCAGCCAAGTCATGAAGCCTTCCATCTCGTGCCGAGTCTCGTCTTCAGGCCAAAGCTCCGTGTCGATTCGGCCGACGACCTCTCTCAGTCGACCGATGAAAGGTCCCACTTTTCCCAGGCGAATGTGCGCTTGGAGCATATCTCGATTGGCGTCATCGCCGAGTGGAATGTTCGGAAGAATCGAACGCTCAACGTCAGCTGCTTCCACCTCAGCGTCCATGCAAAAATCTGCAAAGACAGGACGAGCGAACAATAAGCGCAGAATGAAATGCACAGTCCACAAGCACTCGGAAAAATAGAACTTACCACCGAGAAGAGCTATCATCTTCCGGGCCCAGTCACTAACGTAATTTTCCTGTGCTATGCACCGCATGTTCAACACTTCCATCTGTCCCATCAGCTCGGTCCTTTGTTTCCCCATTTTATCCACTTCAGCAGTCAATGCCTTGTTTGCCTCATGGGCCTCCTCCAAGGACTTTTCTCGTTCAGCCAGAACATCCTTCTATCCAGCCAACGCAACCATTGCTGCATCCAGTTCCCCAGCAAACTGAACCTTTTCAGCCCTCAGAGTCTCGTACGCTGCTCCCATCTCGCAAGTTTTCTGCAAGTCAGCGTCGGAAGACGATCAGACAAATTCAACAAGGACAACAATAAAAATTCTAAGTTCTTCAGACCCCTGTAGACGCAAGCAGCCGACAGCGGTCTCGGGGACTACACCCAGTGGGTTCACTAAGAGTGACCCCACTGGCATGAAGCTCAAACAGGTCAGCCCTATTGAGATACATGACAACAAACAAACCTATGAGGTTACTACTACCCGACCTAAGTAAAATTACTCTCGGGGACTCATCCAGTAGGTGCACTCGGAGTGCCCCCACCGGTAACATTCGAACAGATTAGTTTTTGATCTGATCAAGTTAAAGGAAGTTTGTATAAAGACAACTGCCGGTGCAAGCACTCGACAGAAGTCTCGGGGACTACACCCACTGGGTTCACTAAGAGTGAACCGACTGCAAAATAATCATACTCTATCCGAGTGCATTGCTCACACCCACTGGGTTACAAGAGGAAAGTAAATACTTACTAGCCCACTTACTCGGATATCGTCCCGCAGTTCCAAGCTTCGCTTGTACACGGACGTGATGGAGTCGTAGGCTCCCTTGGCAGCTCCCACCTGATCTTGCGGGAGGCGCTGGAGGTTGTACTGGACAGTAGACAGACCTGGCATCGTAGGAGACTCCTTGGGAATCCCAAGGCCTGCTCCAGTCGGTTCAGCAGCGATCAGTGCCGTTTCAGTCGACGGCATCGCCTCAGTCGGCGTCGCGTCCATGGCGAGAGCAGTAACCGGCGGAACAGCCTCAAGGACAGGCACCGCAGCTTGCTCAGACCTCCCCTGGTCGCCCTCCTCCACATAAATCACCCCTGAGGGAAGCCCAACTGAACGGCGTGAGACCACAGGAAAAAGGCAAGACCAAAGATAGAATTTGTGATGCAATAATGTAAACTCTCGGAATCGCCACAACGCACCTAGCTGGGATGTGAAAACGTTGTCCATGTCCATGGGATCGTCCCCCTGGCGTGCCGCAGAGGTGGCAGAGGTGGCAACTCTGTCGAGTGAAATTCATTCAACCAATAAACAGGAGTTCAATCGAATACCGGAAGAAGATAGAAGAACAATGCACTTACATTGAGGTCACGGGAACTGTGACCCTCATCCGCGGTAAAGCCTTCCGAGGCTTGGATCCACTCGGTTTGGCCACCTTAGAGGGCTGACCCGCGGGCTCAGCAGCAGCGTCCCTGGTCCTCTTGGTGCTCCGAGCACTCGGAACCACGGGAACGGCTGGTGAGGCGCTCGGGACCACAGGAGCGGCTGGCGGGGCACTCGAGGATGCTGGAGGGGCCGGAGGAACCGCGGGTTCATGACGGCGTTTGGTTTGAAGCTCTGGCGGTGGGGGTGGCGAGTTCTGCTCTTCATCTTCCTCCTCTTCTTCTTCGGGCTGCTCCTTCGTCTCCCTAGTGTCGGAGACGTACTCGACACTCTCCACGCTGCCCTCCTGGCTGCCTTCCTCCTCCTCGGCCGGATTCCCGTTCGAGACAGGGGAAAACCAGTTAGTCCACTCCTGCGCAAGATACAGTCGACAACATCAGACGTCAGACAGTGATTTAAGAAAGCGATAAATCTAAGACAATTGCGCGCACTAGACGAGTTTTACTCACCTCATTCGGAGGAGGGTTGTCCGCGCGGAAGGCCTTCACTAGCCGGGCCCCTCTGGGGTTTTCGCAGGCGCCCGTGATGTTGAGGACCCACGACGCCACCGTATCCCCGGTCACGCACTCGACATTAGTCCAAGTGGAGTCCTAAGGCCCCGTGTAGTGCCACATGGCGTGGTGTCGAGCTTGCAGGGGCTGGATACGCTGACCCAGGAAAACCTCCAGCAAATCTATGCCGGTGACTCCCCTACAGACGACATCTACAAGCGCATCTACCAGAGGCCGGATCTGAACCTTCTCCGCCTTCGTGAGCGCAAGGGGCTTAGGCGGAGCCGGTCGGTCTAAGCTAAAAGGAGGCAGTCTAGTTGTGGCATTCGGGCATGCAACATCGTGGCAGTAGAACCATGTCGACTGCCAGTTCCTAACAGATTCACTCAACTGAAGAGCGGGATAGCTACTTTTACTCTTCTTTTGGAAGCCTAAGCCTCCGCAGAGCCGGAGGAGGTGAATTTTATCATCCAACTTGTTAAGTCGTTTGATGGTTTGGGATCTAGCAGAGAAGATGTGTTTGAAAAGCCCCCAATGGGGAGGACAGCCGATGAAACACTCGCACAACACGACGAAGGCAGAGAGATGAGCTATGGCGTTTGGGGGAAAATGGTGGAGCTGCTCCCCGAAGTGGTTCATTATACCTTTGAAGAAGGGATGGGGAGGCAGAGAGAAACCTCGGTGCACGTGGCTGAGCAGCAAGACGCGCTCCCCCTCCCGAGGCGCCGGCTCGGTCTCGCTCTCCGCCGGCAACCTCCACGACTTGTTCGCAATCATTCCATGCTCCACCAACTCCAGCAAGTTCTCCTCCGTCATCGTGGAGGGGAGGAAGTCCCCCTGGATCCAACCCGCCGGTAGCGCTCGCTGCCGCCGCTGAGCAGGAGCCGCCGCCTTCTTCTTCCGCGCCTTTAGCTTGCTAGTCTGCCCCTTTGTCATGGCGGAGGCTGCAGATTCGCAAGAGTGAAGGAGAAGGAAGGAGCTTGGGATGCGCACGGGATGGCGAGAGAAGCGGAGCAAATGCAAGTTATCCGGTGAGTGTAACAAAAAACCCTCGCCGCAGAAGTTTAAATAGGGTTCCGACTTGGACACTAGCAAGTGGCCCTGAAATCTTATCCCCCGACCGGTTGCTGCGATATTAGTGGAGCAGTTGAAGGCGCGGGAATCGAGGCATCAAGTACTACTCGATTGCGATGTTGTCATCCCCGCTGAGCGCGCGGCAACCGAAATTTGAGGATCCCAGAAAATCCGTCGCCGTCAGTTGACTGGTCACGTCAAAAGATACCGCGGAAGCACTCGGTCCCTGATGGTTCGTTTCACAAATACATCCACTCGGATCATGGGTCAAAGAAGATAAAATGGATCGAGGCAAACAACGCCAAAGTCGCATCCGTACCAGTCGGATCCGTACTCCAAGCATCGCTTCGTCGTTCCAACCCCAATCCATTCAGGGACTAATGATGGGGTTATAGTCCTAGGGTAGGGTCATAGGCCTGCCCTATAAGTCCTACCCAAGGACTACCCTTCATAAGGGATAAGGCCCTTAGTCAGTTCCGACTGAATTAAGGACTTCCCATCATCCAGTTGGTGACAAATCCTCCAGCACCCAGTCGGAGATGAGCATTCGGAGTGTATCAAACTAACCGACTGGATTCCACTCTGTGCATCGTAACCCCCCGGGAGGGAAATGGTCATACGTTTCCATATGCCTTTATTAGCATTTAAGACGCACGTTACTTGTAACATAGGCATTTATTCGCCACTACTCCACCCCTGTGCACCGAACCGTTGTGAAGGACAGCGCACTCTATATAAGCCACCCTTCCCCACTGGTGCAGGGGTTAGCGATTCACTGTAATCCATATTCCACTCGACAACAAGCTCCCAGAGCACTGAGACGTAGGGATATTACCTCCACCGTAGAGGGGCCTGAGCTCATACAACCTCGCCGTAGCTAAGGCTCTGCCCATCCTTTCGTACCCTACACATCTACTGTCAGACTTATACCCACGACAATGGTCAAGTAGCCAACACCTTAGTTCTTCTGATGTCCTCCTTGCTTGAGCACAATTTCCTCAAATTGCTTACTTCCAGCAAGACTCTTGAAGACACCTCTCTCTATAATCTCTTTCAATAAATCATTTTATTATTAAAGTGTAACTTGTCTAAGAGAATCATTAGTCGAATCTAGAGAGCTACTATCAACAATATCATTTAATTTAGCTTTAGCATTGTTGTTACTAGATGAAGAAACTTTATTGCCTTTGTTACTAGTGTTCTTAGGTTTAACTTGTGGAACAAAAGTAGACAAGAGTAATCGTTTGTCTAGATAAGAGGAACTCTTCATTCGAAGATCATCATTGATTAATTTTAGGAACTCATGCTCTTTCCCTAAATTTAGCTTCTCGAAGCGTAGCTTCTCATGAGTTCTTGTAAGCTCTCTATGATCTTCTAGAGTATTTTCATGAGTTAACTTAAGAGTGTCTAATTATTTACTTAGTCGTTCAGTCTCTCTCTTATCATCATCATTCGGTTTCTCTTGACTAGCAAGAAAATTAGCAAGTTCATTTTCAACATTATCGATAGTCTTATCAAGGAGCTAGTCATCTTCTCCTAACAATTCATCCTCATCACTATCAAAGTCAAAATACTCGGGGTGTGATACCTTGGTCCCTTTTGCCATGAAGCAGTTTCCAATCCCTTCATTTGGTGAATCAAATATCTTGTAGGAGTTGGAGGAAACAAGTGCAATGCCGGCAACACCTTCATCTAGACTATAGTCGGAGTTGGAGTGATAACTTCTCTCGGATTGATTGTGAGACTCAGATCCAGAAACCCATTCACCAACATGATCTTGATGTATTCTTCTAGAGCTGCTCTTGGTGTATTTGTCCTTCTTCTCCAATTCCTTGCCTCTCTGAGAGTGTCTTCGTTCATAATGATCTTCTCTACTCCTTCTCTCTTTGTACGAGGTGACTCATCTCTTGAGCTTCGTCTTCGAGGTGGATCTTCTCTTCGTTTGTAGGGATCTGAGCACTCATTATAGTAGTGTCCAGGCTTCCCACAGTTGTAGCAGTTTCGGTCACGACTGGACGAACGCTTCTCATCATGTCTTGAGCTTCTCTCTTTACATCTACTCTTGTAGAACTTGTTGATTTTTCTGACCATGATGCTTATCTCTTCATTGGTAACAAGGTTGTCACCTGAAGTAGCGGGAGCATCTAATGAAGCTTCGTAAGCACCGCTTGACTTTTTGTGTAACTCATCTCTATCTTTGAGAGACATTTGAGAAACAATCCTTCCAATGACTTCAGTAGGCTTTACATCTTTGTAGTTGGGCATTATTTGGATTAATGTGCACACGGTGTCATATCTTCCATCCAAAGCTCTAAGTATCTTCTTGGTGATGAATATTTCGGTCATCTCTTCGCTTCCTAAGCCGGCAATCTCATTTGTGATGAGAGCTAGCCTAGAGTACATTTCAGCAACTCCTTCACCATCCTTCATCTTGAACTTGTCAAGCTGACTTTGAAGCACATCCAACTTGGATTCTCTGATAGAATCGGTACCTTCGTGCATATCAATCAAAGTATCCCAAATTTCATTTGCATTCTCAAGGTGACTGATTTTGTTTAATTCTTCGGGGCATAGGAAGTTGAATATGATGTCATGGGCTTGTGCATTGAATTGCAAGATCTTCAACTCTTCCGCTGTCGTATCACTATCCGGTTCTCTCCCTTTTCCAAAGAAATCACCTTGCACACCAACACGACTAATAACCCAAACGGCATGATTATAATCAAGAATATGTGTTCTCATTTTATGCTTTGAACTAGCAAAATTAGTGCCATCGAAATATGGACATCTACAGTGATAACTTCCCTCACCACACGTCTTACTCTCCTAGGTTGTGAAACCAATGCAATGGAGACCAAAGCTCTGATACCAATTGTAGGATCGAAAGTATGTCTAGAGGGGGGTGATTAAAGTACTTGACAAGATAATAACTTAGCCTTTTCACAATTTTTAGTGTGGACCAGTTTAAGCAACTATGACTAGTCAATCACACCCTACACATGCACATCTAAGAGTATAGCAGTGGAAAGTAAAACATGCAAGTGTAAAGTAAGATACGGTAGGGAGATAAAACTCAAGATATTGACACGGCAATTTTTCGCATGGTTCCGATAGGTGGCGCTATCGTGTGCCCATGTTAGTGGAGACTTCAACCCATAGAGGGTAACGGCTGCGAGAGTCCGCGGAGGGCTCCACCCACAAGGGATCCAGGAAGAAGCGGCCTTGCCTGTTCCACCAAGGCTTCCGTCCACGAAGGACTAGCCTCACTCACGGCAGATCTTCACGAAGTAGGTGATCTCCTCGCCCTTACAAACATCTTGGTTCAAATCCTCAACACGAAATAGGAGGCTCTGAAGCGACACCTAACCAATCTAGGAGGCACCACCCTCTAAAAGGTAATAGATGTGGTAGAACGATGAACTACTTTCTCTTGTGCTTCTAAAGATAGTCTCCTTAACACACAATCACACTCTCACAGAATAGGCATGGGTATGATAGATTGATTTGGTGGAAAGCAACTTGGGGAGGCTAGAGATCAAGTTTCGAATGATTGGATTGGAATATCTTGGTATAAACACATGAGTAGGTGGCTCTCTCTAAGAAAAATGGACGTGGCAATGAAGTGTGTGTTCTGAGTGCTTCCTATGCAAGTAAGAGGTAGGTGGAGGGGTATATAAAGGCAACCTCCAAAATCCAACTATTACACCATAATTGACCAACTCGGTGACACCGAAGTTACAAACTCGATGGTACCGACTTGCTCAACAGGTAGCAACTTTGAATCTCGATGGAACCGATGTACACAACTCGCTAGAACCGAAAAGGTGAATAATGGTCAGATGACACAACTCGGTGACACCGATACTCAAACTCAGAAATTCCGATTTTGTGTACCGAGGCAAGAAAAGGTTGGTCACCTGAAATCAGTAGCACCGATGCAGATTAGGTTGCACCTAAAAGGTAGGGTTTGTCTGGGATCTGTCTAAGTCTGAAATCGGTATGGTCGAGTAATAAATGTTGGTGGCACTGATTTTGGAAATTTGGCTTGGGACAGATATATCTTGTGGAAGACTGGCTGAGTATTTTTGGTGGCTAACTCTAAGCACTTGAGCAACAAATTGATCATAACACCTCCTCCCCTTTTAATAGTATTGGCTTTCCTAAGGACTCAAATGTGATTTCTCACAAAGTGTAAAATGGAGAGTCTTGTTGCTTGAAGCTTTAGCCAATACTATTCCTTCCTTCACCAAAGGCGCATCACCACTCAATCTTATAGCCAAAGCAACTTTGAACTTTTCTGAAATATACTTGAATAACCTCATTAGTCCAATGATGCATATGTTGTGATTAATTACCAAAACCACCTTAGGGAGCAATTGTGCTTTCAATCTCCCCCTTTTTGGTAATTGATGAAAACATATAGATCAAACCTTCGAAAAGAGATAGAATCAATGATTAGCATTGACGTTTTGAGAGTCAAAGGGCATCGGTGAACACCGGAGTAGGGCAACAAAGGAACTCCATGTCGTCGTGCACGATGCTCCTAACAGAGGGACAACGTCAAAAACGCCGCCATCATACCAATCCATAACAGAATTAAGGATTTTTCCCGGAGACCACTCCAACACCAAGCAAGCGAGGAAAATGGCGACACACTCAAAGGCGCCTCTAAAGAGGAAAACGACACACACGAGTGCCATCGTTGCCCGTCCGGCCAAAACCAAACAGGACTTTCATCCGTAATGGTGTGCATCTCCACTCTGTCAAGGTTTCGGGCAGCACTGTCCAAGATGCCTCACACCATCGTCACCGCAAAAAATTGCCATCGATGTTGTGCAACAATGGATCTCCGCCACCTGCACTGCCGAGAAAGCGCGACTCTGACCACCAACAACAACGGGCGAGGAGCAGCCGCAAGCAACCATGCCATGAAATGGCCACATTCACCACGTCGGCCTTCACCTACCAGGGGACTGCCACGATGTCGGATATGACCAGCATCTCCGAGCACTCCCCAGCGCCAGCTCTCCCGAGGTAACACTGAGCGCCTCTCACACAGAGCCAGACGGCCACCCGCTACCCACCAGGATCCTTCCTCACAGGGCCACCTTGGCGCCGCCACCTCCATGGTTGGGTTCAAGTCACCGTCACGAGCAAAACCGGCACACCAACCTTGTCCACCACCCTCCAGCGCACCTAGCCAGAATCCACCTTCCTGACGTGTTCCCCGGTGTGATCCCGTGCTCTCACACTCCATCTTCCCACGAAACGCTTTGTCGGCCACCCCACCTACATGGTTGCCCCAAGTGACGTCCCGCTCCGCGTGAAGGGAGACCGTCGAGAGGGCTTAGCCAGCACTCGATGCCTTCGCTGGTCGGGCTTGGCCGCCACCGCCCGTTCCGATGGCGGTGGCGGCGGCCGAGAGAGGGGATCAGAGGCCTGCTAGACCTAAGGTTTGGGGCCTCCGAAGCCGCATGCGCGTGCGACCCGGGAGGAGGGGATAGTCCTTGTCACGCTGCGGGAGTGGACGGGCACAAAATAATTTAATTTATTTTAAAGTTAAATGTTTACATTCTATATTATAGCTGTTATGGTTCTTGAATGTATGATTTAGAGGAAACTCATAAGTATCTGTAGAATAATAAACGGTAAAACTTGATTCCTAGTGTTGCCTCTAGGATTAGCTCAAGTGTTTTATGATGGTTATGTTTTCTATCATATGCATTAGTTAAGTGTAACATGGATGCCAACGACATTGAAAGTATGATGTTATCACAACAACCACATCAAAATGACTCATATTGCATGTTATACTTCGAGATGTTATCCACGCAAGTCTATAGTTAATAACACGAAAAGTTAACATACGCTCAGTTCCTTAAACCATGAGAGTATTGAGTTGTTAGGAAATATGCAACTTTTTATTTCCATGGGGCCATAGGCTAGTATATATGCGTGTATAGGTGTAGGAAATATGCAGTAAACCCCTTATAGAATGGGCTAAATACAAAATACTACATGGCTATATTATATATATATAGTACTCTACTCGAAAGGCACATATTGAAGAGCAATAACCTGATCATGCACACCAGCGCGGACATAGAAAGCATCAACACCAATATTCTTAGTGAGGTCATGCTTCACAGGGTTGTGCACAATGCTAATAACACATGTACTATCACACAATAGTAGAGTCGGTGTAGTGACAGAAATACCAAAATCCTGAAGGAACCACCGTAACCAAGTCACCTCTGCCGTCAAAAGAGCCATAGCTTGCAACTCATCCTCTGCACTCGAACGTGAAAATGTCGCCCATTTCTTCGTCTTCCAGGCAATGAGAGAACCTCCAAGAAAAACACAGTAAGTAAAAAGTGAATGGCGATCAGAAGGATCACCAGCACACGTAGCATCCGAATAGGCCTGAAGTTGTAAGAAACTGGAGTGAGGAAAGAATAGACAATGAGAGATCGTCCCACGAAGATATCAAAGAGCATGAAGGAGGTGACTATAGTGAACCGAAGTGGGAGCAGCAACAAACTGGCTGAGAATTTGAACCAGATAAGAGATATACCGAGGAGTGATAGCTAGATAGACAAGATAGCCAGCAAGATGATGATAACGCTCGGATCAGACAAGGGGTCACCATAAGTATCACGGAGGTGGACACTGAGCTCAATGGGAGTCTCAACAATGCGCTCATTAGTAAGAGCAGCACGAGCAAGAAGATCCTGGATATACTTTTCCTTGAAAATGAAAAAACTACCTAAGGTAGAAGAGACCTCTCTCCCTAGAAAATAGCGAAGAGAGCCAAGACAATACAAAAGAAACTACTCATTGAGATGAGCCTTCACAATGGCAATATACTCTTGGTCATCGCCACTAATAATCATGTCATCAACTTAAAGAAGAAGAAGAGCCCGACCTGTTGGGGAACGTTGCATGGGAAAGAACAAATTCCGTATGAACACCCAAGATCTATCTATGGATAACAACTGTTATGAGACGGGAGTGCATTTACATACCCTTGTAGATCGCTATGTGGAAGCATTAAGAAACGTGGTTAATGTATTCTAACCTCTTCGGGATCCAATCACGATCTGTCCCGCAATCCAATCACGATCTAGCACCGAACGGATGACACCTCCCCGTTCAGCATATGTACAGCTCGATAACGCCTTCACCACCTCAATCCAGCGAGCGTAGGTGAAGTAGTAGCTGAGTTCTCTGACAGCATGATGGCGTGGTGGCGGTGGTGGTGGTGCAATCTCGGCAGGGATTCACCAAGCGCTATACTGATCGCGACGGTGAAGAAAAACTTCAAGAGAGAGAGAGAGAGGGGAGGGCTGTGTCATGGCTTTTGGGTGCGGTTGCCCTCCCTCTCCTCTAGTATATATAGGGGAAAGGGAGGAGGGTGGCTCCCTATGGTTTCCCCTAGGGGTGGGGCAGCATCCAAGACTGCCTTGGCCCCCAAGGACAGTGGGGCGGCAGCCTCCTCTGGGCCAGCCCACTCCCTTGGCCGCATGGGCCTTAGGTGGGAGGGGCGGCCAGCCCACCAGCACTGGTGTGCCACCTCTCACACCCTGTAGGGCCCTCCGAGTAGGTGGACCCCCAAAACACTTCAGGAACCTCTATCAAAATCGATAACTTTTTGAAACACTTCCGGAATTTGAACACCAACTTCCCATATATCAATCTTTACCTTCTAACCATTCCAAAGCTCCCTGTCATGTCTGGGATCTCATCCAGGACTCCAAACAACCTTTAGTCCCCAACATATTAACTCAAATATATTTATATTGTCACTTAACCTTAATTGTCCAGACAGTGCGGGTTAGAGAACTATCCAGACATGACCGAGACACCTCTACATTAAATGACCACTAGCGGGACCTGCTTGCCCATATTGATTCCTACATATTCTATGAAGATCTATATCGGTCGAACCACGATGTCAACGCTTCACTCAATCCCGTATATAGTTCCCTTTGTCCATCGGTATGTTACTTGCCCGAGATTCGATCGTCGGTATCTCCATACTTAGTTCAATCTCGTTCCCGACAAGTCTCTTTACTCGTTTTGTAATAGAAGATATTGTGACTAACTCCTTAGTCACATTGCTTGCAAGCTTATTGTGATTTTGTATTACCGAGTGGACCTAGAGACACCTTTTTGTCATACAAGTGACAAATCCTAGTCTTGAACCATGCCAACTCAATGGACACCCTCGGAGATACCTGTAGAGCATCTTTATAATCACCCAGTTACGTTGTGACGTTTGATACACACAAGGTAATCCTCCGGTGTCAATGATTTGCATGATCTCATGGTCTTAGGAACAGATATTTTTACATGCAGAAAGCAATAGCAATAAACTTAGTCATACGATCAAATGCTATGCTTACGGTTTGGGAACTGCCCATCACATCATTCTTCTCATGATGTGATCCCGTTATCAAATGACAACTCATGTCTATGGATAGCAAACCTTAACCATCTTTGATCAACGAGCTAGTCCTGTAGAGGCTTACTAGGGATAATCTGTTGTTTATGTATCCACACATGTATTTGAGTTTCCCATCAATACAATTTTAGCATGGATAAAAAATGTTTATCAAGAACAAGGAAATATAATAATAATCGTTTTATTGTTGCCTCTAGGGCATATTTCCAACAGTCTCCCACTTGCACTAGAGTCAGTAATCTAGTATTACATGGTAATGAATCTCAAACCCATAAAGTTCTGGTGCTGATCATGTTTTGCTCGTGGAAGAGATTTAGTCAACGGATGTGCAACACTTAGATATGTATGTAGTTTGCAAATGTTTATGTCGTCCTCCTTGATATAATCGCACATGGAATTGAAGGGGCGGTTTACGTGTCTGGTCCTTTTGTGAAACATTGGTTCCTTGTCTAGAGCAATGGCACCAGTGTTGTCACAAAACAGGGTCATTGGATCCAGTGCACTCGACACAACTCCAAGATCCTTCATGAACTGCTTCATACACACACCTTGCTTTGTTGCTTCTGAAGCAGTTATATACTCCCCTTCAGAAGTAGAATCAACTACCACGCTTTTCTTGGAATTGCACTAGCTTACCGCTACACCATTCAGAATAAATACGTATCCGAATTGAAGCTTAGAGTAATCCGGATCAGTGTCAAATATAGCATCGACGTAACCTTTACAACGAGCTCCTCATCACCTCCATAAACGAGAAACAATTCCATAAATACGTATTCTTGACCATTTTCTAGTGTTCCACTCCTGCATTAAATTGAAACCTTCCGTCCATACTTATGGCAAGACTGACATCTGGTCTTGTCCACAACATTGCATACATGATAGAGCCTATGGCTGAAGCATAGGGGATGACACTCATCTTCTCTCTATCCTCTGCAGTCGTTGGGCATTGAGTCTTACTCAACTTCACACCTTGTAGGACAGGCAAAAACCCCTTCTTGGACTAATCCATTTTAAACTTCTTCAAAACCTTATCAAGTTATGTGCTTTGTGAAAGTCCTATTAAGCGTCTCGATCTATCTCTATAGATCTTGATGCCTAATATGTAAGAAGCTTCTCTGAGGTCCTTCATTGAAAAATTCTTGTTCAAATATACCTTCACACTTTCCAAAAGTTGTATATTCTTTCTAATGAGCAATATGTCATCCAGATACAATATTAGAACGCTATATAGCTCCCACTCACTTTCTTGTAAATACAAGCTTCTCCATAAACTTGTATAAACCCAAACGCTTTAATCACCTCATCAAAGCGAAGATGCCAACTCTCAGATGCTTGCACCGGTCCATAAATGGATTGCGGGAGCTTGCATACTATGTCAGCATTATCTGGGTTGACAAAACCTTCTGGTTGCATCATATACAACTCTTCCTTAAGGGAACCATTAAGGAACATTGTTTTTACATCCATCTGCCAGATTTCATAATCGAAAAATGCAGCTATTGCTGACATGATTCTGACGGACTTAAGCATTGCTACTGGTGAGAAAGTCTCATCGTAGTTAACTCCTTGCTCTTGTTAAAACCACTTTGCAACAAGTCGAGCTTTATAGATGGTGACATTACCGTCCACGTCCATCGTTCTCTTAAAGATCCATTTGTTTTGAATAGCCTTTCGACCTTGACATAATACTTCCAAAGTCCACGCTTTGTTTTCATACATGGATCCTATCTCGGATTTCATGGCCTCTAGCCATTTGTTGGAATCTGGGCCTACCATTGCTTCTGCATAGCTCGTAGGTTCATCATTGTCCAACGACATGACCTCTAAGACAGGATTTCCATACCACTCAGGAGCAGTACACATCCTTGTCGACCAACGAGGTTCGGTAGTAACTTGATCTGAAGCTTCATGATCACTATCATTAGCTTCCTCTTCAAATAGTGTAGGCGCCACAGGAACATCTTCTTGCGCCCTCGTACTCTCTGGTTAAAGTGAAGGTTCAGTAACCTCATCAAGTTCCACCACCCTCCCACTCAATTCTTTCGAGAGAAACTCTTTCTCAAGAAAGGACCCGTTCTTAGCAACAAACACTTTTCCCTTGGATCTGAGATAGAAGGTATACCAAATTGTTTCCTTTGGGTGTCCTATGAAGATGCACTTATCCGCTTTAGGTTTGAGCTTATCAGGCTAAATCCTTTTGACATAAGCATCTCAGACCCAAACTTTAAGAAATGACTGCTTAGGTTTCTTGCCAAACCATGATTCATGCGGTGTCATTTCAAAAGATTTGGATTGAGCCCTATTTAAAGTGAATGTCAGTGCTCTAATGCATATCCCCAAAATGATAGTGGAAAATTGGTAAGAGACATCATAGAACGCACCATATCCAATAAGGTACGACTACGACGTACGGACACAGCATTACGCTATGGTGTTCCAGGTGGAGTGAGTTGTGAAACAATTCCACACTATCTTAAGTGCATGCCAAACTCATAACTCGGATATTCTCCTCCTTGATCAGATTGCATGAACTTAACCTTCTTGTTACGATGATTCTCAACTTCACTCTGAAATTGCTTGAACTTTTCAAAGATTTCAGACTTGTGCTTCATCCATATCTACTAAAATCTTCGGTGAAGGTGAGAAAGTAACAATATCCACGGCGCACCTCAACACTCATTGGACCGCACACATCACCATGTATGATCTCCAACAAGTCACCTGCCCCATTCCATTGTACCGGAAAACATGGTTTTCGTCATCTTGCCCATGAGGCATGGTTTGCATGCATCAGGTGATTCAAAATCAAGTGAATTGATACTCGTGATATGCGTTGGGTTTTCCGTGAAGATGAAAGGGTTATCGCAGCACAAACTGGGTAGGTATTTCCCTTAGTTATGAAAGCAAGGTTTATCAAACCAACAGGAATATCAACCACAATTGTCTTTAGCGGTTGCACACAAAAGAACAAATAGCTTGCACCCACCGCAGACAACAGGGTTGTCAATCCCCTTGGTCTCTCAATTTGTAAGAAAATGAGGTGTGTAGATAGTTGTAGACAATTGTAAAATGCAAAATAAAATAAAAATAAATAAACGGCAGCAAAGTATTGGAGGTTTTAGCAATATGTTGTGAATAGACCTGGGGGCCATAGTTTTCCCTAATGGCATCTCTCATAAAAATAGCACACGGTGGGGAAACAAATTAATGTTGGGCAATTGATAGAAGAGCGGATAGTTACGTGATTTTCACAGCAATGATCATGTAAATATAGGCATCACGTCCATATACAAATAGAACGACTCCTGCCTACACCTATTACTATTACTTCACTTCAAGAGAGCTTCTATGTTTCCTCTCTACGTATTAATTTCATGACAAACAAAGTAATGCTTGGAGTAAGAAGACAGGATCTAGACAAAGTAAGCTCAACCAATATGAATAAACCTCGTCATTTTACCCTTAATAGCAGCAACACAAATACACAACTTGACCCCTTCTGTCACTGGGTTATAGAAACTCGCCAGGTTGAACCTACTACAATGCACCTCTCTCCCCAAAGAAATATCAATCTAGTTAGCCAAACAATTTTGATAGATCACAAAGAATTACGAAGCTATCATAGTCATGCACATAAAAATCATATTATATATCAGAGGATACTCAAATATTTGTCATGAATAATATTAACATAGACCCGCAATTCAACGGATCCCAACAAATGCATCGTACAAAAGAGTTACATCAGAAGGATCAAAGCAAAGATGCGATGATCATTGTATTAAAGATCAAACACAGAGATTGTCATCTAGGTACTAACTATGGACCTATAGGTTTATGGTGAACTACTCGCACATCATCATGAGGGCAGCAAGGTTGATGAAGAAACCCTCCATGATCAATCCCCCTCCGGGAGAGTGTCGAAAAGGAGCTCTAGATGGCCTCCCTTTAGAACAAAGACTTGCGGCGGCATAAAAAGTGTTTGGGACCTCCTTCAAAGATTTTAGGGTAGATAGGAATTTATAGGCTAGAGAACGGAGTCGGGAGAGCCACGAGGGGGGCACAATCCATCTGCCCCGCCAGGCCGCACCATTTTAGCTTGTCAGGGCCTCGTGCACTCTCCTGCCTCCTTTAGATGCTCCACAGTCTTGTTTTGGCCCACAAGAAAATCCAAAAAAGTTTCAGGTCAATTGGGCTTCGTTTGCTACTAAAACCTGAAAGGTGGAAAAACACGGAGAAAAATAGCAACTGGCACTGGGCACTGGGTCAATAGGTTAGTGCTCAACAATAATAAATTGGTAGATAAGTGCATAAAAAGTGTGCTAAAATGATAACATAATACCATGGAACAATCAAAAATTATAGATATGTTCGAGACGTATCAAGCATCCCCAAGCCTAATTCCTGCTCGTCCTCGAGTAGGTAAATGATAAAAACAGAATTTTTGATGTGACGTGCTATCCATGATGTATGCTTATGCATGTATGCTCACTGATAAACAATGAATTAACATATATTAACACAACAATATTTATAAGTATAAGCAGCAAAACAATTAATTTTTCAAAGTATACAATCCTCAAAGATTGATTCAACTCTATCCATCTTTATTTTATTAGCAAGGCATGGCTCCATCTTCACCACATAACTACAAATGTTAAGCACCACGGTGCTGAAGTCACGCAATTGGATCATACCTTTTCAATATGCATCAACTTTTTATTCTTCGCGCAATACATCAGCGTGAACCGTTAGACACAGCATAAAAGTGGAATAGAATAAGGTGGTATAGGGTTTAGGGTTTAGGGTTTAGGAGAATATACTCTTGTATCAATTAGGCATATCAACGGGCTATGGAGATTCCCATTGATGGATATTGACACAAGAAGTAGGGATTGCAATGCAAATGATGCACTAGAGCTATAAGTGTATGAAAGCTCCACTTAAGCTAAGTGGGGTGTGCATCCAAATTGCTTGCTCATGAAGACCTCAGACATTTGAGGAAGCCCGTCATTGGAATATACAAGACAAGTTTATATATTTTTTATTCCCACCAGCATATGAATGATATAACATGCCACTCTCTACATGATGAACATGGTGCCACTCTCGGGCATAAGTGTGGTAAAGGATAGTAGCTAAGTCCCATCTCTCTTTTTCTCTCATTCATTTTTTTATATGGTGGGTTATTTGGCCTCCTCCATCTTTATTTCCTCACTAGGACAATGCTCTGATAATGATGATCATCACACTTTTATTTACTTACAACTCATGGATAACTCGATATGATGAACTATGTAGCAACATGACTCAAATAGGAATGCCTCTAGAAGTGTACCAGGATGTGAAATGATCTTTCCATGACATTTATTCAGCATATGATAATTGGTGGTGTTGCCACAGATGCCATTATGAATGGTGGCTTTGCCACAAATACTATGTCAGCTCAATATGATAATGCAAAGCAATATGGTGATGAACAAACTAGTCATGTGAAGTGACGATGGAATTTGCATGGCAATATATCTCGGAATGGCTATGGAAATGCCATAATAGGTAGGTACGGCGTCTATTTTGAGGAGTACATAATAAGGCTTATGTGCATTACAGGGTATCATGTCACAGGATTTGGATGCACCGGCGGAAGTTGCGTCAATCCTCGAGGTGAGAATGGGCTATGCACGATACTAGTGAAGCTAGCAAATATGAGGAGGTGAGATTGTGTATGTCCATGGTGTCACATTAGTCATAAATAACTCATATACTTATTGCAAATTTTTACTAGTCTTACCACAAATCAAACTACTACTTACATGCCCCGAGGGAGTGGGTTGGTAGGAATTAACCATAGCGTGACTCCGACTCGAAACAACACTAGGTTTTCAACGATGAATAGAAATTCTCACACATCACCACCATTCCCTTTTAATTTTTTAGATGTTCAAGAATTTTTAACATCTATTAATATCAACACCTCTCTGAATTAATGATTATGCATTCACACCCTTTCATATCACCACATCAACATCATTAACCACAATTTCTCTATATGTGCTACATGATGGTTTTAGTTATCACTTATTGAACACTCATTATTTTTTATCTAGCATTATGACCCATGAAAATTAACATCATTATTTATTAACTCCCAAAAGAATATAAGTGAGGAACAAGAGCATATTATTCCTATAAAATCTACACGCCACCATGTTCAAAAAGATATAAGTGAAGTACTAGAGCAACTGCTAAGCTCAAAAGATATAAGTGAAGCACATAGAGTATTCTAAAAAATTATGATGATGGTGTATATATCTCCAATGGGTGTGTCCAGCAAACAATTATTGTGGAAAACTGAAAGTAAAATTAACAAAAGCAAACGATGTTCCAAGCAAAACTCATATCATGTGACGAATAAAAATGTATCTCCAAGTAACATACCAATGGATTGAGACGAAACAGGGGATGTATTCCCGGGGCATAGGAAATCTTAGACGCTTGAGTCTTCCTAGAATATTAGCGTGGGGTGCCTTGGGCATCACCAATCTTATACTCATTCCGCTTCTCATTCTTTTGTCCATCGATATAATACCCAAAACCCAAAAACCTCAATCGCACAAAACTCAATAAAACTTCATGAGATGTGTTGGTATAGGCAACAAAATAAACACTTGTAGGTACTGTTATAAATTTATTCTTCATTTATTTTAGCATAATTTAATGCATTCTAACTTATCCATTTCTTATACCCCCCCCCCACGCCATATAATCCATAACATAATCAAAACAAGCAAACTATACATGGAAAAAACAGAATCTGTTTAAAACAGAACAGTCTAGAGTAATATATTTAATTGCCATACTTATTTAACTCCAAAAATTATGAAAAATAAAGAAAGCCTGAGAAATTTTTATATCAGTACTTTGTAAAAAAATCATATTAAAAAGACGTTCCCGTAAAATCAGAGAAATTCTACATTGGGCGTCAAAGTTTCTGTTTTTGCACCGTACCAATTCTACTCATCATGCAAATCATCCCAAAGGCTTTATTTGCACAAACATTAATTGAAACATAAAAACACAGTAACTACAGAAGCAACAATTATGTCATCACACAATAACAGAAAGTAAAGGAAAAATTAAAGATAACTATTGGGTTGCCTCCCAACAAGCGCTATTGTTTTTACGCCCCTAGCTAGGCATATTGCCTAGTTTCAAGTGTTGTCATCCTTGAAATTTAATCCATAAGTGGCCCTCAAGATAGATTAATAAGGTGGTTTGATTCTCTTTCTGGGAAAGTGTTTCATCCCTTTCTTCAATGGTAATTGGAACCTTATTTTGCCCTCTTTCATATCAATGATTGCACCTATAGTTCGTAGGAAAGGTCTTCTAAGTATAATGGGACAAGTAGGATTGCAATCAATATCAAGCACAATAAAATCTACAGGCATGTAATTTTTGTTTGGAATGATAAGAACATCATTAATTCTACCTAAGGGTTTCTTAATGGTAGAATCCGCAAGATGGAAGTTAAGGGAATATTCTTCAATATTAGTGAGACCAAGCACATCACATAAAGCTTTAGGTCTAGTTCAAACACTAGAACCAAGGTCACACAAAGCATTGCATTCATATTTATTTATCTTAATTTAGATAGTAGGTTCCCACTCATCATGCAACTTTCTAGGAATAGTAACTTCAAGATCAAGTTACTCATCATAAGCTTTTACCATAGCTTCTACTAAATGTTGAGTAAAAACTTTATTTTTTCATAAGCATTGGGTGAGATAATAATGGATTGCAGCAAGGAAATACATTCTAATAAAGATAAATTATCCTAATTAAAGTCCTTGTAATCCAAGATAGTGGGAACATCACTAGTTAAAGTTTTGACCTCTCCAAACCCACTTTTTAGTTCTATCATTAGGATCATCACCCTCCAAGAAAATGGGACGCTCCCTAACTAAAGTTGACTCATATGCAGTACCTTTATGAGTAGTCCTCAGAGAGGTAAACAAAGATTCAATAGGAGAAATACCAATC
The DNA here is from genome assembly GCF_904849725.1 of Hordeum vulgare subsp. vulgare. Lineage (NCBI taxonomy): Eukaryota > Viridiplantae > Streptophyta > Magnoliopsida > Poales > Poaceae > Hordeum > Hordeum vulgare. The sequence continues at coordinate 322,812,287 of NC_058521.1, read as the reverse complement.
ATTTTAAGGTCTTCATCATGACTACGGTAAAAACCGGGTGAAACAGCCTTTTCTAGGAATTCTCGCTTAGCTCTCAATTTAGCGGTCCTCTCCTTACTCTCATTAATAGAACCTTGGGTAGATTTAGTAGTCTCATTAAAATCATGCTTAGGAGGCAAAGCCTTTTTAAAATTTTCTACATTAAGAACAATCATATCCATGTTTCTAGCCAAAGTATCAACAACATGTAATTTTTCATCTACCATAGTATTGAAAACTTTTTGAGAATAAATGAGATCCTTTATTGTGTTCTCAAGATCAGAGGGTATACTATTAGAATTTGAAGAGGAATTTCCATGAGAATTTCCATAACCATTAGGATTATTACCGGGATACGGCCTAGCATTGAAATTACCTCTATAAGCATTGTTGTTGAAATTATTTCGCGAGACAAAGTTCACATAAATAGCATCATTGTTTTGTTCAATCAAGGTAGACAAAGGCATATCATTGGGATCAACATGAGTGTTTTTATTAGAAACCTATTTCATAAGAGCATCCACTTTTTCACTCAAAGTAGCGGTTTCCTCAATAAAATCTACCTTCTTAACAGTTGGAGCTTGTTTTGTATGCCATTGAGAATAGTTGACCATGATGTCGTCCAGAAGTTTGGTGGCCTCTCCTAGGGTCACCTCCATGAAGGTACCACCTGCGGCCAAATCTAGAAGATTTTTGGATGAAAAGTTTAGTCCCGCATAGAAATTTTGAACAATCATCCATAAGTTTAAACCATGAGTTGGACAATTTGTTATCATCAACTTCATTCTCTCCCAAGCTTGAGCAACATGTTCATGTTCTTGATGTTTAAAGTTCATTATTTGATTTCTTAGGGAAATGATATTAGTAGGAGGAAAATACTTGGCAATGAAAGCATCTTTACACTTATCCCATGTTCCAATACTATTACGTGGAAAATATGAAAACCAAGCTTTTTCTTTATCCCTAATTGAAAAAGGGAAAAAAATTGACAATACCATTGTCCAGGTTCTTTTTATTTTGCATATAACAAAGTTCCACAAAAGTATTGAGATGTGAAGTGGGATCCACATTAGGACTTCCCGAAAATTTATCTTTCATGACAAGATTTAGCAATGAAGCATTAATATAAAAGGCATCCTCACTAGTGGAGGGTGTTATAGTAGTACTATTAAAATAATTATTATTAGTATTTGAAAAGTCACAGAACTTAGTAGTATCTTGGGACATGGTGACTAATTGAGCAAAGAGATAAGTGTAACGAGCAAACTAGAGAGCGAAGATGGAATCTAGTGACAAGCTAAGCAAGCAAAGATAAATATTTTTAGTTTTTTTTACTTTTTATGAGACAAACTAAATATACCAGAAAATAAAAAATAAGAACAAGTTAATGAAATTTTGTGCGGAGTTACTTCATAGTTGGTGATGATATTCCCCAGCAATGACGCGAGAAATCCTTCCTGGTCCTCGTGGTCTGCGTTGGGTTTTTCCTGAAAAGGAACGGGTTATCGCGGAACAAATTGGGTAAGTACTTCCCTCGGTTATGAAACCAAGGTTTATCTAACCAATAGGAATACTAAGCACAACCATCTTTAGCGGCTGCACACAAAAAGAAACGGCTTGCACCCAACGCGGGAAAGAGGGTTGTCAATCCCCTTAGTCTCGTTATTTGCAAGCAAATGAGGTGACTAGATAATTGTAGATAATTCTAAAATGCAAAATAAAATAAAAGTAAATAAATAGCAGCATAGTATAGCATGTTTTAGCAATTTGTTCTGAAAAGACCCGAGGGCCATAGTTTTGCCTAATGGCATCTCTGATAAAAATAGTACACGATGGGTCAACAAATTATTGTTGGGCAATTGATAGAAGAGAGGATACTTATGAGATTTTCACGATATGATCATGTAAATATAGGAATCACATCCATAAAAAAATTGGCCGACTCCTGCCTACACCTAATACTATTACTTCACTTCAAGAGCACTTATATGCTTGCCTCTCTACATATTAAGTTCATGCAAACGAATTAATGCTTGGAGTAAGATGACATGATGCAGACTAGGTAAACTCAACCAATATGAATAAACCACATTGTTTTACCGTTAGTAGCAGCAACACAAAGACGCAACTTGTCCCCTTGTATCACTAGGATATAGAAACTTAATTGGTTGAACCTACTACAACGCACCTCTCTTACTGAAGAAATATCAATCTAGTTGGCCAAATTATTTCGATGGATCAAAAAGAATTACAAAGTTATCATAATCATGCACATAAGATTCATATTATCATGAATAATGTGAACATAAACCCACAATTCATATAATCCCAACAAACGCACCATACAAAAGAGTTACATCATATGCAGAAGAGCGAAGATGTGATGACCATTGTATTGATGATCAAAGAGAGATATTTTCATCTAGGTACTGGCTATGGACCCGTAGGCATATGGTGAAATACTCACACATAATCATGAGGGCAGCAAGGTTGATGAAGAAGCCGTCTATGATCGATCACCCTCTGGCAGAGTGCCGATACAAAGCTCTAGATGGCCTCCCATCGGAACAGAGACTTGCAGTGACGTAAAACTTGGTTTGGGGCCTCCTTTGAAGGTTTTAGGGCACATAGGAATTGATAGGCCACATAACGGAGTCGGGAGAGCCACGAGGGGGCCACAAGCCATCAGGGTGCACCCCCAAGGTCGTGTCTTGTTGGCTTGTGGGGGCCTTGTGCACTCTCCTGCCTCCTTCCAATGTTCCAAGTTCCTATTTTGGCTTGGCAAAAAATCACAAAAAGTTTCGGTTCAATTGGGCTTCATTTGGTACTGAAGCCTGAAAAGTGGAAAAACACAAGGAAAACACAAACTCGTACTCTGACGGGGATACTACCCCTGGGTATACCAAGAGTGCAGATTAGTTGTCTCCAAGACATTTGGGGGAGGCCTGGGCCCCCACGCCGGCTTGCGATAGCCTGGCCCATTCGGCCAACACAAGTCCGGTCGGCTGGCGATAGCCAGCACATTCGGCCAACATAATTCCGGTCGGCTTGAGATAGCCAGCCCATTCGGCCAACACCAGTCCGACTGGCTGGAGATAGCCGACCCGTACATGCTCGGTCGGCTGGCGATAGCCGGCGCACTTATCCAACGCATGTCTGGCCGACTGGCGAGATCCGACACGCTGGCTGGCGTGCCGCCAGCCGGACGGTCGGCTCCCATCCCATCCGGTCGTGCCATCATACGAAGACAAGACAAGACGAATGATCAGAGACTATCACTGTCATGGGAATGATCCTGACAATAGTATCAGGGGTACAAACTAAGGGGCGAAGTCTAGCTAGGTGCGGTGGATGCATTCGGTTTTCCGAGTTCAGGCCCCACTCGGAAGTGGAAATAGCCCTACGTCTCGAGCCGAGAGGCTGGCGTTTTCTTATGGGGGTCTAAAAGATTACAAGGAAAAATGATAATAAAGAGGGAAGTTATAAGTAACAACCGCCTTAATCCCTTGCGTTACCGGTAACGCGGGCCTTCATGGGCCTTCACGCATGTGTTTAAGTCCTTGGACGTTGCAGTCCCTTCATGTTCCGTGCCATGTTATGGACTGAGTGTTGGGAGCGTCCGATTGTCGCAAAGCAGACCGAGTGACCTCATGTAACCGAGTAAGAGCACAATGACCGAATGAGGTTGAGACTATCACGATGACTTGTACGACACTGATGTCCTTACAGGTACTTAGGTGGGCCCTGTGGAAATGAGTTTGTAGGCCTACCCTTAAGTATAATCCCGTCAATCACGGCAGCAGTACGCGCTCACACACTCGGCATGACTGCGGCATGATGGTGGGCACATCAGCGAGGCTACAGGGCCCACATCGCCGCCGACACTAACCGGGTGAGGCGGTCCTGTAGCCACGTTCCCCCCCCCCCCTTCGCATGCGCCCTGATGACTCGGCGCTGGCCGCTGATGCACACGGTCGAAGAGCCCCGCGACCGGACCCGCAGCCGGCACGAGAGGCTGGCACCCGACCCCCACCTCATGTCCTACCCTTACCATTATACCTCCTGGATACATTATAAAGCCTCACCTCAGCCCACCGAGAGAGGGAAGTTCCAGGAGAGGCACGCTCACATTCACCTGGAGATCGACACACAGAGAGACACTCGAGACATGCGCATAGCACACCATTGAGGTAGCAATACCAGCAGCCAGAGCTCCGTCTCCCTCCTCACGGACAGCTCAAGGAGCACCTTTGTACTTTGATTCTTATATAGTCACACAGACAGGACTAGGGATTTTACCTCATCGGAGGGCCCTTAACCTGGGTATATCGACGTCATGTGTGTTGCGCCTACACCTGTTCCCCAACGCCATCGGCACCCATCGGCCCCAAACCACGAGTTAAGCCACCCCATGGCATCTGTCTCGGAAATACCATGATAGTTGGCGCCCACCATGGGGCTGGCAGCGACGCCGGCCGAAGTGACGTTCTGGGCGGGACCCTTCACCCCTTCTGGCAAGCGTGTGGTTCACGGCTTGGTCGTGCGCTACGATGCGCTCGACTGCGTCAATGACAACTCCCGTCGTCTAGAGGACACGGACTTCCCCGCTGATGGCTCCATCATTTACTTTTTCTCACACTGCGTCTACGTTGCGGTCGTCGCCGACAGCTATCCCACCGAGGTGCTCAGCTATGACAAGATGTCGCAGACTGGCGACAGCAACCTCTCCAGCAGCATCGATGACATGTGCGATCGTGTGGAGGTGCTCACCGTCACCTTGCATGGTTGCGCACCTGGGTACCGAAACCCGATTCACGCAGCGATGGACACGCTCCGCACCCCCATCCCTCAGGTGGCCGACCCCTTGGTCGCCACCCAAGAGCTCGACACCCACGGCATGCAGCTGCTCAGCGAAGCGGAAGCACTGGAGGCTGCTCAGCGCGAGTTCGAGGCCACTCGGCGCGAATTCAACGTGACCCATGGTCTCATGCTGGCTGCCCCCAGGCTCAGTCAACTAGAGTGCGTGCGGCACTGAGGGGGCGCAGTCGGCTAGGAGCCGGCCGGCGACCGCCCTGTCTATGATACCCCAGTCAAGAACATGCGAGCTGTGCAGGCCACCATCAGTGAGCCGGAGGGGCTCGATGGTCCGGCCCGCAACACGCAGCAGGAGCGCATCTACGTCCTCATAGAGGTCGCCAATGCGCAGGAGGCCCGGTCAACCCGCGGCCCGGCCGGCTCCCGCTCAAGGACCTACAACGTTGTCGGTCAGCCGTAGTCGGCCGGCGGGAGACGAGTCACGTGTCTTCACCAGCCGGCAGTCATCCCCGTCGCGGCAGCCAACAGGCAGACAGCCGTGGCCGGTGGGACCGTAGTGTGTCGGTTGTCGACAGTCGTGTGCAGGAGCTGCCTGGCCAGGCAGACCACCTATCGGCCCGGAGCGTATGGCGCGAGGAACGCGACCGGTCGGAAGTACCTCCCTTGTCGGTGTACGAGTGGATGGCGCACGCCAACTCGACAATCAGGATGTGTGTTTCCGCCCAGAGCGCCTCGCCCGATCCCGCACCACTGAGGAGGAAGGCACGGCCGGCCCGCCGTGTTTTGGGCCGCGCATCCCCAAGGAGCCGTTCCCCAAAGGCTTCACCTTGGCATGCCACATCCCCAAGTACAACGGCTCGACTATGCCTGAGGATTGGTTGACCGACTACACCACCGCCGGCGGCAACAAGAGCATAGTCGTACGCTATGTGCCCCTCATGCTGCTAGGCTCGGCCTGACCTGCCTTAAGAGCCTGCCGTTGGCAGCGTGAACAGCTGGCTGGACTTCCACGAGGCGTCTGTGCGCACCTTCATTGGCACGTACAAGCGCTCTAGTCGGCCCCGACAGCTCGCCTTGTGCATACACGGCCCGACCGAGCCGCTCCGCGACTACCTCATGCGATGGACCAAGCTCCACAACTACTGCGAGGGCGTCCATGAAGTGTAGGTGATTCATTACTTCATCGACGGCTGTCGAGACAGCACCCTCCTCAAGCACAAGATTTCACGCCGGGAACCCTCCACCCTCGCGCAGCTGATGGCCGTTGTGGATTAGTACGCCGTCTTCCATGAAGCTCCCCTTGCTCGTTCACGCGGCTGGCAAACCGACTATGTCCAAGCCAGCTTTCGCCCCGGCTGCCGGTCGATCCCAGCCGGGTCAGGGCAAGCGCACGGCTAACTAGCCGGATGCACGCTAGGCTACCCAGCAGGTCTCGACCGTCGAGGACGGACGCATGGAAGACGGCCAAGGCCCCAGCCGGCACCAGCGCACCAACAAAGGCAAGCAGCCGTGGCAGGCCAAGTACACCTTCGAGGCCATGCTCGACCGGCCCTGCAAGCTCCATAGCGGCGCCAAGCCGGTGACGCACACCGCCCGCTAGTGCAGCTGGTTCGCCAAGATTGCGCGTGGCCAGCTTCTGCCTTCTGCATCGTTGCCGCCTCCGCCGCATTCCTCTCTGAGAGCCGGCGAAACCCGCGACGCATACCCCCAATAGGACGCGACCTATGCCATCTTCACCAGGGAGCTTGATGACAAGCACAGCCAGCGCAAGAGAGCCCTAGAGGTCAACGCCATCGTCCCACCAGTCCCCCAGTACATGCACTGGTCGGACAAGCCAATCACCTGGGGTCGCAAAGACCATCATGTTGTGATGCCGACACCAGGCGGCTACGCACTGGTGCTAGATCCCACCTTCGTCTCCCGGCAAATCACATGCTGCTTCATATGGGTGCTCGTCGACGGCGTTAGCAGCATCAACATCCTCTACCGCGACACCATGCACAAGCTTGGCATTCTGGAGTCCGAGCTCCAGCCGACTCGCACAGTGTTCCACGGCATTGTCCTCGGCCACTCATGCTCGCCGATCGGCAAGGTCCGTCTGGACGTGTTGTTCGGCTCGCCGAAGAACTTCCGCCGCGAGCCGATCTGGTTCGAGGTCGTCAACCTCACCAGATCCTCCCAGGCCATCTTGGACTGGCCGGCCCTGGCCAAATTCATGGTTGTCCTGTTGGGGAACGTCGCATGGGAAACATAAATTTTCCTACGCACACGCAATACCTATCATGGTGACGTTCATCTACGAGAGGAGATTTCCGATCTACGTACCCTTGTAGATCGCACAGCAAAAGCGTTAAGAAACGCGGTTGATGTAGTGGAACGTACTCACGTCCCTCGATCCGCCCCGCAAACCGTCACACGAACCGTCTTGCGATCCATCTCACGATCCGTTCCGATCTAGTGCTAAACGGACGGCACCTCCGCGTTCAACAGACGTACAGCTCGACGATGATCTCGGCCTTCTTGATCCAGCAAGAGAGACGGAGAGGTAGATGAGTTCTCCGGAAGACTGACGGCGCTCCGGAGGTTGGTGGTGATCTATCTCAGCAGGGCTCCGCCCGAGCTCCGCAGAAATACGATCTAGAGGAAAAACCGTGGAGGTATGTGGTCGGGCTTCCATGGCCAAGTTGTCTCAAATCAGCCCTAATACCTCAATATATATAGGAGGGAGGGGAGGGATCTTGCCCTGAGGATCAAGGAGCCCCAAGGGGTCGTCCGAAGTGGGGGGAGGAGGATTCCTCCTCCAATCCTAGTCCAACTAGGATTGGAAGGTGGAGTCCTTCTCTATTTTCCCACCTCCCTCCTTTTTTCCTTTTCTCTTTGATTTTCTTTCTCTCTTGCGCAGGGGCCTTCTTGGGCTTGCCCACCAACCCACTAAGGGCTGGTGCGACACCCCTAAGGCCCATGGGCTTCCCCAGGGGGAGCTGCCCCCCCCCCCCCCGGTGAACATCCGGAACCCATTCGTCACTCCCGGTACATTCCCGGTAATGCCGAACACTTTCCGGTAATCAAATGAATCCTATATATCAATCTTCGTCTCCGAACCATTCCGGAAACCCTCGTGACGTCCATGATCTCATCCAGGACTCCGAACAACATTCGGTAACCAACCATATAACTCAAATACGCATAAAACATCGCTGAACCTTAAGTGTGCAGACCCTGCGGGTTCGAGAACTATGTAGCCATGACACGAGAGACTCCTCGGTCAATATCCAATAGCGGGACCTGGATGCCCATATTGGATCCTACATATTCTACGAAGATCTTATCGTTTGAACCTCAGTTCCAAGGATTCATATAATCCCGTATGTCATTCCTTTTGTCCTTCGGTATGTTACTTGCCCGAGATTCGATCGTCAGTATCCGCATACCTATTTCAATCTCGTTTACCGGCAAGTCTCTTTACTTGTTCCGTAATACAAGATCCCGTGACTTACACTAAGTCACATTGCTTGCAAGGCTTGTGTGTGATGTTGTATTACCGAGTGGGCCCCGAGATATCTCTCCGTCACACGGAGTGACAAATCCCAGTCTTGATCCATACTAACTCAACGGACACCTTCGGAGATACCTGTAGAGCACCTTTATAGTCACCCAGTTACGTTGCGACATTTGATGCACACAAGGCATTCCTCTGGTGTCAGTGAGTTATATGATCTCAAGGTCATAGGAATAAATACTTGACACGCAGAAAACGGTAGCAACAAAATGATACGATCAACATGCTACGTTCATTAGTTTGGGTCTAGTCCATCACATGATTCTCCTAATGATGTGATCCCGTTATCAAGTGACAACACTTGCCTATGGTCAGGAAACCTTGACCATCTTTGATCAACGAGCTAGTCAACTAGGGGCTTGCTAGGGACAGTCTTTTGTCTATGTATCCACACAAGTATTGTGTTTCCAATCAATACAATTATAGCATGGATAATAAACGATTATCATGAACAAAGAAATATAGTAATAAGTAATTTATTATTGCCTCTAGGGCATATTTCCAACAGTCTCCCACTTGCACTAGAGTCAATAATCTAGTTCACATCACCATGTGACTTCAACTAATCCAACACCCATGTAGTTCTGGGGACTGATCACGTCTTGCTCGTGAGAGAGGGTTTAGTCAACGGTTCTAAAACTTTCAGATCCGTGTGTTCTTTACAAATGTTTATGTCATCTTATAGATGTTGCTACTACGTGCTATTCGGAAATACTCGAAATATCTACTCTACTATACGAATCTGTTTCACTACTCATAGTTATTCGGACTAGTGTCAAAGCTTGCATCGACGTAACCCTTTACGACGAACTCTTTAACCACCTCCATAATCGAGAAAAATTCCTTATTCCATTAGTTACTATGGATAACTTTGACCGATGTTCAGTGATTCAATCCTGGATCACTCTCTGTACCTCTTAACAGACTTGTGGCAAGGCACACATCAGGTGCGGTACATAGCATGGCATACTATAGATTCTAAGGCTAAGGCATAGGGGATGACCTTCGTCCTTTCTCTTTCTTCTGTCGTGGGCGGGTTTTGAGTCTTACTCAAATTCACACCTTACAACATAACCAAGAACTCCTTTCTTTACTGATCTATTTTGAACTCTTTCAAAAACTTGTCAAGACATGCATCTTGTTGAAACTTCTATTAAGTGTTTCGATCTATCTCCATAGATCTTGATGCTCAACGTTCAAGAAGCGCAAGCCAGGTATTCCTTTGAAAAACTCCTTTCAAACAACCTTTTATGCTTTACAAAATTCTACATTACTTCTGATCCACAATATGTCAACCACATATACTTATTAGAAATTCTATAGTGCTCCCACTCACTTCTTTCGAAATACAAGTTTCACATAAACCTTGTACAAACCCAAAATCTTTGATCATCTCATCAAAGTGTATATTCCAACTCCAAGATGCTTGCACAAGTCCATTGAAGGATCTCTAGAGCTTGCATACTTGTTAGTATCCTTAGGATCGACAAAACCTTCTGGTTGTATCAGATACAATCTTTCCTCAAGGAAACCGTCGAGGAAACAATGTTTTGTCTTCCTATGTGCAATATTTCACAAATAATGCAGCAACTACTAACATAATTCCAACAGACTTTTAGCATCGCTACGAGTGAGAAAGTCTCATCATAGTCAATTATTTGATCTTGTCGGAAACATCTTTGCGACAAGTCGAGCTTTTCTTAATAGTGACTTATCACCATCATTGTCTATCTTCCTTTTAAAAATCCATCTCTACTTAATAGTCTTACTACCATCAAGAAGTTCTTCCAAAGTCTACACTTTGTCTTATCCATGGATTCTCTCTCGGATTTCATGGCCTCCAGCCATTTGTCGGAATCCGGGCCCACCATTGCTTCTCCATAACTCGTAGGTTCATTGTTGTTCAACAATATGACCTCCAAGACAGGGTTACTGTACCACTCTGTAGTAGTGCGCGACCTTGTCGACCTACGAGGTCCGTAGTAACTTGATCGGATGCTCAATGATCACTATCATCAGCTTCCACATCAATTGGTGTAGGCGCCACAGGAACAACTTCCTGCGCCCTGCTACACACTATTTGAAGTGATGGTTCAATAACCTCATCAAATTCTATCACCCTCCCACTCAATTCTTTCGAGAGAAACCTTTCCTCGAGAAAGGATCCGTTTCTAGAAACAAACACTTTGCTTCTGGATCTGAGATAGGAGATGTATCCAACCGTTTTGGATATCCTATGAAGATGCATTTTATCCGCTTTGGGTTCGAGCTTATCAGACTGAAACCTTTTCACATAAGCATCGCAGCCCCAAACTTTCAAGAAACGACAGCTTAGATTTCTCCAAACCTCATTCTATACTATGTCATCTCAACGTAAATACCCGGTGCCCTATTTAAAGTGAATGTGGTTGTATCTAATACATAACCCATAAATGATAGTGGTAATTCGATAAGAGACATCATAGTATGCACCATATCAAATAGGGTGTGGCTATGACGTTTAGACACATCATCACACTATGGTGTTCCAGGTGGCATGAACTGCGAAACAATTTTCACTTTCTCTTAATTGCGTAACAAAAACTCGCAACTCAGATAGTCATCTCTATGATCATATCGTAGACAGTTTATCCTCTTGTTATGACGAACTTCACTCTGAAACAGAATTGAACCTTTTCAATATTTCAGACTTGTGATTCATTAAGTAAATACTCCTGTATCTACTCAAATCGTCATTGAAGTAAGAACACAATGATATCCACTGCGTGCCTCAACACCCATTGGACTGCATACATCAAAATGTATCACTTCCAACAAGTTACTATCTTGTTTCATCTCAATGAAAACAAGGCCTTGCTCATGTGGTATGATTTGCATGTCACAAGTGATTCAAAATCAAGTGAGTGTAAAGATCAATCAGCATGGAGCCTCTTCATGCAATTTATACCAACATGACTCAAGCGGCAGTGCCACAAGTAAGTGGTACTATCATCATTACCTTGTATCTTTTGGCACCAATATCATGAACATGTGTAACACTACGATCGAGATTCAATAAACCATTGAAGGTGTTTCTTCAAGCAAATAGAGTAACCATTATTCTCTTTAAATGAATAATCGTATTGCAATAAACATGATCCAATCATGTTCATGCTTAACGCAAGCACCAAACAACAATTATTTAGGTTTAACACCAATCCCGATGGTAGAGGGAGCGTGCGGCGTTTGATCATATCAACCTTGGAAACACTTCCAACACGTATCGTCACCTTGCCTTTAGCTAGTCTCTGTTTATTCCGTAGCTTTCATTTCGTGTTACTATCACTTAGCAACCGAACCGGTATCCAATACCCTCGTGCTACTAGGAGTACTAGTAAAGTATACATCAACATCATGTATATCAAATATACTACTTTCGACTTTGCCAGCCTTCTTATCTACCACGCATCTAGGGCAGCTCCGCCTCAGTGACCGTTCCCCTCATAACAGAAGCACTTAGTCTCGGGTTTGGGTTTAATCTTGGGTCTCTTCATTAGTGCAGCAACTGTTTTGCCGTTTCACGAAGTATCCCTTTTAGCCCTTGCCTTTCTTGAAACTTAGTGGTTTTACTAACCATCAAGTATTGATGGTCCTTCTTGATTTCTACTTTCGCAGTGTCAAACATCGCGAATCGCTCAAGGATCATTGTATCTATCCTTAATATGTTATAGTTCATCACGAAGCTCTCACAGCTTGGTGGCAGTGACTTCAGAGAACCATCACTATCTCATCTGGAAGATTAACTCCCACTTGATTCAAGTGATTGTCGTATTTAGACAATCTGAGCACACACTCAATGATTGAGCTTTTCTCCTTTACTTTGTGGACAAAGAATCTTGTCGGAGGTCTCATACCTCTTAGCAAGGGCACAAGCATGAAATCACAGTTTCATCTCTTTAGAACATCTCTTATGTTCTGTGACGTTTCAAAACGTCTTCGGCGCCTTGCTTCTAAGACATTAAGTATTTTGCACTGAACTATTGCGTAGTCATCAGAAACGTGTATGTCGGATGTTCACAACATCCACAGACGACGCTCGAGGTGCAGCACACCGAGTGGTGCATTAAGGACATAAGCCTTCTGCGTAGCAACGAGGACACTCCTCAGTTTTACAGACTCAGTCCGCAAAGTTTGCTACTTTCAACTTTCAACTAAATTTCCTCTAGGAACATATAAAAACCAGTAGAGCTATAGCGCTAACTACATAGTAATTCGCAAAACCATTAGACTATGTTCATGACAATTAGTTCATTTAATCATATTACTTAAGAACTCCCACTCAAAAAGTACATCTCTCTAGTCATTTGAGTGGTACATGATCCAAATCCACTATCTCAAGTCTGATCATCACGTGAGTCGAGAATAGTTTCAGGCGTAAGCATCTCTATGCTAATCATATCAACTATACAATTCATGCTCCACCTTTCGGTCTCATGTGTTCCGAGGCCATGTCTGCACATGCTAGGCTCGTCAAGTTTAACCCGAGTGTTCCGCGCGTGCAACTGTTTTGCACCCGTTATATGTGAACATTGAGTCTATCACACCCGATCATGACGTGATGTCTCGAAACGACGAACTGTCGCAACGGTGCACAGTCGGGGAGAACACAATTTGAGCTTGAAATTTTAGTGAGAGATCACCTCATAATGCTACCGTCGTTCTAAGCATAATAAGGTGCTTAAAGGATTAACATCATATGCAATTCATAAGTGACATGATATGGCCATCATCATGTGCTTCTTGATCTCCATCACCAAAGCACCGGCACGATCTTCTTGTCACCGGCGTCACACCATGATCTCCATCAACGTGTCGCCATCGGGGTTGTCGTGCTACTCATGCTATTACTACAAAGCTACGTCCTAGCAATATAGTAAACCCATCTGCAAGCACAAACGTTAGTTTAAAGACAACCCTATGGCTCCTGCCGGTTGCCGTACCATCGACGTGCAAGTCGATATTAACTATTACAACATGATCATCTCATACATCCAATATATCACATCACGGCGTTGGCCATATCACATCACAAGCATACCCTGCAAAAACAAGTTAGACGTCCTCTAATTGTTGTTGCATGTTTTACGTGGTTGCCATGCGTATCTAGTAGGATCGCATCTTACTTACGCAAACACCACAACGGAGATGTATGAATTTCTATTTATCCTCTCTCCAAGGACCTCCTCGGTCAAATCCGATTCAACTAAAGTTGGAGAAACCGACACTCACCAGTCATCTTTGAGCAATGGGGTTGCTCATAGCGATGAAACCAGTCTCTCGTAAGTGTACGAGTAATGTCGGTCAGAGCCGCTTCGATCCAACAATACCGCGGAATCAAGAAAAGACTAAGGAGGGCAGTAAATCGCACATCATAGGCCACAGAAACTTTTGTGTTCTACTCGAGATAACATCTACGCATGAACCTAGCTCATGATGCCACTGTTGGGGAACGTCGCATGGGAAACATAAATTTTCCTACGCACACGCAATACCTATCATGGTGATGTTCATCTACGAGAGGAGATTTCCGATCTACGTACACTTGTAGATCGCACAGCAGAAGCGTTAAGAAACGCGGTTGATGTAGTGGAACGTCCTCACGCCCCTCAATCCGCCGCGTGAACCATCCCATGAACCGTCTCGCGATTCTTTACACGAACCGTCTTGCGATCCATCTCATGATCCGTTCGATCCAGTGTCGAACGGACGGCACCTCCGCGTTCAGCACACGTACAGCTCGACGATCATCTCGGCCTTCTTGATCCAGCAAGAGAGATGGAGAGGTAGATGAGTTCTCCGGCAACGTGACGGTGCTCCGGAGGTTGGTGGTGATCTATCTCAGCAGGGCTCCGCCCGAGCTCCGCAGAAATACGATCTGGAGGAAAAACCGTGGAGGTATGTGGTCGGGTTGCCGTGGCCAAGTTGTCTCAAATCAGCCCTAATACCTCAGTATATATAGGAGGGAGGGGAGGGACCTTGCCTTGAGGCTCAAGGAGCCCCAAGGGGTCGGCTGAAGTGGGGGGAGGAGGATTCCTCCTCCAATCCTAGTCCAACTAGGATTGGAAGGTGGAGTCCTTCTCTATTTTCCCACTTCCCCCCTTTTTTTCTTTTCTCTTTGATTTTCTTTCTCTCCTGCGCACGGGCCTTCTTGGGCTTCCCCACCAGCCCACTAAGGGCTGGTGTGGCACCCCCAAGGCCCATGGGCTTCCCCCCCCCCCCCCCCCCCCGGTGAACATCCGGAACCCATTCATCACTCGTGGTACATTCTCGGTAATGCCGAAAACTTTCCGGTAATCAAATGAGGTCATCCTATATATCAATCTTCGTCTCCGGACCATTCCGGAAACCCTCGTGACGTCCGTGATCTCATCCGGGACTCCGAACAACATTCGGTAACCAACAATATAACTCAAATACGCATAAAACATCGCCGAACCTTAAGTTTGCAGACCCTACGGGTTCGAGAACTATGTAGACATGACCCGAGAGACTCCTTGGTAAATATCCAATAGCGGGACCTGGATGCCCATATTGGATCCCACATATTCTACGAAGATCTTATCGTTTGAACCTCAGTGCCAAGGATTCATATAATCCCGTATGTCATTCCTTTTGTCCTTCGGTATGTTACTTGCCCGAGATTTGATCGTCAGTATCCGCATACCTATTTCAATCTCGTTTACCGGCAAGTCTCTTTACTCGTTCCGTAATACAAGACCCCATGACTTACACTAAGTCACATTGCTTGCAAGGCTTGTGTGTGATGTTGTATTACCGAGTGGGCCCCGAGATACCTCTCCGTCACACGGAGTGACAAATCCCAGTCTTGATCCATACTAACTCAACGGACACCTTCGGAGATACGTGTAGAGCACCTTTATAGTCACCCAGTTACGTTGCGACGTTTGATGCACACAAGGCATTCCTCCAGTGTCAGTGAGTTATATGATCTCATGGTCATAGGAATAAATACTTGACACGCAGAAAAACAGTAGCAACAAAATGACACGACCAACATGCTACGTTCATTAGTTTGGGTCTAGTCCATCACATGATTCTCCTAATGATGTGATCCCGTTATCAAGTGACAACACTTGCCTATGGTGAGGAAACCTTGACCATCTTTGATCAACGAGCTAGTCAACTAGAGGCTTACTAGGGACAGTGTTTTGTCTATGTATCCACACAAGTATTGTGTTTCCAATCAATACAATTATATCATGGATAATAAACGATTATCATGAACAAAGAAATATAATAATAACTAATTTATTATTGCATCTAGGGCATATTTCCAACAAGTCCCGCATTACGCCTATCTGAAGATGGAGCTGCCAGGCCCACATGGGATCATCACCGTCGCGGGCAATTATAGGAAGTCATCCGAGTGCGCTCTAATCGGCTCCAAGCTGGCCTAGTCGCTTTTCATCTTCGAGGAGCGGCGATAGATCGACCGACTCATGGCCCTTTCCCGCGAGCTGGCTGCCATGCCCGAGCCCAAGCTGAAGCAGCTGGCTGTGGAGGCCCAATTCCAGCCGGCCACCGGCAAGGACACCAAAAAGCTCCCTCTAGACCCGGCCGACCCCACCGACAATTACACCATGTTGGGGGCTGGCCTCAACGACAAATAGGAAAGCGAGCTTGTCGACTTCCTCCATGAGAATCGGGATATCTTTGCATGGTCCCCAAAGGACATGCCAGGAGTCCAGAGGAAGTTCATCGAGCACTTACTCCACCTCCAGCCAGACGCAAAACTGGTCACGCCACCCTTGCGCCGCTTCCCAAAGGACAAGCGAAAAACCATCAGTGAAGAAGTTGCCCGGCTGCTAGCAGCTGGCTTCTTCATGGAAGTCTTCCACCAAGACTGGTTGTCGAAGCCTGTCCTGGTGCTGAAGAAAAATAAGACTTGGCGCATGTGTATCAATTACACGAGCCTAAACAAGGCATGCCCCAAGGATCCATTTGCTGTGCCCCGTTTCGATCAAGTGATCGACTCGACGACCAGCTACGAGTTGTTGTCCTTCCTACACGCCTATTCAGGCTACCACCAGATGAAGCTAAATCCAGTCGATCGGCTGAAGACAACTTTCATCACACCCTTTGGGGCGTTTTGCTACATTATGATGACGTTCGGGCTGAAAAATGCTAGCGCCACGTTCCAGCGCTGCATGCAGCGATGCCTCTACTTGCAGCTTGGCCACAACGTACACGTCTACGTAGATGATGTCATGGTCAAAACCAAAGAAAGCTGCACCCTCCTGGACGATCTCAACGAGACGTTTGCGAGCCTGCACGAGTTTGAGATCCGGCTAAACCCAGAAAAGTGTGTGTTCGGCATGCCAGCCGGCCAGCTCCTCGGCTTCCTCATTTTCGAACAACGAGTCAAGGCAAACCCGGAGAAGATTCGGGCCATCGAGCGAATGGCCCGACCGACCGACCTGGTTGGAGTCCAGAAGGTCACCGGCTGCCTCGCTTCCCTCAGCCGCTTCATCAGTCGGCTGGGAGAGAAGGCCCTCTGATAACCCACAACTTTAGGGGATCGTTTGTAGCCTTCTTCGATAAATAAGAGTGTCGAACCCAACGAGGAGCTAAAGGCAGAACAAATATTCCCTCAAGTTTTATCAACCGCCGATACAACTCTACGCACGCTTGACGTTTGCTTTACCTAAAACAATTATGAAACTATTTTGCAAGAACAAAACTACGAGTACTTTGCGAGAATAGAACTACGAATAAATTGCAAGGTAATAGAAGTGCATAGCTTTTGTCAACAAGAAAGTCATTTGCCCCTAGGCAATCGATAACAAGTACCGGTAATCATTCTTCTAATTTTATATGAGGGAGAGGCATGAGCTAACATACTTTCTCTGCTTGGATCATACGCACTTATGATTGGAACTCTAGCAAGCATCCCCAGCTACTAAAGATCATTAAGGTCGTGAAACCCAACCATAGCATTAAGTATCAAGTCCTATTTACTCCCATATGCCATAACCCACTTATCCGCGTTTAGGTTGTGTCTCCCCCGCAACACCGACATAAGCAAACCATGAACATATTGCAACACCCTACAGGGGGGGCTGTCACATTTGCGTGAAATGGAGGGCACCGTAGGACGGCGCCATAAATAAAATATACAATCATACCAACCAAGATCACGATTAACCCATAGGACAAAATGAATCTACTCAAACATCATAGGATAGCCAAATATCATTGGGAAATAATATATGGAGTTGAGAACCATGTTTAAGTAGAGATTACTACGGGTAGAAGGGGTGTTACACCGCTGCATAGAGGGGGAGAAAGTTGGTGTTGATGGTAGCAAGGTTGTTGATGTAGATCGCCGTCATGATCCTAGCCCCCGCGGCACTCCGACGCCACCGGTAGAGAGGGGGAGAGAGCCCCCCTCCTTCTCCTTCCTTGGCCTCCCCCCTAGATGGGAGGAGATTTACCCCTCTGGTCCATGGCCTCCATGGCAGCGGAGGGGTGGGAGCCCCTCCGAGATTGGACCTCCCTCTGTTCTCTTCTGTTTCGCGCTTCTCAGATGTGGTCCTTCACGGTTTCTTAAATTCCTGGAGATCCGTAACTATGATTGCGCTGAAATTTTTACACGATTTTTTCAATAAATTATCTTTCTTGCGCCAGAAGAAGGGCTCCAACTGACGTTTGAGGAGGGCACAAGACACCAGGGCGCGCCTGAGGCCTGTGGCGTGCCCTGGTGGGTTGTGGGCTCTGTGGGCCCCCGTTTGCAATGTTTCCACCTCCCAAAAATCACATAAATTCCAAAATAATTCTTCGTAAATTTTTATCATGTTTGGACTTCATTTGATATGGATTTTATAAGATACAAAAAACATGCAAAAAACAGGAACTGGCACTGGGCACTAGATCAATAGGTTAGTTACATAAATCATATAAAAGCTGCCAAAAGTATGTGAAAGTTGTATTATATTGGCATGAAACAATAAAAAATTATAGATACAACGGAGACGTATCAGCATCCCCAAGCTTAGTTCCTGCTCGTGCTCGAGTAGGTAAATGGTAAAAAAAATTGATGTGGAATGCTACCTAGCATAAACTTGATCATACATCTAATCATGGCATGAATATTAAGACATAAGTGATTCAAAGCAATAGTATATCATTTGACATAAAGATATAAATACTTAGGCATCCCAATAAACAATCATGTCTTTCAAAATATCAACACTAAAGAAAGCTATCCCTACAAAGTCATATAATCTTGTCATGCTCTGTCTTCTTAACACAAAGTATAAACCATGTACTATCCCGGTGTCAGCCAAGCAATTGGTTCATACTTTTTAACGCGCTTCAGCTTTTTCAACCCTCACGCAATACATGAGTGCAAGCCATGGATATAACACTACGGGTGGAATAGAGTATGATGATAGGGGTAAATATAGAGAAGACAAAAAAGTAAGAAAGTCTCACATCGACGCGACTAACCAACGGGCTATGGAGATACCCATCAATTGATATCAATGTGAGAAGTAGGGATTGCCATGCAACGAATGCACTACGAGCTATAAGTGTATGAAAGCCCCATATGAAAAGTAAGTGGGTGTGCATCTAATCCTATAATGAAACATTCCCACCGGTATATGAAAGTGGCAACATAGGAGACTCTCCATATGAAAAACATGGTGCTACTTTGAAGCACAAGTGTGATACTAGCATGCCCCTTCTCTCTTTTTCTTTTTTTCTTTTTTATTCTTTTGTCTTTCTATTCTTTCTTTCTTTCCTATTTTTTTTATTTTTTTTCCTTTTTTTGTCCGGAGTCTCATCCCGACTTGTGGGGGAATCATAGTCTCCATCATCCTTTCCTCACTCGGACATGCTCTAATCATGAATAATGATGAGAATCACACTTCTATTTACTTATAACTCAAAAGAAATAAAAATTAAAACTCGATACCTAGAAAAAAATATGACTATACATGAATGCCTCTGGCAGTGTACCAGGATGTGCAATGATCTAGCGTAACATGTATAAAAAATGATACACGGTGGCTGAGCCACAACTACTATGTCAGCTATATGATCATGCAAAGCAATACGACAATGAATGCTCAAGTCAAACGGAGGCGGTGTAAATCGCATGGCAATATATCTTGGAATGGCTATGGAAAGGCCATAATAGGTAGGTATGGTGGTTGTTTTGAGGAAGATATAATAAGGCTTATGTTGATAGAGTGTATCATATCACGGGGTTTGAATGCACAGGCGAGGTTTGCACCACGTCTCAAGGTGAGACAGGGCAATGCACGGTGCCGTAGAGGCTAGCAAATTGCGGAAAGGTAAGAGTGCGTATAATCCATGGACTCACATTAGTCATAAAGAACTCATATACTTATTGCAAAATTTATTAGCCCTCGAAGCAAAGTACTACTACGCATGCCCCTAGGGGGAGGTTGGTAGGAGTTAACCATCGTGCGCCCCCGACCTTCACACAAAGATGGACAATCAAGGATAAATGGTGCTCCAACTTCCCGGCATAACAAGAGACTATACGTGCATGCTTCAGGAATTACAAACCTTAAGATCAATATTCTTACTAACCACAACCGTTTACTAGTACCTCCCACATATTCCATCTCTATATCGTAAAACTATTGCAAGGAATCAAACATATCATATTCAGTGATCCATAAGTTTTATGTAGGATTTTATGACTAACCATGCAAATGACCAATTCATGTTGACTCTCTAAATAGATATAAGTGAAGCATGAGAGTTTAATTCTTTCTACAAAAGATCATGCTCTAATAAGTAGAAGTGAAGCAATAGAGCATTCTACAAACAACAATTTTTTATGTGAAGAGAAACAGGCAATCCAAACTTCAAATGATACAAGTGAGGCACATGAAGCATTCTATAAATCAACCATGGACTATCTCATACCAGCATGGTGCATAAAAGAAAAAATAAAAACTAAATGCAAAAGATGCTCCAAGATTTGCATATAACACATGAACGAAGCAAACACGAAAACATACCAATACTTTGTAAAGAAAGATGGGATGCCTTCTGGGGCATCGCCAAGCTTAGACGCTTGAGTCTCCTTGAATATTTACTTGGGGTGCCTTGGGCATACCCAATCTTGAGCTCTTGCCTCTCCTCCTTCTCCTCATATCGAGATTTCCTCGATCTTTGATCACTTCATCCACACAAAACTCAACAGAAAGCTCGATAAGATCTGTTAGTATAATAAAGCAAATCACTGCTCTAAGTGTTGGAAATATGCCCTAGAGGCAATAATAAAATGGTTATTATCATATTTCCTTGTTCATGATAATCGTCTATTGTTCATGCTATAATTGTATTAACAGGAAACAGTAATACATGTGTGAATAAATAGATCACAATGTGTCCCTAGCAAGCCTCTAGTTGGCTAGCTCGTTGATCAATAGATGATCATGGTTTCCTGATCATGGACATTGGATGTCATTAATAATGGGATCACATCATTGGGATAATGATGTGATGGACAAGACCCATTCCTAAGCATAGCAATAGATCATATTGTTCGTATGCTAAAGCTTTTCTAATGTCAAGTGTCTTTTCCTTCGACCATGAGATTGTGCAACTCCCAGATACTGTAGGCGTGCTTTGGGTGTATCAAACATCACAACATAACTAGGTGACTACAAAGGTGCACTACGGGTATCTTCGAAAGTGTCTGTTGGGTTGGTACGAATCGAGATCGGGATTTGTCACTCCGTGTGCCGGAGAGGTATCTCTGGGCCCACTCGGTAGAACATCATCATAATGAGCTTAGTGTGACTAAGGAGTTAGTCACGGGATGATGTGCTACGGAACGAGTAAAGAGACTTACCGGTAACGAGATTGAACAAGGTATAGGTATACCGACGATCGAATCTCGGGCAAGTTCTATACTGACAGGCAAAGGGAATTGTATACGGGATTGATTGAATCCTTGACATCGTGGTTCATCCGATGAGATCATCGTGGAACATGTGGGAGCCACCATGGGTATCCAGATCCCGCTGATGGTTATTGGCCGTAGAGTGTCTAGGTCATGTCTGCATGATTCCCGAACCCGTAGGGTCTACACACTTAAGGTTCGATGACGCTAGGGTTATAGGGAATTGTTATATGAGGTTACCGAAGGTTGTTCGGAGTTCTGGATGAGATCCCGGACATCACGAGGAGCTCCAGAATGGTCCGAAGGTAAAGATTGATATATAGGCTGGATGGGTTTGGACGCCGGAAATGTTTCGGGCACCACCCGCAAAGTGACGGGCCCACCGGAAGGGTTCCGGAGGCCCACCGGGAGGGGCCACAAGCCCCGGAAGGCTACATGGGCCAAATGCGGGAGGGAACCAGCTCCTAGGTGGGCTGGTGCGCCCCCCACACTCAGCTCAGGCGCTGGTGCTGGGCCTAAGGCCCACCTAGGGGTGCGCCACCCCCCTCTCCTCCCTGGCCACCCCCCCCCCTCTCCCATCTAGGGCTGCCCCCCCCCTCAAAGGGGAAACCCTAAAGGGGGCGCCACCCCTCCCTGCCCCCTATATATAGTGGGGGTTTTGGCCTTTGGAGATACGGCTTGACATCTCTCTCTCGACGCAACCCTGCTCTTCTTCTTCCTCCTCTCCCACAGTGCTTGGCGAAGCCCTGTCGGGAGACCTCGTCTCTCCATCGACACCACGCCGTCGTGCTGCCGAAGATCTTCCCCAACCTCTCCCTCCTCCTTGCTGGATCAAGGTGCGGGAGGCGTCACCGGGCTGCACGTGTGTTGAACGCGGAGGTGCCATGGTTCGGCACTAGATCGGAATCACACCGCGATCTGAATCGCCGTGAGTACGACTCCATCAACCGCGTTCTAGCAACGCTTCCGCTTAGCAATCTTCAAAGGTATGAAGATGCACACATCCCTCTCTTGTTGCTGGTCTCTCCATTGGAAGATCATAATATGGCGTAGGAAAATTTTGAATTTATGCTACATTACCCAACAGTGGTATCAGACCCAGGTTTTGTATGCGTGGATTCTATGCACGAGTAGAACACAAAAGGTTGTGGGCGCTGATTTGTCAATTTCTTGACGCTACTAATCTGTATATTTTCCGGCGGTATTGTGGGATGAAGCGGCCCATACCGACCTTACACGTACGCTTATGTGAGACAGGTTCTACCGGCCAACATGCACACCGTGCATAAAGGTGGCTAGCGGGTGTCTGTCTCTCCCACTCTAGTCGGATTGGATTTGATGAAAAGGGTCCTTATGAAGGGTAAATAGCTTTGGCATATCATCGTTGTGGCCGTCACGTTGGTAAGAAGGCGTTCGTGCTAGAAACCCAAATCAGCCACGTAAAACTTGCAACAACAATTAGAGGGCGTCTAGCTTATTTTTGCAGGGTTTGACATGTGATGTGATATGGCCAAAGTTGTGATGTTACATGTGTGATGTATGAGATGATCATGTTATTGTAATAGGATTCACGACTTGCATGTCGATGAGTATGACAACCGGCAGGAGCCATAGAAGTTGTCTTAATTTATTGTATGAGATGCAACGCCATGTGTTTACTACTTTTACTTCATTGCTAACTGTTAGCTATAGTAGTAGTGGTAGTAGTAGTTGGTGTGACGACTTCACGGAGACACGATGATGGAGATCATGATGATGAAGATCATGGTGGCACGCCGGTGACAATGATGATCATGCGATGCCTGAAGATGGAGATCGAAGGAGAAAAGATGATAATGGCCATATCATGTCACTATATGACTGCATGTGATGTTTATCATGTTTTTCATCTTATTGCTTAGAACGACGGTAGCATAATAATATGATCCCTCATAAAACTTCGAGAACGTATTCCCCTAAGTGTGCACCGTTGCGAAGGATCGTTGTCTCGAAGCACCACATGATGATCGGGTGTGATAGATTCTAAAGTTCGCATACAACGGGTGTAAGCCAGATTTACACACACGAAACACTTAGGTTGACTCGACGAGCTTAGCATCTACAGACATGACCTCGAATACAAGAGACCGAAAGGTCGAACATGAGTCGTATGGTTGAATACGATCAGCATGAAGTTGCTCACCATGATGACTAGTCCGTCTCACGTGATGATCGGACACGGGTTAGTCAATATTGATCATGTATCACTTAAATGACTAGAGGGATGTCGATTTAAGTGGGAGTTCATAGTTAATTTGATTAAATGAACTTAACTGTCATGAACTTAGTCTAAAAGTTGTCTTTACAAATATTACAGATCCAATGGCCAACGCACGTGTCAACCTCAATTTCAACGCATTCCTAGAGAAAAACAAGCTGAAAGATGATGGTAGCAACTATGCGCATTGGGTCCGCAACTTGAAGCTCATCCTCGAAGCATCTAAAAAGGCTTATGTCCTTAATGCACCGCTAGGTGACCCTCCTGCTCCCGCAGCGGCCCAGGACATTCAGAACGTCTGGCAGACGCGGAGTGATGACTACTCTCTGGTTAGGTGTGGCATGTTATACAGTTTGGAAACGGGGCTCCAAAGGCGTTTTGAGCAATACGGAGCATATGAGATGTTCCAGGAGCTGAAACTAGTTTTTCAAGCTCATGCCCGTGTCAAGAGATATGAAGTCTGCGACAAGTTCTTTAGGTGTAAGATGGAGGAGAACAGTTCTGTTAGTGAGTATATACTCAGAATGTCTAGGTTACACGGTCGTCTCACTTCGCTTGGAGTCGAACTTCCGGATGACGCTGTAATTGACAGAATCCTCCAGTCTCTCCCACCAAGCTACAAGGGTTTTGTGTTGAACTACAACATGCAAGGGATGGAAAATACCATTCCCGAGTTGTACTCGATGCTGAAATCGGCAGAAGTAGAAATCAAGAAAGAGCATCGAGTGTTGATGGTCAATAAGACCACCAGTTTTAAGAAGGGCAAGGGTAAGAAGAACTTCAAGAAAGACGGCAAAGCCGTTGCTGCGCCCGGTAAGCCAGATACTGGGAATAAGAAAAAGAATGGACCCAAGCCTGAGACTGAGTGCTTCTATTGCAAGGGAAAAGGTCACTGGAAGCGGAACTGCCCCAAGTACTTAGCGGACGAGAAGGCCGGCAACGTTAAAGGTATATATGATATACATGTTATTGATGTGTACCTTACCAGCGCTCGTAGTAGCTCCTGGGTATTTGATACCGGTGTTGTTGCTCACATTTGCAACTCAAAGCAGGAACTACATAATAAGCGGAGACTGGCCAAGGACGAGGTGACAATGCGCGTCGGGAATGGCTCCAAGGTCGATGTGATCGCCGTCGGCACGCTGCATCTACATCTACCGTCGGGGTTAGTTTTAAACCTTAATAATTGTTATTTAGTACCAGCTTTGAGCACGAATATTGTATTAGGGTCCTGCTTAATGCGAGACGGCTACTCATTTAAGTCAGAGAATAATGGTTGTTCTATTTATATGAGTGATATGTTTTATGGTCATGCTCTGCTGGTGAATGGTTTATTCTTGATGAATCTCGATCGTGATGCTACACATATTCATAGTGTGAGTACCAAAAGATGTAAAGTTGATAATTATAGTCCCACATACTTATGGCACTGCCGCCTTGGTCATATCGGTGTTAAGCGCATGAAGAAGCTCCATACTGATGGACTATTAGAGTCTCTTGACTTTGAATCATTTGACACATGCGAACCATGCCTCATGGGCAAGATGACTAAGACTTCATTATCAGGAATAATAGAGAGAGCGACCGACTTATTGGAAATACTACATACTAATGTGTGTGGTCCAATAAACGTTGAAGCTCGCGGTGGCTACCGTTATGTTCTCACTCTCACCGATGATTTGAGTAGGTATGGGTATATCTACATGATGAAGCACAAACCTGAGACGTTTGAAAAGTTCAAGGAATTTCAGAGTGAGGTTGAGAATCAACGTGACAGAAAAATTAAGTGCCTACGATCTGATCGTGGAGGAGAATATTTGAGTCACGAGTTTGGCACACACCTAAGGAAGTGTGGAATTGTTTCACAACTAACGCCTTCTGACACACCGCAACGTAACGGAGTGTGTGAACGTCGTAATCGCACTTTATTAGATATGGTACGATCTATGATGTCTCTTACCGACTTAGCGCTATCATTTTGGGGATACGCATTAGAAACTGTAACATTCACTTTAAATAGGGCACCGTCTAAATCCGTTGAGACGACACCGTATGAAGTATGGTTTGGCAAGAAACCTAAGCTGTCGTTTCTTAAAGTTTGGGGCTGCGATGCTTATGTGAAGAAACTTCAACCAGAAAAGCTCGAACCCAAAGCGGAGAAATGCGTATTCATAGGTGCCCTAACGAAACTATTGGGTATACCTTCTATCTTAGATCCGAAGGTAAAACCTTTGTTGCCAAGAACGGATCCTTTCTAGAGAAAGAGTTTCTCTCGAAAGAAGTAAGTGGGAGGAAAGTAGAACTTGATGAGGTAATTACACCCCCTCTCGAACCGGAGAGTACAGCAGCGCGGGAAATTGTTCTTGTGGCGCCTACGCCAACTGAAGAGGAAGTTAATGATGATGATCATGAAGCTTCGGATCAAGTTACTACTGAACCACGAAGGTCCACAAGGGTACGATCCGCACGAGAGTGGTACGGCAACCGTGTCATGGAAATCATGTTGTTATACAATGGTGAACCTTCGAACTATGAAGAAGCAATGGCGGGCCCGGATTCCAACAAATGGCTTGAGGCTATGAAATCCGAGATAGGATCCATGTATGAGAACAAAGTATGGGCTTTGGTGGACTTGCCCGATGATCGGCAAGCCATAGAAAATAAATGGATTTTCAAGAAGAAGACTGATGCAACCGGTAATATTACCGTTTACAAAGCTCGACTTGTCGCAAAGGGTTTTCGACAAATTCAAGGAGTTGACTATGATCAGACTTTCTCTCCCGTAGCGAAGCTGAAGTCAGTCCGAATCATGTTAGCAATTGTCGCTTTTCATGATTATAAAATTTAACAAATGGGCGTCAAAACAGCATTCCTTAACGGGTATCTTAAGGAAGAGTTGTATATGATGCAACCAGAAGGTTTTGTCGACCCTAAGAGTGCTAACAAGGTATGCAACCTCCAGCTCTCCATCTATGGGCTGGTGCAAGCATCTCGGAGTTGGAACATTCGCTTTAATGAGGTGATTAAAGCGTTTGGGTTCATACAGGTTTATGGAGAAGCCTGTCTCTACAAGAAAGTGAGTGGGAGCTCTGTAGCTTTCCACATACTATATGTGGATGACATATTATTGATGGGGAATAATATAGAGTTGTTGGAGAGCATAAAGTCCTAATTGAACAAGAGTTTTTCAAAGAATGACCTTGGAGAAGCTGCATACATATTAGGCATCAAGATCTATAGAGATAGATCGAGACGCCTCATAGGACTTTCGCAAAGTACATACCTTGAAAAGATATTGAAGAAGTTCAATATGGAAAACTCAAAGAAGGGGTTCTTGCCAGTTTTGCAAGGTATGAGATTGAGTAAGACTCAGTCACCGACCACGGCAGCAGATAGAGGGAAGATGAGTATTGTCCCCTACGCTTCAGCCGTAGGCTCTCTAATGCATGCCATGCTGTGTACCAGACCTGATATAAACCTTGCCATAAGTTTGGTAGGGAGGTACCAAAGTGATCCCGGTATGGAACACTGGACAGCGGTCAAAAATATCCTTAAGTACCTGAAGAGGACTAAGGAGATGTTTCTTGTTTATGGAGGTGATGAAGAGCTCATCGTAAATGGTTACGTCGATGCTAGCTTCGACACAGATCCGGATGACTCTACGTCACAGACCGGATACGTGTATGTTTTGAATGGCGGGGCAGTGAGCTGGTGCAGCAGCAAGCAAGAAGTCGTGGCAGCATCTACATGTGAAGCGGAGTACATAGATGCTTCAGAAGCGACTCATGAAGGGATTTGGATGAAGGAGCTCATCACCGACCTTGGAGTGGTCCCAAGCGCGTCGGGTCCAATGAAACTCTTCTGTGATAACATTGGGGCCATTGCCATAGCCAAGGAGCCCAGGTTTCACTGGAAGACCAAGCACATCAAACGCCGCTACAACTCCATCTAAGACCATGTCCAGAGCGGAGTAATAGA
This sequence comes from Hordeum vulgare subsp. vulgare, assembly GCF_904849725.1. Classification (NCBI taxonomy): domain Eukaryota; kingdom Viridiplantae; phylum Streptophyta; class Magnoliopsida; order Poales; family Poaceae; genus Hordeum; species Hordeum vulgare. The sequence continues at coordinate 322,784,711 of NC_058521.1, read as the reverse complement.
TATTTGTAAAGTGCACACGGATTTGAATATTGCAGACCCGTTGACTAAACCTCTTCCTCGAGAAAAACATGGTCAACACCACAATGCTATGGGTGTTCAATACATCACAATGTAACTAGTGGGAGACTGTTGGAAATATGCCCTAGAGGCAATAATAAAATGGTTATTATCATATTTCCTTGTTCATGATAATCGTCTATTGTTCATGCTATAATTGTATTAACAGGAAACAGTAATACATGTGTGAATAAATAGATCACAATGTGTCCCTAGCAAGCCTCTAGTTGGCTAGCTCGTTGATCAATAGATGATCATGGTTTCCTGATCATGGACATTGGATGTCATTGATAACGGGATCACATCATTGGGAGAATGATGTGATGCACAAGACCCATTCCTAAGCATAGCACTAGATCGTATTGTTCGTATGCTAAAGCTTTTCTAATGTCAAGTGTCTTTTCCTTCGACCATGAGATTGTGCAACTCCCGGATACTGTAGGGGTGCTTTGGGTGTATCAAACGTCACAACGTAACTGGGTGACTATAAAGGTGCACTACGGGTATCTCCGAAAGTGTCTGTTGGGTTGGTACGAATCGAGATCGGGATTTGTCACTCCGTGTGACGGAGAGGTATCTCTGGGCCCACTCGGTAGAACATCATCATGATGAGCTCAGTGTGACTAAGGAGTTAGTTACGAGATGATATGCTACGGAACGAGTAAAGATACTTACCGGTAACGAGATTGAACAAGGTATAGGTATACCGACGATGGAATCTCGGGCAAGTACTATACCGACAGGCAAAGGGAATTGTATAAGGGATTGATCGAATCCTTGACATCGTGGTTCATTCGGTGAGATCATCGTGGAACATGTGGGAGACACCATGGGTATCCAGATCCCGCTGATGGTTATTGGCTGGAGAGTGTCTCGGTCATGTCTGCATGATTCCCGAACCCGTAGGGTCTACACACTTAAGGTTTGATGACGCTATGGTTATAGGGAATTGTTAAACGAGGTTACTGAAAGTTGTTCGAACTCCCGGATGAGATCCCGGACATCACGAGGAGCTCCGGAATGGTCCGGAGGTAAAGATTGATATATAAGATGGATGGGTTTTGTCGCCGGAAATGTTTCGGGCACCACCGGCAAAGTGTCGGGACCACCGGAAGGGTTCCGGAGGCCCACCGGGAGGGCCCACAAGCCCCGGAAGGCTACATGTGCCAAGTACGGGAGGGAACCAGCCCCTATGTGGGCTGGTGCGCCCCCCACACTCAGCCAAAGCGCACCAGAGAGGGAGGGAGGGGAAACCCTAGGTGCTCGTCGGCCTAAGGCCCACCTAGGGGTGCGCCACCCCCCTCTCCTCCCTGCCCCCCCCCCCCTCTCCTCCCTGCCCCCCCCCCTCTCCCATCTAGGGCTGCCCCCCCCCCCTCAAAGGGGAAACCCTAAAGGGGAGCCACCCCTCCCTTCCCCCTATATATAGTGGGGCATTTGGCCTTTGGAGATACGGTTTGACATCTCTCTCTCTCGACGCAGCCCTGCTTTTCTTCTTCCTCCTCTCCCACGGTGCTTGGCGAAGCCCTACCGGGAGACCTCCTCTCTCCATCGACATCACGCCATCGTGCTGCCGGAGATCTTCCCCAACCTCTCCCTCCTCCTTGCTGGATCAAGGTGCGGGACACGTCACCGGGTTGCACGTGTGTTGAACGTGGAGGTGCCGTGGTTCGGCACTAGATCGGAATCACACCGCGATCTGAATCTCCGCGAGTACGACTCCATCAACCGCGTTCTAGCAACGCTTCCGCTTAGCGATCTTCAAAGGTATGAAGATGCACTCACCCCTCTCTCGTTGCTGGTCTCTCCATAGGAAGATCTGAATATGGCGTAGGAAATTTTTGAATTTATGCTACGTTACCCAACACTAAGTACTGTTGCAAACCAATTCATATTTTTTTTTTGCATTGTAGCTACTATAATATAACTTTTCAATGGCTCATACCACCGATAAAAATCGATAGTTTCATCAAAACAAGCAAAACAATGCATCAAAAACAGAATCTGTCTTAAACAGGACAGTCTGTAGCAATCTTTGCGTCTACCATACTTTGGTACTCCAACAATTCTGAACAATTAGGAAGAAATAAAAAAATTTATAGAAAGACTATGCAAAAAGTTTCAGAACCTTTTTACATTCTAGTAAAAAATGAAAATTCACGCGCTACAGCCAAAGTTTATGTTTCTACACCGCGCATACCAACAAGCAATCTACCCATCCTAAAGGAAAATCTTGGCACATTATTTTTATAATACAATGGGATAATTATTTTTGTGAGAATATTCATGAAACATTCTACATTGTTTCCATGAGCATGAAGACAAGTGTTCAAGGTCGATCCTCACTTCACCAATGCATCACCTTTCAATCGATTCAATTTTTGTGAAGTTTTAAATTGCCCTCTATATTTTTTTTTTGTTTTTAAACTTCATAAAAGCACTCAACAAAATGAAATGACTCTATAAAACTTTCGAGTTGTCTCCCTCGCAGCGGTTTCCTTAAAGCCATTAAGATAGACATAAAGTGCTCAAGTAATGGATCCACCCGAATCCCAAGGTATATCAAAGCCAATTTTAATTAGCAGCGATTTGGCGTTTAGTAGTGAGCACAAAGCAACATATATCAAGCAATGAAGAAGTCTAACTCTCTTCTTATGCATCGGCATGTCATACAAGAACAATTCATGCACATCAAGTAAAGGCCAATACATAGCATAAACAGCAACTTTATCGTGTTGGAAACATAGAGAGGCGGAGATGTAGTTCTTCTCTCATAATAATTGCAAGTAGGAGCAGCAAGCACATGCATATTATATTCATAAAAATCATCATGTGTAGTGGTAAAAGGCAACCCATCAATATAATCCTTAACAAGTGCAAACTTCTCCGATATAGTGTAGTTTGGAGAATTCAAAAAGATAATAGGACTATCATGTGTGGGTGCAATAGCAAAAATTTCATTCTTAATATAAGGAACAATAGCAAGTTCATCTCCAATAGCATAATTCATATTGGCATCTTGGCCACAAGCATAGCAAGCATCATCAAAAAGGGATATTTCAAACGAGTCAACGGGATCGTAGCAATTATCATAGCATTCATCCTTCGGTAAGAACGAAGGGACGTTAAACAATGTATGAGTTGAAGAGTTACTCTCATTAAAGGTGGGCACGGGTGATCAATCCGCTCTTCCTCCTTTTGTTCTTCGCTCTCCTCGTCATCTTTTTCATCCAATGAGCTCACAGTTTCATCAATTCCTTCTTCCATAGACTCCTGCAAAATATTAGTCTATTCTTGCACAGTGGAGACTTTCTCAATAAATGCATCAATATCTTAACTTTATCTATAATTATCATAGCAATATTTAAGGATAACAAAATTTTCAGGTCTATAACTGAATCATCAATATCTTCAAACTTTTCAAACAAAGATTCAATTTCATAAGCACCCCTAAAAGCAACAAATTCTTCTATTCGTTCCACATCATAGTAATCATATATACCATTAGCATAAGAAGCCAAGGATTCATTATCATTAAATTTCCATTAAAAGGGAAGGTGTGGATCATTAATCCAAGAGCAATAAGTAAAATCATGTCTCTGGCATAAATTCCAAGCATACCAATGCAACATATCAATTTGATCCCATAACAGTTTCCCTTTTTGTGTCAAGCGATAATCCCTAAAGTATTCACGTTGATACAACGAGATTTCCCATTATCATGTTGAATGGGGTTTTCTCAGGATTATCAAAGTAGTGCATAATTGTGACAACCCGATGCCGACGTTCCAGAAGATTCCCCTTCTATTCCGTTTTCGTCGTGTGTCTATTTTCTTTTGTCGCATCTTCACCGCGTCATGCGCATCATCAGCATTGCATCGGCACTCCGTTGCCGCCAGTTTTCAAAACTTGCATCCGTTGTTAGTTGCCGGTTCTCGTCGTTGTCTGTTCTGAGCCCGACCACACACGCACGCACCCGCGTCATCGTCAAATCCATGTTTTTAAAAGTGTGCGTAAAACTTTCTCTGATTGGGTTGAGATTTGACGTGCGGTCTTATTTTTATATAGCTAGGCCGCCTGTCAAATTTTGTCGCCATCGGAGTCCGTATGGTACCCGAACGGTCGACCGTAGCGACACTGTATTCGGTCTACTGTAAGGTTCGAGCCCGTGCGATCCTGTCCACGAAAATATCGAACGGAAATCTCTCTCATGAGTTTGTTCTAGCTTGTTTCGTAAGCCTCATCCTTTGTTTTGTTGGAATATGGTAATTCGAGTTGCTTCGATGTCAGATGGTGATTTCATATCTTTCCAAGAGCGGTTCTCATATTTCTATGGGAATGCTAATTAATTCTTTTGCTCAGTGTCTTTTCAATTCTTGTCAACCGGAATTGTCTTGTAAATTCTTTTCAACCGGTGTGCTTCTCTTCAAGTGAATTCAATCCTCTCCAATATTGCATATCATTCTCTCAATTCTTACCGGAGTTTGTCTCATATGTCCCTAGTTGTCTTTGTTTTTCCCCGCCCTCCCGCCCTTTTCTTCAGTGATTCAATTCTCATCCAAGTGCCTTTATTTTGAGTGAGGCTTCCGCTATCTCTTCTTCCTTTCGCAACCGGTGATTCGTTGTGAAGATTCTCAGGAGCTTCGTGTTCATCTTTATTCAATCGTGTTATCTTTACCGGTGAATTCAATTCAGTTATTCGTGTTCATCAAATACTATTCTTCCTTGTAGTTCTTTCCCCTGTTGGAGATTCTTATCAACATATCTTGTTTATTCAGTTATCTCTATTCTATCCGGAGCGTTGAAGTTATCCCAGAAGTTTCTTGTTTTCAGATCTTTCATTATTTTGAGGTGCTCAACCTCATCAAGTTTTCATTTCTACCGGTGCAGTATCTTTCTTTGTTAGTAATTGTTTCAACGGTGGTTTCTTCGAGTGGGCCCATAACCCACAGGTTATTTCCCAGGATCTTTCCTAGCTCTTTTAATCTTTTTCCCGGAGAACATTAATTCTTTTCAGCTATGACGTAAGTATGGATTTCATCAGTCATATTCCTTCTTCAGGATCAATTTGAATTAATTCTCTTATTTGGCTCAACCTTTCATTCTTCACTATTCCGGAGTGTCTCAGTAATTCTTGGTGTTGTTCTCGTCATCATTCTCAGCTTGCAATTCGAAGGAGTGTTTCTCTCAATCTTGGTCCATTCTCTTGAAGATATCATTTCAGCTTCGTGTTGTCTTCTCAGTTGTTTTCGTTCATAAGTAATCCCTTTCTTGCTATCTGGTGCATTTTTGAGTTTTCATTCTTGATCCTCCGAAGGCCAGCACTTCAGAAGACTTCTTCGTTCTCAGCTTTCAGCTTTCATTCTCAAATTCTTCTCCATTGTTATCTCTTTGTTCGTTTCTCGATTATCCGGTGCCTTGTTCTAGTTTTCTCTCAGGTGGCTCATGATCTCTTCATTCTCATGTATCTCCATTAATTCGTGGTGTTCCCATTCAATTGTGAATTCTTACCGGTGCTTCCTTCAATTATGCCTCAAGTGGTGCTTATCTCTCTACCACTTCAAGATTCATTTCTAGAAGAATAAGTGCTACGCTAAATCCGTTGCTTGTCATCAATTAAACTTGATGAAGGATAAGCATAACATAATTCTTATTCTTGTTCATAGTAATCTGAATTCTTCTTCCGGAGCGGCTCATGATGTCAATTCATTCTCAAAGTGTTCTTCAAGATTCGTATTGGAGAACCTCAAGTTTTCTTCTCTTGCATTTCCAAGTGCATTTGTTTCTTCCTTTATCCTTTGAGGTGGTATTATAGCATTCTTGTTAGTGTAGGAGCCTCGAAGAGATTTCCTTTCAAGAATGAAATAATTAAACCCACCAATTATATGATCATGAGATATTTTCAACCCATGATTTCTTCATTCGGCTATCTTGGTTGGATTTCACCTAAAGCTTTTCCTATGGATTGTTGCTATTATGGTGCTTGTCATTAATCCAAGTTCTCAATGTATCCTCTTGGTGTAAGAAATTGTTCATATCTTGTTTCTCCCAAACAATCCTAGTTTCTGTTAGTGGCTGGTTGTCACTTCATTAGTTTGGAAAGGTTTCCATAAGCCCACTACTATCTTGTTCTTTTCGTTGTTGTTTTTCTAACAACTCCGTTCAATTCTTCTCGCAAGGATGCTTGCCAAGTTCGTTTGAGATAGTAGTTGTCATTCTTTTCTTAATTCTCTTCCTCCGTATGAGCTAGTCCCTATTCTATTGTTCCGGAGGCATGGTGATGTTGCTCTTTTGGGTCTATTATGTTGTTCTATCAAGATCATGGTGTTCCCTTGTTCTATTTAGTTGTTTGTTATGAATACTGTCTAATTCTCCCACCTTGTCGAATTTTTTGTCCCATTTTCCAAACGAAGTGCTGCCGAAATTTTCCGTGAATTCTTGCTTGTTTCTCATATCATTCTTCATCTCTTTGCAACCTTCAAGGATCGTTGGTTTCACTCGTTTGTCAAAGAAGCGATTAAGTTTTACCTCTTGCTTTCTCATCCTCTCCCCCTTTCATTCTTGGATCTCGGGGCGAGATCCTCTTGTAGTGTAGGAGAGTTGTGACAGCCCGATGCCGACGTTCCAGAAGATTCCCCTTCTATTCCGTTTCTGTCCTGTGTCTATTTTCTTTTGTCGCATCTTCATCGCGTCATGCGCATCATCAGCATTGCATCGGCACTCCGTTGCCGCTAGTTTTCAAAACTTGCATACGTTGTTAGTTGCCAGTTCACGTCGTTGTCTGTTCTGAGCCCGACCACACACGCACGCACCCACGGCATCGTCAAATCCATGTTTTTAAAAGTATGCGTAAAACTTTCTCTGATTGGGTTGAGATTTGACATGCGGTCTTATTTTTATATAGCTAGGCCGCCTGTCAAATTTCGTCGCCATCGGAGTCCGTCTGGTACCCGAACGGTCGACCGTAGCGACACTGTATTCGGTCTACCGTCGGACGTTTTTTGATGTTTTAAAATTTCATTGTCGGGTGTCGTTTTACCCCTCTTCTATGCCTAGCCCCTCTGCACAGTGCACCGTCCTGCGTGCAGCCTAGTCCGAAAAACCTCCCAAAACCCAAACCGGGTGCTCGTGACCGTTGGGTCTGAATCAACCCCGTTTTACCGCAAACCGTCATCGGTTTGTCCATTGGACTCCCTAACCCAGCTATTTCCGATCGTCCAGTTTAATCGGAGGGTCCAGACGCCATTTAGTCTAACCCAATTACTATATATAGTCAACCTAGACCTAGCCCTAGCGTACACAGCCCCTCGCCCCGATCCTCTCCCCTCGTCCCGATAGCGCCGCCTCCTGCCCAAAAATAGAGAGCCCGCGCTCAGCCCTTCCCTCGATCCCGCGCGCCCCGCCGTGGTCGCCTCCCGCGGCCTCGTCCAGAGCACGCGTCGGCTTGGCCTCGCTGCTCGCCAGCCCCACCACCTGCGCCCTCTGCCGCCGCCCCAAGCGCCCTGTGCCCGTGCCAGGACCGGCCGGAGCTCGCTGCCCGTCTCGCTCCCGGCCGGCCCGAGGCCCTCCGCCGGCGCCGCCCCGCCGTGGTCGCCTCCCCGCGCCACCCCGCCGTGCTCACCAACCCCGTGCCAAGCCCTCTAGGGCCCCGACCTCCTCTGTCCTCGTTGTTGCCGCTGCTGGCTGCCGCCGGATGCTCACCGAAGCTGCTACTGATGCTGCCGCTTGCCTGCTGTCGTGCCTGCTTGCTGTTGCCGCGATGTGGTTGCTTGTTGATGTTGTGGCCTGCTGTTGCTGTTGCTGTGGCCTGCTCGCCGCTATGCAGCTTGCTGCTGTTACCTGTAGCGTTGCCTGAAGCTGCTGCTTGTAGCTTGCCGCCGCCTGCAGGTAGCTGATGTTGTTGTTGCTTGTCGATGCCGTTGCTGCCGCTTGGTGTTGTAGTAGCTGCTGCTAGGTTGTTGTTGTTGTTGTAGCTTGCCTGCCTGCCGGCTCCTGCTAGCTGTTATTGCTTGTGCTGTCGGTTGCTGCTTGTAGATGTTGTTGTGCTTGCTTGTTGTCTGCTGCCCGTTGTTGTGCTTGTTGCTAGCTGCCTGCTAGCTTGCTGCCGTCGATGTTGTTGTTGTGTCGCCTGCCGTCGCCGCATGCACCATCCCCGCCAACGTGGATCCGAGAAGTTCGCCGAGTACCACGACGTCCTCGACGACCCCGAACATCTACAAAGCGTGTACGTCTATAGATGCGAAGACCCGTGTACCGACGCCAAGTGTACGACTACCGTCGACGAGACCCGAGTACCACGACTTCCACTACTTCCACGACGACCACGACGACCTATGTTCACACCGCAACGATCCGAACCGCTCCGATATGCACGCTTCGAAGGTATCCGTTGGAATGTTGTCGTGAACCGAATGCATGTGATGTATGAGATGTAACCGTATGCTAGCGTCATATATGTTGCCCGTTGCACGTTGTCCCTCTTTGGTTGTGCCCCCGACACATGGGAACCCGGTAACCGGGATCACCCCATCTTTATTTGGCATGACCCGCACGTGCTCCCTATTCTTTGGCACCGAGATCTCTTGAGTTAACGTGATAGGAACATTGCCGTGGCATCGTTTCCGTTTTGCCGCCATGGTTCCCTTTCGCTCGCCGTGGCGACACATGCTTCTTTCTCTTCTTGCCCGTGTTGTTATGAACTTGCATGCATGACGCATTCATGGCATGATATCTTGTGTTGCATGTTTCTTGAGACGTAGCGACTTTCAAGTCCCGTGTGTTAAGCGACTAGGATGACTTGTAGAATCACCGCTTCACCCCTTGCCATGTTAACAACATTTAATATTGCCGTGTAAATAACCGGGAGTGAACTAAATAATTAAACGTGGAGTTTCGTCGATATGCAACTCGTTGCATATCGAGCTTTACTTAATGTGTAGTGTTTGCGTGAGGCGAATTGCCATGCCATGCCTTGCATCAGTGAACTGATCATGCATCATAGTAGGTTGTGCATCATATTGTGCATCGTGTGGTGAATATCTGTGTTGATGCTTGTTTCCGGTTGCTCCGTCTCGATAGAGTTCCGCAAGCGTGTCGGAATGTGAGGACCCGTTCGACTACGTTGGTTCGCCGACTTCATGGAGTTGTTCTTCTTCCAAGCGGGATCTCAGGCAAGATGACCATTTCTCCAGATACCATTACTATCATTGCCATGCTAGTTTTATCGCTTCTATCGATTATGTCTCGTTGCCTACCACATGTTAAATATCAGCCTCTCAACAATGCCATGAAAACCTTCAACCTGTTCAACCTAGCAAACCACTGATTGGCTATGTTACCGCTTACTTAACCCTGTGTTAGCGTTGCTAGTTGCAGGTGCAGTTTCTTCCATGTGATAACATGGGTCCTTGTTATATCACCCTATTAAATGCTATTTAATTTAATGGACCTATATACTTGGTAAAAGGTGGAAGGCTCTGCCTTTCTAGCCTGGTGTTTTGTTCCAACTTTGCCCACTTACTTTCGGCTACCGGTGTTATGTTCCATAATTGAGCGCTCCTAACACGATCAGGGTTGTTATGGGGACCCCCTTGATAATTCGTTTTAGATTAAAGTTGGTCTGGCAAGGCCCAATATTGGTTCTACATTTGCCCAACATAATAATTCTGTTAATCTGAATGCATAAGGAGTTAGCGCTACCCGAGGAGTAATTCTACATAATACAGGGAGGGTCAGTGCTGATGGTGCTGGTCCAAAACAGAGCACCGTGCGGGGCCAACCCGTGGCAACTCGGGTGATGTCTATCAAGCCACCGTATGCTTCGCTTATCCGTCGTGTCCTGAGAACGAGATACGCGGCTTCTATCGGGGTCATCGACACGTCGGATGGCCTTGCTGGATTAGTTTTACCTTTGACGAGATATCTTGTGCATCGGGATTCCGGTGATGCTTTGGGTAATCTCAGAGTTGAGGTTTTCCACTAAGGAATCCGACGAGATCGCGAGCTTCGTGATCGAGGATTTCTATGCGGCTTGTGGTAATTTGTGATGGACTAGTTGGAGCACCCCTGCAGGGTTAAATCTTTCGGAAAGTCGTGCCCGAGGTTATGTGGCAACGTGGAAACTTTGTTTAACACTGGTTCTAGATAACTTGAAGTAATCTGTGACGCGAGCGCAGGTAACTTGAAGTACAGATTACTACAATTAAGATTATTTGACGCGAGCGCGTTGATTGTTCATTTGGAGTTGCTTCTTCTTCTTCAACATCATCGATCTAGGATGGGTTCCAGGCCGGCAGCCTAGGATAGCAAGGATGGACGTCGTTCTTCTTTTATCGTTTGTTTTTGTCTGTAGTCGGACCCTGTTCTTCTTCATGATGATTATGTATTGTACTGCAGTGACTCTGATGTAGCTTGTGGCGGGTGTAAGCCAATTCTATATATATATATATATATATATATATATATATATATATATATATATCTTCTTTTCAGTACATGTACTTGTAACAATATCCATTCTTGCGACACAACGAGATGCGCTTCTATCCCTGACGAGGCCCCCATGCCAAATTGAGGATAGGGTCGCATCTTGGGCGTGACAATAATATTTTTCACATAACGAGCATCGATGGTTTTAGGAGGTTCCCCATCTCCATGAGTAGCAAGTACCACTAATTTTTTTGGTGTTTCGTGTTCCATATCCGTAACTAAAGATAGGGAACAACTTAGAACGGGAAATAAAAACTACTTAGTGATAAAGCAAACAAGCACACACGAGAATATTCACCCCACGCTATTGCTCGCCGACAATGGCGCCAGAAAAAGGTCTTGATAACCAACAATTATAGGGGATCGTTTGTAGACTTCTTCGATAAATAAGAGTGTCGAACCCAATGAGGATCTAAATGGAGAACAAATATTCCCTCAAGCTCTATCGACCGCTGATACAACTCTACTCACGCTTGACATTTTCTTTACCTAAAACAAGTCTGAAACTATTTTGCAAGAATAAAACTATGAGTACTTTGCGAGAATAAAACTACGAATAAATTGCAAGGTAAGAAAAGTGGATAGCTTTTGTCAACAAGAAAGTCATTTATCTCTACGCAATTGATAACAAGTACCTGTAATCATTCTTGCAATTTTATATGAGGGAGAGGCATGAGCTAACATACTTTCTCTGCTTGGATCATATGCACTAATTATTGGAACTCTAGCAAGCATCTGCAACTACTAAAGATCATTAAGGTCGTGAAACCCAACCATAGCATTAAGTATCAAGTCCTCTTTACTCCCATACGCCATAACCCACTTATCCACGTTTAGGCTGCTGTCACCCCCGCAACACCGACAATAAGCAAACCATGAACATATTGTAACACCCTACAGCGGGGTCCCCTCACGTTTGTGCGACACAGAGGGCAACGTAGGACAGCACCATAAATAAAATATACAACCATACCAATCAAGATCACGATTAATCCATAGGACAAAACGGATCTACTCAAACATCATAGGATAGCCAAATATCATTGGGAAATAATATATGGAGTTGAGCACCATGTTTAAGTAGATATTACAACGGGGAGAAGGGGTGTTACACCGCTGCATAGAGGGGGAGAAAGCTGGTGTTGACGGTAGCAAGGTTGTTGATGTAGATCGTCTTCACGATCCTAGCCCCGGCGGCACTCCGGCGCCACCGGGAGAGGGGGGAGAGAGCCCTCCTCCTTCTTATCCTTCCTTGGCCTCCCCCTAGATGGGAGGAGTGTTCCCTCTCTGGTCCATGGCCTCCATGGCAGCGGAGGGGCAGGATCCCCTCCGAGATTGGATCTCCCTCTCTGTTCTCTTATGTTTCGCACTTCTCAGATCTGGCCCTTCACGGTTTCTAAAATTCCTGGAGATCCGTATCTCCGATTGCGCTGAAATATTTACATGATTTTTTTCCATAAATTATATTTCTTGCACCAGAAGAAGGGCTCCAACCAACGTTCGAGGAGGGCACAAGACACCAAGGCACGCCTAGGGCATCGGGTGCGCCCTCGTGGGTTGTGAGCTCTGTGGGGCCCGTTTGGGTTGATTCCACCTCCCAAAAATCACATAAATTCCAAAATAATTCTCCGTAAATTTTTATCACGTTTGGACTTCGTTTGATATGGATTTTCTGTGATAAAAAAACATGCAAAAAACACGAACTGGCACTTGGCACTAGATCAATAGGTTAGTCGCATAAATCATATAAAAAGTTGCCAAAAGTATGTGAAAGTTGTATAATATTGGCATGAAACAATCAAAAATTATAGATTCGACGGAGACATATCACCCTCCCACTATACCACGTGCTCAAGAAGGCAGACGACTTCGTCTGCGGCGACGAAGCAGATAAGGCCGTGCGCGGCCTCAAGCGTGTGCTGACCACAGCGTTGGTGCTGGCCGGATCGACGGACAGAGAGCAGATGCTGCTCTACATTGCAGCAACCAGCCGCGTCGTCAGCATCATCATGGCAGTCGAGCGCTCGGAGTCGGGTCGAGCCCATCCGGTCCAGCGAGCGGTCTACTACTTGAGCGAGGTGTTGTCTGCCTCGAAGCAAAACTACCCGCACTACCAAAATATGTGCTAGGTGTGTTCCTGGTGGCCCGGAAGCTCAAGCCCTACTTCCAAGAGCACCCGGTCACGGTGGTGAGCACCGCTCCCCTTGGGGAGATCATGGGAAACAGGGGCGCGGCCGGCCGCATCGCCAAGTGTGCTCTCTAGCTGGTCGACCATGAAATCAGGTACGAGTCCTGCACTGCCATCAAGTCACAAGCATTGGCAGACTTCCTCGTCGACTGGGCGCAAACGGAATACCTGCTGCGACCACCCGACTCCACCCATTGGCGCATGCACTTCAATGGCTCGAAGATGCGCACCGGCCTCGAAGCCGGCATCGTTCTCTCCTCCCCAAGAGAGACCGGTTGCAGTACGCCATGCAGATCCACTTCGAGTGGCCAGGGAGATCGGCTTCTGATGCATCCTCTGCTTCGGCGACTCCAACCTGGTGGTGGAGCAAGTCACTGGTGAATGGGACGCTAATGACGCGAACATAGCGGAGTACGAAGCGCTCACCCGCGGCCTCCTGCTGGCCAGGGAGATCGGCTTCCGACGCATCCTCTGCTTTGGCGACTCCAACCTGGTGGTGGAGCAAGTCACTTGCGAATAGGACGCTAGAGACTCGAACATGGCCAGCTACCGCTTCCTGGTCCAATACCTGACCGATGGCCTCGAGGGTTGTGAGTTCCACCACATCCTGCGAGTCGGCAATGAGGGTGCCGACACGCTAGCAAAGATCGGCTCCACCAGGCAGCCCATCCCAGTCGGCGTGTCCCTCGAGCACCTGCGCAAGCCCTCCATCAGGGGCTGCGCCACCGGTCCTGGGGACTACCGATGCCGACTCAGGGGCTGCCGGCAGCCTGCCGGCTGGAACTACAGCCGGCCAGCCGCATGCTCCGACCGGCCCGTCGCATGATCCAGCAGGTCCGCCGCCTGCGCCGCTAGTCCCGGAGACTGCCAACACCGACACGGGGGTTGCCAACACCCCGCCGCCTGCTCCAGCCAGCCCGGGGGCTGCGGACCCTTCCTTAGGGTCCCTCCCGCCCGAGTTGGGGGCTGCGGCAGCCGACCAGCCGTCTGCCACCCACGCCCAAGCAGACACCACGGCAGCCATGCTCGCCGTGGTCACGACCCCGTCCTTGGGGCAACCCTTCCTCGAGTACCTCGAAAGCGGCACTTTTCCCGCCAACGAGGTCGAGGCCCGACAGATCCAAGGGCGTTTCGCCGCCTACACCATCATCAACAATGAGCTCGTGAAGCGCGTCATGTCTTGAGTCTTCCAGCGCTGCATCGAGCTGGACAAAGGCCGTGAGATCCTCCGCGACATCCACCAGGGCGAGTGCGGCCACCACACTGCCTCACGCTTCCTGGTGGCCAAGGCATTCCGCCACGGGTTCCACTGGCCGACTGCTCTAAAGGATGCCAAGGAGCTAGTCGACAAGTGCAATGGTTGCCAGTGCTTCAAGGCGCATAGCCACCAGCTGGCTACGGCTCTGCCAACCATCCCACTCACATGGTTGTTCGCCATGTGGGGCCTAGACATGGTGGGTCCATTCAAGACCGCTCGGGGCGGCGTAACACACCTTCTGTTGGTCGTCAACAAATTCACAAAGTGGATCGAGGCCAGGCCAATCAATAAGCTTGATGCCCCGACGGTCGTCACCTTCATCAAGGACATCGCCGTTTTCTACGACCTCCCCAGCAGCAGCATCACCGACAACGGCACCAACTTCGCCAAGGGCGCGCTCGCTCACTACTACAGCGAGCACGGAGTTCGGCTAGACCTCGCGATCGTGGCCCACCCGCAGTCAAACTGCTATGCCGAGCGGGCAAACGGCATCATCCTGGCCGGCCTTAAGACTAGGCTGGTTGAGCCGCTCGAGCGCTCGGCTGGCGCCTGGGTCGAGGAACTGTCGGCTATGCTATGGAGTCTGCGAACCACGCCCAACCGGTCGACTGGTTTCGCCCCATTCTTCTTAGTGTATGGGGCCGAGGTGATCATCCCCACCGATGTGGAGTTTGATTCACCTCGGGTCACCCTATACACTGAGGCCGACCCCAAGGAGGCTAGAGAAGACTGTGTCGACCTCCTCGAGGAGGCACGCGAGTTGGCGCCGTCTAGGACAGCCATTTACCGGCAGGCCCTACGCCGCTACCACAGTCCGCGGGTCAAGTCACTCTCATTTCGAGAGGGCGACCTAGTGCTCCGGCTGATCAAACGGATAGCAGGCCAGCACAAGCTATCCGCCCCATGGGAGGGCCCGTTCGTCATCAGCAAAGCTCTGAGCAACAATGCCTACTATCTGATCGACGCGCAGAAGGCAAGAAAGAACAAGAAGGACGCCTCCGGCTCCAAGACAGAACGCCCATGGAACGCAGAACTCCTCCGCCCGTTTTACAGTTAAAAGTGTACGTATGTATCTGCCCTACTATCAATCAATGGATAGTCGGCACCCCAGAGCAGGACTCGGGGACTTCATTTCCATCTTGACTATGAAGTGTTTCTCCCGTACCGGCTGCCCCCGAGTCTGCTCGGCCAACCCGGGGACTGTCGGCTCACCCAATCTCCACCCCAGCTCGATAAAGTACTATAGCCCCTCCTCCTCGACGGCCTAACCCTAGCCGGCTACAGATCACAATTTGGCTATCCAGCCGGCAGGCGCACAAGCAAAAGGGGGCGGAGTATATGGGAAATATTGACAAGGGGCGGGCCGGGTCGAGCCGCACTGTCCACACCGTTCAAAAATCTAACTTGCAAAAAGTCTTAAGTACCAACACCTCGCCTCCGACAGCCCACTCCTTCCCTGGCCACAGTCCGCAAGCCAGCTCGCTGGCAGGAAAAAGGCAAAGGAGCAGGGCACATGGGAAAAAAAGGATTCAAAGAAAGGAAAGATAGCGAACAAAAGGACATACGGCAACATGTTAAAACGAAAAGTGCGGTGCATAAAAAGATAAAGGCACAAGGCCGAGAGTACGGTACAATACACCCCAAATGGGTGCACTTGTTCATAACAAACTTCAAATGCTAAAGGAAAACAAGAAAGATAGACATACGGTTGCAGCAGCGGCGCCTCCTGGTCCCAGCCGGTGGAGTCATGTGGCTCGCCTAAGCTTTGGGAGCCGGTGGCACCTCCTTGCTCGTTGTCTCGCCAGGCGGCAGCACCTCCACATTGCGATCCGGCGGCGCTCCGCGGTCACCAGTCGGCAGCACCTCCGTTTCGCCTGCCAACGGCGCTCCGCCATCACCAGTCAGCGGCACCTCCGTGTCGCCAGCCAGCGGTGCTCCGCCGTCATCATTCGACGGCACCTCCGTGTCGCCAGCCGGCGGCGCTCCACCGTCCCTAATCGATGGCACCTCACCAGCAGGAGACTGCATCCCTTGGGCAGAAGACTTGGCTGCGTCGCCGACAGCTGTCTTGGCAGTTCCTTCATCGTCTTCGGGCTCCTTCTGGCTCGACGCCACCTCTTCCTCGTCGTAGACGATGGGAACGTCGTAGTCGTCCTCCGGGAGGCATCCAGGGTCGCGTAGCTAGCGAGCTTGTGGGCACGGAAGCCGATTTCCTCTTCACGTTGCGCCAGGTCCACCTGCGACGCCGCTCTCGGGGTGCTCAGCCGGTCCGGGTTGATGCCGGAGTACCAGGAGAGGGCGAAGGTCAAGGCGGTCCTGGCGCCGACCCGCGCAGCCGGCGCCCTCCACGCGTTGAAATGGTCTACGGCGTGCTCCAGCCACGTCGCGACCTGGCTCTCAAGAACTCCCTCCGTCCAGTCAAGCCAAAAGGCCTGCGCAACGCCTTGGCCTGCCTGCAGGAGCCGGTCCCAAAGGACTAAGGCAAACCACCCGGGCCTCGCACGCATGTGCCACCTCCCTGGCCGACCAGCCGGCTCGGCGCTGCTCTTCCCAGCGCGCCTCCACGGCGTGCTCCGCCCGTGCATGCGTCTCTCGGAAGCGAGCTGGCTCGCAAAAAGAAAATAAGAAACAAGGGGGGCTAAACATGATGGGCAAGGGCGGTGATGCTTACCATCAAATATGTCGTCCACCCCGCAAAGAAGGCCGAGTACGCCGGCCGCCTCCGGATCCGCTCCTCTCTTGAGCTCCTCGGCTGGCTCGCCTCCCCAAGTCAAGCCACCATGGCCCAGAGGCTTGAAAAAATAAAATCAAAAGAAATAAGATTTAGCTCGGCTGCCCCGAAGCCGCGCAGCCGTCCTGAATCTCGAGGACTACACCCAATGGGTGCGTTGGCACGCACCCACTACCAGGCAGAAAGAAAAAATCTCAGGCGAAGAGCTAACGTGAAGCGCCTTCTCCAACACACTAAGGTTGGCCACTGCTGACTGGGTGAAGGCAATCACCCCGCCCTTGTATGGGGCCAGCACATCCGTGGCCGACGGCATCGCAATAGCCTAGCCAGCGGTCGAGGAGCTCACCACGGTCGCAGACGGGGCGACATGAAGTTGCGCCCACGCCGCCACCACTCCCGACAACGAGCGGGCCCGACTACTGTTGTCGCCGCCTGCCATCTGCGCTGCTAAGGGCACCTGCGTCCCCAAAACAATGATGGCACGGTCGTCGCCGACAGCCGCATCGGCCTCGGTTCCGGACCGCAGCCTCGGGTCGGACGCAGAATGGGCCAGCTTCGGAGCGGCCGACTCGCCAGCGGGCGGCACCGTCGCCTCACAGGGTGGCGCCGGGTGCGCCTCCGCGCACATAGGCAAGGGCCTCGCTTCGAGAGCCTCAGAGGCATGTGCCAATGCATCGTCTCTTATCGCGTTATCATAAGAGCATCAATAATTTAAGATACAACCATGCCAATGCATTACTCCCTCCGTCACGGTTTAGAAGGCGTGCATGCAAATTCTCTAGGACCTAGGTGGTTATTGATTGGCTGTGAAATGAGTTAAAAAATAGCATTCACACTACGCATGCATATAGAAGTAGTACAACGGAGTACTAATTAGCTGCTATGAGTAAATGCAACGTGCCTTAATCTTTGTCTATTTTGAAAACGCACGCAAGTCTAACTGTGTCTTCTAAACCGTGACGGAGGGAGTATTTCTTATGAGTTATATCTACATTTAATAATTTGGGGTAATGCATGCATATGACTGGGCTAGAACCGTTTTTTACCTATAGCCACGTGCAAGGGTTGTATATTAGCTAAGATACAACATCACTCTCTTTCTTCATTACTCCCTCCTTTCTGGTTTATAGGGCTCAGATCCGAAATCTCATCAACCAAGGTGACTTGTGAGTGGATGACACAAGTTTTAACTAGCCAATGAAATATTTCTCACATATTCAATTTCCAAGGCAATAAATGTAGCATCCTCCTTCTCATTGGACTTGCATGATGGATGTAAAAAACGATGCATGCATAGCCACTCACCTTCTTTCTCTAAACTCTATGAATTAAATATGGTGTGGGACTCAAAGCACTTTAAGCCAATTAGACTTAAAATGAGCCTAATATAATGTAAATCTGAAATTTTTGAGATGAACCCTATAAACCGGAAAGGAAGGAGTAACTAGTATACCACGTCAACAAAATGCCTATAAAACCGCGTCAAGAAACAAGTATTGACACAAGCCTTAGTGAGCTACTCCATCTGTTTACTTTTACAAGACACTGAAAGACTTCAGACGACAGTCAAAACAGTTCAATATCTACTCTGTACTCTCTGAAACGTTTTATAAAAATGCATGGAGGAAGTATCAATTAAATCAGATCCCACCAGCGTGTATTCCGGAGTGGTATTGCTGATGTATCCTCTCTGTCTAATAGGTTGACCAATAAATGCCTTGATCACGACATAATAACGTTTGGCTGATATTTTTGTTTCTTTGGAAAAATTCTGAACTACTGGGCCATCAATCATGACAATACAACAAACATTAAAAAAGTAAAACTTACATCTAAAACTGTAGACCACCTAGCAACGGCTATAAACATCAAAATGAGCAAGGACTATAAGCACCAAAATGAGAGAAGACGTGCCGCTGTGAGCATATTGTTGTGGTAGACAAACAAAAAATCACCATGCTAAACCCACTTGCACACCAGAATAGCAACCACCATCGATAAAAAAAACATAGATCAAAAAGATCTGACTTAAAAACACACTGGCATGGCCGAACGAAGACCAAATCCATCAAAGATAACCATCATTCTACGAGATCCATCAAAAACACACCTTCACAACCCCTCCGATGATGTTGGACACATCACCAAGACGGGGCTAAGAACCTTATTTCGGGTCAGTTCTTTTGTTGGCTTTTTTGACCTTCTGGAATAAGCTGCCCTATCCAGCTTATTCTAGAAGCCCAACCAAAAATATTTTTTTAGAAGCTTATTAGTCAAATCTTAATTAGTAGACTTCTGAATAAATAGATTTGATAAAGCTTCTAGAATAAGCTGGGTAGGGGTAGCTTATTCCAGCTTATTTTAAAAGCCAACAAAAGAACTGCCCTTCATCGTCTGAGAACCGCCGCCACCTTGTCTTAGTGAACATGAAACAAATAAACAAAGCCCTTTGTCGGCAAAGGATGGGATCCACCATGGCCCCGATGACGCTAAAGCCACACAAGACGAGGCAGATGAGTGGTGGTGCCGACAGGAGGTAGAAACCCTAGTTACAAATCCATGTCATGTTGCCCATGCTTGCTAATATGGCTGTGAGAACTGCTCCTATAGAATGGTTAGGTGATCCTCTTGGTGAGGTTTATTCTTGAATCATAATAAAGTGGGGTGATTACGGTAAAAAAAAAAAGAACTTGCCACGCCGCTAACCTTACCGATTAGATCACGCTTGAAAGAGGTCAAAAAAAGGTCATGAAGCTGGCCCGTGAAACTGATACATTGAGCAGAGCATCTGCCTTCTGCCTCATTCAGCGTCGCCAACCCAACAAGAGGCTTGTTACTTTCGATATTTCATTAATCAAGAAACTACAGAATTTTCAAGAACAATACCTTGCCAGTCCCATCGATCATCAGTCCTATCAGAACCCTGGAAGCATCGAGAACCGCTGGCGCCAATGGCCTGTTGCAACTTGCAACCCTTCGCGGAGCCACCATGAGATATATAAACTCCCTCCGTCCCATAAAGTTTTTTCCTTCTCTTGTTTTCAGTTTTCTTTCCTCTCTTTCTTCGTGACTTTCTCCACGAATCTGTACATGCTGCTCCCTACCTATAAATGAAATGCCAGCATTTTGCTGTTTTTTACAAAAATAATAATAATCAGAAACTAGATAATAATTTATTTTTATGGTAAAATCACTGGTAACTTCAAAATCCGGTCTTCACACAAAATCTGGTACGAGTAAAGAAACAGTAGCACATCATAGCACTGCTTAACAATCTCTACTTCTGATTTTGGGACTCGTTACCTGGAGTACTTTGTACAAATGAACTAGTAATTCATACTTGCCTAAAAAAACAATCATTACAATAGTAGGAGAAAAATAGGAACAAAATCAAATAAATGGACAAGACCTCGAACCTCAGTTGATAACTAGATAGATTGCCAGACCAAACCAACATAAAATTTATGGACAAGAGAGCAAAAAGATATATGCAACGATGACAGCATTTTTCACAAGCATCATACAATCGCAAAGTCTTCCTCGGCCGCTGCATATAATCAGTGAGCGGCATCACCTAGCTTCTCTTAAGAAATCTTCTGTATCTCTGTTTGTGGGACCTATCCAGCACCAGCATTAGTCCAACATAGCCCCCACACAAACCAAACGGGTACCTACGAACGATGCTCAGCAATGGTTACATACAGAAAGATACAAGGTAACCATTAACCGATTGAGCAACATTTGAGAACTCACTTGACGCGCTCTAATTTCCTTCGCCGAGAAAAGACAGATACGATCCACTGGATGAAACAGAAAACAAGCAAATCAGCAAAGAAACTAAGGTTTACTTGGCTCGGAGAAGGCCTACAACATATGATGTTCATTGACTTGGAGAAGGCCTACAGCAAGATACCGCGGAATGTCATGCGATGGCCATGGAGAAACACAAAAACTCAAGAAAGTACATTAGGACATGTACAATAATGTTGTGGCAAGTATTCGAACATGTGATGGCAACATTGATGGCATTCCAGTTAAAATGGGACTGTATTAAGGATCAGCTTTGAGCCCTTATCTTTTTGCTCTGGCGATGGATGAGGTCTTTTTTTTCGAGAAAACGCAAGGAGCGCTTGCGTTTCGTTTCATTGAAAAGGTGGGAGATTACATACCTCCTAGGAGGTGATGGTTACAATGCCAGTTCGTCATCAATGGACGTCCCAGGAGGCAGGCAGCACAACTCTCAACCCTTGTGCCCCAGCTTGTGCCCAATATTTGGCTTATACTTTGATCCTATCAACTAATGCTTCTATCGAGGGTCTCGCGTTGTTGAAGACACAATCGTTCTGATGTTTCCAAATCAACCAGGGGACAAGCATTGTGATGGATTGTAGAGCCTTGTGGAGTGCGGGCAGGGTTTGCTCCTTCGCTCGTTGCCACCAGTCATGCAAGGTAGGTTCGTTACCTGGTGGTTGCACTGGTATGTGCGTCCAGTCCAGAATGGTGCGCCAAGCTTGCTTGGCCAAGGGGCATGCTAGAAGCAAGTGGTGGATTGTCTCTGGCTCTTGGTCGCAGAGGAGGCACTTCGGGTGGTGCTGCAGGCCGCGTCGGGCAAGTCTCGCTGCCGTCCAGCAGCGGTCTTTGTTGGCGAGCCAGTGAAAGAATCTGACGCGGGGCGGCACCCAACCCTTCCAGATGAGCTTCCAAGAGGGGCAGCGAGTTGATCCCTGGAATGTAGCGATGTAGCAAGACTGCGCCGTGTATGTGCCGTTGGCCGTCCATTTCCAAAGCAGCCGGTCGAGCTCAGTCGAGAGGGCGAATTGTTGGGCAGCCTGCCATAGAAGCAGGTACTGACCTATCTCGTGTATCCCGAGGGTTCCTTGGATGTCGCGGGCCCAGGCGTTCCCGTGGAGGCCCTCAGCCACCGTTCTCGTTCTGCTTCGCCGCTTGGGGATGCACTGGTATAGCAGGGGGCAATTTCTCGGACTGATTGTCCATGTATACAGCGGTCCTCCCAGAAAAGGGTTCTCAATCAGTTGCCAAGGGCCATACTGGTGGATGCAAAGACACCGCACTCTCCTCCTTCATGAATTGTAGGTCTAGTCCTTGCCATGCCCGTTCGGTGTCCGTGCGGGCAAACCACATCCATCGCAGCCGAAGCGCCAGACCTGTGCGCTCCAGATCGCGGATCCCAAGGCCACCGTATTCAACGGGCCGACAGGTGTGGCGCCAGTTGACATGACAGTGCCCTCCGTTGGCAGTGGCGCGGCCGGCCCAAAGAAATCCCCGTTGTTGTTTCTCGAGCTGTTTTATGGTCTTCTTTGGAGGGGCAAAAGCGAGCAACTGGTGGATCGGTATTGAGCTCAGGACAGACTTTACCAGCGCGCGTCGCCCAGCTTTGTTCATGAGCCATGCCTTCCATGCCGGGAGCCTGGCCGCCACCGAATCGACGAGGGGTTGCAGCTGGGCAGTAGTGGGGCGACGAAGCGTCAGCGGGATGCCCAGGTAAGTGATAGACAATTCAACCACCGGCCATCCCAGTTGAGTGATCATCGCTGCAGTGTCGGGTTTGTCATGGATGATGGTAGCTGAGCTCTTGGAGTAGTTGACTCTGAGCACGTTGCTCTGCCAAACAAGGTGAGGATCCCCTTGATGGCAGCCACGACGTCCTGCGTGGCGTGGCAGAACACCATGACATCGTCGGCATAGAGGGAGATCGCCGGAATGTCGCGTTTGTGGTGGAGCGGGCGAAGTATGCTGCACTCATGGGCGCGTCGAATGAGGCGGACGAGGGTGTCCACGGCGAGCACAAAGAGCTGTGGGGATGTCGGATCTCCCTGGCGTAGGCCACAGCGAAACCAGATGGGTGGCCCGGGCTCGCCGTTGAGCATGACGCGGTTGCTGGACGTCGCAAGTAAGATCGCCAGCCACTCCCGAAACCTGGTTCCAAAACCATATCGGGCGAGAACCTCAAAGAGGAAAGGCCATGATATGGAATCGAAGGCCGCGCGATAGATCATACCGGGCGAGAACCTCAACATGATCCGCGGAGCCTTTACGTGGTGTAGCATCTTGAGCGATTGCCTAACCAAGACGAAGTTGTCATGGAGACTCCGGTTGGGGATGAACGCGTTCTGGTTGCGGCTGACCAAGTCACCAAGTCTGGGAGCGAGCCAGAGCAATAGCACCTTCGTGCAGATTTTTGCCACGAGGTGTATCAGGCAGATCAGCTTGAGTGTCTTGAGGATTCTTCTTCATGTGTATACAAAGGGGAATGCAAGGCTGTGTTATGTTTGCGGTTAGGTTAGGTGGATAGAGTAGATGGGCCTTTTACACTATCTTACCTTTGGTACGCTCTCTTTCCCATCTCTAATAGATGCAAGTTGCAGCGTGTCTCTATAAGATGCTAGTGCTTGTTGCCGCTCAAACAACATTCGCCATTTTGAGAGCAATGCATACTAAGAATAGATCTGATATAAGTCTTGCGGAGTACGTCATGTACTCACCTTGTTTTTCGACCACCAATTGTTGCCGATGACTACTCCGACTTGAGCGGCAAGTACTATGCGAGCTGAGCTTGCACGCGATGAGTAGACTAGAGGCTCCCCGGTGGCTGGCTGAGACTCTGGGCCTCTTAGGCCATTTGCTTTTCTGTCTGTACTCAGACTATTTGATCTTTTGCTTGGATGATGTAATCTTGAATCTTTCATGTCTCTGGGTGTAATAATTACTCCCTCTATAAACTAATATAAGACGTTTTAATCACTACTTTAGTGATCTAAAACATCTTATATTAGTTTAAAGAGGGAGTATTATTTTAGCACATGTGAGCATCGTTCCTATGTTATATAGTCATTTCAGTCTTGTGATCATTGTTTTTAAGGCGTCCCTAATGCGTCGCTTAGGCGACGCTTAGGCGTCAGGGCGCCCCCAGGTCACAAGGCATCGGCCTTGCCTTATGTGCATGTCTAAGGCGTCTGCCTTAGTCCATAGGGCGTCCAAGGCGTCCGCATAGGCGCCATTCTGCCTACCTTAGGCAAATGAAGACGCCTCAGGCAGGGCTGGGAGTTCAGGCAGGAAACAGAACTCTGGGCGGGAAGAAAAGGGCGGGAAACAAAGTCTGGGCGCCAACAGTTACTAGCAGGAGGGGAGAGAGAACTCAAACCAGTTTCAGTTTTCCCCCACCCCCACCTTTGGCTGCTGGAGCTGAGCTTCTCGCCCCTGCTGCAAGTAACTGTTGGGGTCATGGGTGTACATCTGTACACCCAATTGTTTTGACAAGATTTGTTTATATATGATGTATACTACCTACATGTACTAAATGTGCTATAGTTCGTGCAATAAACACATGTTAATTTGTATAAAACTGGCCTCAAATCATCAGCCCAACAAGCATAAGTTTTGACAGTCTATCCCACACGACCCAAGTGGCTGCAAGTAAAGGATCCCTACTTGAAATACCGTTTTTGTTACATTTTCTGCTCAAGAATTTTTCTGCAAGTAAAGGATAATGACACCATGCCTTGTTTTTGGCCATGACATATTGTATGGTTGTGTAGCAAATAATCTTCATTTTCGTTATTTATGTACAATTCTGTCATTATGATGAAAAGAAGTTCTTAGTAGCCCGGCGCCTCCTTCAGGTCAGTCTAGGGGATTTCCATCAGGAACGCGTCCGATTTGACCAGCGTGGCGAGGGAGGTGCTCGGGCACCACTCGGAGGCATGTTTCGACGCGTGCCCCCGCGAGCGGGAAGTACGGTGTCAGGCACCAGGGGCACAAGAGTTCATCGTCCAAGAGATTGACAAGTTGCGGCAGGCGCGTACCATGCGCGGCGAGTGCAGCCCGCGACGCCTCACCAACACAACCGCCGCCCCCGAGAAGAACGACCAGGTGTGCATGTGCGGACATCGCGGGCCTCAACAGGGACGACTCCCGGGACCCCTTCTAGCCGTCACGCGCTGGCGTGAGCAGGGGCGTCGCCGCCAGATGCGCCTGCATGCCCTTCGGCATGGAAAACGCTGCAGCCACCTTCCGAAGACTAGCGCGGCTCCCGGCAGTGCCGCGCGAGCCGTCAGGCCCTGGCGAGCCCCAAAGATCTCAGGTGCAAGCCGGCCCGGAGCAGTGAGCCTCCACGGTCTGCCTCGCCATGCCACCCGACGCCCCTGCAGTGGCTTGACTTCCAGATGACTTTTTGGTTGTTGAATTAAGAGTGTCCATCAGGTTGCGCTTACCTCAAGCCGGCAAGGTTTCGTCCTTGCAGCGTCCTCGCTTTTTGGTTGTGTATCGAACCTAGTTATCTTTAGGTTGAGTTTATGTTGTTCGCCTAGATCTTGCGTTTGTTGTCTCAATGCCACCTGAAATCGCTGCGCCCCTATGATTCTCCCTTTGGCCGCCCCATGACTGGGGGCTGGACACCGCGTCTGTGCTCGGGTCCGTCCCAACAGCGCTGGTAAATCCAAGGGACTGGGCTCTGCCTCACGGGCCAGCCCCCGCACATGGCACCTCACAAAGGCCCTTGGTGTCCTGCCCTCTCGTGGGATTGTCGTGGGTAGGTAAGTAAGGCCGCGGCCAAATTTGCATGCTGCCAGCTTGGTGTTTCGCCACACGCTCGACGAGTTTTCCTTTGAACATTTCATGGGGAATTCGGCATGGTGCCTGCGCTGAGGTCCGTCCCTGCAGCATCGCTAGGCCTGGGCGACCGAGCCATGTCTGGCGGGCCTGGCCCGCTCGCGCCGTCTCGTGCGCGCCCCCGGCGCCCGCCGTCGTCGCGCCATGATCTCGGAATGACCGCCCGGCGCGCGTCACCCTGAGCACTCTGATGATGAACGGAGTGTTGCACCTCAGGCTCCCACGTCGCCCTCTACACGCGGGTCGCGCGAGCCCGCCACCGTACCAAGGGCAGGATGCAAGTCGCCTGAGGGCCGCGGAAGCGGCCCCTGAGCCGTGCGCTTGGAACCCTCGAAGTCTCCGCTCGTGACCCTCTCACGTAAGAATGAGGTGGGGAGGTACACGCCCCAGAGCCTCCCGGTGCGCACTCCTTGGCCTTGGGAGGACTCCCGCC
This sequence comes from Hordeum vulgare subsp. vulgare, assembly GCF_904849725.1. Classification (NCBI taxonomy): domain Eukaryota; kingdom Viridiplantae; phylum Streptophyta; class Magnoliopsida; order Poales; family Poaceae; genus Hordeum; species Hordeum vulgare. The sequence continues at coordinate 322,758,931 of NC_058521.1, read as the reverse complement.
CATGCCCAAGTGGAAGCCCCATGCTCCGTGCTGGAGGAAAAAGGTCGCACCACGACTATGCCCACACCAGGTGGAAGCCCCATGCTCCGCTGGTGGAAAACGGTCGAACTGCGCTATGCCCACGCCAGGTGGAAGCCCATGCTCCGCGCTGGCGGAAAACGGTCGAACCGCGACTATGCCCACGCCAAGTGGAAGCCCCATGCTCCGCGCTAGGGAAAAACAGTCGACCGCGACTATGCCCACGCCAAGTGGAAGCCCCATGCTCCACGCCGGCGGAAAATGGCCGAAGCACGACCATGCCGACGCCAAGTGGAAGCCCCAAGCTCCGCGCTGGTGGATGAAACAACTGAGGGCGCCGCACTAACTTCAGGATGAATTGTGACATGTGTGGCTCCTGCCGAGGTCGTTGTTGGGCCCCTCCTACGGCTTGCGCCCGCCAGCCAGCCCTCGGGCCTCACGCGAGCAGGGGCTGGACATGGTGTCGGTGCTTGGCTTGGTCCCTTCGCGACGGTGCCGGACTCGCACGCCATCCCACCAAGTCCCTTGGTGTTTGGTCTCCTCGCGTGGCACTCAAACGTGACACAGTGCCGGTGCTCAGCCCGGTCCCTTCGCGGCGATGCCGGACTCGCACGCCACCCCACCTAGTCCCTTGGTGTTTGGTCTCCTCGTGTGGCACCCAAGCGTGGGCTAGCGGGCGCACTTCGTTCGGAACGAAGCTTGTGCGCGCGAGGCTCCTCTTCAGAACAGATCGCCTGGGTGATCTGGCAAGGCATGCCCAGAGGGTGACAAGCTGCTAGCGTTGCAAAGCACTAACGGCGATTGAGGTACGCACAGGGCTGGGACTTGACAGCACAAGACGCGAAAGCAAGCAATAAAAAACAACAAACGGCCACAGCACAGCGCGTTCCGACGAATTGTTCGAACAGCTTCGCGTGGCTCGGTGGGGCCCGGTACCGCGGCCTGGCACGCCAGCGACAACTAAGCCCGGTTCGGGGATCCTAGCGACGCAGAACACTCAGACAATCGCAGGGAAAGGGACAAACCTAACAAGGAGCGCTAAGAGCAAACTCATTTTCGGCAGACATTAACTTCAGGCACAAGGGCCATAATCCTTACACGCCCTCGCGGGGCCAGCATGTTTTGTTGCAGGTAAAGTAAGAAACAAAAACAAAAGGGGTCGGCCTCGAGCAGCGCCGCCTCCAGGATGCCGGCGCTGGCGCCACCTTCGCCAGGCGTGACGGCTCAGCAGCGGGCCGAGCTCTTCGTCGGTGGTCTGTCAGATCACATCTGCGTGGACGTGGAGCTTCGGGAGGCGCAGGACCTCCAGACGGCCATGTACTACGCCCGCGCCTTCGAGCGTCGCGCGCAGGCCTTGCAGCAGGCGGCACCGGCGCGAAGTGGCCGACAGCCGACCCGGTTTTCCTGTTGTGTCGGGTCGTCCGCCCCCGGTCCCTCCTGCGACTACCGCTTCGGCCTCGACGCGGCCCTTCCGTCGGCTCACCCCGGTCGAGCGGCTCGAGCGCCATCGCCAGGGGCTGTGCTTTAACTGCGACGAGCCCTACGTGTCGGGCCACGTCTGCTCGCGCCTCTTCTACTTGGAGGCGGCCGACAACGTCGAGGAGGACACGCCCGCCAACGAGCTCGGCGACTTGGCCGCACCAGCTGCTGCGGAGGTCACACCGGCACCGGCGACGGCTCTCGTGGTCTCCCTCCATGCCCTCGCAGGTATACGAGCGGAGAAGACTATGCTCCTGCCAGTGATGATCCACGGCGAGCGCCTCCTGACCCTTCTGGATACGGGCTCCACACATAACTTCCTGCCCGAGTCGACCATGCGCCGCTTGGCACTTCAGCCGACGGGCGGGGAGCAGCTGCGGGTCACCGTGGCTAACGGCGACCGTCTCTGATGTCATGGGCTCGCAAGGGACGTTCCCATCACCATCGGCGACGAACACTTCACCATCACATGCGCTGGCATCGACTTGGGCTGCTTCGACTTCATCCTCGGCGTCGACTTCTTGCGGACCCTGGGTCCCATTCTCTGGGACTTCGACGCAATGATGGTGACCTTCGGGCGCCTGGGTCGCCGCGTCAGGTGGGAGGGCGCGGGTGGCGCCCCACCAGCGACGCCACAACCGCAGCTGGCCGCGACTGCTGCCGAGTCCGCGCACCCTCTGTTGGACCATCTCCTGCAGCAGCACAGCAACCTCTTCAACGAGCCTCAGGGTCTGCCATCGGCCCGGGTGTATAACCACCGCATCCATCTCCTGCCAAGCACGGCGCCGGTGGCGGTGCGTCCCTACCGCTACCCCCAGCTGCAGAAGGACGAGCTGGAGCGGTAGTGCGCGCTCATGCTAGCCCTAGCATCATCTGGATCTCCACTTCATCGTTTTCGGCGCCGGTCCTCCTCGTACGCAAGTCGGACGGCTCGTGGCGCTTCTGCATCGACTACCGCGCCCTTAACGCCCAGACGCTCAAAAACAAATTTCCCATTTCGGTCGTCGACGAGCTCCTGGACGAACTACATGGTGCGTGCTTCTTCACCAAGCTCGACCTCCGTTCGGGCTACCACCAGGTGCGGATGCACCCGGACGATGTCGCGAAGACGGCATTTCGGACACATCACGGCCACTTCGAGTTCTTGGTGATGCCTTTTGGCCTCTCCAACGCTCCGGCGACTTTTCAGGCCTTGATGAACGACATCCTCCGGCCCTACTTGCGTCAGTTTGTGCTCGTTTTCTTTGATGCCATTCTTATCTACAGCACGACATGGGCGGAACATCTTCACCACGTCGCCATCGTCTTCAACGAGCTTCGAGCGCACCATCTTCATCTTAAGCGCTCGAAGTGCTCGTTCGGGACGCCTTCAGTCACCTACCTCGGCCACGTCATCTCGGCCGAGGGTATTGCTATGAACGCCTACAAGGTGGCGGCCGTTGCAGCCTGGCCGGCGCCGCACTCCCTGGGGGCTCTCCGCGGCTTCCTGGTCCTCGCGGGCTACTACCGAAAATTTATCCGGGAATTCGGCCTCATCGCGTCCCCGCTCACGTGCCTGCTCCGACGCGATGCCTTCGCCTGGGATGCAGAGGCCACGGAGGCGTTCGAGGCCCTCAAACGGGCCCTCACGACGGGTCCCGTCCTTTAGATGCCCGACTTCGACCCATCGTTCATGGTCGACTGCGACGCCTCCGGCATGGGGTTCGGCGCCGTCCTTCATCAGGGCGACGGGCCCCTCGCGTTCTTCAGCAGGCCTTTCGCCGCGCGCCACCACAAGCTCGCAGCCTATGAGAGGGAGCTCATTGGTTTGCTGCAGGCCGTACGCCACTGGCGGCCATATCTTTGGGGACGGTCGTTCCGGATTCGCACGGATCACTACAGCCTCAAGTTCCTATTGGACCAGAGGTTGTCTACCGTGCCGCAGCACCAGTGGATCAGCAAGCTCTTTGGCTTCGATTTCACCGTCGAGTATCGTCCGGGCCGCCTTAACACCGTGGCCGACGCCCTGTCCCGCCGCGACGACCACGATGCTGACACGGGCGACTCCGACGGGGCGGCCCTCTGCATCCGCTTAGGGCCCTCGTTCGCCCTCTTGACGACATCCGCCGGGCCACCAGGGACGCGCCCGACGCGCAGTCCCTTCGGCAGCGCCTTGCTGCCGGTGACCTGGAGGAGTCGTGGCGTTTGGCGTAGGGCCTGCTCCTGCATGGGCGACGCCTCTTCGTGCCGGATCACGGCGACCTCCGTCATCAGGTGTTGCTGCTGGCCCACTCAGCAGGCCACGAGGGTGTGCAGAAGACCCTCCAACGTCTCCGCGCCAACTTCTACATCCCCGGCGTTCGGGCCCTGGTTCGAGACTGGGTGCGGTCTTGTGCGACGTGCCAGCGTAAGAAGACGGAGACACGACGACCAGCAGGGCTGCTACAGCCCTTGGAGGTGCCTTCTCAGTTTTGGGTCGATATCTCCATGGACTTCATTGAGGGCCTACCCAAGGTGCGCGGCAAGTCCGTCATCCTCACAGTAGTCGATCGCTTCTCCAAGTATGCCCACTTCATCGCACTTGGCCATCCTTACACCGCCACCTCCGTGGCCCGGGCCTTCTTCGCGCTTGGCCATCCTTACACCGCCACCTCCGTGGCCCGGGCCTTCTTCGATGGCATCGTTCGCCTACACGGGTTTTCTTCTTCGGTCGTCGGCGACGGGGACCCGGTGTTCTCGGGGCATGTCTGGCGCGATCTCTTTAGGATGGCGGGCGTGAAGCTCCGCTTGAGCACGTTGTTCCACCCTCAGACGGACGGTCAATCCGAGGTGGTCAACAAGGTGATTGCCATGTATTTGTGTTGTGTTACAGGTGGTCGTCCTCGTGCTTGGGTGGACTGGCTTGCGTGGGCGGAGTACTGCTACAACACCTCTTATCACTCCGCCCTACGCGCCACGCCGTTCGAGGTGGTCTATGGCCGACCGCCCCCGCCCATCCTACCGGTTGACCCGGAGACGGCTAGGACGGAATCGACGGGTGGTCTTGTTCGCAGCCGTGACGAGATGCTTGCCGAGGTGTGCCAACGCCTCGTTCAGGCCCAGCAGTTGGCCAAACACTACTATGACGGCCACCACCGCGAGGCAGAGTTCGCGGTGGGAACTGGGTGTGGCTGCGTTTCCTTCACCGTTCTACACAGTCCCTTGACCCGCGTGCGAAGTGCAAGCTAGGCCTGCGCTACGCCGGGCCATTTTCCGTGCTGGAGCGCATCGGAAAGGTGGCCTACCGTCTTCAGCTTCCGGTCGGTGCTCGCATCCACGACGTCTTCCATGTGGGGCTCCTGAAGCCTTTCCGTGGGGAGCCACCGGCGGCCACGCCAGAGCTACACCCGACCTCCGACAGGCGCCTCCCTCCCGGGCCAGCAAAGGTGTTGCGGGCCCAACTACGTCGCGGGGTGTGGTACCTGTTGATCCAGTGGGAAGGCCTTCTAGAGGAGGACGCGAGTTGGGAGCAGCGTAACAAATTCAGTCAGCGCTATCCAGATTTCCAGCTCGAGGACGAGCTGTTTGAGCAGGCGGGGAGAGATGTTATGACCGATACTACGTACCAAAGGAGGAGGCTCAATGGGCAGGATTAGTTACGGGCTTAGCCCAAGTTATCTTAGTTATCTTAGAGTCCAAGTTATCTTAGTCAGTCGTGAGATTATATAAACCAATGTAAAAAATCTTTTGGAATTAAGCAATATAGTCATAACTCTATTGCCCGGCTCCCAGAGGAGCTGGACCCTAGCTGCGCCGCCGCCTTCCACCGCCGCCGCCTCCCTCTCGCGCGCAACGGCGCCCCGCCGCCGACCGCCATGCTCCAGCCCTCGCCAACTCCGCTTCATCCCCTACAACCTCCGCCCTAGACCCGGTAGAACCCTAGCGGTTACTACCACAAACATGAGGGTGGTATTAATATCATTCACAACAAAGCTCAAGGTATTAAGAGCTTGACAGCCGGTTTGATGAGGTTAATATGGAGTTGCTTATTTGCATGTCGCCTTTGAATCCCCTCGATTCATTTGCTTCTTATGATGCACTCAAGGTAATGAGACTTGTTGAATCTATCCCATGGACATATCAAGCACGAATTTGATAAGGCTAGAATTTCAATTGCTACTTTTATTGATGATATGAGACAATATGATAGGTTTAGAAATGCAAGTAATATTGGTGAGCTCTCTATTTTGCTTGTTGCAACAAAAAAGCATGTTCTTTATGATTTGGTCTACTTACTCATCAAATTGATATTGATTTTACCGGTAGCAACCGCAATTGTTAAAAGGGTATTTTCTGCAATGAATCCAGTGAAAAATAATTAAGGACTATTATGGGCGATGATCACTTGAATGATTGCTTGGTGACATTCATTGAGCGAGATGTGTTCATGAAAGTAAGTGAAGATGACATAGTTGATGCTTTCATGGCAATGCAACGACGTATAGTTACCTAGTGTTGTAATTTTTTTTACTTCTGTTTCTTCCATGTAAGCCTTTTGTATTGTAACTAAGCACATTTGGAATATATATTTTGTGAATTAAATGGTTGTGAGATTTGAATTGAGTTATTTACGTTATTCTTTTGCCATATTTTGTTACACTTGGATTAGGTAGGAAAAAAAATAGTTTGCACACCCTTCAATTTATTCCTGGGTCCACCAGCAGTGCCCTGTTGCATTTCTAGATTATTACTATTATAGTGCGTGTGGTTTGCTCAAAAACCAGTATTACGACATGAAGAAATGAAGAATACCTTAATGTATCGGTTTACTTATAACTGATGGATCACTATGAACAAACTTAGAATTTATAGAAGCACGAGACCAGCTGAATTTACCTTAATTACGGTCACAATGAAGAATTTGATGCAGAAAGGCTGCCTCTTCACCACCTTCCTCTGTGGCCCTACCACCGCTTGTGGCACTGGATGCAATTTCAACGAAACTGCAGGCAATGGTGACGCCTCCTCACAGAGCTGGTGAGCAATATCTTTGAGCATCACAACCTGCGCCTTCTCTGCTCCCATCGACATGATTGCATGCCGCATCGACTCCCGATCTGCCTCCAGTGCTTGTAACCTTGCACTGAGCTTTTGTATCTCCTGCTCCTCAGCCCACACCCCAACCCCACCAAAGCCCACGTCGTTTCCCATCGGTGTCTGAAAGTAGCAGCAGTCCTCAGGTGCGGCAACAGGCACGCGATGCACTGCCTCGACAGTATACACCGGGTCGCAGTCATTGTCCTGGTCCGACACGTCCCGCTCCACCACGAACGGTAACTCATCAGCCGCTGAAATGCCGCCGTCATACAAGCTGTCATTGGAGAGTGCGCGCCCATGGCACTGGCGCCGTGGTGAAGCGCAGATGACACCCTTATGGGAAGCTCGGCCGGGCATTGTATAGAACAAGTGGTGGGTGCGTGGACTACCGACGTCTGAGCGGGCCGGATAATCGAGGCATTGGATGGAAGGGCAGTCGTCAGCGAAAAGGTGATCCCCCGCGGCGGCCGTGGGATACGAGGGGAGGGACGACGGGGAAACGAACCCGAGCTGGATGAGGCGGGAGCGGCACACCCGGAGCTGCGCGGAGAGCGACTGGATGGAGGCATCACGCTGCGCCATGGCGACGTGGAGGGCGGCAACCTCGGCGGCGTCGTGCGCGAACCGCTCCTCGGCGAACCGCCGGAACTGGCGCGCCTCCATCATGGCCTCGGACTTGTCGCGCTGCAGGCGCAGGATCATGGACATGGCCTCGCTGGCGGCCTCAGCAGCGGCGCCGCGCTCCGCCTCGAGCTCCTCCTGCAGCTCCGCCATGCCACTCTGCTGCCACGCGACCGCCTCACGCAGTACGGCCGCCTCGTCGCCGGGCCCCAGCCGCGCAACGGCCTCCGCGGGCAGGTTCCGCTTGCGGAGCGTGACGTGCGCAGGGCCGGCCGTCACCGCCGCCTGGTCATCCCCGCTGCCGCAGAGCGGGCACGCGTCGCCGCCGGGGTCGGTCGCCATGGCGGAAGAAGGGCAAGCCACAGGTAGGCGCGCGTGCGTAGTGTAGGCGCCCGCGCAGGAGGCGAGGGCGGCGTTGCGGCGGTTAGGGCGAGAGGGCGCGGTCAAAGCCGAGGAGAGGCGCGCCGCGAAAGGTGGCCCGAAACGAAGGAGGTTTTTTTTTGTTTTTGAATTTATTTATTTTTTTGAAACAGGCGAAACGAAGGAGTGGTTTCTTTTCCACTGGTAAGCGTGCACGTGCACACGTATTATTGTGTGAAAAAATTATCATTCGTTCTAGAAAATAATGAACAAAAATATAATTATGTGCTAATATAAGAGAGACCATACATATATCTAACAATGTTGTTATACAAAAATGTTACTTGGACTAAAACTTTATAGTGAACATATTTATTATCAATCATGAGTAAATCAACAATGTTCAAGGGAAATTTTCAAAAAAGTATATCCCAATTTTCTTGACCAAATCCTTTTTGAATCCTTGCCAACAATGATTGACAAGTGGTATAGACATATTATCTTATTGTGATGAACAGTCATGTGAATATAAATTTTACATTGATATTATGAATTTTTTGAAAAATAAAAGAAGGAATGACCATGAAGAAATCGATGCACAACAATATATATTTTTAAAAGAACACCAACGGTTCCCACACATAGATGATATACACGGTTCAGAAACATAACAAAAAAATGAACATGAGTATAAGGAGTAATCATGAACATAGGCATGGCACAGAGGGGTTACAAATGGTCCCTTCATATCTAAAAAAAAAGAAAATGCTTCTATCAGTTCCGAAAACATAGTCATGGAGTAAAAATGTTGAACCTACTGGCACAAGAAGTCTGTTGAGCGCATCATTCATTGTATTCATCATTTGCCAGGTTGCGGTAAATTGAAAGCCTTGCAAGAACGGGTTTGGTCATGTAGTAGTTACTAGTGACCTGGTTCTTGACAGCGTTAGCCATCTCGCGGAACTCCTTGTACATGCGAGTGGAGAACGCAGAAGGCTTGGTCTGTTGCGTCTTCGTCTTCGTTGTCAAGAGGACTACGGTCATCTCCGTTTCAGCAGCTAGCACCATCCCTTCTTGTTTTACAGGTCAGAGACCAGTAGGAGTGGACATTGTAGAGGTAGTTGGCCTCCTTGCTGAACTGAACCGTGGCACTGCTGTTGCGAATTACTACATCACGTGAGAGTGCAATGCGTGTTAGATAGTTACGGTTTATGATAACCTCGATAAGTAAGCTTAACAAAATATATTAAAGAACTGAAGATCGAAGGTAGCACGTGCTTACAAGTTTCAGGCGGCATTTTCATTTTTAGTGAGGTGAACAAATAAAGTATAAAATGACAAGCTAATGCCATGTGTGCACAACCAGCATATGAAAGACCAATGTAGTACATGAGGGCATTATTTCAGTTCACACATAATCAGTGAACAAGAGGACATCATTTCAATTTAGAAACAATACAAATTGGCAATGGATGTCATACTGCAAGTACATGAGAGAATCAGTGAACAAGAAGACATCATTTCAGTTTAGAAACAATACAAATTGGCAATGGATGTCATACTGCAAGTACATGAGAGACAGGTGAAACTATCTTACATAGTTGTGTATATTTAACATGAGATTAGTTTATGAAGCATTTGTCAAACGCCCAAAAAAGCAATACAAAAATAAATCGAAGTACACGTACGAACAAGGTTGCGGCAGAATTTGTCAGAGTTGAACGTGACCTTTGACGCACAATAGACTGTTTGAAGGGCCTGAATATGTACAAAATCCATAATACCTTATTATTGATAACTTTGAGATAATCCATTTGAAGCAATGAGCTCTAGAACCTTGACCATCAAATTAAGAGAAGATAATTTTTCATCAAAGCTATAAGAAACCCAATTCCAATAGATGTTTAGTCGACTTAGTGAAACCGGACATGTCCTCCATATCGTGGCCTGCACAAACCCAAGGAAGTTCTAAGTATGTTGGTGACATGTTTATCATTCAGCTTCTTAGAGCACCTTTTCCCTTCGACAATATTGCACGTCTGCAGTCATGTTGTAGAATACACTAGACATCCGATGTCTAATTAAATATGAGCATCTGATGTCTAATTTGTAGTAAACACTTCTTCTTCGATACAACCCCCAAACACAAGGACAGCTGAGATTAAACGATACCCCTTTGTAACAAAGGGCAGGATTGTCTTTTCCCCCGTCCCGACGTACGCGCGTCAGCTCGACGGGCGCCAGCTGACGAAACGGCGACGTACAGGAGCCCGGTATACGCGTCGTACCCGCGTCCCATCCGCTGCGATGTGGCGTCGCCACGTCGGTCTAACCGCGGTCAATCCGTCGGTTCCCGAGACCACGGCATTAATTCCGCGCTGCATCGTCAGTTCACGTCGGTTCCCGACGCCGCCGCCATTAATCCCGCGCTGCGTCGTCAGTTCACGTCGGTTCCCGACGCCGCCGCCATTAATCCCGCGCTGCGTCGCCAGTCCGCGTCGGTTCCCGAAGCCACCGCCATTAACCACCGCGTCGCCAGCTCGCCGCGTCGGTTCCCGAAAGACGACATTAATCACCGCGTCAGCGTCGTCCGATGCCGCCGTTAGCCCGTTGGTTCGGCGGCTCCCGAGGCGACGCCATTAATGGCGGCCCCGTCGTCATAGCCCAGTCGCGTCGGTTCCCGAGGCCGTCGCCGCTGGCCCGTTGGTTCGACGGCTCCCGAGGCGATGCGCATTCACTCCGGGGGAGTTACGCCGGCCAGCTGCCCCGTCGCCTCCCCTCCCGTCGCGGCGTTATATATACCCATCGTCCCGCGGCTCGTCGGCACACCCGTTGCTCCCCTGCTCTCCTTCTCTCCCCCGCTCTTCGTCGTTCCGCCGCAGGTCCCCGTCGTCCCGAAGTTCTCTTCCTCCCTTCCCCGTTCTCCGACGACCCGGCGATGGACCATGTCGGCGGCGGCAGCTCCGACAGCGGCGGCGCGCCGGAGAGCAACTGGCCCCAGAGCCTCGACAAGTCGCTGACGCAGGAGCTGTTCAACTTCGGCCTCCTCGTCCCGCCAGGGTGCCGCCTTGCAAAACCTTGGAGGATTTGCAAGGACGGCTATCCGACGCTGACCAACCCCGCGACGCCGGAGCAGCTCCGGGTCCACCCCGGCGGCCGCTACAACACCCACGGCCGGCACGCCTTTTGGGATGGGAAAAACTACAACGACGTCATCAGGCGTTGCCGGAAGGCGGCGGCGGCAGGCGGCGACAGTGGCGAGGGCGTCCCGCGTCGCCGTCGGGCGGCGATCCCCCACCCACCTCCGGCGGCCCCGGTGGTGGCCCCGGCTGTCCCGGCGGAGTACGAGGTGTCGTCGGAACAGTTCGTCCTCCGCGAGGACGGCGACCCCGACGACTCGCCGGGGCTACTCGTCGCCATGAGGGCGTCGCAGGCGATGGCGGCAGCGGCGGCGAGGGAAGAGGCGGAGATCGCGGTGGCGATCCAGGCGACGGCGGCAGCGGCGGCAACCCGCCGCCCGTCGACGATGACGACGACGTCGACTAGGACGCCCTCGCCAACAGCTCCGACGACGACGGCGGGGACGGCGACGGCGCGGTGGACGGGCCCGCCGTCGTCTACCTCGACTCTGATTAGATTAGGATTTTTAGAATTTAGTAATGTTTAATTGAATTCTATTTTTAGTTTTCAATTATGTTCGAATGTAATCGGAAACTATGAAAATTTATCTAAGTTTATTATGAATCTAAATTCATTGTTTACATTGTTATTATTATTATTATTTATTTGAAATATTTAAATTGTTTACATTAGTTAACTAAATATTTAAATTTTATCTAATATATAAAATTTACAAAAAATAAAAAAACAAAAATAAACAACTTATAATATTTCTTGAACGATATAAACATTCATGAAATTATATTAAGATGTAAAAAGTTTTTTAAACGATATAAACATTCATGAAATTATTTTAAATATTTTTTCTTACATAATATATAAATAACTTATAATTTTTCTTAAACATGAATTTCATGAATGCTTTCATGAAATTCACCCAACTTTTGCCGGCACCTGAGTATGGACATGCAATGATGCCACGCAAAAATTCAACGAAATCGGAGACCAAACGCACGTCGTCACCTCCGGCATCTGTTTGTGCCGGTTTTTGAATGGAAAATCATAAAAAAACCAGGGATTGTCAGAAAATTCTAAAATTTGACGTGTCGCCTTGTGAAGTTCATCATGAAGCGAGGAAAAAAAATGAAAAAATTTCATGAAGGGTAGTTGCAAGATGGCGTTGTAGCATCCCTTCCGTCCATACCGACACTCATGTGTTGCGCATGAAGTACATGCATGCATTCATATAATTCACCCAACTTTTGACGGCACCTGAGAATGGACATGCAATGATGCCACGCAAAAATTCAACGAAATCGGAGACCAAACGCACGTTGCGTCACGTCCGGCATCTGGTTGTGCCGGCTTTTGAATTGAAATTCATAAAAAAAGTACGGATTGTCAGAAAATTCTAAATTTTGACGTGCCGCCTTGTGAAGTTCATCGTGAAGCTTGAAAAAAAATGAAAAAATTTCATGAAGGGTAGTTGCAAGATGGCGTTGTAGCACCCTTTCCGTCCATACCGACACCCATGGGTTGCACATGAAGTACATGCATGCATTCATGAAATTCACCCAACTTTTGCCGGCACCTGAGAATGGACATGCAATGATGCCACGCAAAAATTCAACGAAATCGGAGACCAAACGCACGTTGCGTCACGTCCGGCATCTGGTTGTGCCGGCTTTTGAATTGAAATTCATAAAAAAAGTACGGATTGTCAGAAAATTCTAAATTTTGACGTGCCGCCTTGTGAAGTTCATCGTGAAGCTTGAAAAAAAATGAAAAAATTTCATGAAGGGTAGTTGCAAGATGGCGTTGTAGCACCCTTTCCGTCCATACCGACACCCATGGGTTGCACATGAAGTACATGCATGCATTCATGAAATTCACCCAACTTTTGCCGGCATCTGAGAATGGATATGCAATGATGCCACGCGAACATTCAACGAAATCGGAGACCAAACGCACGTTGCGTCACGTCCGGCATCTGTTTGTGCCGGTTTTTGAATGGAAATTCATAAAAATAGCACGAGTTGTCAGAAAATTCTAAAATTTGACGCGTCGCCTTGTGAAGTTCATCTTAAAGCATGGAAAAAAAAGAAAAAAAAAATCATGAAGGGTAGTTGCAAGATGGCGTTGTAGCACCCTTCCGTCCATACCGACACCCATGGGTTGCACATGAAGTACATGCATGCATTCATGAAATTCATCCAACTTTTGCCGGCACCTGAGAATGGACATGCAATGATGTCACGCAAAAAATCAACGAAATCGGAGACCAAACGCACGTTGCGTCACGTCCGGCTTCTGTTTGTGCCGGTTTTGAATGGAAATTCATAAAAATAGCACAGATTGTCAGAAAATTCTAAAATTTGACGTGCCGCCTTGTGAAGTTTATCGTGAAGCGTGGAAAAAAAAATGAAATTTTTCATGAAGGGTAGTTGCAAGATGGCGTTGTAGCACCCTTCCGTCCATACCGACACCCGTGGGTTGCACATGAAGTACATGCATGCATTCATGAAATTCACCTAACTTTTGCCCGCACCTGAGAATGGACATGCAATGATGCCAATGCAAAAATTCAACGAAATCGGGGACCAAACGCACGTTGCGTCACGTCCGGCATCTATTTGTACGGGTTTTTTAATGAAAATTCATAAAAAAAGCACAAATTGTAAGAAAATTCTAAAATTTAACATGCTGTCTTGTGAAGTTCATTGATTAGTCGCTTCAGAACATAGTGATAAATCTGGACAAACCAAACAACACCCAATTTAAAGCATGAGATGCAAGGAAGAGAGATAAATATCACCCGTCCTAGCAGGTCACCACATCGTGATAATCCCCAAGACTGACAAATGCGAATGTGTGAGGTTGGTGTTCACACAATTCCTGCGAGAGAAAAATCATAAAAATGTGTTAGACACACAGCTACAAACTGCATGCATATTAAGAAGGACGTACATTATGGATACTATGGCAACAACCAGTACTTTGCCGCCTCCTACTACAGGCTCCCTTGCAAGATTTGACATGACTCCGCATATTCTGTAACTGTAGCAACGAAGACGCCGCTGCCCCCTTTAACGATTTACACTGCCACTAACACTTCACCGTCCCAGACCAATCAGCAAAGGCTCATGTTGTTTTCGCACAGATCTTAGGAAAACATAAAAGCGATTCTGAAAAAAATACATAAGGAAAGAAGAGTTTTGAATATAAACCCTAGAAGATAGATTAAACGCCATTTGCATCTACAATTTTGTATGAATACTTGGAGAAGCAATGCGTGGTATTTACCTCTAATAAAAATATGTAGAGATCAATACATAAATGTTCACTTAGTAAAATTAGGCCCTGTAAGCATGCCTTCTCTATAATATTAGACCAAAAGCTATAAATCTGTAAGGGCTCTCTTGCTGGAAGGAAGAATTTATTGACGAGGTCTTCTTCGGTACAACCCCTCCTAAACGTATAAGGGCAGTATGGTCATTGCACGTTATGTACCGTATATGTCGCATCGTCCGCCCGCCCGTCGTACATACGCCACGTCACCCACGCATCGCTGGTTTGGTTGATAAAAAAAACCTAACTTCATCACGCCCGACTCCGCCATCGCGACTCCGCTGCCGCGACACTGCCGCCGCGATCTCGCCGACGTGGCTCCCCCCACCACGTCTCCGCGGACGCCGCAAGTCCAGCACACGTCGCCTCCACCGCTGACGTCTCGTCTCCGCCGCCGCCGGTACGTCGCAGCACACATCTCCACCGGCGACGTGACCCTCTCCCTCCGCTTCGACGCCGGCGGTTGAAGTGACCGACGTGGCACCGACGTCGAACGATGTCGATCAACCCTTCGACGACGAACACTAAGTTTTTTCATTTAATCCATATAATTTTTCACGATTTCATTGTACATTGATACAATACCTATTGAAAGGTTTATTAATAGATCAAGACAACACCGGATATGCTGGTGATGACTCTAGTAGTGATGATGAATCTTCGTCACTGAATGCAAATAAATCACTCGGACACAACTATATGAGTCAGGATGAATCATATAGTGGTAATGTAAGTGTTGTGTACGTTGACTATAAATAATGAAAATATAAGTTATTACATTATCACTTACAATTGCTATTGAATTTAAATAGGTGCATGCTAATGATGACAATGACGATTATGACAACGATGATCAATCTTATGCTGAAAGTGGAACCCAGGTATGTTTTAAATATGTTGTTGTATTATTACTAACATACAAATTGTATTACCACTTACACTTTTGAATCTGTACGGAGAAATACCGATGGTGACGCTGAGACGAGAACCTTACATGATGACAATGATGAGAATGATGACAATAATGAGGATGATAACAATGATGAGGATGGTGATAATGATGAGGATGATGACAATGCATCTAATGAAGGAAATATGAGCGAAGTAAGTTATATTACATGTTCAAATTACTCATGAAAACTAACATATCAAAAGACTGATGAACATGGTGATATGTCTTATTTTGCAGGGGGGTGTTGATGGTTCTAATGGGAACGATGAGCATGTTGGCGATCTTGATTTTGACCTTGACATCAGCTATGATGAATATCAGCAAGAGACATTGGATAGGCATTGGGAAGTCATGGCCAAGACATTCAGGTCAGAAGGAGAGGCGTACATGTTCTATAACCAGTACGCCAAAGATCGTGGATTCAGTATCAGGAGGGACTTGAAAAGATTTTGAAAAGGTTCCCAAAAAGTTTTACGCATGAGGAGGTATCTCTGTTCCAGGGCAGGAAAACGACAGGCAAAATTTTTAACCATGGAAGGCCGGACCCGCAGACTGAGACCGGAAAGTCGATGTTTCTGTGAAGCCCATTTAAAAGTGAAGCTTGATAGAAAGAGTGGACTTTGGTATGTCAGCAGTTTCTTCGATGATCACAGCCATGTTCTTGCAAAACCGGACGAAGTCCCTTTCCTACGGTCTCACAATGTAATCAAAGATTTCCAGAAAGCAGAGATTTTAGCTATGACAGGAGCTGGATAAGAAAGCATATCATTTTTGATAACTTTGTCAGCAGGTACAGTTCGTACGCTAAGACAGGGTTTGGAAGGACGAAATTATATAATATGTGCTACAGGGAGAAGATGAAACTGCTTGTCCAAGGTGATGCTGACACTGCTATAGGAATCATGTTGGCTAGAAAGGACAAGGATCCAGATTTCTCCTTTGAGCATACCGTTGACGCTGAAGGTAGGCTGAACAACCTGTTCTGGTGTGATTCGCAATCACGTCGGGATTATCTTGACTATGGCGATGTCACTGTGTTCGACAGTACGTACAAGATGAACAGGTATGGAATGCCATTTATCCCTTTTGTTGGTCTCAACAATCACCGTTGCACTACGGTTTTTGCACGCGCCATTGTTTCAGATGAGACTAATGTTGGAAATATGCCCTAGAGGCAATAATAAATTAGTTATTATTATATTTCTTAGTTCATGATAATCGTTTATTATCCATGCTATAATTGTATTGATTGGAAACACAATACTTGTGTGGATACATAGACAAAACACTGTCCCTAGTAAGCCTCTAGTTGACTAGCTCGTTGATCAAAGATGGTCAAGGTTTCCTGGCCATAGGCAAGTGTTGTCACTTGATAACGGGATCACATCATTAGGAGAATCATGTGATGGACTAGACCCAAACTAATAGACGTAGCATGTTGATCGTGTCATTTTGTTGCTACTGTTTTCTGCGTGTCAAGTATTTGTTCCTATGACCATGAGATCATATAACTCACGGACACCGGAGGAATGCTTTGTGTGTATCAAACGTCGCAACGTAACTGGGTGACTATAAAGATGCTCTACAGGTATCTCCGAAGGTGTTCGTTGAGTTAGTATAGATCGAGACTGGGATTTGTCACTCCGTGTGACGGAGAGGTATCTCGGGGCCCACTCGGTAATACAACATCACACACAAGCCTTGCAAGCAATGTAACTTAATGTAAGTTGTGGGATCTTGTATTACGGAACGAGTAAAGAGACTTGCCGGTAAACGAGATTGAAATAGGTATGCGGATACTAACGATCGAATCTCGGGCAAGTAACATACCGAAGGACAAAGGGAATGACATACGGGATTATATGAATCCTTGGCACTGAGGTTCAAACGATAAGATCTTCGTAGAATATGTAGGATCCAATATGGGCATCCAGGTCCCGCTATTGGATATTGACCGAGGAGTCTCTCGGGTCATGTCTACATAGTTCTCGAACCCGCAGGGTCTGCACACTTAAGGTTCGACGTTGTTTTATGCGTATTTGAGTTATATGGTTGGTTACCGAATGTTGTTCGGAGTCCCGGATGAGATCACAGACGTCACGAGGGTTTCCGGAATGGTCCGGAAACGAAGATTGATATATAGGATGACTTCATTTGGTTACCGGAAGGTTTTCGTGCATTACCGGAAAAGTTTCGGGCTCATCGGTAGTGTACCGGGAGTGCCGGGAGGGGTGCCGGGGACCATCGGGAGGGGTGTCACGCCCCAAGGGGTCTCATGGGCTATGGGAAGAGATAAACCAGCCCCTAGTGGGCTGGAATAAGTTCCCACTAAGGCCCATAAGGTTTGAGAAGGAAAAAACACAAGGTGGAAAGAATTTCCAAGTGGGAAGGTGGAATCCTACTCCAAGTAGGATTGGAGTAGGACTCCTCCACCTCCAATTTCGGCCAAACCTTTAGGTTTTGAGGCTGCCTCCTCCCCTCCCTCCCACCTATATATACGGAGGTTTTAGGGCTGATTTGGGACGACTTTCTCACGGCTGCCCGACCACATACCTCCATAGTTTTTCCTCTAGATCGCGTTTCTGCGGAGCTCGGGCGGAGCCCTGCTGAGACAAGATCATCACCAACCTCCGGAGCGCCGTCACGCTGCCGGAGAACTCTTCTACCTCTCCGTCTCTCTTGCTGGATCAAGAAGGCCGAGATCATCGTCGAGTTGTACGTGTGCTGAACGCGGAGGTGCCGTCCGTTCGGTACTAGATCGTGGGACTGATCGCGGGATTGTTCGCGGTGCGGATCGAGGGACGTGAGGACGTTCCACTACATCAACCGCGTTCACTAACGCTTCTGCTGTACGATCTACAAGGGTACGTAGATCACTCATCCCCTCTCGTAGATGGACATCACCATGATAGGTCTTCGTGCGCGTAGGAAAATTTTTGTTTCCCTTGCGACGTTCCCCAACAGTGGCATCATGAGCTAGGTTCATGCGTAGATGTCTTCTCGAGTAGAACACAAAAGTTTTTGTGGGCGGTGATGTGCGTTTTGCTGCCCTCCTTAGTCTTTTCTTGATTCCGCGGTATTGTTGGATAGAAGCGGCTTGGACCGACATTACTCGTACGCTTACGAGAGACTGGTTTCATCGTTACGAGTAACCCCCTTTGCTCAAAGATGACTGGCAAGTGACTGTTTCTCCAACTTTAGTTGAATCGGATTTGACCGAGGAGGTCCTTGGATGAGGTTAAATAGCAACTCATATATCTCCGTTGTGGTGTTTGCGTAAGTAAGATGCGATCCTACTAGATACCCTCGGTCACCACGTAAAACATGCAACAACAAAATTAGAGGACGTCTAACTTGTTTTTGCAGGGTATGATTGTGATGTGATATGGCCAACGATGTGATGTGATATATTGGATGTATGAGATGATCATGTTGTAATAGAAATATCGACTTGCACGTCGATGGTACGGCAACCGGCAGGAGCCATAGGGTTGTCTTTATACTAACGTTTGTGCTTGCAGATGCGTTTACTATTTTGCTAGGATGTAGCTTTAGTAGTAATAGCATAAGTAGCACGACAACCCCGATGGCAACACGTTGATGGATGATCATGGTGTGGCGCCGGTGACAAGAAGATCGTGCCGGTACTTTGGTGATGGAGATCAAGAAGCACGTGATGATGGCCATATCATGTCACTTATGAATTGCATGTGATGTTAATCCTTTTATGCACCTTATTTTGCTTAGAACGACGGTAGCATTATGAGGTGATCTCTCACTAAAATTTCAAGACGAAGTTGTGTTCTCCCCGACTATGCACCGTTGCGACAGTTCTTCGTTTCGAGACACCACGTGATGATCGGGTGTGATAGACTCAACGTTCACATACAACGGGTGCAAAACAGTTGCACACGCAGAACACTCGGGTTAAGCTTGACGAGGCTAGCATGTGCAGACATGGCCTCGGAACACATGAGACCGAAAGGTCGAGCATGAATCGTATAGTTGATATGATTAGCATAGGGATGCTTACCACTGAAACTATTCTCGACTCACGTGATGATCGGACTTGAGATAGTGGATTTGGATCATGTACCACTCAAATGACTAGAGAGATGTACTTTTTGAGTGGGAGTTCTTAAGTAATATGATTAATTGAACTAATTGTCATGAACATAGTCTAATAGTCTTTGCGAATTACGATGTAGCTTGCGCTATAGCTCTACTGTTTTTTTATGTTCCTAGAGAAAATTTAGTTGAAAATTGATAGTAGCAAACTTTGCAGACTGAGTCTGTAAAACCGAGGATTGTCCTCGTTGCTGCGCAGAAGGCTTATGTCCTTAATGCACCACTCGGTGTGCTGCACCTCGAGCGTCGTCTGTGGATGCTGTGAACATCCGACATACACGTTTCTGATGACTACACGATAGTTCAGTGCAAAGTACTTAATGGCTTAGAAGCAAGGCACCGAAAACGTTTCAAACGTCACGGAACATAAGTGATGTTCTAAAGAGATGAAATTGTGATTTCATGCTTGTGCCCTTGTTAAGAGGTACGAGACCTCCAACAAAATTCTTTGACCACAAAGTAAAGGAGAAAAGCTCAATCGTTGAGCGTGTGCTCAGATTGTCTGAGTACGACAATCACTTGAATCAAGTGGGAGCTAATCTTCCAGATGAGATAGTGATGGTTCTCCAAAAGTCACTGCCACCAAGCTTTGAGAGCTTCGTGATGAACTATAACATATCAAGGATAGATACAATGATCTTTGAGAGATTCGCGACGTTTGACACTGCGAAAGTAGAAATCAAGAAGGAGCATCAATAGTTGATGGTTTGAAAAACCACTAAGTTTCAAGAAAGGCGAGGGCTAGAAGGGATACTTCGTGAAACGACAAAACAGTTGCTGCACTAATGAAGAGACCCAAGATTAAACCCAAACCCGAGACTAAGTGCTTCTGTAATAAGGGGAACAGTCACTGAGGCGGAGCAACTCTAGATACTTGGTAGATAAGAAGGCTGGCAAAAGTCGAGAGAAGTATATTTGATATACATAATGTTGATGTGTACTTTACTAGTACTCCTAGTAGCACGAGGGTATTGGATACTGGTTCGGTTGCTAAGTGATTAGTAACGCGAAATGAAAGCTACGGCATAAACGAAGACTAGCTAAAGGCGAGGTGACGATACGTGTTGGAAGTGTTTCCAAGGTTGATATGATCAAACGTCACACGCCCCCTTTACCATCGGGATTGGTGTTGAACCTAAATAATTGTTATTTGGTGCTTGCGTTAAGCATGAACATGATTGGATCGTGTTTATTGCAATACGATTATTCATTCAAAAGGAATAATGGTTACTCTATTTGCTTGAATAATCACCTTCAATCGTTTATTGAATCTCGATTGTAGTGTTACACATTGGTGCCAAAAGATACAAGTTAAATGATGATAGTACCACTTACTTGTGGCACTGCCGCTTGAGTCATGTTAGTATAAATTGCATGAAGAGGCTCCATGCTGATGGATCTTTACTCACCTGATTTCGAATCACTAGTGACATGCAAATCATACCACATGAGCAAGGCCTTGTTTTCATTGAGATGAAACAAGATAGTAACTTGTTGGAAGTGATACATTTTGATGTATGCAGTCCAGTGAGTGTTGAGGCACGCAGTGGATATCATTATGTTCTTACTTCACTGACGACTTGAGTAGATACAGGAGTATTTACTTAATGAATCACAAGTCTGAAATATTGAAAAGTTCAATTCTGTTTCAGAGTGAAGTTTGTCGTAACAAGAGGATGAACTGTCTACGATATGATCATAGAAATGAATATCTGAGTTACGAATTTTTGGTACACAGTTAAGACAATGTGGAAATTGTTTCACAATTCATGCCACCTGGAACATCATGGTGTGATGATGTGTCTGAACGTCATAGCCACGCACTATTTAGTATGGTGCATGCTGGGATGTCTCTTATCGAATTACCACTATCGTTTATGGGTTATGCATTAGAGACAACCACATTCACTTTAAATGGGGCACCGCGTATTTCCGTTGAGATGACACAGTATAGACTGAGGTTTAGAGAAATCTAAACTGTCGTTTCTTGAAAGTTTGGGGCTTCGAAACTTATGTGAAAAAGTTTCAGTCTGATAAGCTCGAACCCAAAGCGGATAAATGCATCTTCACAGGATATCCAAAACAGTTGGGTACATCTCCTATCTCAGATCCGAAAGCAAAGTGTTTGTTTCTAGAAACGGATCCTTTCTCGAGAAAAGGTTTCTCTCGAAAGAATTGAGTGGGAGGGTAGTAGAACTTGATGAGGTTATTGAACCATCACTTCAACCAGTGTGTAGCAGGGCGTAGGAAGTTGTTCCTGTGGCGCCTACACCAATTGAAGTGGAAGCTGATGATGGTGATCATTAAGCTTCGAATCAAGTTACTACAAACCTCGTAGGTCGACAAGGTCGCGTACTGCTGCAGAGTAGTACGGTAACCCTGTCTTGGAGGTCATGTTGTTGAGCAACAGTGAACCTACGAGTTATGGAGAAAGCGATGGTGGGCCCAGATTCCGACAAATGGCTGGAAGCCATAAAATCCGAGAGAGGATCCATGTGTGAAAACAAAGTGTAGACTTTGGTAGAACTACTTGATGGTCATGGGACTATTGGGTAAAATGGATCTTTAAAAGAAGACAGACGATGATGGTGATAAGTCACTATTAAGAAAAGCTCGACTTGTCGCAAAGATGTTTTCGACAAGATCAAACAGTTGACTATGATGAGTCTTTCTCACTCGTAGCGATGCTAAAGGTCTGTTAGAATTATGTTAGTAGTTGCTGCATTATTTATGAAATATTGCACGTAGGATGTCAAAACATTGTTTCCTCGACGGTTTCCTTGAGCAAACATTGTATGTGATACAACCAGAAGGTTTTGTCGATCCTAAAGATACTAGCAAGTATGCAAGCTCCAGTGATCCTTCAATGGACTGGTGCAAGCATCTCGGAGTTGGAATAAGCACTTTGATGAGATGATCAAAGATTTTGGGTTTGTACAAGGTTTATGAGAAACTTGTATTTCCAAAGAAGTGAGTGGGAGCACTACAGAATTTCTGATAGGTATATGTGGTTGACATATTGTGGATCAGAAGTAATGTAGAATTTCTGTAAAGCATACAAGGTTGTTTGAAAGAAGTTTTCAAAGGAGTACCTGGATTACGCTACTTGAACGTTGAGCATCAAAGATCTATGGAGATAGATCGAAAGCGCTTAATAGAAGTTTCAACAAGATGCATGCCTTGACAAGTTTTTGAAAGAGTTCAAAATAGACCAGCAAAGAAGGAGTTCTTGGTTGCGTTGTGAGGTGTGAATTTGAGTAAGACTCAAAACCCGACCACGGCAGAATAAAGAGAATAGACGAAGGTCGTCTTCTATGCCTTAGCCATAGAATCTAAAGTATGCCATGCTGTGTACCGCACCTGAAGTGTGTTGAGAGGTACAGAGAGTGATCCATGATTGAATCACTAGCAGCGGTCGAAATTTATCCTTAGTAACTAATGGACTAAGGAATTTTTCTCGATTATGGAGGTGGTTAAAGAGTTTGTCGTAAAGGGTTACGTCAATGCAAGCTTTGACACTAATCCGGATAACTATGAGTAGTGAAACGGATTCGTATAGTAGAGTAGATATTTGGAGCATTTCCGAATAGCACGTAGTAGCAGCATCTATAAGATGACATAAAGATTTGTAAAGAATGCACGAATCTGAAAGTTTCAGAACCGTTGACTAAAACCTCTCTCACGAGCAAGACGTGATAGACCCCATAACTATATGGGTGTTGGATTCATTGGAATCACATGGTGATGTGAACTAGATTATTGACTCTAGTGCAAGTGGGAGACTGTTGGAAATATGCCCTAGAGGCAATAATAAATTAGTTATTATTATATTTCTTAGTTCATGATAATCGTTTATTATCCATGCTATAATTGTATTGATTGGAAACACAATACTTGTGTGGATACATAGACAAAACACTGTCCCTAGTAAGCCTCTAGTTGACTAGCTCGTTGATCAAAGATGGTCAAGGTTTCCTGGCCATAGGCAAGTGTTGTCACTTGATAACGGGATCACATCATTAGGAGAATCATGTGATGGACTAGACCCAAACTAATAGACGTAGCATGTTGATCGTGTCATTTTGTTGCTACTGTTTTCTGCGTGTCAAGTATTTGTTCCTATGACCATGAGATCATATAACTCACGGACACCGGAGGAATGCTTTGTGTGTATCAAACGTCGCAACGTAACTGGGTGACTATAAAGATGCTCTACAGGTATCTCCGAAGGTGTTCGTTGAGTTAGTATAGATCGAGACTGGGATTTGTCACTCCGTGTGACGGAGAGGTATCTCGGGGCCCACTCGGTAATACAACATCACACACAAGCCTTGCAAGCAATGTAACTTAATGTAAGTTGTGGGATCTTGTATTACGGAACGAGTAAAGAGACTTGCCGGTAAACGAGATTGAAATAGGTATGCGGATACTAACGATCGAATCTCGGGCAAGTAACATACCGAAGGACAAAGGGAATGACATACGGGATTATATGAATCCTTGGCACTGAGGTTCAAACGATAAGATCTTCGTAGAATATGTAGGATCCAATATGGGCATCCAGGTCCCGCTATTGGATATTGACCGAGGAGTCTCTCGGGTCATGTCTACATAGTTCTCGAACCCGCAGGGTCTGCACACTTAAGGTTCGACGTTGTTTTATGCGTATTTGAGTTATATGGTTGGTTACCGAATGTTGTTCGGAGTCCCGGATGAGATCACGGACGTCACGAGGGTTTCCGGAATGGTCCGGAAACGAAGATTGATATATAGGATGACTTCATTTGGTTACCGGAAGGTTTTCGTGCATTACCGGAAAAGTTTCGGGCTCATCGGTAGTGTACCGGGAGTGCCGGGAGGGGTGCCGGGGACCATCGGGAGGGGTGTCACGCCCCAAGGGGTCTCATGGGCTATGGGAAGAGATAAACCAGCCCCTAGTGGGCTGGAATAAGTTCCCACTAAGGCCCATAAGGTTTGAGAAGGAAAAAACACAAGGTGGAAAGAGTTTCCAAGTGGGAAGGTGGAATCCTACTCCAAGTAGGATTGGAGTAGGACTCCTCCACCTCCAATTTCGGCCAAACCTTTAGGTTTTGAGGCTGCCTCCTCCCCTCCCTCCCACCTATATATACGGAGGTTTTAGGGCTGATTTGGGACGACTTTCTCACGGCTGCCCGACCACATACCTCCATAGTTTTTCCTCTAGATCGCGTTTCTGCGGAGCTCGGGCGGAGCCCTGCTGAGACAAGATCATCACCAACCTCCGGAGCGCCGTCACGCTGCCGGAGAACTCTTCTACCTCTCCGTCTCTCTTGCTGGATCAAGAAGGCCGAGATCATCGTCGAGTTGTACGTGTGCTGAACGCGGAGGTGCCGTCCGTTCGGTACTAGATCGTGGGACTGATCGCGGGATTGTTCGCGGGGCGGATCGAGGGACGTGAGGACGTTCCACTACATCAACCGCGTTCACTAACGCTTCTGCTGTACGATCTACAAGGGTACGTAGATCACTCATCCCCTCTCGTAGATGGACATCACCATGATAGGTCTTCGTGCGCGTAGGAAAATTTTTGTTTCCCTTGCGACGTTCCCCAACAACTAAAGGTACGTATGTTTGGCTACTAGAGACGTTTTTGAAAGCTAACTGCCAGAAGAAGCCCCAGTCTGTAATTACTGATGGAGATGCAGCGATGATAAGGGCTATCAGGAAGATGCTTCCTGACGTGTGGCATCGTCTATGTTCATGGCATATTAAAAAAAACATGCAGAAACACCTCCATCACAAGTCATTGAAGGAATTCAGGTCACTCTTGTACTACGCCACCACACATGCAGTTTTCGAGTAGAGATGGGCCACGTTTGTTCAGAAATGGCAGACGGAGAAAACAAAAACATGGCTCCATAGGATGTAGAGGAAGAAGAAGCTTTGGGCTGCATCATATTTGTCTGGTGGGTTGTTTCTTCGTATGCGTAGTAATCAGAGGAGCGAGAGCCTGAACTCATGCCTGCACCTACATCTGGACTACGGTATGACAATTATTGATATGATTGTACACTATGAGAATTGCATCATGCGCCTGCGTGAGAATGAATCGCATGACGATTGCGTGGCCTCACAGACTCTACCAGTAGCAGTGACTCAGTGTAAGACCATTGAGGTGTTTGCTGCCAAAGCATTCACGAAGGCAAACTTTTACATCTTGCAGGAAGATTTAAAAAAGGTACATCAGCTTGAGGTAATTGATATATTAAGAGGAGCAGACAGTCACAGATTCGTGGTTGCTTGGAAAAATAACAGGGATCATAGGTTTAATGTGGACTACGCACCAGGTAACTGTGCAGAAACTATAAAGTGCAGTTGTCGAAGTATGACTCGCAAAGGCCTTCCTTGCAAGCATATTCTTCATGTTTTGAATGCACTCAACTTACCTGCAATACCTAAGTGTTGTATCGTGCGACGGTTCACGAAGAAAGCAAGATCTGGATTGCCCGTGAAGCGCACCAACGATCTGTTTTCATGGGGTTGGACGGGTAAGGAGGCCAGAGCTAGATATAGTACGTTGAGCAGTGTATGTGCAGAAGCTGCTCATATCGCATGTCATAACCCATTCTTATTCTACAAGATGCTGACAACAATGAAAGAAGTTATAGCGAATAAGGACATCTTGAATAATGAAGAACCCAGTCAGCAAAGCTTTGTGAGTAATGATGAATTTCAGCCTAAGCAGAATCATGTTCTTATTCGTGAACCAGTGAAGGTGTCCACCAAAGTGGCACCTAAACAGAATATTAGAGGTCAGGGTAAGAATGCTCCTGAGGTGACAAAAAATGGAAGACCAAAAGCATTTAATGAGAAAAGCGGATGTCTATGTAGACTATGCAGACTTCCAGGTCATAACAAGGCCACTTGCAACCAAAATCCAGAGTACGTATATGTTTGTTATTTTACTTATGTTGTTTCGTTTCGGTAATTATTTTCTTATAACCTATAATTTATTTCATGCAGTAATTGGGGTTGAAGAAAGAAGCGATGTTATTGTAATCTTTAGATTTTATATCTGCAATAATATTGTGTTACATAAGACAATATGTATATGTTTTTCTTGTTATTTAAAATAATACGTATATGTTTTTCATGTTATATGTTGTTCATTTTATATAAGACAATACTACGAGCACTTCAGTCGACATCGATTGTGCTATTTTTAAAATGCAAAATTCATGTACCGACACCATGACAGCGCTGTGTGTTCTCGGTGAAAACCCGTCGCATCGACCGCATGCGGCGACGTCACGCGGGAGCAGTTAACCCCGTCGTGCCGACTGCATGCGTCGACGTCAATGCGGGGCCGCCGACCCCGTTGTTCTGGGCAAAAAACATCGCGCCGACTGCATCCCCCGACGCCACAAGAACGCAGAATGTCGTTGGTTTTTTCATGCAAAAAAAGACGTCGCTGGGACTGCATGCGCCAATGTCACGCGGGGCCGTTGACCCCGTCGTTTTTCGGGCTAAACCCGTCGCACCGACTGCATGTCCCGACGCCACGCGAACACAGAAAACGTCGCGCTGACGTCGCGCCGACTATATGCACCAGAACATAGCACAGTTGATAGAATTTTCAACAACAATGTGTAATAATTATATATTACTAAAACTATATAATTACTATTACGTATAAAATGTTTAAACACAAAATATGATAAAATCATCTACTCCCGTAGTAAACTCAAACACGCATGAATCTCCTCTGATGTCATCTATTTCTTGCTCCTTGCAATCCTAATAACTTTGTCTTTAATTTCTCCAAGTGTGTTATTTAAAGAAAAAATCAATTGTCCTATCATTAGCTCCCTCGAACCATCAATTGATCTCTGCAAAGCAACACACAAATTATTTTAGTCCACTATAAATGTTCATAGTAAAGAGTACTAATATTAGTTCTGTACCTGTGAAAAAGATCGATCCCATGTATCGCCATTCCAATTTTTAAAGCAATGAAGAACAAATAATCCACATGAGTTCCTCATACATGTAATTAACAATAAATAATTATGCATCACACACATATAATACATCAACGTTATATTCAACTACATACTCACCCATCTTCTTGTTGAGGCATGTCGTAGGTTTTAATAGGCCATGTGGATACATCCGGATACTGCATAGATCTGGTTGCATTTGCTTCTGCAATATCTGCTCCAATTTCTTTTCTCTAAAAATAGCAATAAAACACAAGAAACTTTCAATAAATAATGTAAACACACGATGGTTCCGCAATACAAATATGTATTAAAACCTACCAAGTCCTCAACGAGTTTTCTAGTTGTACTGTCAAGTTCTTTTCCCATCAACGAGTCTAGAACCTGGAGCTCTTCCTTTTCCTTATGCATGACGACCGTAACCCAATGGGTGTTATCCTTGTTGAGAGCCATATAAGTCTGCATAAAGAAAAAAAATAAAATATTAACTAGATCAATGCAACATTTTTAATAGTAGTGCATTATTTGTATACATTACAACCACAAGAACATACCTTAGGTGCTTTGAAATACTCGTTCATACACCTATTTACGGGTTCATTAGAATTTGACACTTCTTGATACTCATTACCATTTACATTCTTATTCTTTCTATATTCAAGCAGCCACGTCACCCTCCAAGTAGGTATTATGTAACGTTCGTCTTTAGCTTCCTCCAACAAAAAAGATGAGTATGCATTCATAACCTGAAAATAATATAACAAATGTAATAATTGTACTTTGTTGTCAAATATAATGTTAAAAATATAAATAACTTACATCGCCGCTTATCCATTGGCGGTTCAGAATCTGACAAGCTCTCTCTGCAGTCAAAGCGTCGGTCACACCATCATTGAAAATTTGTGTAGCTTTATGTTTCTTGGAGCGCTCACATGCGCGTACAAACATAACACTCGATTTTATTACATCGACGTCAGCACTACTTTTCTTACCATCTACTTTATTAAACAATTCTGCAAATCACAAATTAAAATTAGTAAGCGTAACTCTACAATAAACTTTGTTCTACGAAAATAATATTGATTCATAACAATCTTACTCGCTTTGGCAGAAAGTTTTGCACGCTTGATGGGTTTAACAACAACAAAAGGAGACTTTATGGCTCTTGATGCAGTGCGTTTACGTTTGCCAATCCCCTTTTCCACTTGCTCATCTACTCCATTGTAATGACCCGATTCATGTGATAAAATTTCATTTGTATCTAAAGACGTGACCGCCTTCTCATGTGATACCTCAGGTACTTCGATAGGATCACTCCAATCATCCTTGAAACTATTCAGATATTCTGGAATGCAATAATAAGGTACATTACCTTCGTCGTCGTCCTTTTGCTTATTAATTACACCTTGAGAAGGTGTGCGATAGTTGTCCTTACTAGACTGATAAACAAACTCTTGATGACCAAATGCACCATCATTTGTAGATTCATTAATGTCATCATATAGATTATCTTCTTCTTCCTCCATGTTACCGGTTCTATAGAACACACCGGTTTTGTTCATTTTCTCAATCATCCTCTAAAAAATATATTTATTAACAAGAGTTATTTAAGTCAATGAAATACATTATGCACGATAGTAAAGTAGTGTTGCGTCGTTACCCGTGCGCATAACTCTGGCAAGCGACGCATTTCCTTGCGTATTTCCTTTAGCTCATGCCAAATGCGGTCCATAACATTACTCGCGGAAGCCTCTGATGTGTTGCTCTCTTTCTTCTTTCCACTAACAGTAGATTTTTGAGTACTTAATTTTTTATTTTTTTTCAGCTTGTTCTTGAGCAAATTTTTTCACCCTATACTCATATGTAATATTGTCATCAATCTACAAAAACAATAATTAGAGATCGATAATTATACATCTAATTTAGACAATAAGTCAAACCATGGAAATGTAACATTAAAAAAATAAATTTAGAGGATGTGGATTACCATTCCAACACCACGACCATAATCATAGTCGTATTTGTCTCTTTTCTCCGCGACAGGTTCCGTCCAGTTTCTCATCAAGAGGCTCATAAGTGACAACAGATCATATTTTGGACCTATAATTGGTTGTACTTTTTCCCAATAGGCATACTACAATACATCAAATAATTTAAATAATATATATCATACTGCGGTTGTACTATACGTGAGTAATAAATCGAATAATACATACTTGCAAAAGGGCAAGGTTTCCATGTGACCATTCCCTCACACGGCCATCCTCTATAACCTTCCCAATCTCCGAAAGAAAGAATTTCAAAGTAAAATCGTTCGAGTTAAACTTACTTATCATCCTTTTGTCCTTAACTAAGGCATAATATTCCTTCGGAATATATTCATGGGAGACTGGTGCGATTACTGTTCCCAACAAAACTAGAAACGTCATCCGGACAAAGTCATCATCCGTGTTATCATTCTTCACAATTTTATTGATAAGATCATCAATCATGATCTTACCCTTTTTTGTGTCCACAAAATTAGTTGGTAGTCTTTTCATACTTTTTTGTCCTTCTATTCTAATAAAACCAACTACATCAACTCCTTGATTTTTCAATCCAAAAATAGATAACACATCATCATGCCCTATTGAAATAAGGCCTTTACTACGAGCTGACTCTTGAACCATGATTTTTTTGTTATGGCGATTGTAGCCTTGGATCAAAAAGTGCAGTAAAAATTCACGCATCTTAATGGACGGCATTTGTAACATGCCTTGCAAATCCGTTTTATAAAACGTAAATTTTTGACTTGCTGAAAGTTTATCAACAAGACTAACCCACTTCTCAAGAGAACATGGAATCACACCGTCGATTTCCATCCTTCATAATTTAAACAATTTGTCACGTACGATGCAATTTATTTTATATTTCAATAATAACATGAACATTATAAACATACTTGCCCAATTGTAATGCCGATGAAGGAAGAACGGACGGACGAACGGTGAAGGTCGCGACGACGCACCGATGTACAGTCAATGCCGACGGCGATGGACGGTGAAGAACGATGGCGGACGGATGGCGACGGTGATGGACGACGACGCGCGAACGGACCGGCGACGGCCGCGGTGACGGAGTTGTGATGGCGCGGCGTCGGGAGGGATGGAGGGCGGCGAGATCACGTCGGCGTACGGCTAGGCGTCGGGGGGAGGGGGGTGGCGAGACCACGTCGGGTGCAGAGCGAGGCGTCGGGGGCGCGGCGGCGGCGAGATCACGTCGCTGTGGCTAGGGTAAGCAACGTCGCTAATCCCACCGTCGTGGGAAAACAATATCACGACGTCGGGTGTATTTTTTTATTTTTTTTCCATATGAATATTTGCAAGTCTCCTACATGAAATCTTTCCATATGAATTTGTAGGTCCCTTTCATGAAAGTTTTTCATTTTTTTTCTATGCTTCACGATGAACTTCACAAGGCGGCATGTTTAATTTTAGAATTTTCTGACAATCCGTGCTTTTTTTTATGAATTTCCATTTAAAAACCGGCACAAACAGATGCCGGACGTGACGCAACGTGCGTTTGGTCTCCGATTTCGTTGAATTTTTGCGTGGCATCATTGCATGTCCATTCTCAGGTGCCGGAAAAGTTGTGTTAACTTCATGAATGCATGCATGTACTTCATGTGCAACCCATGGGTGTCGGTATAGATGGAAGGGGTGCTACAACGCTATCTTGCAACTACCCTTCATGATTTTTTTTCATTTTTTCCACGCTTCATGATGAACTTCACAAGGCGGCACGTCAAATTTTAGTACTTTCTGACAATCCGTGCTTTTTTATGAATTTCCATTTAAAAACCAGCACAAACAGATGCCGGATGTGACGCAACGTGCGTTTGGTCTCCGATTTCGTTGAATTTTTGCGTGGCATCATTGCATGTCCATTCTCAGGCACCGGCAAAAGTTGGGTGAATTTCATGAATGCATGCATGCACTTCATGTGCAACCCATGGGTGTCGGTATGGACGGAAGGGGTGCTACAACGCCATCTTGCAACTACCCTTCATGAAAAAAATTCATTTTTCCACGCTTCACGATGAACTTCACAAGACGACACGTCAAATTTTAGAATTTTTTTACAATCCGTGCTTTTTTATGAATTTCCATTCAAAAACCGGCATAAACAGATGCCGGACGTGACGCAACGTGCGTTTGGTCTCCGATTTCGTTGAATTTTTGCATGGCATCATTGCATGTCCATTCTCAGGTGCCGGCAAAAGTTCGGTGAATTTCATGAATGCATGCATGTACTTCATGTGCAACCCATGGGTGTTGGTATGGACGGAAGGGGTGCTACAACGCCATCTTGCAACTACCCTTCATGAAATTTTTTCATTTTTTTCCACGCTTCACGATGAACTTCACAAGGCGGCACATCAAATTTTAGAATTTTCTAACAATCCGTGCTTTTTTAATGAATTTCCATTCAAAAACCGATACAAACAGATGCTGGACGTGACGCAACGTGCGTTTGGTCTCCGATTTTGTTGAATTTTTACGTGGCATCATTGCATGTCCATTCTCAGGTGCCGGCAAAAGTTGGGTGAATTTCATTAATGCATGCATGTACTTCATGTGCAACCCATGGGTGTCGGTATGGACGGAAGTGGTGCTACAACGCTATCTTGCAACTACCCTTCATGAAATTTTTTCATTTTTTTCCACGCTTCACGATGAACTTCACAAGGCGGCACGTCAAATTTTAGAATTTTCTGACAATCCATGTTTTTTTTATGAATTTCCATTCAAAAACCGGCACAAACAGATGCCAGACGTGACGCAACGTGCGTTTGGTCTCCGATTTCGTTGAATTTCTGCGTGGCATCATTGCATGTCAATTCTCACGTGCCGGCAAAAGTTGGGTGAATTTCATGAATGCATGCATGTACTTCATGTGCAACCCATGTGTGTCGGTATAGACGGAAGGGGTGCTACAACGAAATCTTGCAACTACCCTTCATGAAAAAATTTCATTTTTTTCCACGCTTCACGATGAACTTCACAAGGCGGCACGTCAAATTTTAGAATTTTCTGACAATCCGTGCTTTTTATGAATTTCCATTCAAAAACCGACACAAACAGATGCCAGATGTGACGCAACGTGCGTTTGGTCTCCGATTTTGTTGAATTTTCGCGTGGCATCATTGCATGTCCATTCTGAGGTGCCGGCAAAAGTTGGGTGAATTTCATGAATGCATGCATGTACTTCATATGCAACCCATGGGTGTCGGTATAGACGGAAGGGGTGCTACAACGCCATCTTGCAACTACCCTTCATGAATTTTTTTCATTTTTTCACGCTTCACGATGAACTTCACAAGGCGGCACGTCAAATTTTAGAATTTTCTGACAATCCGTGCTTTTTTTTATGAATTTCCATTCAAAAACCGGGACAAAGAGATGCCGGACGTGACGCAACGTGCGTTTGGTCTCCGATTTCGTTGATTTTTTGCGAGGCATCATTGCATGTCCATTCTCAGGTGCCGGCAAAAGTTGGGTGAATTTCATGAATGCATGCATGTACTTCATGTGCAACCCATGGGTGTCGGTATAGACGGAAGGGGTGCTACAACGCCATCTTGCAACTATCCTTCATGAATTTTTTTCATTTTTTCCACGCTTCACGATGAAATTCACAAGGCGGCACGTCAAATTTTAGAATTTTCTGACAATCCGTGCTTTTTTATGAATTTTTATTCAAAAACAGGCACAAACAGATGTCGGACGTGACGCAACGTGCGTTTGTTCTCCGATTTCGTTGAATTTTTGCGTGGCATCATTGCATGTCCATTCTCAGGTGCCGCCAAATGTTGGTGAATTTCATGAATGCATGCATGTACTTCATGTGCAACCCATGATTGTCGGTATGGACGGAAAGGGTGCTACAACGCCATCTTGCAACTACCCTTCATGATAATTTTTCATTTTTTTCCACGCTTCACAATAAACTTCACAAGGCGGCACGTCAAATTTTAGAATTTTCTAACAATCCGTGCTATTTTATTAATTTCCATTCAAAAACCGGCACAAACAGATGCCGGACGTGACGCAACGTGCGTTTGGTCTTCGATTTTGTTGAATTTTTGTGTGGCATCATTGCATGTTCATTCTCAGGTGCCGACAAAAGTTGGGTGAATTTCATGAATGCATGCATGTACTTCATGTGC
Organism: Hordeum vulgare subsp. vulgare; assembly: GCF_904849725.1. NCBI lineage: Eukaryota > Viridiplantae > Streptophyta > Magnoliopsida > Poales > Poaceae > Hordeum > Hordeum vulgare. The sequence continues at coordinate 322,725,663 of NC_058521.1, read as the reverse complement.
AACTCATGGGAGTCGGTATGGACGGAAGGGGTGCTACAACGCCATCTTGCAACTACCCTTCATGAAAAATTTTCATTTTTTTTTCATGGTTCACTATGAACTTCACAAGGCGGCACGTCAAATTTTAGAATTTTCTGACAATCCGTGCTTTTTTTATGAATTTTCATTCAAAAACCGGCACAAACAAATGCCGGACGTGACGCAACGTGCGTTTGGTCTCCGATTTCATTGAATTTTTGCGTGGCATCATTGCATGTCCATTCTCAGGTGCCGGCAAAAGTTGGATGAATTTCATGAATGCATGCATGTATTTCATGTGCAACCCATGGGTGTTAGTATGGACGGAAGGGGTGCTACAATGCCATCTTGCAACTACCCTTCATGAATTTTTTTCATTTTTTCCATGCTTCACGATGAACTTCACAAGGCGGCACGTTAAATTTTAGAATTTTCTGACAATCCGTGCTTTTTTAATGAATTTCCATTCAAAAACCGGCACAAACAGATGCCAGACGTGACGCAACGTGCGTTTGGTCTCCGATTTCGTTGAATTTTTGCGTGGCATCATTGCATGTCCATTCTCAGGTGCCGGCAAATGTTGGTGAATTTCATGAATGCATGCATGTACTTCATGTGCAACCCATGAGTGTCGGTATGGACGGAAAGGGTGCTACAATGCCATCTTGCAACTACCCTTCATGATAATTTTTCATTTTTTTCCACGCTTTACGATGAACTTCACAAAGCGGAACGTCAAATTTTAGAATTTTCTGACAATCCGTGCTTTTTTTACGAATTGTCATTCAAAAACCGGCACAAACAGATGCCAGACGTGACGCGACGTGCGTTTGGTCTCCGATTTCGTTGAATTTTTGCGTGACATCATTGCATGTCCATTCTGAGGTGCCAGCAAAAGTTGGGTGAATTTCATGAATACATGCATGTACTTCATGTTTAAGAAAAATTATAAGTTATTTATATATTATTTAAGAAAAATTATTTAAAATAATTTCATGAATGTTTATATCGTTTAAGAAATATTATAATTTTTTTTTTCATTTTTTGTAAATTTTATATATTAGATAAAATTTAAATATTTAGTTAACTAATGTAATTTTTTTAAATATTTCAAATAAGTAATAAAATAATAACAATGTAAACAATGAATTTAGATTCATAATAAACTTAGATAAAATTTCATAGTTCCCGATTACATTCGAACATAATTAAAAAACTAAAAATAGAATTTAATTAAACATTACTAAATTCTAAAAGTCCTAATTTAATCGGAGTCGAGGTAGACGACGGCGGGTCCGTCCACCGCGCCGTCACCGTCTCTGCGGTCGTTGTCGTCGTCGGAGCTGTTGGCGAGGGCGTGCGAGTCGACGTCGTCGTCATCGCCGAAGGGTGGCGGGTTTGCCGCCGTCTCCTGGATCGCCGCCATGATCTCCGCCTCTTCCCTCGCCGCCGGTGCCGCCGTCGCCTGCGACGCCCTCATGGCGACGAGTAGCCCCGGCGAGTCGTCGGGGTCGCCGTCCTCGCGGAGGACGAACTGTTCCGGCGGTACCTCGTACTCCGCTGGGACAGCCGAGGCCACCACCGGGGCCGCCGGAGGTGGGTGGGGGATCGCCGCCCGACGGCGACGCGGGACGCCCTCGCCAGTGCCGCCGCCTGCCGGCAACGCCTGATGACGTCGTTGTAGTTTTTCCCGTCCCAAAAGACGTTCCGGCCGTGGGTGTTTTAGCGGCCGCCGGGGTGGACCCGGAGCTGCTCCGGCGTCGCGGGGTTGGTCAACGTCCGATAGCCGTCCTTGCAAATCCTCCAAGGTTTTGCTAGGCGGCACCCCAGCGGGACGAGGAGGCCGAAGTTGAACAGCTCCTGCGTCAGCGGCTTGTCGAGGCTCTGGGGCTAGTTGCTCTCCAGCGCGCCGCCGCCGGAGCTGCTGCCGCCGCATGGTCCATTGCCAGGTCGTTGGAGAACGGGGAAGGGAGGAAGAGAACTTCGGGACGACGGGGACCTGCGGTGGGACGACGAAGAGCGGGGGAGAGAAGGAGAGCAGGGGAGCGAAGGGTGTGCCGACGAGCCGCGGGACGACGGGTATATATAGCGTCGCGACAGGAGGGGAGGCGACGGGGCAGCTGGCCGGCGTAACTCCCCCGGAGTGAATGCGCGTTGCCTTGGGAGCCGTCGAACCAACGGGCCAGCGGCGATGGCCTCGGGAACCGACGTGACTCGGCTCTGACGACGGGGCTGCCATTAATGGCGTCGTCTCGGGAGCTGGCGAACCAACGGGGTAACGGCGGCATCGGACGACTCTGACGCGGTGATTAATGTCATCTTTCGGGAACCGACGCGGCGAGCTGGCAACGCGGTGGTTAATGGCGGCGGCTTCGGGAACCGACGCGGACTGGCGACGCAGCGCGGGATTAATGGCGACGGCGTCGGGAACTGACATGAACTGACGACGCAGCGCGGAATTAATGCCGTGGTCTCGGGAACTGACGGATTGACCGCGGTCAGACCGACGTGGCGACGCCACGTCGCAGCGGGTGGGACGCGGGTACGACGCGTATACCGGGCTCCTGTACGTCGCCGTTTCGTCATCTGGCGCCCGTCGGGCTGACGTGCGTACGTTGGGAGGGGGGGAAAAGACAATCCTGCCCTTTGTTACGAATGTGTATCGTTTAATCTCAGCCGTCCTTGTGTTTGGGGGGTTGTACCGAAGAAGAAGCGTTTATTGACAAACCACTGATCAGGACTGAATTTTTTCAACATCCTCACCCCAAAGATTTTTCATCATCCCCATGGCATAAATCACGCAGTTCAATCCATCTAGCTCCTTTTATTACTCGATGGTCGTTAAGTAGTACATCATCTTCATCCCATATCTAACCAGCCTGAAAGTTTACTACGGAAACAACACGATACAACTGTAGAGCCTCGTAATCTTAGCTTGGAGACGATGGCTGCGACATGTATGTTGCAATGAATCTCCGACCATTGTACGCTGACAGCCTGCTCATACTTGACTTTGCTTCTCGATCACCTAAGCACAAATGGAAGGAGCGGCCATTGCAAATTTCAGCATGATGCGGTGAAGGAATTTGAAAAATAAAGTAGTGTGCGTACGCATCTGAAGATGGTGGTGTAGTCGGAGCTGATCTCATGGTCGTGCCACGGATGGGTTGTGATGTACGGATGTGCAGTGATGTACGATATTTCTCACTTTCTCAAACCCAACCAAGCGATCGGAGATTCGGAGGATCGGAGGCAGCGGTTGTTTACATGTGTGTTCGTGTCTCCGATGGGAGCAGTGACTAGCACGTCCTCAGCGGAGGCTCCCTTGTATTCGTCGGCGCCGGGCGAGCAGGAGGCGGCCGCGCACGGTGAGTGAGCCAGCGAGCGGGGCCACGCGGTGCGAGTGAGCGAGCAGGTGTGCTGTTGCGCACGTGTCAGGACTGCACCTGCATCGTTAGTTGAGGGGAGCGACATCTTCAGTTAGGCCTCGTTTGGTTAAGGGGGATCGGGGAGGTTTTGAGAGGAAAATCCCCGGGAGGGTCAGAAACCCCACAGATCCTCGGGCGCCCATTTGGTAGGAGGGGTTTGCTTAACCCAATCCCCTCCGTTCCCCTTCAATCCCTTCCTATCCATGTGTTTCAAAACCCTCCTCGGGGGACTAGTGGAAGCAAAGCCCCAGGGATTTGAGAGGATTGGGTGGAACAAAGGGATTCACCCAATCCCCTGAAATCCCTCCCTCTCAAAACCTCCCCAATCCCCCTTAACCAAACAAGTCCTTAAGGGACTCCCGAGATCAACCGAATCCAATGGCTCGCACCACTCGCCGTTTACTGTAGTAATACCAGTTTTACTGTACTGTTTCCAGTTATTGTACCATTTCACTCTGTGCCAGTGGGGCTATAAAGCCACCAACTCTTGTTTGTAATCGACATGGATATGCTATGAGCTAAATTGCTTAATCATACATCTTATAGTAATACAAACTCTAGCAGGGCTACTTTCCCCTTTGCCTCAACGAGATCTGAGAACTTGTTCCTTGTTCTAATGCCCTGTGGGGTGTGACGATTGGTATCATGAGCGCAGTCTTTCCTCAGCGACGAGATAGATCAGAGCTGCCGCAGTGATTTCCCACCCTTCCCTCCCTTTTTCTCGGCAGCGATGGCGGCGTGTGGCGGCTGAGTTGTGGTGGCGTGGTGGCGGTAGACACATTCGACGGCAACTCGTTGAGCGCGAGTGGTTGGTTGAGCATCTTGCTTTTCCAATAATATCCCAGGTCAAGCTACGGGTGGTGCTATTCCGGAGGCGTAATCGCACACGGCGGCAGGATTCGGTGCCAGATCGGGTTCCCAGTGAGGTTCGGCGGTAAAATTCCTCTCTGCATCCACTGAATCGGTATGGGGCGCTCTAAATCAAGCCTCGAGGAGTCTGATGTAGTTGATCTGCTTGCGATGAAAGGTAAATTTCTGCAGCATCGTGAAGAAACAACATATCTGAGGGGTGAAGTGGATGACTTGCGTAAGGATGTAGAGAGCATCAATCTCAAACAGGACACCATGGTCTCGGTACTGGATGGAGTACAGAAAGAAGTCTCTACTCTGAATTTGTAACTAGCTACTATGGCGGATGTGCTCAAGTCCCTCTGACCTACTGAAGCTTCGAGTTCTGCCCAACAGGGCAAACTATCTCCTGATCAAACTACAATGCTCCCTCTACAACAGCCACAGAAGGAAACAGTGGCAGTGGACAGAACTTTAACTGAAGAAATGCGCATGCGTCTCATGGTGGAACAAGAAAAAACAAGGTAGGTAGCTTCTCAGATCCCACCTCATCTAGCACCAATTCAGGTACCTAGAACTACCACCCCACCAGGTTTCAGAGCAAACCAGATGATGGAGATCCATTCAGGCAATGTCACACCAACAACATCATACAAAACTGCACGTACTCTCGGGTTTCATGGTTTTCAACCACCTGGTGTTTGTCAAAATTGGGACGATTTCTAGAAGCAGTACGAGCAGGAGATGCGTACACAGTTCCTCAAAAGCATGACCAAAGGCCCACGCATGGACTTCCCTCGTTTTTATGGAGATAACCCAGCTGGCTAGATTCGCCGATGTGAAAAATACTTTCAGATGCCAGGAGCACCTGTAGAATACAAAGTTAACTTGGCACAACTCTATGTAACAGGCAGAGTTGATATGTGGTTGCGTCGCTCAGGAATCTTGAAGAAACATTTAACATGGGCACAATTATGTGAGGAGATATTGCGCAAATTCTCTTCAGCCATTTCTTATGAACTAACTGATAAATTCAATACACTCAAGCATAGCACCTTCACTGTTTCAGAATACACCAGTCAGTTTGAAGAATTGATGGCTGAGGTCCAAGCACATAACCCCATCATGGACGAGAACTGGTTTGTCAGATGTTATGTGAATGGGCTTCGTTCCCAGATCAAGTTCCAAGTGAGAGCCTTAAGACCCACAAATCTGACAGAAGCCTACTGGTTAGCAGTAGACTTGGAAAAAGGTGCAGCTAAGAAGAAGTCATACACCAGCTACTATGGGACCAACAAATACTCCACAGGTTACCAGAAAACTCACACTTCCCTCCGTGAAAAACCAACATAATCCAAACCAACTGTTGTCAATCAAAGAGCTAGAGAGCCTGGCAAGTGTTGGAGATGTGGAGATGCTTGGTTCCATGGCCACAAATGTAAAATGGCTCCTGTCCTAAATGTCCTTACTCGAGAAGATCCAACTAAACAACCAAAAGAATGTGAAGAAATGGATGAACAAGATGATGAAGAGCAAGTACATCAAGAATAGCATTGCATGACACTCTTTGCACGAGCTATGCAATCTGACAATGTCAACACCATCTCTCTTCTGGTTCAGATTGGGGGAAAACAAGGAATTGCATTAGTGGATTCTGGGAGCAACTCAACTTTCATCAGCCTAAAGTTTGCCCTATCAACCAACTTCATTATACTGAAAGATACTTCAAGAGCAGTAGCAGTTGCTGGAGGAGGGTGTCTGTTTCTTATGTCACATCTACAACCTTCATTGCAGGCAACACCAAGTTCCAACAACAATTCAGAGTACTATATCTCCCTGGACATGACATAGTACTAGGAAGTGATTGGATGGCCCAACACAGTCCTCTGGCCTTTCACTACAACCCAAGAAAAAATTATGTCATGTTGGATAAACAAACACCTATTATTATTAAAGCCTGTGATACCCTTGCTGATGCAACTCCCATAGAGGCAGCTGAACTGGACAAACTCTTGGCATTGGGTGCTCCTGGTTATGTGTTACACCTCATCAGATATACTTCAGTGAAAGCATGAGTACAACAAGAAGTTCCACACATGTAAAGGAAGTACTTCAACAGTTCCCTGAAGTTTTCAAGAACCCAAAGGTTTGCCACCCAAAAGAGCACATGACCACAAGATTCCCCTAAAAGAATAGGCAGTCCCACCAAACTCCAGACCTTAAAGAGTACCACACATGCAGAGGAATGAGTTAGAGAGGCAGATTGACTCTATGCTCAGAGACAAAATTATAAGAGCTAGTGAAAGCCCATATTCCTCTCCTGCAATTCTTGTCATGAAGAAGGATGGCACTTGGAGAATGTGCATCGACTACAGAAAACTGAATGTTGCTACTGTCAAAAATAAGTTCCCCATACATGTGATTGAGGACTTGTTGGATGAATTACATGGTGCTACTTATTTTACTAAATTGGACCTCAGATCTGGCTATCATCAGGTGAGGATGAATGAACAGGGCATACCCAAAACTGCTTTCAGAACATACTTTGGTCATTATGAGTTTCTGGTTATGCCCTTTGGACTTGCTAATGCACCTCGGACTTTCCAAGCCCTCATGAACAACATCTTTGGTCCCTATTTAAGAAAATTTGTGCTGGTATTTTTTGATGATATCCTCATCTTCAGCAAATCCCTATGTGAACACTTGGAACACCTACAAATTATCCTGCAACTCCTGGAAGAACATCAGCTCTTTGCCAAGCTTTCCAAGTGTGTTTTTGCTGCTAAGCAAGTGGATTACCTAGGCCATATTATTAGTGGTGAAGGAGTTTCCACTCATCCTGCAAAAGTCACAGCAGTTGCTGAATGGCTAGTACTCACTACCCCTAAACAGCTCAGAGGATTCTTAGGCCTGTGTGGATACCACAGAAGATTTGTTAAGAACTTTGGCACCATTGCCACACCGCTGCATGATATACTGAAAAAGACAGTTTTTGTTGGACAGACCTCCAAACCACTGCTTTCAAGAACCTGAAACAGGCCATGATACAGGCACCAGTGCTAGCACTTCCTGATTTCTCTGAACCATTTACTTTGGAAACAGATGCATATGGAGCTGGATTGGGGGCAGTCATGATGCAGAAAGGTAGACCTATGGCTTATTACAGCTATACCCCGTGCCCAAAAAATGTTGCACTATCAACATATGAAAAAGAAGCACTAGCAATCCTTGCTTCCCTCAAAAGGTGGAGGCATTATTTCCTTGGGAATGACCTCATCATCAAAACTGATCACCAGAGTCTGCAATTCATGACAGACCAAAAGATCACCACAAGTATCCAGCACAAACACATGCTAAAACTGCTAGAATTCAACTTCACTCTCCAATACAAGAAGGGCAAGGAAAACATTGTTGTTGATGCTCTCTTGCTACCTCTCGAGCTTGCGTTGGTTTTTCCCTTGAAGAGGAAAGGGTGATGCAGCACAGTAGCGATAAGTATTTCCCTCAGTTTGAGAACCAAGGTATCAATCCAGTAGGAGTATCAAGATGAGGGACCAATGTACCTACGAAAAAAAAAACTTGCACCCAACGCTATAAAGGGGTTGTCAATCCCTTCACGATTATTTGCAAGGTGAGATCTGAAGGTGAAAAGTGCAACAAAGTAATTTTGTAGATCTGAATATATGATGTGAAGTAGACCCGGGGGCATAGTGTTCACTAGAGGCTTCTCTCATGATAGCAAGTATTACGGTGGGTGAACAAATTACTGTCGAGCAATTGATAGAATTGCGCAAAGTCATGACGATATCTAAGGCAATGATCATACATATAGGCATCACGTCCGAGACAAGTAGACCGATACTTTCTGCATCTACTACTATTACTCCACACATCGACCGCTATCCAGCATGCATCTAGTGTATTGAGTTCATAACAAACAGAGTAAAGCCTTAAGCAAGATGACATGATGTAGAGGGATAAATTCATGCAATATGATATAAACCCATCTTTTTACCCTTGATGGCAACAACACGATGCGTGCCTTGCTACCCCTTCTGTCACTGGGTGAGGACACTGCACGGTATGAACCCAAAACCAAGCACTTCTCCCATTGCAAGAATTATAGATCAAGTTGGCCAAACGAAACCCACAACTCGAAGAGAATTACAAGGATACAAAATCATGCATATAAGAGATCAGAGGAGACTCAAATAATATTCGTAGATAATCTGATCATAAATCCACAATTCATCGGATCTCGAGAAACACACCGCAAAAGAAAGTTACATCGGATAGATCTCCATGAAGATCATGGAGAACTTTGTATTGAAGATCCAAGAGAGAGAAGAAGCCATCTAGCTATTAGCTATGGACCCAAAGGTCTGTGGTGAACTACTCATGCATCATCGGAGAGGCAATGGTGTTGATGAAGAAGCCCTCCGTGTCCGAATCCTCCTCCGGCAGGGCACCAGAACGGTCCCCAAATGGGATCTTGCGGAGACAGAAGATTGCGGCGGCGGAAAAGTATTTTCGTGGCTCTCCCCTTTGGTTTCGGGATTTTAGAGAATTTATAGGCGAAAGAGGTAGGGCAAAGGAGCCACGTGGGGCCCACAAGCCTGTCAGGCGCGCCCCCGAGGCCGCGGTTAGGGGGCTTGTGATCTCCCCCGAGGTCTCCTGCCTTGGTTCTCAAGTCCCCTGCGTATCTTCTGTTATGGAAAAAATCACCCCGCATGTTTTATTCCATTTGGACTCCGTTTAATATTCTTCTTTGAAAAAAGTCAAAAACACGGAAAAACAGAAACTGGCACTTGGCACTGAGTTAATAGGTTAGTCCCAAAAATAGCATAATCATGCGTATAAAACATCCAAAGTTGACATGATAATAGCATGGAACCATAAAAAATTATAGATACGTTGGAGACGTATCAAGCATCCCCAAGCTTAACTCCTGCTCGTCCTCGAGTAGGGAAGTGATAAAGACCGAATTTTTGATGTGGAATGCTACCTAACATATTTGTTATTTGTAACTTATTTCTTGTGGCATGAATGTTCAGATCCGTAAGAATCAAAACAATAGTTTACTATTGACATGAAAACAATAATACTTCAAGCATACTTAGCAAAGTAATCGTGAACTTTTGAAATAACAAGGCCAAAGAAAATTATCCCTAAAAATCATATAGTCTGGCTATGCTCTATCATCCTCACACAACGAATTTAAATCATGCACAACCCCGGTATTGGCCAAGTAATTGTGTTCGCACTCTTACTTTCTCAAACCTTTTCAACTCTCACGCAATACATGAGCGTGAGCCATGGATATAACACTATAGGTGGAATAGAGTGTGGTGGAGGTTGTGAGGCAAAAAGGAGGAGATGGTCACATCGACTCGGCGTATCAATGGGCTATGGAGATGCCCATCAATAGATATCAATATGAATGAGTAGGGATTTCCATGCAACGGATACGCTAGAGCTATAAGTGTGTGAAAGCTCAAAAAGAAAACTAGTGGGTTTGCACCCAACTTGCTTGCTCACGGGGTGTGCACCCAACTTGCTTGCTCACGAAGACCTAGGGCAATTTTGAGGAAGCCCGTCATTGGAATATACAAGCCAAGTTATATAATGAAAATTGCCACTAGTACATGGAAGTGAAAAACAAGAGACTCTCTATCATGAAGAGCATGGTGCTATTTTGAAGCACAAGTGTGGAAAAAGATAGTAGCATTGTCCCTTCTCTCTTTTTCTCTCATTTTTTTGTTTGGGCTCTTTGGCCTCTTTTTTTTCATTTTTTGGTGGGCAACTTTGGCCTCTTTTTTTATTTCCTCACATGGGACAATGCTCTAATAATGATGATCATCACACTTTTATTTACTTACAACTCAATACTTAGAGAAATGATGACTCTATAGGAAATGCCTCCGGCAGTGTAACGGGATGTGCAATGATCTAGCTTAGCGTATGACGTTGAAACATCTCGCTAGCTATCTTACGATCATGCAATGGCAATATGAAAGTGACGGCACATGTCATGAGACGGAACGGTGGGAGTTGCATGGCAATATATCTCGGAATGGATATGAAAATGACATAATAGGTAGGTATGGTGGCTGTTTTGAGGAAGGTATATGGTGGGTTTGTGCACCGACGAAAGTTACACGGTACTAGAGAGGCTAGCAATGCTGTAAGGGTGAGAGTGCGTATAATCCATGGACTCACATTAGTCATGAAGAACTCATATACTTATTGCGAAAGTTTTATTAGTAATCGAAACAAAGTGCTAAACGCATACTCCTAGGGGAAGGGTTGGTAGGTGTTAACCATCGCGCGATCCCGACCGCCACACAAAGGATGACAATCAATAAATCAATTATGCTCCGACTTCCTAACATAGCGGTTCACCATACGTGCATGCTACGGGAATCACTAACCTCAACACAAGTATTTCTAGATTCACAACACCCTACTAACATGATTCTAATATTACCATATCTAAATCTCGAAATTAATTATGAGGAATCAAACTTCTCTTACTAATCAATGCACTTGAATATGAAAGTTTTTATTATATCCTCTTTGGATCCCTATCATCTTTAGGACTAATTTCATAACACACGCCAATTACCAAGTTACTTAGAGAGAGCACTCTCAAAAAGATATAAGTGAAGATCGAGAGTTTTTATTTTTCAAAATATGACACCGCCGTGCTCTACAAAGATTTAAGTGAAGCACTAGAGCAGAATTATCTAGCTTAAAAGATATAAGTGAAGCACATGCGAGCTAAATTGCCTAACTCAAAATATATAAGTGAAGCTCATTGAATATTCTAGCAAATTCACGATGAGTGCATGTCCCTCTCAAAAAGTTGTGCAGCAAGGTTGATTGTGACCAAACAAAAAAGCATAAACTCCTATAATACACGACGCTCCAAGCAAAACACATATCGAATAAAAATGTAGCTCCAAGTAACATTACCTATGAATTGAAGATGAAAGAGGGGATGCCTTCCCGGGGCATCCCCAAGCTTAGGCTTTTTTGTGTCCTTGAATTTGGCTTGGGATGTCTTGGGCATCCCCAAGCTTAAGCTCTTTCCACTATTTTTTCCATTGTCCATAAGAGCATCACCCAAAACTTGAAAACTTCACAACACAAAACTTAAACAGAGACTCATGATATCATTAGCATAAGAAAACAAACCACCACTCTTTAGGTACTGTAGTAAACTTGATTTAAATTTAGATTGATGTTATATTACTGTATTCTCACTTTTCCATGGCTAGTACCATCCGATACTAACCATAGTTTCATCAAAATAAGCAATCAACACAACAAAAACAGAATCTGTCAAAAAACAGACCAGTCTGTAGCAATATGTATACTTCGTATACCTCTGGTATCCCAACAATTCTGAACAATTATGAAAGTTAGGGAAATTTGCATATCAACCAACAGGAAAAAGAATCAACTCCAAAGCTCTTTCTGGATAGGAATTAAAAATAATTTCGTGAGCACAAAGTTTCTGTCTTTTTCAGCATGATCAAACAACGAGCACCAAAACTAATCATAAAGGTTCTACTTGGCACAGACACTAATTAAAACATAAAAACGCAATCATAACAGAATCATGATGGTGTGGACACAACAAAATAGAAAGTAAAAAGCAAAAATAAATTTATTCATTGGGTTGCCTCCCAACAAGCGCTACCGTTTAACGCCCTTAGCTAGGCATTGATAATTCAATGATGCTCACATAAACGATAGCAATCGGACACGAAGAGAGCATCATGAAACATGTGACAAACACATCTAAGTCTAACATACTTCCTATGCATAGGCATTTTATAGGAAAACAAATTATCAAGACAAGCAATAACTACCATATGCAAGGAAGAAGAAAGAGACAAGATCTCAACATAACGAGAGGTAATTTAGTGATATGAAAATTTCTACAACCATATTTTCCTCTCTCATAATAATTACATGTGGGATCATATTCAAATTCAACAATATAACTATCACATAGGATATTCTTTTCATGATCCACATGCATGCAAAGTTGACGCTCTTCCAAAATAGTGGGATTATCATCAACTAAAGTCATGACTTCTCCAAACCCACTTTCAATCTTATTGCAAACATTATTATCAATATCATATTCATCATGAGGCTTAAACAAATTTTTAAGTTCGTAAGAAAAATCATCACCCCAATCATGATCATTGCAACAAGTAGTGGACATAGCAAAACTAGCATCTCCAAGCTTAGGGTTTTGCATATTTTTAGCATGATTGTCATTAATAGAATTTATAGCGAAACCACTGCAATCATGCTTTTTATTCAAGGAGCCCTCATGAAGCACTTCATAAATTTCTTCATCACAATTTTCAGATTCACGCATCTCAACCAAAACTTCATAAAGATAATCTAGTGCACAAAACTCACTAGCAATTGGTTCAACATAATTGGATCTCTTAAAGAGATTAGCAAGTGGATGAGGATCCATATCAATAGATTTTTAGCAAGCGAAGATGCAAGCAAATTGAAGGCACATAGCACACAAGCAAAGGAAAGGCAAACGAAAAAGGCAAATATTTTTGTAAATTTTGTTTTTTCAGAAGTGGGGGAGAGGAAAACGAGAGGCAAAAGGCAAATAATGTAAATGCAAGAGATGAGTTTGCGATAGTTACTTGGTATGCTTCACTTTGAATACTCCCCGGCAACGACGCCAGAAATCCTTCTTGCTACCTCTTGAGCTTGCGTTGGTTTTTCCCTTGAAGAGGAAAGGGTGATGCAGCACAATAACGATAAGTATTTCCCTCAGTTTGAGAACCAAGGTAGCAATCCAGTAGGAGTATCAAGACGAGGCACCAATGTACCTGTGCAAAAACAAACAAACTTGCACCCAACGCTATAAAGGGGTTGTCAATCCCTTCACGATTATTTGAAAGGTGAGATCTGAAGGTGAAAAGTGCAACAAAGTAATTTTGTAGATCTGAATATATGATGTGAAGTAGACCCGGGGGCCATAGTGTTCACTAGAGGCTTCTCTCATGATAACAAGTATTACGGTGGGTGAACGAATTACTGTCGAGCAATTGATAGAATCGTGCAAAGTCATGATGATATCTAAGGCAATGGTCATACATATAGGCATCACGTCCGAGACAAGTAGACCGATACTTTCTGCATCTACTACTATTACTCCACACATCGACCACTATCCAGCATGCATCTAGTGTATTGAGTTCATAACAAACAGAGTAACGCCTTAAGCAAGAGGACATGATGTAGAGGGATAAATTCATGCAATATGATATAAACCCCATCTTTTTACCCTTGATGGCAACAACATGATGCGTGCCTCGCTACCCCTTCTGTCACTGGGTGAGGACACCGCACGGTATGAACCCAAAACTAAGCACTTCTCCCATTGCAAGAATTATAGATCAAGTTGGCCAAACGAAACCCACAACTCGAAGAGAATTACAAGGATACGAAATCATGCATATAAGAGATCAGAGGAGACTCAAATAATATTCATAGATAATCTGATCATAAATCCACAATTCATCGGATCTCGACAAACACACCGCAAAAGAAAGTTACATCGGATAGAGCTCCATGAAGATCATGGAGAACTTTGTATTGAAGATCCAAGAGAGAGAAGAAGCCATCTAGCTACTAGCTATGGACCCGAAGGTCTGTGGTGAACTACTCACGCATCATCGGAGAGGCAATGGTGTTGATGAAGAAGCCCTTCATGTCTGAATCCCCCTCCGGCAGGGCACCAGAACGGTCCCCAGATGGGATCTTGCGGAAACAGAAGCTTGCGGCGACGGAAAAGTATTTTCGTGGCTCTCCCTTTAGTTACGGGATTTTAGAGAATTTATAAGCGAAAGAGGTAGGGCAAAGGAGCCACGTGGGGCCCACAAGCCTGCCAGGCGCGTCCCCCCAGGTTGCGGCTAGGGGGCTTGTGATCTCCCCCGAGGTCTCCTGCCTTGGTTCTCAAGTCCCGTGCGTATCTTCTGTTATGGAAAAAATCATCCCGCAGGTTTTATTCCGTTTGGACTCTGTTTAATATTCTTCTCTGAAAAAGGTCAAAAACACGGAAAAAACAGAAACTAGCACTTGGCACTCAGTTAATAGGTTAGTCCCAAAAATAGCATAATCATGCATATAAAACATCCAAAGTTGACATGATAATAGAATGGAACCATAAAAAATTATATATACGTTGGAGACGTATCATCTCTCTAGAAGAAATTCCCTCATGGCTATCTCTATGGTTATACAACAATGGATTTCTGTAGTAGAACAATCCTATGCTCAGGATAACACATGCCAGTCCATGTTGGAAAGACTGTTATTGGCTCCGACTCATTCTGAAAACCAGAACACCCTGCATTCAGGGATCATTAGGCACAAAGGAAAGATCTATGTGGGCAAAGATGTGGACGTGAGAACAAAATTACTAACAACACTCCATGCATCTGCCATTGGAAGACATTCTAGAAGGAAAGCTACCTACCACATAATCAAGCAAATATTCTATTGGCCAGGCCTGAAGCAAGCAGTAGATCAATTTGTGGCAGAATGCCCAACATGCCAGAAAAAGGGAAAACTACCCCTATCCAGGCTACTTGGATCCTCTCCAAATTCCTGACATGGTATGGACACACTTGAGCATGGACTTCATTGAAGGACTACCAAAATGAAATGGACACGATGTTATTTTGGTGGTAGTGGACAGGCTGTTCAAATTTGCACATTTTATCCTTGTGTCTCGCCCCTACACTGTCCAAACTGTGGCTCAAGCTTTCATTGATAATGTGATCAAACTTCATGGTCCACCACTGGCCATTGTGTCTGATCGTGATCACATTTTCACTAGTCAACTGTGGCAAGATATCTTCAAGGGCATGGGAATAGACCTGCGTTACAGCTCTGCTTACCACCCTGAGTCTGATGTCCAAACTGAACATGTGAACCAGTGTATTGAGAACTATCTGCGTTGTCTCAGCTCAATGCAACCGAAGAAATGGGTAAAACACCTAGCAATGACAGAATACTGGTACAACACATCCTACCACAGCTCCCTCCAGTAAACACTGTTTGAAGCAGCTTATGGCTACCCACCTCCCAACATCTGCGAGAATATCTTACCAGACAATATGACAGAGGACGCTCGGCACTTCTTTACTGACAGAGAGGCACTTCTCCCGCATTTGAAAAAGCAATCTCACTGCTTCTCAAGCTTGTATGAAAAATATGCCGACCGGAAGCACACCGAAAGGACCCTGGAAGTAGAAGATATGGTTTACCTGAAAATGCAGCCTTATCGCCTGAATGCCTTCGGACTGCGTAGTCACATCAAGCTCCAAAGTAAGTACTACGACCCTTTGTGCATCCTTGCTAAAGTGGGGCAAGTCGCCTACGAACTTCTCTAGCCAGAAAGCACGAGCATCCATCCAGTCTTCCACATCAGTAAACTGAAGAAGCACGTGGGACAAAAAGCCATTCCGTGTTCTGATCTTCCTTTAGTACGATCGGATGGAATGATCCTCACTGAACCGGTTATGGTTGTCGTCTTTCTTCGTCAACCCAAACACTCACCTCACCTCAAATCGTTGGTTTTTCCATCATTTTTGTAAGCATCTGGGACACTATGTATTCCATCATCGACACCTCTTCGATGACGTCTTCTTCGAGTTTGGCTAGCTTCCTCTATTCCCTTGTACTATTCTTTTTTAACTTGATTGACATTCAATTAACTTACAAAGATATATGATATATATCATTTTAAAAGGAACACCAAGAACTTGTGTAATTAAAACTAACATGGCATTACTTGTTAAGTGCATAGGTCTGGTTTTCACACAATGGTAAAACCAGGGACAATGTTGATTTTCACAAGCCTAAAGAACCAAAGAGAATGAAGGTTTGCACATGCATTCATGTGAATAAGATAAAAAAAACAGCGCTTGCGAGAGATGAAAATGATACACTTGTTTATGCACATGGACAGAATGGCGTCTCTCTCCTCATTCCTGGTGGGTACAGTACACATTATCACACTTCACAATGGCTACATGACCGAGTGTAAATATTACTCCAATGTGAATATTACTCCAAAACCACGGTTGTGCTCACTCCTATCTACAAACAGTTCTCATAAAATGTTTTTACCATTGTGACCTTACAGTCACTCGATGCCTTCACCAAACAGCCATGGCCGCTTTGTCGAGTGTTCATGTCCCCGTTCTTCTTCTTGGTCTCCTAGTCTATGGCGTTCGCGATGGAAATGGTGAGGGCGATGGGCAGAAAATACCCGGGCCTCTCAAAGAACTTGGTTTGTTGAAGAATCCCATCGATGCCATCAAAATTATACAAAGTGAGGATGGCATGGCTCTTCAGCCCAACGAGTACCAGCCTGGGCCAGTTACTGCAAGTCCATGTTGTTCACCTCCCAACTATCCACTGGGCCAATTTTGTGGCTCACTTTGGTGCAATCGCTTGTCGCATAACTACAATGTATAAATCAGTGTGATGAGAAATAAAAACATGTATGCTTTTAAAAACTATAATTGATAAGGTACAACTGCACATGTAGTATTCACGGAAGAATAGAGGAGGTAGCATGCCTCGTTATTCCCTAGAAAATCGACAACACTCCGTGTATAATAAGAGTTCAACCTCTAGATTTATATATCATTAGTGCTTTAGTATCCATGACTTATGACAACCATAGCAAAATTGATGGCAAACTCTTGAATGAACGTATGTATTAATTAGCATATCACACGTAGAGTGTTGTTCCGTAAAGTAATCTCTTCCAATTCCAAGTAACCTTTATTAAAACAGAATGTACTTAACTAATTTTACGAGCAATAGCACATCGATGATGTAAACTAAATTATCACCTGAAGTCTGATGCCAATATGCTTGCATGGCTGTTCTTCATCACTTCTAATCTTTTCCAATATAAAGGGAAATGCTGGCAGATGCCAATATTTTTGCTCGATAGTTTGTATTTATGGGATATTACAGAACTATATAGTTTAGATAAACTGATCTAAGAAAGACTATGAAAAAACACTGCAATTTAGATACTGTGACTTGTCACTAATAAGAGTTGTGGTAACCAATATTTTCATCAACTACACGTCTGCACCTCACCTGTAGGCGTCTTATTCTAAAATTGATGGTGAAAAGTCCATACCCCCGCCTTTCGTCAAAGTAATGGAATTTTAATCAGTACAACAAATCATTCACGTATGAATTGGTGTGCATTGCTATGCGTCTAGGCTTTTGGAACATAACCAAAAAAATGCATGGCGGATTTCAAGTAATAGTCATCTGCCCCTTGTTTCTGGGGAGAAGCTTTTGTAAAGGTACCATAATATGTGTAGCATTGTAAGTAGTATATGTACTTCAGTGTTGCAGCACCATCGTTCTTGCAGAACTTGCCAACTGAGGAAGTGGCATTTCACCTATTAGTATCCTCACACGATGCAAGATCTTTCAACATCAAAGACATTATCAACTGTAAAATGATTCAGATATGAGTAAAATTAATAGGGCACTTCTAATGATAATAAAATAGCACGTCTTCTTAAGGAAATTATAGGCAGACAAACATAAGCAGAAACATGAGCACCCATTTGTAGGCTGAAACAAACTTGATCTTACTGTTTCTATATACGTATGAATATATAATTCAAAGCCATATAAAATCGTATGGGCTTAAAATACACTATCACCACAACCAGACAAATGATAAAGAAAGGGTAATGTTTCTTTTTTCCTTACCTTAAGACCTCAGCAGCCCAATTACTATTCCTCTACATCAAATATCCAACCACAACCTATAGAAACGAATCACGTTACTCCTACAGTCCTTGTATTGTATCCCATATAACTATAACTAAAGTGTTTTTCTAATGCCCGTAAAGATTAAGTTCTCAAGCTTAGTGAAAAAGAAAAAGCATCATAATGTAGCATCGTTCAACTTGTTACCTTGTAGTTAAGTAGAGATCATTTCGGCAAAAAAGTAGGTTGTTGTATCTGGGCCTCGCCCGAACACAACCTGCAATAGATAATGGTGTCAAGAAACAGACAAATTAATCTATTAGTTTGCTTCTGATATAAGAAATAAGCTTCAAGATACGTGCAGTCCATAATTATTTTATGAAAAATGGGGAAAAGTTATTTATTTACAAATTCAGTTAGAGCCTAACTGAATGTAATAAAATCTCTGAGGAGAAAAACACATAAAAAATGATTAAAAATAAGGATTGAGCACAACCTGAGTGTTGCATCTTCGACAGGGTAATTGGTAAGACTTCATGGTAGACCCATCATCAACCAAAGACCGTAAAATAGTCAATTTCAGTAGAAGAAAACCAAGATCTAAGAAATCATTTTGAACCAGAGGAAATACTATGCCGACTTGATTAACATGGTTCTTGACCATTATATATGAAATATTGTATACATGATAGCAAGGTAGCATATACGAAATAACAATATGAACAATAAAAAAATACTACTCGAGCTGACCAAAAAAAGAAACTGAAACAGGATTTTCAGAATCCATTACGTTCACTAACAGTGGAAAAGCAAAACAAGGACTATATCAATAAGTTTGTATTGGCTATGTTAGACAATAGCTTAGAACTTCATCAATTAGGAGAATGAATCAGGATAAAATAGTAAAATCGATGGCTAGTTAGTCCTCTCTTTTTGGTGCCTGAAGATCTCATTGATATTTAGAGATAAGCAGGGATTGCTTGTCCAAGTAGCATGGTAATCCTAATTAGATAATTCTACTTAGTCAGGTGCTATATAAGTGTATATAAATGCATGTAGCTCCTTGCTTGTAATCACCTTGAGTTGAAGAAATATAAACATAGCTTGTTACCACCACCGGTTAAACAAATATGAATAACAGGCACCTTAATTACCTTCCAGTGGCTATCCAATCAGCTTTCACATACTCGTGTCTTGCTAATCCATCAATCATTCCAGTGATTACAAGGACAAGGAGCCATCCATAAACATTTGTAACCATTCTTGAATCCTACAAATTTGTGGTACCATCCATCATCAGGAAGAAAGTAAGACAAATGATATGAAAAAACCCTGAAAAGGAGGCGAAAGTGGGCTTTCCTTGCTGCTGTAGATTGGCGTAGGTTCTGCTGCTGGGGCGTGCAGAATTTTCAGTGAAGGGATGTGGACATGCTCCTCTCTTGTGTCGGCAAACTCCTCGAGTCCAAATGCAATCCCAACCTAGTGCCGAGTCACCGCAGCCAACGTCATCTCCTCTTCCGCAGCAGCGATTTCTTGTGGTCACGTGAGGCAAGGCAAGGCGCTCAAAAGGCTCCATCATTGGGGTCAAGGTGAATTGATGAGAAATCCGGAAATTTTCACAAAACAAAAAGTTTCCTGAACAATCTGAAGAATATTTATGCCCACATACCTCGGGTCTCCCGGAGGGCTTGAGCTCAAGTAGCTTGAGCCTGTGCTCATGATTTGGTCGCGGTGGAGGCAATCTCCTTTCCTCACAGAGGACCGGCATCCTTTCCCCGAACCCCGCGTGCCACCGTGCCTTCCAGGCCTAAACCCCTGGGGCGAATAGCTCCCATGCGACGTCGTTGAGTTGAATTATCTTTCATGCAACGTCATTGGTTGTAATGGCTCTTATGCAACATCTCCCAACGCAGAAATAGCTCAAGCAAGACAACCCGTTTACGGGGCTAGCTGGCTGTTAGTTAGGCTGAGATTTGGTTAGGACACTGGGGTTATGTGCTCTGACTGGTGGGGTCCACCCAGGGCCACGTCGTCAAGAGTCAACCGTCCATTACTCGACCGGTGACTGTCTGACCGTGCTCGACTCGACCGTGCTGGACTGGGCGAGCCGCACCGCCGTGAGCATCTTCTCCGGCAGAGGCATCAGTTTCTTCTCCGCGGTGGTGGAGCGCCTTTCTCGGCAGCGACAGAGCTATTGCGTGTGAGTATTTTCAAAACCCTAGTCCCATTTCCTAGAATTTTGGGCAGACCTGTGGCCTCATGCTCTGTTTCTCCCGTTTCTTGGCGATTTAGAATCTCGATTGGTTAGGAGCACGGGGGCTGAATGAGATGGAGCGAGGAGACAGAGCTTCAAATCGGTAATGCCGCCTTCTTTTCTCTTTTAGCTGTTATCAAACTCAATTTGGTAGTGACTGTAGCTTACACTGTTGCTGCCCAACATTGACAAAACATGGGAGGTTCCGGTTCTGCCACCACATTCGCAATTATAGTGGAATTTTTCCCATGTAAAGCCAAGCTCAGTGATGGCAGTGTCCAAGACATTTATAGAGATACCACCGTGAGGTTGGATGTCGAACTTGCAGATGTTGATCCCCAGGAATTGGAGAGCATGAAGGAGAAGGCCGTGGGCAATTAGGTGGAGAGAATTGGGGAGAGTATTGTTTGGGGTCCACAACAAGAGGTATCTCTGCAACGTTTTGACAACTATTATGGTGAATATGTTAGAATTGAAGATGGAGAATCCATGGTTGCTGAAATTGATCAGTGATGTCCGTTATGCTACTGCACAAAAGACCTTCCAGTGGCGCCAGAAATGGGCATGTTGACGACACCAGGAATCCTTCTGCGTTGGTGTTCCCTCGAAGCGGAGAGGATGATGTAGCATAGCGGAGGTAAGTATTTCCCTCAGTTTGAGAACCAAGGTATCAATCCGGCGGAGGAGTATCTCAAGATCCTGCACAAACACAAAAGCTTGCACCCAACGCTATGAAGGGGTTGTCAATCCCTTATAGATTGTTTGCCAAGTGAGAACTGAAAGCAACAAAGTAACAAAGCAAAGTAAAAGCAGAGTTGTAAACGATGGATGTGAATAGACCCGGGGGCCGTAGTGTTCACTAGTGGCTTCTCTCATGAAAGCAAGTAGACGGTGGGTGAACAAATTACTGTCGAGACAATGATAGAACTGTGCAGAGTCGTGATGATATCTATGCAATGATTATTTCTATAGGCATCACGTCCGAAACAAGTAGACCGATACTTTCTGCATCTACTACTATTACTCCACACGTCGACCGCTATCCAGCATGCATCTACTGTATTAAGTCCATAAGAACAGACTAACGCCTTAAGCAAGATGACATGATGTAGAGGGATAATCTCAAACCAATGATAAAAACCCCATCTTTTTACCCTTGATGGCAACTGCTTGATGTGTGCCTTGCTGCCCCTACTGTCATTGGGAAAGGTCATCACATGGCAGAACCCAAAACCAAGCACTTATCCCATTGCAAGAATCATAGATCTAGTTGGCCAAACAAAACCCAAGACTCGGAGAGACTTACAAGGATATCAAATCATGCATATAAGAAATCAGCAAAGACTCAAATATATATTATAGATAATCTGATCACAAGTCCACAATTCATCGGATCTCGACAAACACACCACCAAAGAAGATTACATCGGGTAGATCTCCATGAAGATCATGGAGAACTTTGTATTGAAGATCCAAGAGAGAGAAGAGGCCATCTAGCTACTAACTACAGACCCGTAGGTCTGAAGTGAACTACTCACGAGTCATTGGAAGGGCGATGATGATGATGAAGAAGCCCTCCAACTCCAAAGTCCCCTCCGGCAGGGCACCGGGAAGGGTCTCCAGATGAGATCTCGCGGAAACGGAAGCTTGCGGCGGCGGAAAAGTATTTTCGAGGCTCCCTTGATTTTTTGCGGAATATTTGGGAATTTATAGGCCAAAGACCTAGGTCAGGGGGCGGCCAAGGAGGCCACAAGCCTGCCCACCGCCGCCTCCCCCTGGTGGCAGAGTGGGGGCTTGTGGGCTCCCTGGAGCCCACCTGGCTTGTCCCAAAAGCCCCGTGGACTTATTCCGTTTGGGAAAAAAATCATTTCGGGGTTTTTCTTCCGTTTGGACTCCGTTCCAAAATCAGATCTGAAAAGAGTCAATAACACGGAAAAAACAGGAACTGGCACTTGGCACTGAATTAATAAGTTAGTCCCAAAAAGATATAAAAAGGTACATAAAACATACAAAGAAGGCAAGATAACAACGTGAAATCATCAAAAATTATAGATACGTTTGAGACGTATCAAGCATCCCCAAGCTTAACTCCTGCTCGTCCTCGAGTAGGGAAGTGATAAGAATGAATTTTTGATGCTTTCATGCTACCTAGCATAGGTGTCCTTTGTAATTCCTCTTATGTGACGTGAATGTTCAGATCCATTAGATTCAAAATAATAGTTTACTATTGACGTGGAAACAATAATAATTCAAGCAAACTAGCAAAGTAATCATGAACTTTCAAAATAACAAGGCCAAAAGAAAGTTATCCCTACAAAAGCATATAGTCTGGCTATGCTCTATCATCATTGCACAACGAATTTAAATCATGCACAACCCCGGTATTGTCCAAGTAATTGTTTCACACCTTTACTTTCTCAAACATTTTCAACTCTCATGCAATACATGAGCGTGAGCCATGGTTATAGCACTATAGATGGTGTAGAATGTGGTGGAGGTTGCAAGACAAAAAAGGAGAAGATAGTCACATTAACTAGGCATATCAATGAGCTGTGGAGATGCTCATCAATAGATATCATGTGAATGAGTAGGGATTGCCATGCAAATGATGCACTAGAGCTACAAGTATGTGAAAGCTCTTACACAAAACTAGTGGGTGTGCATCCAACTTGCTTGCTCACGAAGACCTAAGGCAATTTTGAGGAAGCCTATCATTGGAATATACAAGCCAAGTTATATAATGAAAATTTCCCACTATCTATATGGTGGTGAAAAAACGAGAGACTCTCAATCATGAAGATCATGGTGCTTAATATGCACAAGTGTGGAAAAAGTGGTAGCATTGTCCCTTCTCTCTTTTTCTCTCATATTTTATTTTATTTTGGTGGGCTCTTTGGCCTCTTTTTTTATGGGCTTCTTTGGCCTCTTTTATTTACTCACATGGGACAATGCTCCAATAATGATGATCATCACACTTTCAACTAAAAACTTAGAGCAACTATGACTCTATATGGAATGCCTTCGGTAGTGTGCCGTGGCAATGATCTAGCATGGCATAGACATCAATGGAAACATCATGCTAGCTATCTTACGATCGTGCAAAGGCAATGTAGACGTGGTGGCACATGTCATGGTGGTAGTTGCATGGCAATATATCTAGGAATGACTTTGAAAAAGCCATAGTAGGTAGGTATGGTGGCTGTTTTGAGGGAGGCTAATGGTGGGTTTTGTGCACCGGTGAAAGTTGCACGGCACTAAGAAGATAGTGATGGTGGAAGGTGAAAGTGAATCTAAACCATGGACTCAACATTAGTCATGAAGAACTCATATACTTGTTGCAAAAGTTTTATTAGTAATCGAAACAGAACATTCAACGCATACTCCTAGGGGAAGGGTTGGTAGGTATAAACCATTGCGCGATCCCGACCGCCACGCAAAGGATGACAATCAATATACTAATCATGCTCAGATTTCATCACATAGCGGTTCACCATACGTGCATGCTACAGGAATCACTAACTTCAACACAAGTATTTCTAGATCCACAACACCTTACTAGCATGACTTCAATATTACCATAACCACAACTCAAAACTAATTGAGATGAATCAAACTTCTCTAACTATTCAATGCACATGAAGGTGGAAGTTTTGTATCCCTTTGGATAACTACCCCTTTTGAGACTACTTTCAAAGCATAGATCAACTACCAAGCCATGCACCGTTGTGCTCTAAAAGATATAAGTGAAGCACATAGAGCAAAAGTATCTAGCTCAAAAGATATAAGTGAAGCACATGTGAGCTAAATTGTCTACCAAAAGATATAAGTGAAGCATGACAAAATCACGGTGTGTGCATGTCTCTATCTCTAGGTGTGCCGCAAGGATGATTGTGACACAACAAAAATAAAACACTCCTACGATACAAGACGCTCCAAGCAAAAACACATAACATGTGGTGAATAAAAATATAGCCCCAAGTAACGTTACCGATGGATTGAAGACGAGAGAGGGGATGCCTTCCCGGGGCATCCCCAAGCTTAGGCTTTTACGCCATTCTTGAATCTCTTGGGGTGCCTTGGGCATCCCCAAGCTTGAGCTCTTGCCACTCTTTATCTTTTTGTCCATAAGAACTTCACCCAAAACTTGAAAACTTCACAACACGAAACTTAAACAGAAACTCGTGATAACATTAGTAAAAGAAAGCAAACCACCACTTCCTTAGGTACTGTAGCAAACTTAAATTCTACTTTTGCTGATGTTGGGTTACTGTACTTTGAATCTTCCATGGCTAATATCCCCCGATACTATCCATAGTTTCATCAAAATAAGCAACCAACACAACAAAAACAGAATCTGTTAACAGCAGACCAGTTTGTAGCAATCTGTATGTTTCGTATACCTGTGTTACTTCATAAATTCTGAAAAATTATGAAACTCTGAAGAATTTGTGTGTCAATCAGTAGCAAAAAGAATCAACTCAAAATCTCTTACAGAATAAAAATTAAATTCTTTTCGTGAGCAGAAAGTTTCTGTCTTTTCCAGCATGACCAAACGATCATCCTCAAAACTAATCATAACGGTTTTGCTTGGCACAAACGAAAAAAGAAACACAAAAAACACAATCATAACAGAATTATTAAAGTGTGGAAAACACAAAACAGAAAGAAAAAGGATAAATTTGTTGGGTTGCCTCCCAACAAGCGCTTTTGTTTAACACCCTTAGCTAGGCGAAAATGATGGAATCACGTATAGTCATCTTTCGTACTCAAACCATAGGTAGCCCTC
Organism: Hordeum vulgare subsp. vulgare; assembly: GCF_904849725.1. Taxonomy (NCBI): domain Eukaryota; kingdom Viridiplantae; phylum Streptophyta; class Magnoliopsida; order Poales; family Poaceae; genus Hordeum; species Hordeum vulgare. The sequence continues at coordinate 322,700,519 of NC_058521.1, read as the reverse complement.
ATCATAGATTCATAAGGCAATCTTATTTTATTTCTAGGAAAGTGCTCCATGCCCTTCTTTAAAGGAAACTGAAATCTAATATTCCCTTCCTTCATGTCGATGATAGCACCAATAGTCCGTAGGAAAGGTCTACCAAGAATAATGGGACATGAAGGATTGCAATCTATGTCAAGTACAATGAAATCCACGGGTACATAGTTTGCAACAATAAGAACATCATCGATCCTCCCCATGGGCTTCTTGACAGTAGAATCCGCAAGATGCAAATTAAGAGAACACTCTTCAATCTCATGAAAACCAAGAATACCACATAAAGACTTTGGAATCGCGGAAACACTAGCACCCAAATCACACAAAGCATTGCACTCATAGTTTTTTATCTTCATTTTGATAGTAGGTTCCCACTCATCATGAAGTTTTCTAGGTATAGAGACTTCTAGTCTGAGCTTATCTTCAAGAGATTTCATCATAGCATCTGCGATATGCGCGGTAAAGGCTTTGCTTTGGCTATAAGCATGTGGAGAGTTTACAATGTATTGCATCAAAGAAATGCATTCAAACAAGGAACAATTATCATAATTGAATTCCTTGAAATCCAAAGTGGGAGTTTCGTTACTACCCAAAATTTTGACTTCTTCTACTCCACTCTCCACACCTTTATCATCAAGATAGGTGGACTCCGAATCATCGAGGCGCTTTTCAACCAAAGTGGATTCATATCCAGCCCCTCCATAAGTAGGTTTGACAGCGAAAACAAAGATTCAAGAGGAGACACACCAAGCACTTTAAGATCTTCGTGATTTGTATCACTAGAACGCACCCTTTTAAACCATTCATGTCTAGCGCGAATTTGGGCGGTTCTTTCTTTGCTCTCATTCATGGAGATACGCATAGCTTTCAAAGTTTCATCCAAGTTGATCTTGGGAGGAGCGCATCTAACTTTCAAAGCATAAATATCACAAGACATCCTATCAACGCTCTTAGTAAAATCGTCTATTTTGAGTAGTTTTTCCTCTATGGACGCATAGAAAATATTTTGAGAGTGGATGAACTCTTTGATATTACTCTCTAGATCAGAGGGTAATTTGTTGTGATTTCCATATGTGTTGCCGTAGGAATTGCCATAATTGTTAGAGGAGTTACTAGGAAAAGGCCTAGGAACATAGTTTCCTCTGAAAGTATTGTTGTTGCCAAAATTGTTCCTACCAACAAAATTCACGTCCAAACTAGCGTTGCTACTCTTAATCAAAGAAGATAGTGGCATGTCATTAGGATCTATGGTAGCGTTTCTACTAGCAACCAAATTCATCAACTCGTCCATCTTAGCACTAAGCGAGTTAATCTCTTCTATAGCGTGCACCTTTTTGCTAGCAGGCGACCTTTCAGTGTGCCACTCAGAGTAGTTGGTCATGATATTGTCTAGGAGTTTTGTGGCGTCTCCTAACGTGATTTCCATGAACGTTCCACCTGAGGCGGACTCCAAGATATTGCGAGAAGCGAAATTCAAGCCAGCGTAAAAGATTTGTATAATCATCCACAAACTCAAGCCATGAGCAGGACAAATTCTAATCATAAGCTTCATCCTCTCCCAAGATTGTGCAACATGTTCATGATCAAGTTGCTTGAAATTCATGATATCGTTACGTAAGGAGATGATCTTAGCCGGCGGAAAATACTTGGATATGTAAGCATCTTTGCACCTATCCCAAGAATCGATACTATTTTTAGGCAAACAAGAAAACCAAGTTCTTGCGCGATCTCGCAACGAGAAAGGAAAAAGTTTTAACTTAATCACGTCATTATCCACATCTCTTTTCTTTTGCATATCGCAAAGCTCAATGAAGGTATTGAGATGGGATGCGACATCTTCACTAGGAAGGCCAGAGAATTGCTCTTTCATAACAAGATTCAGCAAAGCTACGTTGATTTCATACGATTCCGCACTAGTGGCGGGAGCAATCGGAGTACTAATAAAATCATTATTATTAGTGCTCGAGAAGTCGCAAAGTTTGGTGTTTTCAGACATGATGTATTCAACAAACAAACAAGCACACAAGCAAGCAAGAAACCGACAAAGGAAAACGGCAAGGGCAAAAGAAAACGGCGAAGGAGAAAGGCAAATGAAAACGGAAAATGTGAAGTGGGGGAGAGGAAAACGAGAGGCAACTGGCAACAAAAGTAAATGCAAGAGAAGAGTTTGTGAGACCTACTTGGATAGATCTTGATTTGTCCTCCCCGGCAACGGCGCCAGAAATGCTTCTGATGTCCGTTATGCTACTGCACAAAAGACCTTCCAGTGGCGCCAGAAATGGGCACGTTGACGACACCAGGAATCCTTCTGCGTTGGTGTTCCCTCAAAGCGGATAGGATGATGTAGCACAGCGGAGGTAAGTATTTCCCTCAGTTTGAGAACCAAGGTATCAATCCGGCGGAGGAGTATCTCAAGATCCTGCAGGAACACAAAAGCTTGCACCCAACACTATGAAGGGGTTGTCAATCCCATATAGATTGTTTGCCAAGTGAGAACTGAAAGCAACAAAGTAACAAAGCAAAGTAAAAGCAGAGTTGTAAACGATGGATGTGAATAGACCCGGGGGCTGTAGTGTTCACTAGTGGCTTCTCTCATGAAAGCAAGTAGACGATGGGTGAACAAATTACTGTCGAGCAATTTATAGAACTGTGCAGAGCCGTGACGATATCTATGCAATGATTATTTCTATAGGCATCACGTCTGAAACAAGTAGACCGATACTTTCTGCATCTACTACTATTACTCCACACGTCGGCCGCTATCCAGCATGCATCTAGTGTATTAAGTCCATAAGAACAGAGTAACGCCTTAAGAACGATGACATGATGTAGAGGGATAATCTCAAACCAATGATAAAAACCCCATCTTTTTACCCTTGATGGCAACTGCTTGATGTGTGCCTTGCTGCCCCTACTGTCACTAGGAAAGGTCACCACATGGCAGAACCCAAAACCAAGCACTTCTCCCATTGCAAGAATCATAGATCTAGTTGGCCAAACAAAACCCAAGACTAGGAGAGACTTACAAGGATATCAAATCATGCATATAAGAAATCAACAAAGACTCAAATATATACCATAGATAATCTGATCACAAGTCCACAATTCATCGGATCTCGACAACACACACCGCCAAAGAAGATTACATCAGATAGATCTCCATGAAGATCATGCAGAACTTTGTATTGAAGATCCAAGAGAGAGAAGAAGCCATCTAGCTACTAACTACGGACCCGTAGGTCTGAAGTGAACTACTCACGAGTCATTGGAAGGGCGATGATGATGATGAAGAAGCCTTCCAACTCCAAAGTCCCCTCCGGCAGGGCACCGGGAACGGTGTCCAGATGATCTCGCGGAAACGGAAGCTTGCGGCGGCGGAAAAGTATTTTTGAGGCTCCCTTGATTTTTTACGGAATATTTGGGAATTTATAGGGCAAAGACCTAGGTCAGGGGGCGGCCAGGGAGGCCACAAGCCTGCCCACCGCCGCCTCCCCCTGGTGGCGGAGTGGGGGATTGTGGGCTCCCTGGAGCCCACCAGGCTTGGCCCAAAAGCCGCTTGGACTTCTTCCGTTTGGGAAAAAATCATTTCAGGGTTTTTCTTCCGTTTGGACTCCGTTCCAAAATCAGATCTCAAAAGAGTCAAAAACACGGAAAAAATAGAAACTGGCACTTGGCACTGAATTATTAAGTTAGTCCCAAAAAGATATAAAAAGGTACATAAAACATACAAAGAAGGCAAGAAAACAGCGTGAAATCATCAAAAATTATAGATACGTTTGAGACGTATCAATCAGCAAGAATGGTGGGCAGGCAAAGAAGTAACATTTTATGCAGAGCTAATTGATCTGCAAACTCATTCCAGAGTTGGTTATGTGCCATCAAAGATGGCTGCACAGCTCGAAGATGATGAGTGGGTTTCATAAAGAATATGTTGGCATTGTTGACTGAACCAACTGTAGTAGCTAAAGATACAGGGATTGATGCAGATGGAGAGGAGGGAACCCATGGTGCTAGGAAGTTTGTTGTTGACTGGAATGTAGTAGAGTTGAATGAAAAAACAGATTTGGTCATTACACCAATATCTGACATTGATATGGCCGAAATGTTTGGCATTCAAGTTTATGACAAAGATAAGGAGAAGGATGACAGTTCTTTGCCTGCTGATGGTAACACCGGCCCTAGAAATGCAAATGAGGATGAAGAAGAGCTGATTAGAAAGGCTGCAGATGATGTGGATTATACAGATGATAATGAGCTGGTTTGTTTGTATGACAAAGAGAACCCAGTTATTGAGGTGGGAAAGTTGTTGCCAAGCATGGTTGAGTTTAGGATGTCTTTCACGACCTTTGCAGTGAAAAAAGAGTTTGATGCCAAGACTATGTGGACTGATCGAAAGAAATTTTATGCTCGATGCAAAGGTTATGATGGTGGTGGCAATGCTTGCAAATGGTACATATCTGCCACACTACAACCTGATGGAAGTACAGTAAGGGTAAATCAAATACCACACCAGCATACATCTATGACTACTTCACAGAGAGTTTCAAAGATGACATCACAACTTTGGATTCCAGAGAAGATTACTCCTATTTTAGCCAAGACTCCAAACACTACTGCAAAGAGGCTTAAAGTTGACTTGGAGAAGCTGTACCCCATCCGACTGCAATATACCACAGTGTGGAAAGCAAAACAAAGGGCCATGAAATCATTGTATGGTGACTGGGCAAATACATTTAGGATGTTGTATAGTTTTAAAGCAGAGGTGGAGAAGAGGTCACCTGGAAGTGTGGTGGAGATAGATACACAGGTAATAGAGGATGGCAAGGTTTTTTTCAGCAAGTTTTTTATGTGTTTGAAGCCGTAGATGGATTCAAAGCAGGTTGTCGTCCATATTTGAGCATAGACTCATCTTTTTTTACTGGAAAGTGGAATGGTTAGTTGGCTGCATGCAATGCTCTAGATGGACACAACTGGATGTTCCCAGTTGCAATAGGAATGTTTCAATCAGAGACAGAGGCATCATGGATATGGTTCATGATGCAACTGGAAAGATGCATAGGGCCAGTTTTTTCCTTTGGCAATCCACACAGATGCATGTAAAGGGTTGGAAAATGCAGTAAAAAAAGTTTTCCCCCATGTTGAGCAGAGGGAGTGCTTTGGACATATGTGGATGAATCTGGTAAAAAAATTCAGAGGAGATGAATTTGGGCGCATGTGGCCAGCAGCAAGATCGTACACCAGACAAACACATTCCTATCACCTTGGTAAGATATTGACATCATGTAGTGATAATGAATTTGCTTCATGGTTGAACAACCACCATTCTCTGTTGTGGTACATATCAGGTTTTAATACTGTCATAAAATGTGATCATATCAATAACAACTTGGCATAAAGTTTTAACAACAAAGAGAAGGATTTGAAAGACTTGCCTATGCATGACATGGTGGACCAAATAAGGATCATGATCATGCGTTTGTGGGAGTTGAGAGGAAAAATTGCTAATATTTTGGAAGGGGACAAGCTTCCAGCAGTGGTACAACAGGTGGTCAACAGGAGTAGAAATATTTCACATCTATCTGTTGAGAAATCTTCCTTGTGGGGGTGCTGAAGTTAGAGATACAAAGAGTGGCAAGAGGCATGTGGTAAATACTGAGTTGCATGAGTGCACTTGCCAAGAGTGGCAACACACTGGAAAACCATGTGAGCATGCAATAATTTTTTTGGCATCTAAACCCAGGTTAAATATGCACCCATATTTGCATGAGTATTATTCAGTAGAAAAATTCAAAGCTGCATATGCAAGTCCAATTCCTGCACTGACCGACCAATCTCAGTGACCTGAGGTGGAAATAGAATTTACCTTGTGTCCCCCTGTTACTAGAAGAAAGGCTGGGAGGCCAAAACAGAGCTGATTCAAAGCTTGGTTTGAGAAAGGTGGTTGTAGTAGGAAGGGGAAAGAGGAAAATTAAAAGAATGAAAAGCCCAAAAGGGCTCAAAAATGTAACAAAAATAGGTGCAAGTTGTGTGAGGTACTTGGGCACAGAATTGGTTCATCCAAATGCATCTACACTCAGAGGACAAAGTATGTTTATGTTACTGTTTTTGCAAGTTTTTGATTTTGCTACTTGTTCTAGTATCTAACCAAGTGAAATGCTTTATTTTTTTAGGAGGAAGCATGCAGAAAAAGCCCCACCTCTTGTTGTTGAACAATGTTGGCCAATGAAAAAAGCAAGACTCAATGGTTTTAGAAGGAAGAGAACTAAGCAGATAATGTTTGGTGACAAAGATATGGAGCAAACTGATACTGTTATTGCTGAACATGAGCTAATTGTTTCTGTTACTACTCAATCTGTTTTGCATGCACTAGGGCAATCTGAAACTGTTACTGTTGAACATGAGCTAACTATTTCTGTTACTACTGAATCTGTTTTGCATGCACTAGGGCAATATGAAACTGTTGCAGATGAAGCAATTATTGAGCTGCCATGCGGTTCTACGTTAACAGTTGTGTTGCCATGTTTGGAGGTTGTGCTTCCATGTGTTGAGTTGCAAACTGAAGAAGTTGAACAATGTGTTCCATCTACTCAATCTGCAGAAGTGCAAACTGAAGAAGTGGGACATGGTCAGGTGCAAAAGTTGAGGCGGCCTAGTGGAGTTGTTGGCAAGAATACCAAGAGCATCAGCATCAACAAACTGTGCGCCGTGGAACCAAACATTGGAAAAAGGAGAAGAAATCGAGTGGTAGAAAGAAGCAAAAGAAATAGAGTCGAAATCATTCAAATGTGATGTGATTTGATGTGCAACTTAAGTTTGGTGTCATTTGATGTGAAAACTTATGTTCTTTGATGTAAAACTTATGTGCTATGATGTTGATTTGACTTGAAAATAAAATTCAAATTTGAACCGACATTCATATTTGAACCTTTCTCCAATATTTTTGGAGTTCATTTGTTTGTTCTGTGATGTTGCACTGTTTTTTATACTACTATACACTTTAGTTCATAAATCCAACCCTTTTTGCGAAGTCCAACTCATAGTCACTAAAAATGTTGTCCAAACAAGCTCCAAAGTAAGGGAAAACGACCCCATTTCTAAGCAAGTTTTTTTCAACCTTCTCAAAATCACCCAAAAAGATATTCTTAGCTTATATTATACCTATATAGGATCAATGCGAAGTATCACCTTTTTTTGAATAATTATTCATATTATTAATTTATTTTTGAAAAAACACCCTTTAATACAAAGTCAACAACAAAACAAGTTTAAAAATTGAAAATGCTAAAATAACTTCGGATCCTGCTTAGTCACTCCAAAATAAAGCTAAGGTGAGGTTTTATGATTTTTTGAATTTTCAAAACCTGAAACCCTCTTCTCACTCTTTTGAACTCTATGCAACCTTAGTCGAGATAGTCCAATTTGTGAAGGTTTTTTCATGCAAAGATCATTACATCAAGTTTATCATTTTATATCATAACTATGTTACATAACAAGACTATATGCGCTGGTTTTTCATTTTTTAGATTTTGTTTGAATTAGTTACACACATTTGAATGTTCCGTCAAACCTTTCAAAACACCGTTGACTGCCTCCAAAACCCATCTAACCCTAACGCCTTCTCAAAATCACCCAAAAAGATTTTTTAGCTTATATTATACCTACATAGGATCAATACGAAGTATCACCTTTTTTTGAATAAGTATTCATATTATTAATTTATTTTTGAAAAACACCCTTTAATACAAAGTCACCAACAAAAACTTTAGATCCTGCTTAGTCACTCCAAAATGAAGCTAAGGTGAGGTTTTCTGATCTTTTGAATTTTCAAAACCTGAAACCCTCTTCTCACTCTTTTGAACTCTATGCAACCTCAGTCGAGATAGTCCAATTTGTGAAGGTTTTTTCATGCAAAGATCATTAAATCAAGTTTATCATTTTATATCATAACTATGTAACATAACAAAACTATATGCGCTGGTTTTTCATTTTTTTAAGATTTTTTTGAATTAGTTTCACACATTTGAATGTTCGGTCAAACCTTTCAAAACCCTGTTGACTGCCTCCAAAACCCATCTAACCCTAACGCCAAACGTCCACCGTCGATCTAACCCTAACGCCAAACCGTGGCCGTCGGATAGGCCTTCTAGAAGGAATTCGTGGGTGTGGGGGAGCATCTCAGTGACCGGGGGCCGAGCGGATAACGTTGAGCGGGGGAGCATCTCAGTGACTGTTGGGCTGAGCGGATCAGGACCGGCAGAGCCTGGCGTGCGTGCGCACAGCCACGTCGCAGCGAGATGGGCCACCATGCATGCCATGCAACGAGGTCGCAGCCTAGCTATTCTGCCAAGTGAACACAGCCTAGCCGCCATGCATGCAGCGACACATTAAAACAGCGGCAGGGACGTAGCGTACGTCACATCTAAGCTATTTTTAATAATTTCATGTATGAACCTTAGACATGGGACGGACGCGTCGGTGGTGCGGCTCCATTTTCAGTGACAAAGTTTCTCACGTCGATTAAAAACGAAGCATCTTGCCTATGCCGCCCGTGCCTCTTTGGATGCTGTGCCCTTTTTTTGCACACCCATTAATTATGCCACCATGCGGAGGAGAGAAAACGACCGATCGTGTACATTGACTACGGCTGCAACGCGGCTATAAAAGGGCACCATTTCCTCATCCCTCTCACACTCATCTCTCAAGCCTCCTCCTCTTCTTCTTTCCGAGCGAAATCCAGCACTCGAGCCACCATGAAGTTCAACGGCCCTACCTACCGTCGCCCTCGCACCGTGCCGGATATGGAGTTCCCGCCCGGAGTCGTCGTCGAGAATAGCCTGAGGGTGTGGGCCATCTCAAGGTGGAGGGCCCCTAGAGATTTGGCTCGCTTCTTCCTCCAAGCCGTCTACCGCCACCTCCCTCCGGGCACTCCGCCCATGTTCCACCTCCACGAGCAGGTCGATGGCGGCCACAACCGCTTCGTCATCGGCCTCTACGTCACCTTGACCAACCACTACGACGCTTACCACCTCCTCGGCCTGGTGTTTTGGTGTTGGTGCGAGTTCAACACGTTCACCACCTACAACATTTTCACCAACTTCCACCACATCTTCCCCAAGCCCAACGGCATGCACACCCTCCCCTACCAGATGCCGCCCCCGGAGAACGGAGAGTGAGGGGTGCCGGCGAAGGAGGGGCCAAGGAGTCTGCTGGCCGAGGAGTCTTTTTATATTTTTATCTAGTAGTTGGGGCGTGTGTGCCTGTGTCTTTATATCTAGTATTTCTATATGTTGTATGCTACTAGGGTACCCGATGCCCCTTTATCGTACTATTTCTATCTAGTTTTATGCATTATATGTTTTATGTTTTATGCATTATGCACTATATTAATGTTTCAATTTTTTTTATGCAACGTAATATCCACTGGCGGAGGCAGCAATGTGGCAAGCTTTGGCCTCCACCACACCTAAATTTGTTGCTTCCCTATATATGTACGTTGGCCATTAGGAAAGATTCACCCTAGGTATTGTTGTAAGCCTTGCTGCGTACGTCTGCCATACCTTGAAACAATCTCTGTCTTCGCCACTGGTAATATCTAAAAAGTTCGTGTAGGTGGAAGAACATTTTTCCCGATATAAATGATACAGAACTGCTCGGAACAAGATACCATAGCACAAACTTTGAAAACACCATATCGCAAACACCATAGCACAAACTTTGAAAACACCATAACAACCTACTCCCCAAATGCGTTTTTCGAGGCTAACTTTGACCACATGTTATAGAGAAAATAAGGGCTTTGCTACACGTACGTACATGACCTACGTAAACCTACATGAAGGCTGAGTTTGACGAAATATATATCAAATGATACCAACATCTATAATACTAAACCTATATGCTATCAAAATTAATATCATTATGCATCTACTAATATTGTTTTCATATTATAAATGTTTATATTTTGTTCTATAAATTTAGTAAAAATTTATGAAGTTTGACTTTGACCAAATCTTATATGCAGACTAAAAAGAAACGGAGGGAGTATATGACATGCAAGTTACACCGTCAAATTCATACGTGAAAGGAGCTTCCAATGATACAACTTTTATATTATACATCTCATATAATATTAATCTTATCAATAGTCAAACACAGCCTCAGAAAATGAATTAGGCCCTATATATATATGGATGGAGGGAGTAATCAGCGCTGGTTTCCTATGCATGCATTCGATAATTCCACAATTAATCACCGGATGGAACAAGTGGCAGTATATGGGCCTGGATATGTTCTATTCGGCCCTGTGCACTTTTTTTTGCACTAGCTACACCTTTTTTTATCAATGGGCCTGTATATATCAATGTCAATGACCGTGTGCACTTTTGTTTTGCACTAGCTACACTTTTTTTATCAATGGGCCTGAATATGTTCTATTCGGCCCTGCCTACCTTCTATATGGGCCTGACCTTTTCGCGAAACTGTCGACGAACCCTTTTTTTTTCCTTTTCTCCCTCTACCACTGATCTTTTTACCAAATTTCTCATCTAGCCACCGAAACTGAAACTGATGACGAACTGCAGAACTGAGAAAACGGGGCCGAAACAGAGTGGAGAAGACGAGAAGACATGCCGAATTCGTACATCGCAACAGTTTTATTCAAACATCCATATCATTACGATTACAGATGATGCCCAATCTATTCACTAACGACTAATTATCAGCAAATAAACAAATGCGAGAGCAATTACACAAACATAAAAAATTCTGGCCATCAAATTGCCCCGCTTCTTCAATTCGATTAGTTTCTTCATCTTCTTGTTGAGCTTCTTCAGCTCTGCCGTCCTTGCTGCATCCCCCACAGTAGCACCAATGGAATTGCTAGATCCAGACGGGCCCGATCCAAACTTGTACGCCTCCAACGGTAAATCGAGCTCCTGTGATGCACCCTCCAGTTGAATCCACTCTATGTACTCATCTAGCCACTCAAAATGGGCGCATTGCTTCAATTTCTGAAATAGGAAAGATGAACCCTAAATCCCAAATCCGATGAAAAATATGAAATTGGGGGACAAAAATCAAAATTGGCATATTCAGAAGTAAAATCTCACCTTTCCCTGCTCTTGTTTGCTCTCGCATTTCACGAATTCCCGCCCAAGGTTGCCATTCTTGTCGGTCATTGTGACTAGCCGCTTCAGGGGTGCGGTACGTGGGCATGCAGGGCACCTTGTCATGGGCACTGCACCATAGTGCGACCATGAGAGGCGGGAGGCTGAAGCGGAGCTCGACATTGCTAGGTCGTGGCCCGAAACGGCGTTGCTGCGCGTCGTCGCCGGAGAAGAAGAACAACAACGGTCAGGGAGCAGGGCGAGGATGGGAAGGTCGCGGTAGGGCTCGGGTGCTGCACAGCTCGGTGTCCTCTCTTGTACCAATGCTGAGCTGGATAAGTTAGTGGGTCCCATGCCGTGGGTCCCGCTTTGTTACGTAGGGGCTCACCTGATTTGAGTTTTCAACATTTGTCTTTGGATTTGGCAGCAGTGTCGCACGCCAACTATTTATGCACTGGGAGATGTCGCATGAGAGCGTTACAACCAACGACCTCGCATGAGAGATAATTCAACTCAACGACGTCGCATGGGAGCTATTCGCCCAAACCCGTGCCAGGCCCCGAACTCCTCGAAGGGCGCCGACGGCGTCGTATGCGGTTGCGGGCGAAGGTGAGGTCGCCCTTGACCTGAAACTCACGGCGCTCCTCCTCCTTGATGAGTAGATCGGCGGGTGGCGTAGGCAGAACCGAGCGCGCGGGGGCGGCGGCGGAACCGAGCGGCGCGGCAGCGGTGGCGGAACCGAGCAGCGCAGCGGCGAGCGTGCGGGGGCGGCGGCGGAACCGAACGCGCGGTGGCGGCGGCGGCGGAACCGAGTGATGCGGGCGCGCATATGTGGGAGCGGTTCCAGCGTAACGGTGGAAGTTCTTTTTTAGAAACGGGGGAGGTTTTTTATTATTATTGTTGAATCAGAGAGTATCGTTAATACTCCCTCCGTTTCTAAATATAAGTCTTTCTAGAGATTTCACTAATGGACTACATACGAATGTATATAGACATATTTTAGAGTCTAGATTTTCATTTTGCTTCGTATGTAGACTTCTAGTGAAATCTCTTAATATACTTATATTTAGAAACGGAGGAAGTAGGTGTTTTCGTTAGCTACGAGAAGTTTTGTTAACAACATAATCAGTCTGTTGATTAAGGGATGGGAGGGTTTAGATTTCTAGTTCTTTTCCTTCTTTTCCTTTTTGATGATAGTAGATAGATAGCGATGATTACATGACCGTAAGAAATTTGGTAGTTGGATATGCCTTGCCTCTTCGTTCTTCGTTAGCGATGATTACAAAGCATGGCAAGCCAGAAATTTGGTAGTTGGATCAGCCTTGCTGCTTCCTTCTTTGTTAGCGACGTACTTCTATCAGTTTTGTAACAATGAATTTAAACCGTTCATTACATGATTAGACACTTTTAGATTTTAAGTTAAAACTGCTTCTTTGTTCTTTTATAGTATAACCCCATGGGACATGTGGTTAGCAAACTCAAAACTCATATAGTATAGATGCCAAGTCTCGGGTGGACGGTCCGATGGACGGAGGCCAATTTCGATCCGAGCCGGCGGAAAACAGGCTCCTGGGGATGCGACTGGGCAGTTTATCCCCTGCTAGCGGGAAAAAAATGGTGGGGGTTGTTGGGGGCGCGGCTAGAGGTGCTCTAATATAAGAGCATTTACAATATATGGGACGGATGGAGTAGAAGCTATTTTTTGCAAGTCCATGTCTGTAGCCACTGATTACTAATTTGTGTGTAGCAATTGCTAATTTTTGTGTATCTATTGTCACAATAATATTTTACCACTATTATCCATATATAGTCCGCTGAGCCATTGATGTTGACATTTTACTGCACATTTGTGGTCCTATTGTATTGATTTGGCAGAAAATATAATAAGAATACCCAGGAGCAAATTCCTGCACCATTAATCAAAACGCGTTTAAATGTTCTCAATCCTAAGGAGTCTCTCTCTCACACAATAAAATTGGAAACCTGTTTTTATGTGTGAGGTTTTGGCAAGGCTTGCACATATGCTTACATATGGTTTCTTTCATCTTCAACCCTGGTTTTGTAATTTCCAATATAAAATGACACGGATATGAACAAAAATAGATCATGCACTATTGACTAAGGCCACACATTTAATAACACTTTTTAAATATTTAACACATAAACTTACATCATATTCAGATTCTAAACATTTTTCTAATGAAGTTTTATACATAACATGTTAAATTTGGATTTCGGGTTTAAAAGATATAGTTATTTCAAAAAGTTGATATGTACTATAGGTTGACTCAAATATCAGGGAGTTTCCTGCAAAATTGAAAATCCGACTTAAAATTGGCATGTAGATTGATTACCAGAAACATCAGGGGGGGGGTCAGAAAAGCAAAATCATAGTTAAAATTGTTGTTGGATCGAGAAGGGACGTCTAGAGGGGGGGGGGTGTGAAAAGACTACTTAGCAAAATAAAAACCTAACATTTTCCCAGTTTTATTGGTTGGCAAGTTTTAGTAGTTATAGCAAGTCTAGAACACCCTACACATGCAAGTCAACCATTATGGCAGCGGAAAAGTAAAGACATGCACATGAGAGTAAGGAGTAGAGATTGGAAGATCAAACGCAAAGATGGATGCTAGAAATCAAGATTCATATGGTTGGAGTCGAATATCTTGATCTCAACATATGTGTAGGTGGTTTTCTCTCAGAAAATGGATGGGGCAAGTGTTGACTTGTTTTGAGTGCTTTCTCTACATATGAGAGGGAGGTGGATGGATATATGTAGGCATTTCCAAAAATCCACCCGTTACAAGATTATTCCTAAACTCGGTGGAACTAAAGTAAAAACTCGGTTACACCGACTAGTGCAAAATATGGCAACTTTCGACGTTTCGGTGAGACCGATATATAAATCACGGTGAGTCTGATTTTGGCTGGCCTAGGCAGTTGTACAAACTCGGTAGCTCTGATTTGTAAAACTCGGAGATTCCGACTTTTAGGAGATGGATACGAGTGAGTTAGTCACTGTTTTTCAGCGGGGCAGAAATAGAGCTTGTTTCACCGAGATGTTAGGGTTGGCTCTGGATTCTGTCTAGGGTAAAACTTGGTAGGGACGATTTTGGAAACTTGGGGGCACCGAATTTAGGCTTTGGGGTTTGGACATAATATTTTTTTGGCAGAATTCATGAGGGTTTTTGGTGTCTAGCTCTAAGCACTTGAGCAACCAGATCATCATAGATACACCATCCCCTTTTAATAGTATTGGCTTTCCTATGAGCTCAAATGTGATTTCTCGCCAAATGAAAAGTGTAGAGTCTTGAAGCTTGGTCAATCCTATTCTTCTCCTTCCTTGGGATTTCCCCTCACATTCCTAGCCACTATAATCGTTTGGTCTTAATCTGAAATACTAGGTAAACCATTAGTCCGAGAGATAATGTATGTTGTCATGAATTATCGAAACCACCAAGGGAGCATATGTGATTTCAATCTACCCCTTTTTGGTAGTTGATGACAACATACAGTCAAAGCTTCAAAATAAGATGGTGAAATCACATATGCTCCCTTGGTGGTTTTGATAATTCATGACAACATACATTGTCTCTAGGACTAATACTTTTACCTAGTATATTTTAGATATATCCCACAAAGAGAATTGGCAAAGAATTATGAGGAGAATTTCAAAGAAGTAGAAGAAGAAAAGGAAGGAATAGGACTGGCAAGCTTTAAGCTTCAAGTTTCAAGACTCTACATTTTATATTTGTCAGAAATCACATTTAACTACATAGGAAAGCTGATGACCCACAAGTATAGGGGATCTATCGTAGTCCTTTCGATAAGTAAGAGTGTCGACCCAACGAGGATCAGAAGGACATGACAAGCGGCTTTCAGTAAGGTATTCTCTACAAGCACTGAAATTAGCGGTGACAGATAGTTTTGTGATAAGGTAATTCGTAACGGGTAGCAAGTAATAAATATAGCAATGGTGCAGCAAGCTGGCCCAATCCTTTTTGTAGCAAAGGACCAGCCTGAAAAAACTCTTATATAAGGAAAAGGTCTCTCGAGGACACATGGGAATTTGCGTCAAGCTAGTTTTCATCATGCTCATATGATTCACGTTCGTTACTTTGATAATTTGGTATGTGGGTGGACCTGTGCTTGGGTGCTGCCCTTACTTGGACAAACCTCCAACTTATGATTAACCTATCTTGCAAGCATCCGCGACTACGAAAAAACAATTAATATAAATCTAACCATAGCATGAAACATATGGATCCAAATCAGCCCCTTACGAAGCAACACATAAACTAGGGTTTAATCTTCTGTCACTCTAGCAACCCATCATCTACTTATTACTTCCCAATGCCTTCCTCTAGGCCCAAATAATGGTGAGGTATCATGTATCACATGACACCACTAGAGGAGAGGCAACATACATCTTATCAAAATATCGAAAGAATACCAAATTCATATGATTACTTATAACAAGACCTATCCCATGTCCTCAGGAACAAACGTAACTACTCACAAAGCATATTCATGCTCATAATGAGAGGAGTATTAGTAATCATTAAGGATTTGAACATATAATGTTCCACCAAATAAACCAACTAGCCTCAACTACAAGGAGTAATCAACACTACTAGCAACCCACGGGTACCAATCTGAGGTTTTGAGACAAAGATCGGATACAAGAGATGAACTAGGGTTTGGAAAGGAGATGGTGTTGATGAAGATGTTGATGGAGATTGACCCCTCTCGATGAGAGGATCATTGGTGATGATGATGGCTTCGATTTCCCCCTCCGGGAGGGAAGTTTCCCCGGCGGAATAGCTGTGCCGGAGCTCTAGATTGGTTCTGTCGAAGTTCCGCCTCGAGTCGGAGGCGCCTCGTCCCGAAAGGTCTGATATGATTTTTTTCCAGGTCAAAGCCCTTCATATAGCACAAGATGGGCACCGGAGGCCTGCTAGGGGGCCCACAAGCCTGTAGGGCGCGGCCAGGGGGGTAGGTCGGGCCCCTTGCTTGTGACCTCCTGGTGGGTCCCCTCCAATATTTCTTTCACCCATTATTTTATATATATTCCAAAAAAATTCTCCGTTACTTTTCAGGACTTTTGTAGCTATGCAGAATAGGTCTCTCAGATTTGCTCCTTTTTCAGTCCAGAATTCCAGCTGCCGGCATTCTCCCTCTTCATGTAAATCTTGTAAAATAAGAGAGAAAAGGCATAAGTATTGTACCATAATGTGTATTAACATCCCATAATGCAATAAATCTTGATATAAAAGGATGATGCAAAATGGACGTATCAACTCCCCCAAGCTTAGACCTCGCTTGTCCTCAAGCGAAAGCCAAGATCAATAAATTGTTGGCTAACGTAGTAGTAATTCAAAATTTTCCTACGTCATACCAAGATCTATCTAGGATAAACCAGAAACGAGATAGGTTGTAGAGCATCTTCGTACCTTTGAAGATCGCTAAGCGGAAGCGTTACTATGAACGCGATTGATGGAGTCATACTCGTACCGCTTCAGATCACGAAAGATTCCGATCTAAGCGCCGAACAACGGCGCCTTCGCGTTCAACACACGTGCAGCCGGTGAAGTCTCCTTCACCTTGATCCAACAAGGAGAGAGGATAAGTTGAGGGAGAGCTCCGACAGCACGGCGGTGTGGTGGTGGAGCTATGTAGTTCTCCGGCAAGGCTTCGCCGAGCACCGCAGATGAGGAGAAGAGGGAGAGGTAGGGCTGCACCTTGGGGATGTGTGAAAGGTGTGTGCAGGCCTCCCAAAACCCTCTCTATATGTAGGAGAAAGGGAGAGGGGGCCGACCACCCTAGGTTTTCCCTAGGTGGTGCGGCGGCCAGCCCTAGAGGAGGAGGGGCGGCGCCCTAGGGGGTGGCTTGCCACCCAAGGCAGCCCCCACGCCTAGGGTTTGGCCTCCCTTGCCTCCTTGTGCGCCTTGGTCCTTGGTGGGTGGCACACTAGCCCATCTAGGGGATGGTTCGCATCCACTTTTGGGCCACGTGGCCCTTCGGGGCTGTTGGCCCCTCCCGGTGGTCCCGGTACAATACCGATGATCCCAGAAATATTTCCGGCGATCAAATCTCCACTTCCTATATATGAATCTTTACCTCCACACCATTCCGGAACTCCTCGTGACGTCCGGGATCTCATATGAGACTCTGAACAACCTTCGGTAACCACATATACGATTCCCATAACAACTGTAGCGTCACCGAACCGTAAGTGTGTAGACCCTACGGGTTCGGGAAACATATAGACATGACCGAGACATCTCTCCGGCCAATAACCAACAGCAGGGTCTGAATATCCATGTTGGCTCCCACATGTTCCACGATGATCTCATCGAATGAACCACGATGTCGAGGATTTACTCAATCCCGTATGCAATTCCCTTTGTCTATCAGTATGACACTTGCCAGAGATTCGATCGTCGGTATCCCTATACCTTGTTCAATCTCGTTACCAGCAAGTCTCTTTACTCATTCCGTAACACATCACCCCATGGCTAACTCCTTACTCACATTAAGCTCATTATGATGATGCATTACCAAGTGGGCCCAGAGATACCTCTGCTTCACACGGAGCGACAAAATCATAGTCTTGATTCGTACCAACCGAACAAACACTTTCGGAGATACCTATAGTGCACCTTTATAATCACCCAGTTATGTTGGGACATTTGATACACCCAAAGCACTCCTACGGTATCCGGGAGTTGCACAATCTCATGGTATAAGGAAATGATACTTGACATTATAAAAGCTTTAGCAGACGAACTACACGATCTTGTGCTGTGCTTAGGATTGGGTCTTGTCCATCACATCATTCTCGTAATGATGTGATCCCGTTATCAATGACATCCAATGTCCATGACCAGGAAACCATGACCATCTATTTATCAACGAGCTAGTCCACTAGAGGCTTACTAGGGACAGGTTGTGGTCTATATATTCACACATGTATTACGGTTTCTGGTTAATACGTTTATAGCATGAATAATAGACAATTATCATGAACAAAGAAATATAATAATAACCAATTTATTGTTGCCACTAGGGCATATTTCCAACAGTCTCCCACTTGCACTAGAGTCAATAATCTAGTTCACATCTCTATGTGATTGTAATGAATCTAACACCCATACAGTTCTGGGGCTTGTTCATGTCTTGCTTGTGAGAGAGGTTTTAGTCAACGTGTCTGAATCTTTCAGATCCATGTGTGCTTTACAAATCTCTATTTCATCCCATAGATGCTGCTACCATGAGCCATTTGGAACTATTCCAAATGGTTGCTCCACTATACGAACCCGGTTTACTACTCAGAGTCATCTCGATTAGTGTCAAAGCTTGCATCGATGTAACCCTTTACGACGAACTCTTTAATCACCTCCATAATCG
This sequence comes from Hordeum vulgare subsp. vulgare, assembly GCF_904849725.1. Classification (NCBI taxonomy): domain Eukaryota; kingdom Viridiplantae; phylum Streptophyta; class Magnoliopsida; order Poales; family Poaceae; genus Hordeum; species Hordeum vulgare. The sequence continues at coordinate 322,681,974 of NC_058521.1, read as the reverse complement.
AGAAAAATTCCTTAGTCCACTAGTTACTAAGGATAACTTTGATCGTTGTTTAGTGATTCAATCCTTGATCACTCTTTGTACCCCTTGACACACTCATGGCAAGGGACACATCAGGTGCGGTACACAACATAGCATACTATAGAGCCTACGGCTAATGCATAGGGGACGACTCTCGTCCTTTCTCTTTCTTCTGTCGTGGTCGGGCTTTTGAGTCTTACTCAAAATCACACCTTACAATATAGTCAAGAACTCCTTCTTTAATTGATCCATTTTGAACTCCTTCAAAAAAATTGTCAAGGTATGTATTCATTTGGAAGTACTATTAAGCGTTTTGATCTATCTTTATAGATCTTGATGCTCAATGTTCAAGTAGCTCAATCTAGGTTTTGCTTTGAAAAACACTTTTAAAACAACCCTATATGCTTTCCAGAAATTGTACATCATTTCTGATCAACTCATGAGAAATTTTATAGTGCTCCCACTCACTTCTTTGGAAATACAAGTTTCTCATAAACTTTGTATGAAAACCAAAGACTTTGATCATCACATCAAAGCGTATATTCCAACTCCGAGATGCTTGCTCCAGTCCATAGAAGGATCGCTGGAGCTTGCATACTTGATAGCATCCTTAGGATTGACAAAACCTTCTGGTTGTATCACATACAACCTTTCCTCAAGGAAACAATAAAGGAAACAACGTTTTCACATCCTATCTGCAAGATTTCATAAATAATGCAGCAACTTCTAACATAACTCCAACAAACTTTTAGCATTTCTACGAATGAGAAAGTCTCATCATAGTCAACTCTTTGAACTTGTCCGAAACATATTTGCGATAAGTCGAGCTTTCTTAATGGTGACTTTCAAGATCATCGTTTGTCTTCCTTTTAAAGATCCATTTGTACTTAATAGTCTTACAACCATCAAGTACTTCTTCCAAAGTCCACACTTTGTTTTTATACATGGATCGCATCTCCATAGCTCGCAGGTTCATTGTTGACCAGCAATATGACCTTGAAGATAGGATTACCGTAATATTCTGGAGCAATACGTTTCCTTGTCGACCTACGAGGTTTGGTAGTAGCTTGATCCGAAGCTTCATGATCACTATCATCAGCTTCCATTTCAATTGGTGTAGGCGCCATAGGAACCACTTCCCGCGCCCTGCTACACACTGGTTGAAGTGACGGTTCAATAACCTCATCAAGTTTCCACCATCCTCCCACCCAATTCTTTTGAGAGAAACCTTTTCTCAAGAAAGGACCCGTTTCTAGAAACAAACACTTTGATTCTGGATCTGAGATAGGATGCTGATGACGAGATGATGTATATACTTGTCGCCCCTCGTTGGTTACCCCAAGTGGAAGGTGAAGATGCAATCAGCAGCAAATTTACCTTACACGGAGACTGTAAGGTTTATCGAACCAGGAAGACTCCCAGGCTCAACAAGTAGGTGTCATCCACCCTGGCGCTAGCAGAAGACGTGGACCCGCACACACAACAAATAACTGTACTCCCAACAAGTACATAGAGGTTGTCAATCTCTCCGGCCTTGTAGTTTGCAAAGGATCAAAACACAAACGGGAAGGTAATAGTGATTACAACGAAAAAGTAAATGAAAGCCGTAAATGATGGAGGTCTAAACAATGATGGTGATATGGAACGGATTCACATGACATTAACTAGTGATGTCTGTCTCCCAAAAGACGATAAACAACTATGCTAGGGTAAACAAATCATAGTTGGGAATTGACAGAATTATGATTCCACCGCAATGCTAAGTATGCTCCTTGATAGTTAGAGGTTCAATAGTAATGGGCAATACGTCGAGACAAGTAGACCGTTTATTCATCAGCATCTACTTACTAATCATCCACCTTGAGATATCTATCGAGAACATCTCTCCGGTATTAAGTTGCGAGTCCCACCCAAAGTCTAAACTCAAAGAAACGGACAATTGCATTAATGAACTATGCGTAAGGTAAACAATCCTTGCTACCGTGGTCGCAAGCACCGTTGTTTTCTCCCTGGTGGCAACAAGTACATCCCCTAGTCTCATGTTTCTGTCACTCAAGCTAGACATCGAGGGGCCCGAACCCACAATCATGCATAATGCTCCCTCTTGGAGTTACAATCTACTACTTGGCCAAAGCAAAGGAGAACATGCAAGGATCACTAAGGAACATAATATAAAAGGATAATCAAATATATAACTCGTAACAATCTGAACATAATCTCATAATCCATCGGATCCCAACAAACCGAGCAGAGCAATAGCAAGAGAATTACATAGATGCCTTGATCATGTAGGGAAGCTCACAAGGACTAACCATTGAAGCACAAGATTGGAGAGAAGACATCACATAGCTACTGGTCATGGACTCGTGGTCCAAGGGAAACTACTCATGTCATATCCGGGAGGCATCCATGGTGGTGGAGAAGCTCCCGGAGATCAATCCTCCCTCCGGCAGGGTGCCGTGAAGAGGTCTCCTGACACTCCCGATCTCGGAAGCGCTGCGGCAGCGGAACGATGGAGAAATTCATGATTCTAGAAAGTCTGTGACGGTTTCCTCACGGAACACTAAATATAGGCCAAAGGAGGGCACCGGAGGAGGTGGGCCCCACACAGGCGACCTCCTGGCGCGGCCTGGGGCCTGGCCGCGCCAACAGGCCACTTGGGAGGCCCCTCGCCCCCTCTGGCCCTCCTTCGTTGATCTCGAAGCTTCTGTTTCACTGATTTGTTTTATATATTTTTCTTGATTTTTTCGGGCTTCGGAAAATTGGGTAAAAGCCCCTGCAAAAAAAGACCTCAGCAGACAGAAACTAGCACTTGGTGCACTGAGTTAGTAGGTTAGTCCAAATATGTGTAAAATGATATAAAAGTGTAGCAAAACATATAACAATGTCACCCAAAAGATCATGGAACAAGCAGAAATTATAGATACGTTTGGGGTGTATCAACATCCCCAAGCTTAATTTATGCTTGTCCTCGAGTTGATAAATGATAACACAATAATTTATGTGGTGACATGCTTAACACACATATAAGAACTTCAAGTAAAGCAAGTGAGATATGCAATTCAAGTCAAGACAATAACAAGCAAGAGTCTACATCTAGTATTGAATTTAGCAAAGTAAGAACATAAAGGTGCAACAGCTCTCTCTGTCCGTGACTCGAATGTCTCCAAATGGTGTTTGCGTGCAAGAAGTGGGAGATGGGTTCAGAGATAAAATATATTTTTTAATTGAGAACTCAATCTACTAAACCTCACACTTAGTCTCCTTTGGAATCTTATTTTGACTCATCCCAGACCACTTGTCAGGCACAAGTCAAAATGATCCTCTCCCTTTCGACTTTGAGCACTCATGCAATGGATGAGCGTAAGCAAGATATGTTGGCACTTAGGATGGCAAATAGAATAATGATGGGGAAGGAAGACAAAAAGGTGTGAAAGGCTCACACCAATGAGGACAACCATAGGCGAGAGAAAGCCAAATGATAGATATGATGTGAGGAGTAGGGATTGCCATGTAACAGATGCACATATGAGCCAAGGTAAGCTCTCCAATGGAACCAGGGGGTGCATCCAACTTGTTTTCTCATGAATACCTAGAGCTCATTTGAGGAGGTTCATTACTGGAATATGCAAACCAAGTTCTATAGTGTAAGGATCCCCACATAGTTATGCATGAATGTTGATCTCTAGGTAGTACCAATATAGTAATGGAGTACGAGTGTGGATCTTTCAAAAGGAATAGTAGTGTTGCCCCCTTCTCTCCTTTTATTTCTTTCTTTTTCTCTTTTTATTTATTTTTTGTGGCCTCTTTCGCTCTTTCTTTTATCTCTCATTTGTCCTCTTTGGGATCTTTTGTTTGTCCTCTTTGGGATATTTTCCTCTCTTAAGGGCAACACTCTAATTTTACATGAATAGAAAGAGAAATCATCACACTTTATAAGAAGTACTCAACATAAAGACAAGTGAAAACTATCATGATGTATGCAAATGTATGCCTCTGCCAGTGTAGCAGGATATTCAATGATACTAGCGCGTCATGCAACAGTAATGAGGGCAAGGACCAACTAGCATGCGGCTCTATGATCAAGCAAAAACATGTATGACATGAAGATCAAGTCATGAGATGATGGATGTTACATGTCAATGTATCTCGGAAAGGCTATGGAAATGCCTTAATAGGTAGGTATGGTGGCTGTTTTGAGGCAAGATATAATGAGGCTTATGTATGATAGAGCGTATCATGTCATGGGTTTAGATGCACCGACGGAGTTTGCACCAACTCTCAATGTGACAAAGAGCAATGCACGGTACCGAAGAGGCTAGCAAAATATGGATGGTGGAAGTGCCAACAATCAAATACTCACATTAGTACGAAGAACTCATACACTTATTATCGGTAACTCTCTATCTAGTTAGGAATTTCACAAAAGGCAAGTACCCCGAGGAGGAATGTTTGGGGGTTTGGTTATCCTTGTGCATCCTCGACTCGTGGTAACGTGAGGGTACTCTATATATTCCAACCCCTCCAGAGGTTAGCGATCAATTTAGTAGCTAGCGTTCTCAACTAATTTTTATTTTTTGAGAAACACACAGATTTCCCAAAATACGACACCTATCACTAATAGGCTCAAGATCTTGGCACGAATAGTCCAAAACATTACTCAAATTAATACCTCACAACTATTGCAAGTTACTACTATACTTAAATATCAACCTCAATCACCTACTTATGCAAGACACACAACTCAGTGCAACAAGCCAACTCTCTAAACAAGATAAGAATGATAACTAAAGAGAGTTCCAAAATCAACCTAAGTAAAATCTCTTAAAAAGATAAGCATGAAAACTAAGAGCTAAGCATGACAGTAGCTACGAAAAGATGAAGAACACACAAAAAGAATAAGCAGGAAAACCTATGTTGTGTTCTAGAGTGGAATGGAGCGTGTCTCTCTCCCAAACATGGTAAGCTAGGTTCCAACTTGTTATGACCAGCAAACTATACTAAAAAAACTAAAAAGCAAATAGCGTGACGCTCCAAGCATAGTACATATCATATGAAGTGATAAAATATAGTATGGAGATGGACGACCTGATGATTGTTGATAGAGAAGGGGATGCACGGGGGCATCCCCAAGATTAGACGCTTGAGTCTCCTTTGAATATTTCTTGGGCTGCATGGGGGAATCCCCTAGCTTGAGCGTTTGACACTCCTTTATCTTCTTTCATCATCTCTCCCATCGCAATACTTGAAAACTCCCTTCATACAAAACTCATCATAAGCTGATTAGAGTAGTTTGTTCCCTTAATAAAATAATTCAGTACCTGCTGGAAATAAAAATTCTCATGAAAAGATACTGCTTCTCATGAATGCCAAAAGATTTTTGCAAATCAAAAAGCAAGCTTAGGATTCGCAAAACAATGAAAACACAAAACATGGCAAAATCTATGAAAAACAGAACAACAGGTAGTAAATAATTTATTCGGGGCACCTGTGCAACTCAAATCAAAAAACTCAGAATAGATGCCGGAAAAAATATTATATATAGCATGTTTTTGAAAAAAATCAGATCAAAAAGATGAACTCATGATTTTTTGCGATTTTTTCCATCAAGCAGATAGAATCTGTTTCTGGACATGATATCACAGTTTTTGATCTTTCTTGCAATCGGAGGCTATAACTTGGCACAAAACTTAAAAATAAAGATACAATGATGTTGCTAAAGTAGTAACACACATAAATACCACTAAAATAGAAAGTAAAAACATATTGGGTTACGTCCCAACAAGCGCTTTCTTTTATGCCTTTGAGCTAGGCATAATGCAAGAAGATCAAGTTGTATCAATTGAACCATCATCAAGATCATCAAAGAGCTCTTCAATGATACAACTAGTCTTAAGAGGACTCTCAAAGAGAGGCTTAGTGGAAACACTTCTAGGATCAAAAGCAAAGGTAGTAAGACCAATTGGAATTTCATTGCTAATTCTATTTAAGAGAGGTATCTCTTCCAAGGTCTTCACAGTTTCAACACCCTTAGCAATAGGTATACTTGTTTTGGGTTGAGAAACCTTGGGTATGTTAATGAACCTAGGTCCCTTCCATGCGGGGGTTTCTACCTTTTTAGTCTTGATGGAGGATAGGGTAGTTCCTAAAGTTTCAAAAATATCCTCGATCTTATCAATCCTAGAAGGATCCACATCATGGGATGTAAGGGTCTCCAAAATTTTGTAAATTTTGTTCAGGCAGCTATCAAGTCTATTTAAGTTCCCTTGAATCCTACGATCTACTTCATTAATTTTACTCATGCTTGGCATCTCTAGCTCTACTTTCTCAAGTTTACTCATAACATGAGATAAAGTGATATCATCCTTTATGTGAACAATATGTGGGATTCCGACAAGATTTTCCATAACGTTAAGAGCCTCCCCAACGGGAGCTTCCAAGAAATTCCCTCCTATTGCTGTGTTTAGAACAAACCTATGCCAAGAAGTAATACCAACATAAAAATTTCTAAGCAAAATAGTGGTGGATTGCTTCTTGGTGGCTCTATCTTGAGAATTTTTGATTATATACCAAGCATCTTTCAAACTTTCTCCAACCCTTTGTTTGAAGGTGAGAATCTCTCCTTCGGGTGCAATACTAGAGGCAAAGGATTTTGGCTTACCGACAAGGCAAAGTAACTATTTTTTTTGTGATTTTTGGGTATAAGACTCTAAAGCAAAAACTAGAACGCAAACTAACAAGACTAAAAAGCAAAGGTAAAAGATAGTGTGCAACTCCCCTATCTTGAAGAGTGGAGTCCCACGCAACGACGACAGAAATTAGCTTGATGACGAGATGATGTATATACTTCTCGCCCCTCGTTGGTTACCCCAAGTGGAAGGTGGAGGTGTAGTCAGCATAAAATTTCCCTTACACGGAGACTGTAAGGTTTATCAAACCAGGAGAACTCCTAGGCTCAACAAGTAGGTGTCTTCCACCCTGTAGCTAGCAGAAGACGTGGACCTGCACACACAACAAATAACTTTGCTCCCAACGAGTACACGGAGGTTTTCAATCTCTCCGGCCTTGTAGTTTGCAAAGGATCAAAACACAAGCGGGAAGATAATAGTGATTGCAACAGAAAAGTAAATGAAAGCGGTAAATGATGGAGGTGTAAACAATGATGGTGATATGGACCGGAGTCACATGACGTTCACTAGTGATGTCTCTCTCCCAAAAGACAATAAACAACTATGCTAGGGTAAACAAATCACAGTTGGGCAATTGACAGAATTATGATCGCACCGCAATGGTAAGTATGCTCCTTGATAGTTAGAGGTTCAATAGTAATAGGCAATACGCCGAGACAAGTAGACCGTTTATTCATCATCATGTACTTACTAATCATCCACCTTGAGATATCTATCCAGAACATCTCTCCGGTATTAAGTTGCGAGTCCCACCCAAAGTGTAAACTCAGAGCAACGGACAACTACATTAACGAACTATGCGTAAGGTAAACAATCTTTGCAACCATGGTCAGAAGCACCGTTGTTTTCTCCCTGGTGGCATCAAGCACATGCCCTAGTCCCATGTTTCTGTCACTCAAGCTAGACATCGAGGAGCCCAAACCCACAATCATGCATAACGCTCCCTCTTGGAGTTACGATCTACTACTTGGCCAAAGCAATAAAAAGCAACGGAGAACATGTAAGAATCACTAAGGAACATAATATAAAAGGATAATCAAATATATAACTTATAACAATCTGAACATAATCTCATAATCCATCGGATCCCAACAAACCGAGCATAGCAATAGCAAGAGAATTACATAGATGCCTTGATCATGTAGGGCAGCTCACAAGGACTAACCATTGAAGCACAAGATTGGAGAGAAGACATCACATAGCTATTGGTCATGGACTCATGGTCCAAGGGAAACTACTCACGGCACATTTGGGAGGCGTCCATGGTGGTGGAGAAGCTCCCGAAGGTCAATCCTCCCTCCGGTAGGGTGCCGCGAAGAGGTCTCGTGATGCTCCCAATCTCGGAAGTGCTACGGCGGTGGAACGATGGAGAAATTCACGATTCCAAAAAAGTCTGCGAGGGTTTCCTCATGGAACACTAAATATAAGCTAAAGAGGGCAGCAGAGGAGGTGGGTCCCACAGAGGCGACCTCATGGCGCTGCCCGGGGCCTAGCCACGCTAGCAAGCCGCCTGGGAGGACCCTGCCCCCCTCTGGCCCTCCTTCGGTGATCCCGAAGCTTCAGTTTCGCTGATTTTTTTATATATTTTTCTGGATTTTTTCGGGCTTCGGAAAATTGGGTAAAAGCCCCTGCAAAAAAGACATCAACAGACAGAAACTGGCACTGGGTGCACTAAGTTAGTAGGTTAGTCCAAATATGTGTAAAATAATATAAAAGTGTAGCAAAACATATAACAATGTCACCCAAAAGATCATGGAACAAGCAGAAATTATAGATACGTTTGGGACGTATCAGATGGATACCCAACTGTTTTGGGAGTCTTATGAAGATGCATTTATCCGCATTGGATTCGAGCTTATCATGTAGAAACTTTTTCACATAAGCGTCACAGCCCCAAACTTTTAAGAAATGACAGCTTAGGTTTCTCCAAACCATAGTTCATTACGGTGTCATCTCAACGGAATTATGTGGAGCCCTATTGAAAGTGTATGTGGTTATGTCTAATGCATAACCCATAAACGATAGTGGTAATTCGATAAGAGACATCATAGTGTGCACCATATGAGATAGGGCGCGGCTATGACGTTTGGACACACCATCACACCATGGTGTTCCAGGTGGCATTAGTTGTGAAACAATTTTCACATTGTCTTAAATGTGTGCCAAACTTGCAACTCAGATATTCACCTCCACGATCATATCATAGACATTTTATCCTCTTGTCACAACGATCTTCAACTTCACTCTAAAATTAGTTGAACCTTTCAATAATTCAAACTTGTGTTTCATTAAGTAAATATACCAGTATCTACTGTGACGCCCTCGATTTAATCGTACGCTAATCATACACGCAAGTGCATATGATCAAACTCAAGGACTCAAGGGAAGATATCACAACACAACTCTAGACACAAATAAAACAATACAAGCTTCATATTACAAGCCAGGGACCTCGAGGGCTAAAATACAGAAGCTCGATAAACACACGAGTCATCGGAAGCAACAATATCTGAGTACAAACATTAAACATGGGGTGCCTTAGAGAAGGCTAGCACAAAAGAAACACGATCGAACGAGGCGAGGCCTCCAGCGTGGGAACCTCCTAAACTACTCCGGCTCTTCAGCGGCTCCCACGAAGAAGACACCAACAGGGGGGGGGGGGTGCAGACGTCGGCATGAAACTCCATCTCCTGGGCTCCATCGTCTAGTCGCAACAATGGGTCAAGGGGACAAGGGGGGAGCAAAGTAACGGTGAGTACTCATCCAAAGTACTCACAAGACTTATATCAGAACTAAGCTAAGTATGCATCAATATCAAAGAAGGGGGGGGTTATATGTGGACTGACAACAACAATGCAAGAATAGAGAGAGAAGGCCTAGTCCTATCGAAGACTAGCATCTTGAGGGTCTTTGAGCAATAGACGAGAGTAGAGCAAGGTAACACAATTAATAGTCATATTTTTTTAGCAATATTAATATGAGATCACGCCCAGAGATCCTTCCTCGACTACCTGCGAGGAAGCAATCCTGGGGCAACTAATTCCAGTTAAGTATCAATTGTAGTTGTATAAGATCAGGGCACAACTCCAAGTCGTCCTGTAACCGTGGACACACCTATTCAAATAGATAAGTTCTTCCCTGCAGGGGTGCACAACATATTCCCCGGCGCGCTCGATAACACTCTGGCTGGGCACTCTTTTCTGGGTCCTTCCCGGCCTCGGAATATCGACACGTCGCAATCCCACCTAAGGTCAGCAGAGAGGACAGCCCGCCGGTCTAACTCCTAAGCACAGAGGGTTCGTGGGCCCACTTCCCCTCCGTGCTCCTGCATGATGCGTGGGCGGCCGATGTCAGTCCTAGAACCCCTTAATACAAGAGTGATGCATCTCGGGACCACTCAGGCGCGCGCTGCTCCATCGCTGACGTATGAAGAGCTTCGGCTGATACCGCGATGTCGAGTACCCATATTTCTTCCCACGCAGACGGTTAGTGCGTAATAAGGCCTTCCGACCAACCCAAATCAAATACCAAAATCCATTATCATTTTAATTAAGTCATCGACACAAACACGCGGGAATCCACCCGCCTAACATATATTCATCAAAGATCCCAGTAACATGGTCAAGTAACTGTGTGGTTATAACATCAGGGGGATCCGAGGCATCACCCTCGTTGGATCTCGAACGATGTAACCGTCAAGGTGGGCCTAGAGGAATCACCCTCGAGGGTCCCACACTTGAGGGGTTGCACGACAGAGGCATCGCTGGGAATGGTGAAAGAGGAATCACCCTCGATAACCATGACCGACTAGCTGTACTACAGAGATATCATCACGAGTACTTCGCGAGGTGTCACCCTCGGTACCCGATAGTATCTTTGTAGCATCGCACAACTAGGGGGTGTAAGTGTTGTGTCGGGTCTGGCTCGTCGATCAGGGATCGAGACTTGATAATTAATCCGGGCAACTAGACTACGGGTTCAGAGGGGAAGACTGATCCACCTATACTAAACAGATTAAAACTATAGTACTGAAAGTAGCAGTTCATCAAAATTAGGCTATGCATCAGATATAGGAGCTAACTACAACAGTAGCAAAATTCTAATGCAAGCATGAGGAAGAAAGAATAGGCGATATAGGGATGATCAAGGGGGTTTGCTTGCCTTGTTGCTCTGCGGCGAAAGGCTGGTCGTCAGGAGGGTAGATGTACCCGGCAACAACGTCAGTCTCGGGGTCTACCAGTAATAAGAGGGTGGAGAAACAATAAATAATAGCAACAGATGCACCACTAAGCATGACATGGCAATATGCGGGCTAGGCATGAGCTAACACAGCAACATCCGTCATAGACGGGTCGGAATAATATGTGACGATATTTTTCGGGTCTCGGGCTACTACCGGCTAGACTGAAAACGATGGAAAAGTTCCACGTTTGCTATGCTAGGGACGCGTGACAGATGAATGGACCGCGTACCTGAGTTCGTCTCATTGTGCTGATCAACTTTCATGTTGAAAATATTTTGATCTGGCTTACGGTTTATTTATATTAATTTTTAAAGTTTTATTCGATATTTAGGAATTAAAAACAGATTTAATTAATTCAATTAAATGCAATTATGACATCAACATGATGCCATGCTAACATCAGCATTTGACTGGTCAACTGACCAGTGGGTCCTACGTGTCATTGACACAATTTATTAATTAGGGTGAAATATTAATTAATTAGATTAATTTAGTGGGGGACCCACGTGTCATACTCTGATAGGATAATTTAATTATCCTAATTATTAGATTATCTTAATTATGTATTTAATTAATTAACAAATTAATCAAATAATATATGTAATTAATTAATTAATTATTTTATTAATAAAAACACATTTTTTTTTATTTTTATGCCTTTTTTGTTCTCTTTCTACATACATGCATACATACTCAATACATACATACATACATGCACATCTATACATACATACATATATCACCATTTTTATTTTATTTACATCACAACTCTCTCTCTCTCTCTGCCAACTCTCTCCTCAACTCTCTCGCATCTCTCTCAACAGAGAGAAAGGAGGCAACCTCCACCTCCACCTACATGAGCTCAACGGCGTCGGAACGCGGCGGTGTTCGCCAGAACGGAATCGGAACGGGGGTAAGGAGGAGAGGGTGGCCGGGGCCCGGAGTGTTGGAACTATGCCCTAGAGGCAATAATAAAATAGTTATTATTATATTTCTTTGTCCATGATAATCGTTTATTATCCATACTATAATTGTATTGATTGGAAACACAATACTTGTGTGGATACATAGACAAAACACTGTCCCTAGTAAGCCTCTAGTTGACTAGCTCGTTGATCAAAGATGGCCAAGGTTTCCTGGCCATAGGCAAGTGTTGTTACTTGATAATGGGATCACATCATTAGGAGAATCATGTGATGGACTAGACCCAAACTAATAGACGTAGCATGTTGATCGTGTCATTTTGTTGCTACTGTTTTCTGCGTGTCAAGTATTTGTTCCTATGACCATGAGATCATATAACTCACTGACACCGGAGGAATGCTTTGTGTGTATCAAACGTCGCAACGTAACTGGGTGACTATAAAGATGCTCTACAGGTATCTCCGAAGGTGTTAGTTGAGTTAGTATGGATCGAGACTGGGATTTTTCACTCCGTGTGACGGAGAGGTATCTCGGGGCCCACTCGGTAATACAACATCACACACAAGCCTTGCAAGCAATGTGACTTAGTGTAAGTTGCGGGATCTTGTATTACGGAATGAGTAAAGAGACTTGCCGGTAAACGAGATTGAAATAGGTATGCGGATACTGACGATCGAATCTCGGGCAAGTAACATACCGAAGGACAAAGGGGATGACATACGGGATTATATGAATCCTTGACACTGAGGTTCAACCGATAAGATCTTTGGAGAATATGTAGGATCCAATATGGGCATCCAGGTCCCCCTATTGGATATTGACCGAGGATTCACTCGGGTCATGTCTACATAGTTCTCCAGCCCGCAGGGTCTGCACACTTAAGGTTCGACGTTGTTTTATGCGTATTTGAGTTATATGGTTGGTTACCGAATGTTGTTCAGAGTCCCGGATGGGATCACGGACATCACGAGGGTTTCCGGAATGGTCCGAAGACGAAGATTGATATATAGGATGACCTCATTTGGTTATCGGAAAGTTTTCGGGCATTACCAGAAAAGTTTCGGGCTCATCGGTAGTGTACCGGGAGTGTCGGGAGGGGTGACGGGGACCATCAAGAGGGGTGTCATGCCCCAAGGGGTCTCATGGGCTATGGGAAGAGATAAACCAGCCCCTAGTGGGCTGGAATAAGTTCCCACTAAGGCCCATAAGGTTTGAGAAGGGAAAACACAAGGTGGAAAGAGTTTCCAAGTGGGAAGGTGGAATCCTACTCCAAGTAGGATTGGAGTAGGACTCCTCCACCTCAAATTTCGGCCAAACCTTGAGGGTTTGAGGCTGCCTCCTCCCCTCCCTCCCTCCTATATATATTGAGGTATTAGGGCTGATTTGAGACAACTTTTGCCACGGCAACCCGACCACATACCTCCACGGTTTTACCTCTAGATCGCGTTTCTGTGGAGCTTGGGCGGAGCCCTGCTGAGATTAGATCACCACCAACCTTCGGAGTGCCGTCACGCTGCCGGAGAACTCATCTACCTCTCTGCCTCTCTTGCTGGATCAAGAAGGTCGAGATCATCGTCGAGCTGTACGTGTGCTAAACGCGGAGGTGCCGTCCGTTCGACACTAGATCGGAGCGGATCGTGGGACGGATCGCGGGACGGTTCATGGGACGGTTCGCGGGGCGGATCGAGGGACGGTTCATGGGACGGTTCGCGGGGCGGATCGAGGGACGTGAGGACGTTCCACTACATCAACCGCGTTTCTTAACGCTTCTGCTGTGCGATCTACAAGGGTACGTAGATCGGAAATCCCCTCTCGTAGATGGACATCACCATGATAGGTCTTCGTGCGCGTAGGAAAATTTTTGTTTCCCATGCGACGTTCCCCAACAGTGGCATCATGAGCTAGGTTCATGCATAGATGTAATCTCGAGTAGAACACAAAAGTTTTTGTGGGCGGTGATGTGTGTTTTGCTGCCCTCCTTAGTCTTTTCTTGATTCCGCGGTATTGTTGGATCGAAGCGGCTCGGACCGACATTACTCGTACGCTTACGAGAGACTGGTTTCATCGCTACGAGTAACTCCGTTGCTCAAAGATGACCGGCAAGTGTCGGTTTCTCCAACTTTAGTTGAATCGGATTTGACCGAGGAGGTCCTTGGATGAGGTTAAATAGCAATTCATATATCTCAGTTGTGGTGTTTGCGTAAGTAAGATGCGATCCTACTAGATACCCATGGTCACCATGTAAAACATGCAACAACATATAGAGGACGTCTAACTTGTTTTTGCAGGGTATGCTTGTGATGTGATATGGCCAATGATGTGATGTGATATATTGGATGTATGAGATGATCATGTTGTAATAGTTAATATCGACTTGCACGTCGATGGTACGGCAACCAGCAGGAGCCATAGGGTTGTCTTTAAACTAACGTTTGTGCTTGCAGATGCGTTCACTATATTGCTAGGACGTAGCTTTAGTAGTAATAGCATGAGTAGCACGACAAACCCGATGGCGACACGTTGATGGAGATCATGATGATGGAGATCATGGTGTGACGCCGGTGCCAAGAAGATCGTGCCGGTGCTTTGGTGATGGAGATCAAGAAGCACATGATGATGGCCATATCATGTCACTTATGAATTGCATGTGATGTTAATACTTTTTGCACCTTATCTTGCTTAGAACGACGGTAGCATTATGAGGTGATCTCTCACTAAAATTTCAAGACGAAATTGTGTTCTCCCCGACTGTGCACCGTTGCGACAGTTCTTCGTTTCGAGACACCACGTGATGATCGGGTGTGATAGACTCAACGTTCACATACAACGGGTGCAAAACAGTTGCACACGCAGAACACTTGGGTTAAGCTTGACGAGCCTAGCATGTGCAGACATGGCCTCGGAACACATGAGACCGAAAGGTCGAGCATGAATCGTATAGTTGATATGATTAGCATAGAGACGCTTACCGCTGAAACTATTCTCGACTCACGTGATGATCGGACTTGAGATAGTGGATTTGGATCATGTACCACTCAAATGACTAGAGAGATGTACTTTTTGAGTGGGAGTTCTTAAGTAATATGATTAATTGAACTAATTGTCATGAACATAGTCTAATGGTCTTTGCGAATTACGATGTAGCTTGCGCTATAGCTCTACTGTTTTTATATGTTCCTAGAGAAAATTTAGTTGAAAGTTGGTAGTAGCAAACTTTGAAGAGGATTGTCTTTGTTGCTGCGCAGAAGGCTTATGTCCTTAATGCACCACTCGGTGTGCTGCACCTCGAGCGTCGTCTGTGGATGCTGTGAACATCCGACATACACGTTTCTGATGACTACACGATAGTTGAGTGCGAAATACTTAATGGCTCGGAAGCAAGGCACCGAAGACGTTTTTGAAACGTCACGGAACATAAGTGATGTTCTAAAGATATGAAATTGTGAGTTCATGCTCGTGCCCTTGTTGAGAGGTACGAGACCTCCGACAAGATTCTTTGTCCACAAAGCAAAGGAGAAAAGCTCAATCGTTGAGCGTGTGCTCAGATTGTCTGAGTACGACAATCACTTGAATCAAGTGGGAGTTAATCTTCCAGATGAGATAGTGATGGTTCTCCAAAGTCACTGCCACCAAGCTGTGAGAGCTTCGTGATGAACTATAACATATCAAGGATAGATACAATGATCCTAGAGCAATTCGCGATGTTTGACACTGCGAAAGTAGAAATCAAGAAGGAGCATCAATAGTTGATGGTTAGTAAAACCACTAAGTTTCAAGAAAGGCAAGGGCTAGAAGGGATACTTCGTGAAACGGCAAAACAATTGCTGCACTAATGAATAGACCCAAGATTAAACCCAAACCCGAGACTAAGTGCTTCTGTAATGAGGGGAACAGTCACTTAGGTGGAGCAACTCTAGATACTTGGTAGATAAGAAGGTTGGCAAAAGTCAAAAGAAGTATATTTGATGTACATGATGTTGATGTGTACTTTACTAGTACTCCTAGTAGCACGAGGGTATTGGATACCGGTTCGGTAGCTAAGTGATTAGTAACACGAAATGAAAGCTACGGCATAAACGGAGACTAGCTAAAGGCGAGGTGACGATACGTGTTGGAAGTGTTTCCAAGGTTGATATGATCAAACATCGCACGCTCCCTCTACCATCGGGATTGGTGTTAAACCTAAATAATTGTTATTTGGTGCTTGGGTTAAGCATGAACATGATTGGATCGTGTTTATTGCAATACGATTATTCATTTAAGGAGAATAATGGTTACTCTATTTTCTTGAATAATCACCTTCAATGGTTTATTGAATCTCGATTATAGTGTTACACATGTTCATGATATTGGTGCCAAAAGATACGAGGTAATGATGATAGTACCACTTACTTGTGGCACTGCCGCTTGAGTCATGTTGGTATAAATTGCATGAAGAGGCTCCATGCTGATGGATCTTTATACTCACTTGATTTTGAATCACTAGTGACATGCAAATCATACCACATGAGCAAAGCCTTGTTTTCATTGAGATGAAACAAGATAGTAACTTGTTGGTAGTGATATATTTTGATGTATGCAGTCCAATGGGTGCTGAGGCACGCAGTGGATATCATTATGTTCTTACTTCAATGACGATTTGAGTAGATACAAGAGTATTTACTTAATGAATCACAAGTCTGAAATATTGGAAAGTTCAATTTTGTTTCAGAGTGAAGTTCGTCGTAACAAGAGGATAAACGATCTACGATATGATCGTAGAAATGAATATCTAAGTTACGAGCTTTGGTACGCAGTTAAGACAATGTGGAAATTCTTTCGCAGTTCATGCCACGTGGAACATCATAGTGTGATGATGTGTTTGAACGTCATAGCGACGCACTATTTGGTATAGTGCATGCTATGATGTCTCTTATCGAATTACCACTATCGTTTATGGGTTATGCATTAGAGACAACCACATTCACTTTAAATAGGGCACCGCGTATTTCCGTTGAGATGACATAGTATAGACTGAGGTTTAGAGAAATCTAAACTGTCGTTTCTTGAAAGTTTGGGGCTTTGACACTTATGTGAAAAAGTTTCAGTCTGATAAGCTCGAACCCAAAGCGGATAAATGCATCTTCATAGGATATCCGAAACAGTTGGGTACATATCCTATCTCAGATTCGAAAGCAAAGTGTTTGTTTCTAGAAACGGATCCTTTCTCGAGGAAAGGTTTCTCTCAAAAGAATTGAGTGGGAGGGTGGTAGAACTTGATGAGGTTATTGAACCATCACTTCAACCAGTGTGTAGCAAGGCGCAGGAAATTGTTCCTGTGGCGCCTACACCAATTGAAGTGAAAGCTGATGATGGTGATCATCGAGCATCGGATCAAGTTACTACAAGCCTCGTAGGTTGACAAGGTCGCGTACTACTGCAGAGTGGTACGGTAACCCTGTCTTGGAGGTCATGTTGTTGAGCAATAGTGAACCTACGAGTTATGGAGAAAGCAATGGTGGGCCCGGATTCCGACAAATGGCCGAAGCCATGAAATCCGAGAGAGGATCCATGTATGAAAACAAAGTGTAGACTTTGGAAGAACTACTTGATGGTCATAGGACTATTGAGTAAAGATGGATCTTTGAAAGGAAGACAGACGATGATGGTGATAAGTCACTATTAAGAAAAGCTCGACTTGTTGCAAAGATGTTTCCGACAAGATCAAACAGTTGACTATGATGAGACTTTCTCACTCGTAGCGATGCTAAAAGTCTGTTAGAATTATGTTAGTAGTTGTTGCATTATTTATGAAATATTGCACATAGGATGTCAAAACATTGTTTCCTCGACGGTTTCCTTGAGCAAACATTGTATGTGATACAACCAGGAGGTTTTGTCGATCCTAAAGATACTAGCAAGTATGCAAGCTCCAGCGATCCTTCAATGGACTGGTGCAAGCATCTCGGAGTTGGAATATACACTTTGATGAGATGATCAAAGATTTTCGGTTTGTACATGGTTTATGAGAAACTTGTATTTCCAAAGAAGTGAGTGGGAGCACTATAGAATTTCTGATAAGTATATGTGGTTGACATATTGTGGATCAGAAGTAATATAGAATTTCTGTAAAGCATACAAGGTTGTTTGAAAGGAGTTTTCAAAGGAGTACCTGGATTGCGCTACTTGAACGTTGAGCATCAAAGATCTATGGAGATAGATCGAAAGCGCTTAATGGAAGTTTCAACAAGATCCATGCCTTGACAAGTTTTTGAAGGAGTTCAAAATAGATCAACAAAGAAGGAGTTCTTGGTTGTGTTGTGAGGTGTGGATTTGAGTAAGACTCAAAACCCGACCACGGCAAAATAAAGAGAATAGACGAAGGTCGTCTTCTATGCCTTGGCCGTAGAATCTGAGGTATGCCATGCTGGGTACCGCACCTGATGTGTGCCTTGACTCAAAGTCTGTTGAGAGGTACAGAGAGTGATCCATGGTTGAATCACTAGCAGCGGTCAAAATTTATCCTTAGTAACTGATGGACTAAGGAATTTTTCTCGATTATGGAGGTGGTTAAAGAGTTCGTCGTAAAGGGTTACGTCGATGCAAGCTTTGACACTAATCCGAATAACTATGAGTACTGAAACAGATTCGTATAGTAGAGTAGATATTTGGAGTATTTCCGAATAGCACATAGTAGCAACATCTATAAGATGACATAAAGATTTGTAAAGAACAGACGGATCTGAAAGTTTCAGAACCGTTGACTAAAACCTCTCTCACGAGCAAGACATGATCAGACCCCGTAACTATATGGGCGTTGGATTCGTTGGAATCACATGGTGATGTGAACTAGATTATTGACTCTAGTGCAAGTGGGAGACTGTTGGAAATATGCCCTAGAGGCAATAATAAATTAGTTATTATTATATTTCTTTGTCCATGATAATCGTTTATTATCCATGCTATAATTGTATTGATTGGAAACACAATACTTGTGTGGATACATAGACAAAACACTGTCCCTAGTAAGCCTCTAGTTGACTAGCTCGTTGATCAAAGATGGCCAAGGTTTCCAGGCCATAAGCAAGTGTTGTTACTTGATAACGGGATCACATCATTAGCAGAATCATGTGATGGACTAGACCCAAACTAATAGACGTAGCATGTTGATCGCGTCATTTTGTTGCTACTGTTTTCTGCGTGTCAAGTATTTGTTCCTATGACCATGAGATCATATAACTCACTGACACCGGAGGAATGCTTTGTGTGTATCAAATGTCGCAACGTATCTGGGTGACTATAAAGATGCTCTCCAGGTATCTCCGACGGTGTTAGTTGAGTTAGTATGGATCGAGACTGGGATTTGTCACTCCGTGTGACGGAGAGGTATTTCGGGGCCCACTCGGTAAAACAACATCACACACAAGCCTTGCAAGCAATGTGACTTAGTGTAAGTTGCGGGATCTTGTATTACGGAACGAGTAAAGAGACTTGCCGGTAAATGAGATTGAAATAGGTATGCGGATACTAACGATCGAATCTCGGGCAAGTAACATACCGAAGGACAAAGGGAATGACATACGGGATTATATGAATCCTTGACACTGAGGTTCAACCCATAAGATCTTCAGAGAATATGTAGGATCCAATATGGGCATCCAGGTCCCGCTATTGGATATTGACCGAGGATTCACTCGGGTCATGTCTACATAGTTCTCGAGCCCGCAGGGTCTGCACACTTAAGGTTCGACGTTGTTTTATGCGTATTTGAGTTATATGGTTGGTTACCGAATGTTTTTTGGAGTCCCGGATGGGATCACGGACGTCACGATGGTTTTCGGAATGGTACGGAGACGAAGATTGATATATAGGATGACCTCATTTGGTTACCGGAAAATTTTCGGGCATTACCAGAAAAGTTTCGGGCTCATCGGTAGTGTACCGGGAGTGCCGGGAGGGGTGACGGGGACCATCGAGAGGGGTGTCATGCCCCAAGGGGTCTCATGGGCTATGGGAAGAGATAAACCAGCCCCTAGTGGGCTGGAATAAGTTCCCACTAAGGCCCATAAGGTTTGAGAAGGGAAAACACAAGGTGGAAAGAGTTTCCAAGTGGGAAGGTGGAATCCTACTCCAAGTAGGATTGGAGTAGGACTCCTCCACCTCAAATTTGGGCCAAACCTTGAGGGTTTGAGGCTGCGTCCTCCCCTCCCTCCCTTCTATATATACTGAGGTATTAGGGCTGATTTGAGACAACTTTTGCCACGGCAGCCCGACCACATACCTCCACGGTTTTACCTCTAGATCGCGTTTCTGCGGAGCTTGGGCGGAGCCCTGCTGAAATTAGATCACCACCAACCTTCGGAGCGCCATCACACTGCCGGAGAACTCATCTACCTCTCTGTCTCTCTTGCTGGATCAAGAAGGCCGAGATCATCGTCGAGCTGTACGTGTGCTGAACGCGGAGGTGCCGTCCGTTCGGCACTAGATCGGAGCGGATCGTGGGACGGATCACGGGACGGTTCGTGGGACGGTTCGCGGGGTGGATCGAGGGACTTGAGGACGTTCCACTACATCAACCGCGTTTCTTAACGCTTCTGCTGTGCGATCTACAAGGGTACGTAGATCGGAAATCCCCTCTTGTAGATGGACATCACCATGATAGGTCTTCGTGCGCGTAGGAAATTTTTTGTTTCCCATGCGACGTTCCCCAACACGGAGCTCACTGGCGTTGTCGGGGATCGGGGCGGCGAGGCTCGGGGTCGGCCGTTGTGGAGGATGACGAGGAGGCCGGTGGCGCGGTTTCGACGAGGAGGAGCCCGAGGTGGTGGTGCGCGACGCCGGGGCGGCCCTGGCGGTGCGAGCCGGCCGGTAGTGGGGCTCGGCCGGAGGTGGGGAGGTCGGTGGCGTTCCGACCGAGGGCGCCAGTGCAGCCCCTGGTGCGACGTGGGGCAGAGGGAGGGGCCGGGGCGGGGAGCGCCGGTAGTGAGGCGGCGCGAGGCGATCTGTGGCGACGGGGATGGCCAGGGAGTAGGAGGCGCCGAGGGGTACGAGAGACGCGGGGGAGCTGGAGTGGGGGTGCGGGGCGACAGGGGGGGGGGGCGCTGGATGGGATCCCCTGTGGGGTGGCGGCGCAGGGGAGGGTGAAGGAGGATGGGGCGGTGTCAGGCGGTGAGGCAAGAGGAGGGAGGCGCTGGGATCCAGGGGGCTACGCACGAGCGGGGGCTGGTGGGGTTGGACGAGCGTGATGGGGGTAGGGGGTGACGAGGGGGTTCCCTTGTTCCCTTCTGGCGGCGGCAGGAGGGAGTGGGGGGGGGTTCGGCGCTAGGATTGCCCTCGGGTTGAATACCCCGAGGTGGGTTGGTGGGCAAGGGGTTGGCCGGCTGGGCCAATTTGGCCCAGTTGGGAGAGGGGCTTTTTTCCCTTTTTTTTAAATTACTTTCTTTTATTTATTTATTTTATATAGTTTCTGTTTTAAATATACAGGGATTATAAATAATTTCAAAAATGCCCGATTCAGTTTTATAATTCATTAGGGAATTTTTATAACTCCCCCGACATTTTTATTTTAACATTCAAAAACTTTTCTCGTTCGACTTTATTTTTAAATATCAAATTTGATTCGATTTCGACTAACACGAGATTAATGATGGAAATTACGGTGACGTGGCATCATTAGCATGGGATTACTGTAGCTTAATTATATTCAACACTGTAGCAAAAGCTGAGGATGTCACATCTACTCAAATTATTTGTGAAGTAAGAACATAATGATATCCACTGCGTGCCACATCACTCATTGGACTCTATACATCAAAATGTATTACTTCCAACAAGTTACTCTCTTGTTCCATCTCACTGGAAGACGAGTCTTTCAGTCATCTTGCCCATGATTTGCATGTCTCAAGTTATTCAAAATCAAGTGAGTCCAAACGATCCATCTGCATGGAGTTTCTTCATGCGTTCACACCAATAGGCATGGTTTGCATGTCTCAAACGATTCAAAAATGAGTGAGTCCAAAGATCCATGTGTATGGAGCTTCTTCATGTGCTTTACACCAATATGACTCGAGTGGCAGTGCAACAAGTGAGTGGTACTATCATTACTACTTTGTTTTTGTTGGTATCAAATATTATGAACATGTGTATCACTACGATCGAGATTCAATAAACCATTGAAGGTATTTATTCAAGCAAATAGAATAACCATTATTCTATTTAAAGAATAATCATATTGCAATAAACACGATCTAATCATGTTCATGCTCAACCAAATAACATTTATTTAGGTTCAACACTAATCCCGATGGTAGAGGGAGCGTGTGATGTTTGATCACATGAACCTTGAAATTTCTTCCAACACACATCATCACCTCACCTTTAGCTAGTCTCCGTTTATTTTGTAGCTTTTATTTTGAGTTACTAACACTTGGCAACCGAACCAGCATCTAATACCCTGGTGCTACTAGGAGTACTAGTAAAGTACACATCAATATCATGTATATCTAATATACTTTTGTCGACTTTGCGAGCCTTCTCATCTACCAAGTATCTAGGGTAGTTCCTCTTTAGTGACTGTTCCCCTCATTACAGAAGCACTTAGTATCGGGTTTGGGCTCAACCTTGGGTCTCTTCACTAGAGCAACAACTAGTTTGCCATTTTATGAAGTATCCCTTCATGCCCTTGCCCTTCTTGAAACTAGTGATTTTACTAACCATCAACAATAGATGCTCCTTTTGATTTCTACTTTCGCGGTGTCAAATATCGTGAATAGCTCAAGGATCATCATATCTATCACTGATATTTTATAGTTCATCACAAAGCTCTAGTAGCTTGGTGGCACTGACTTTGGAGAACGATCACTATCTCATATTGAAGATCAACTCCCACTCTATTCAAGCGATTGTAGTAATGTTAGAGCACATTTCTCCATATGTGGTTTTAGTAATTGATGACAATCCCTATGGACTAATGGTTGCCTTAAGTTATATCCGAAGGATTTGTCCATAGGCACTTCTTGAAGTCCATCTGTTGGTGTCAAGGAGTTTATATGATGACCAAGGTGGTATTCAAGGTATTATCCAAAGATTGGTCATAAAGACACAAGGTTGATCAAGACTAAGCAAAGAGTAAATCAAGATGATCAACACACAAAGTGTACAAGATGTACCGAGAGGGATCAACTGATCCCATGGTATGGTAAGCATTGTCCATAACGCTTTTTTGTACTAACCCATGGTCCTTGTGAGAGTTATATGTGGGGTTAGGTGTGTCTCCATGGGTTTGCATCAAGAGGAAGATCTCATTCAACCTATGAAGGATGACATCAAGTGGTGATCGTCATCAAGATTGCGGTGTGCAAGTTCAAGTGGAGCATCACAAAGATATCATGCTTGAAGCTTGCCGTTCATTGTGGTAGCAATGAACTTGTGAAGATGTGCTGAAGAGTGGCTCACCCATAGTGAGTATGGGGAGCAATCAAGTAGTCTTCGTTAAAACAATGTAATCAACAAAGGTGGTCCATCTTGAGGAAGCCAAGATCATCATCATCTAGCTCAAGAGGACTAGGTGCAAGGTATAGGTTTGCCCTTGATAGGTTTTATATTTTAGGATTGATTGCCGTACTGTCAAGGAGGGCTCTCAAGTGAGTAGCTTGATCGTATCGTTCATTGAGAGCTCAAACCATTTGCGTTCGTGCATCATATTTCTTGGTTCTTGTTTGGTGTTTCTCTTTGTGAGTTTTGGAGCTTATGGTCATCTTCATGACAAGCTCGAGTAAATCAAAAACGGAGTCCATATGCATCTCCTATGATGTTTTTGATGTTGGAAGTTTTTGCCGGTTCATCATTCATAGAGGTCTCACTTCTCTATATCATTGGCATTTTCTAACTGCGTGTTCTTAAGATTTTATGTCGATGTTGGATAGCTCTTGTCGTTGTGAATTCAACAAGCTTGAGTTTGCTCGATTCGGAGTTTGTATGCGAAAGTTAGAGCAGTTTCATTATCAATCGGTAGTGCCGCTCCTCGTGCGAGCAGTAGTACTGCTCCTAGAGCAGTATTACCGCTCCTGGAGCGGTCGTACCGCTCCCTCGGATGTTCTGGGAGTGATAGTACCACTCCGGGCAGCGGTAGTACCGTTCCAGTCGGGCTGGGAGTGGGGGTAACGGTTGGATTCATTTCCCCACTATATAAAGGAGGTCTTCTTCCCCATTGGACCTTATCTATCCATTGAGCTCGTGTTCTTACTCCATTGTTGACCTTCTTAGAGCTTGCTAACTCTCAATCCCTCCAATGATTCTTGCTAATTCTTGAGGGAAAAGAGAGAGGAGATCTAGATCCACATCTCCACCAATCACTTTCTCCCTTATGTGAGGGGAACCCCTTGGATCTTGACCTTGGAGTTCTTTGTGAGCTCCTTGTTCTTCCTCTCATATTTCTCCATAGCTTTTGTTGTTGTGGAGGGATTTGAGTGTTTGGGACTTGACCACTTCATGTGTTCTTGCCATTGCATTAGTTGCATCGTTTTGAGTTCTCCACGGTGATACGTGGAAGTGAGAAGTTGAGAAGCTTATTACCCTTGGGTACTTGGTACCCCTAGAAGCTTGGTGGTGCCTCGGAGCTCAATCATTATGGTGTAAAGCTCCGGGAAAGCGTCGGGGTCTCCAATTAAGTTGTGGAGATTGCCCCGAGCATTTGTGTTCACCTCAAAGCCATATGCCATTGTGGTGAAGCTTCATGGTGTTGTTGGGAGCCTCCAATTAAGTTGTGGAGATCGCCCCAACCTTGTTTGTACGGGTTCGGTGACCGTCCTCAAGGGTCCTTTAGTGGAATCACAACACCTTGCATTGTGCGAGGGCGTGAGGAGATTACTTATTGGTTCTTGTCATATATCTTGCTATCACTTAGTTGTTTATCTTGCTTAGCATAAGTTGTTTGTGCACATAGGTGAGCCTAGTTGTTTTAGGTTTTGTGTTTGACAAATTAAACGTTAGTTTTATTACACATTTGTTCAATCCTAAACCGTAATTATTTTAAAGCGCCTGTTCACCCCCCTCTAGGCGACATCCACGTCCTTTCAAGTACTCATACAATTTGAGCACATGCTCAACGATTGAGCTCTTCTCCCTTACTTCGCAGATCAAGAAACGTGTCGGAGGTCTCATACCTCTTGACGTGGTCACGAGCTTGAAATCCCAATTTCAGCTCTTGGAACATCTCATATGTTTGGTGACGTTCAAAACGTATTCGATGCCTCAATTCTAAGCCGTTAAGCATTACGCACTGAACTATCACGTAGTCATAAAAAACGTGTATGTCAGATGTTCATAACATCCATAGACGACGCTCAGGGTTCACCACACGAAGCGGTGCATCAAGGACATAAGCTTTCTGCGCAACAATGAGAACAATCCTCGGTTCACGGACCCTATCCACATAATTGCTACTATCAGCTTTCAACTAAATTTTCTCTTGGAACATATCTAAAACAATAGAGCTACAACGCAAGCTACAACATAATTTGCAAAAACCTTTTGACTATGTTCATGATAATTAAGTTCATCTAATCAAATTATTTAATGAACTCCCACTCAGATAGACACCCCTCTAGTCATACAAGTGATGCATGATTCACATCGACTAGGCCGTGTCCGATCATCACATGAGACAGAGTAGTCATCAATGGTGAACATCTCCATGTTGATCGATTCTCCATACGACTCATGTTTGACCTTTCGGTCTCTCGTGTTCCGAGGCTCTGTCTGTACATGTTAGGCTTGTCAAGTCAAACTAAGTGTTTTGCGTGTGTAAATCTGGCTTCCACCCATTGTATGCGAATGTTAGAATCTATCACACCCGATCATCACGTGGTGCTTCAAGACAACGATCCTTCGCAACGGTGCACACTTAGGGGGGGGGGACTTTTCTTGAAATTTTAGTGAAGGGATCATCTTATTTACTTCCGTCGTTCTAAGCAAATAAGACATAGAAACATGATAAACATCACATGCAATCATATAGTGACATGATATGGCCATTATCATCTTGCGCCTTTGATCTCCATCTTCGGGGCACGACATGATCATCATTGTCACCGGCATGACACCATGATCTTCATCATTGTGTCTTCGTGAAGTTGTCTCGCCAACTGTTACTTCTACTACTACGGCTAACGGTTAGCAATACAGTAAAGTAATGACATGGCATTGCATCTCATACAATAAGTTAAGACAACTCCTATGGTTCCTGCCGGTTGTCATACTCATCGACCTGCAAGTCGTGAATCCTATTACAAGAACATGATCAATCTCATACATCACATATATATCATCACATCCTTTTGGCCATATCACATCACATAGCATACCCTGCAAAAACAAGTTAGACGTCCTCTAATTGTTGTTGCAAGTTTGACGTGGCTGCTATGGGTTTCTCGCAAGGACGTTTCTTACATACGTCACAGCCACAACGTTGATATGCCAATGCTATTTACCCTTCATAAGAACCCTTATCATGGAATCCAATTCGACTAAAGTGGGAGAGACAGACACCCGCTAGCCACCTTATGCAACAATTGCATGTCAGACGGTGGAACTAGTCTCACGTAAGCATACGTGCAAAGTCGGTCCGGGCCGCTTCATCCCCCAATATTTCCGAAAGAAGATTGGACTAGTAACGACAAGCAATTGACTAAATAATGGACCACAACTTTTCTGTTCTAATCGTGCATAGAATCTACGCATAGACTAGCTCTGATACCACTGTTGGGTAACGTAGTAGTAATTCCAAATTTTCCTACGTCATTCCAAGATCTATCTAGGAGAAACTAGCAACAACAGAGGTTGTAGAGTATCTCCGTACCTTTGAAGATCGCTAAGAGGAAGCGTTACTATGAACGCGGTTGATGGAGTCGTACTCGTAGAAATTCACATCGCGAAATATTCTGATCTAAGCTCCGAACAATGGCGCCTCCGCTTTCAACACACGTGTATTCGGGTGGCGTCTCCTTCACATTGATCCAGCAAGGAGAGATGAGTAGTTGAGGGAGAGCTCCGGCAGCATGAGGACGTGGTGGCGGTGCAACTATGTAGTTCTCCGGCACGGCTTCGCCAAGCATCGCGGATGAGGAGAAGAGGGAGAAGTAGGGATGCACCTTGGAGAGGTGTGAAAGGTGTGTGCAGCCCTCTCAAAACCCTCTCTATATATAGGAGGAAGGGACAGGGGGCGGCGACTGATGACCCACAAGTATAGGGGATCAATCGTAGTCCTTTCGATAAGTAAGAGCGTCGAACCCAACGAGGAGCAGAAGGCTCTGATAAACGGATTTCAGCAAGGTAATAACTGCAACCACTGAAAGTAGCGGTAACAAGTGATTGTGTAGCGAGGTGAAACGTTGCAAGCAAAGAGTAACAAGTAACAAGTAGTAGCAACGGTGCAGCAAGTGGCCCAATTCCTTTTGCAGCAAGGGACAAGCCTGAACAAAGTCTTATAGGAGGAAAAACGCTACCGAGGACACAGGGGAATATCTGTCATGCTAGTTTCATCATGTTCATATGATTCTCGTACGTTACTTTGATAGTTTGATATGTGGGTGGAACGACGCTTGGGTACTGCCCTTACTTGGACAAGCATCCCACTTATGATTAACCTCTCTCGCAAGCATCCGCAACTACAAAAGAAGAATTAAGACAAAGTCTAACCATAGCATTAAACTAGTGGATCCAAATCAGCCCCTCACGAAGCAACACATAGACTGGGGTTTAAGCTTCTGTCACTCCAGCAACCTATCATCTACTTACTACTTCCCAACGCCTTCCTCTAGGACCAAATATGGTGACGTGTTATGGAGTCGACGTTCACATAACACCACTAGAGGAAAAACAACATACAACATATCAAAATACCGAACGAATATCAAATTCACATGACTATTATCAGAATGACTTATCCCATGTCCTCAGGAACAAAAGTAACTACTCAAAAGACATAATCATAATCATGACCAGAGGTGTAATGAATAGCATCAAGGATCTGAACATAAACTCTTCCACCAAGTAATCCAACTAGCATCAACTACAAAGAGTAATCAACACTACTAGCAACCTTACAAGTACCAATCGGAGTCGCGAGACGAAGATTGGTTACAAGAGATGAACTAGGGATTGGAGAGGAGATGGTGCTGATGAATATGTTGATGAAGATGCCTCCCCTCCGACGAGAGGAGTGCTGGTAATGATGATGGCGACGATTTCCCCCTCCGGCAGGGAAGTTTCCCCGGCAGGATTGTCCTGCCGGAGCTCTAGATTGGATCTGCTCAAGTTCCGCCTCGTGGCGGCGGCGAAACCACGAAAAATCTCCTTATTGATTTTTTCTAGACCAGGACGCTTCATATAGCAAAAGAGGGGGGCTAGTGGGCCTTCAGGCAGCCCACAAGCCTGCCCTGCGCCACCAGGGGGGGTGGTGGCGGTGGGCAAGCTTGTGGAGCCCTAGTCGCCCCCCTCCGGTAGTTCTTTCGCCTAGTATTTTTAATATATTCTAGAAAAAATCCACGTAAATTTTCAGGGCATTTGGAGATGTGCAAAATAGTGGACAAGGATTTTCTCCTTTTCCAGTCCAGAATTCAAGTTGCCTGAATTCTCCCTCTTCAAATAATCCTTGCAAAATAAGAGAGAAAAGGCATAAATATGGTACCAAAAGTAATATAACAGCCCAACAAGCAATAAATATCAACATGAAAGCATGATGCAAAATGGACGTATCAACTCCCCCAAGCTTAGACCTCGCTTGTCCTCAAGCGAAAACCAAGTTCCATAAACATGTCCACATGTTGAGGGACGAAGGTGTCGATAAAACATAATACAGACATGAGGGCATCATGATCACACATAGAACAACAATATATCATGAAGATTCTTCTGGGGAAGTAACAATTCCTTCACAAAGCAAAGCATGAAGCAAAAACCTTACCGAGAAGTAACCAACAATGGTCCATAGTCATTGAAGAAATTGCAATTTATCACAACATCAGAAAGAGTCAAATAAGAGCTTGTAAGGCAAACCCACATACTGAATCATCTCTTTTGTTTTCCACAATTGTTACAACTCACGTGGTACTCATGGTGTCAAAGTTTTAGCTGGACACAGAGGAAGATAGGGGCTTATAGTTTTGCCTCCCAACGGTTTACCTCAAGGGTAAAGCCAACAACAATAAAGCATGAGTACTCAACTCCAAGTTGATATATGAATATAGATCTTTCCCAAGCATGTGACCGTAGCCAAGACAAAGGCAAAAAGGGAATTGGTGAAGATCACCATGACTCTTACAAGGGTAAAAAGTAAAGGTACAAGATAGGCCCTTCGCACAGGGAAGCAGAGGTTGTCATGCGCTTTTGAGGTTTGAATGCGTGTCCTCTTAGTGCGGAGGAACATCACTTTATATTGTCTCCTGTGATAAAGAACTTTATTATGTAGTCTGTCGCTTTTATGTCTTCCTCATCACAGGTTCGTACAAAGCTTATTTTCCACACACTAATAGATCATACATATTAGAGAGCAATTTTTATTGCTTGCACCGATGACAACTTACTTGAAGGATCTTATTCAATCCATAGGTAGGTATGGTGGACTCTCATGGCAAAATTGGGTTGGAGGTTTATGGATGCACAAGTAGTATCTCTACTTGGTGCGGAGTTTTGGCTAATATGAGGTGGAAACAATCGTCACATGCTAAGGGATCTCTAATCATATAAAATTGTTTGGAAACAAGCAAACACAATTCATTATGTTGTCTTCCTTGTCCAA